>NW_024429200.1:8855394-9543727 GCF_017639785.1 Mesocricetus auratus
AGCTTGTCCGCAAGTCCCACATGACCACTGGGCTGGTGCAGGCAGGCTTGCAAGTGTAGTTTGGGTGATCCCATTTCCAGCTTGAAATGATTTTCAAAGGAAGAAAAAGAGATACTGGGAGGGTTTCCCCACAGGGGATCTTCATTTGTCTTTACTAAAGTGTATAATAAGATTTTGAACCATTAGAAAGTACTAAATTAGTCATTAGTTATTGATCAGCAGTAGTATGGATTTGAACTGAATAGAGCTGAAAAGACTAAAGATATACTTCAGATATTCACAGGTGCCTGTTAACAGAAATTTACAGTACTCAGAATAAATGTCTAGCCGCTGAGCTTCATACATATACAAGACAAAAGGCAGTTGAGTTCCTCTCCCTTTTCAGGTTTGCCCACAGTTACAATGATAATTTACTGGTAATTCAGGCTCTTTGTATCACCTAGGGATCCAAGCATTAGAGGCTTGGTGGTAAGATCCTCTATCCTCACAAGGAAAACCAAGCTGTCTGCCAATGATTGGACTGTCAGTACTCCTGATAGGATCACCTCATTTCAATCTGAAAGTGAGACTGTATACCCAGCCTCGCCCATTCAAGGGTACCTTTTAGAAACAGAATACGGGATCTGATACACCATGAATTTGAACCCATGTTGGCCGTTGGGTACACTGTTGAAGAATCTATTTCCCTTGTCCCATGGATTGCTATGTCCTGAGCAGTGGTGCATGGGGAGGGAGGGAAGAGAAGGAAATTATCAGGAGACTGAAATCAAAGCTGAGAATTTCAAAGGCCCATAAAGAGGTTCTTTAAGATGCCAGCTTCTCTACTCTGGGCCCATTTCCTTGGCAAGAATTTCAGATTCCTTCTACCATCCTTATGCTAGTCTACAGAGTATAAGGCACGCTGCAGGAGGCTTAGCCCAGCATTGTGCTGTCTAATGGGTGTCTCGGGGGAAGGGTTAAACCTCTAAATAACCTGGACCATTCATGATCTTTAAAAAACCGTGTAACTCTCAAGACTGCTGTTGTAAAGATGTAGTTGTTCTTCAAAGTCAGCCCTTGGTTCTGTGTAATTCTATGAAATGGTAAATCATGGAATCTCCCGTGGATGCCTGCTGCCATGAAGTGTGCTGTGGTTTGATTGTGCGTGGTCCCTCACCAGCTCAGGTCTTTGAATAACTCTTCTGGTAGGTTGTGGACAAGGGACACACCTGGCAGATACGATGTTGTAAGGTTGGCTAAAGAAGGTTGTACCCATCCTCATTCCCACCCGAGATCTCTGCTTCTTGATCACCCTGAGATGAAACAAGCCTACTACAAACAGTAGCCACTGCAAAAGGAGCCTCTGTTGCTATGCCTGCCCTACCCTGCGACTCTGAATTAAAACATACCTGTTTTCCCTAAGTTACTCCATCGGGGACTGCCCCAGTGTTGAAATGAGTAATCAATGTGGTTAGTGACCAGGGCTTCCTGCCTGGAATAGTGTCTGGGCTGTGGTTAACACAGCTTTGAGTTCCTAAGTGCTGATTTCACCTTGGGGGATTTGTACCTACCAGTGTGTAACAGGTGAGGTCTTACAATGTGCTTCTCAAAAGCAAGTGTGTTTTAACTTGTTCCTACCGTTTATCCACCTGCTATCCAGACCTTTGTTGGAATTGACTATTTAAGTGATGCTTGTATCTAAGGAGTTGTAGGCCAGGAGAAACTTGTGGGTAGTTGACAAGAAGTACAAAAAGCAGGGATCCACATCTTCAGTCCAATCTGTGCACACCCTAAACTGCTTCCTTTCATCCTTGCTCTGAGCAGACAGTAAGGAACAGAGCTCTTATTTGGAATGTAGTCTCTGGCCACTAGAATCAGCTGTACAGTGGCTGTGATGTGTTACATAATGTTCTCCTTTGTCCCTGTGAAACATTTGAAAATAAAACATCAAGAGCCTATGAGGCAGGTTTTGCTCTGACCTTTTGGGGGTGTTCACTACTTGTGTCACGTGTAGGCTTGCAGCAGTTACAGGAGAGTAGAACTAGACTCAACAAAACGCTGCAAGGACATGCATGCACCGTGTTTCCTTCTGGTCTCATGTAAAAACTGAAAACACGTTTTCAAGTCTGGGAGCAGCGTGTGTCTGTTTGCACGTTACCGTCACTTTTAAGTGGCACATCTGAAATTACAGAGTGGCATGTGTCACACACTCTGACACTTGCCTGACAGCCAGCCCAGAGAGACTCGGGTTCATCACTGCCTCGATGGTTCCCTTTTCCTTCCTTAGCAGGTGGGTAAACAAACATGCCCTGTGTTCCTCCCACCACCCCACCTAGTATTGTAGGAGAGATTAGAGAGGAACATGGAAACGGTGACATCTAAAGTCACCCTGCTGCTTTGTAGTCACCCAAGCTCTCTGGAAAGTTTGATGGATTGCTTCTTGAGAGCCGCCACAGGTTCCTCTTCTCTTCATTCTAGAAGCAGAGCACAAAAAGTCCTCAGTTCCTCAGCCTTCCCGCCACGCATGTGAGCGGTGTGCAGTTTTAGCCAAAACTGTGTGAGTGTGAATTTTTGAAAAAGGCCTCACCCTTCCCTTCATACTCCCTTCTCTCTCCTGACCACGTAGGCAGAATAACTGAGTTCTGTAGCCATCTTCCAGCCTTGAAAAAAACGAAATGCCAAAGGAGGCTAGCATGGCTAGAAGTAGAGGAAAAGCCCTCGTCAGCTGACGATATACTTAGACAAGTCCACCAGCCTGGGTTTCCAGTGCCCAGACTTGGCATTTCATGGGAAATCAAACATGCTTGCTGAAGCTGTTGTTTGTCTCTTCGGCTGCTGTTACTGGAGTTTGACAGTGTTAACCTCTTTTGAGACTCATAGGGAAGCTGCTAGATGATTGTAGGGGAGGGACCTGGTAGATGCCATCCTTGGCATCATCACTTCATTTTGTTTACATTAGACCTGTCTCTGTCTTAGTGTATTTTGGATAAAAGTAAAAATTGAAGTACAGTTCACATTTAATGGTGTCAATGTAACATGGCTTCAGTATTATGTGCCATGTGTTTTGTTCATTGCTCTTACCATAATAAGGATCAGGACGATTAATATGTGTATTTGTTCCTTTTGTATCCCTGTGACCAATACCTAAGAAATCAACTGACAGGAAGAAAGGTTTATCTTGGCTCACAGTTGAATGGGCTTTCAGTCCATCATAGTAAGAAAACATGGTGAGTCCTCTCAATCCATAGTGGTGAGAGCATGACGTCAAAGCTCTCCACACTAAGATAGGCCAGGAAGCAGTGTGACCCAGCTGTAACCTTCAAGCCTGGTCCCTAGTGACATACTTCTACCAGCTAGTCCCCTTCTAATGTTTCCCCAACTTCCCCCAAAAAGCACCACTAGCTAAGGAAAACATGAATTGGTAACTTTTCTGTATAATCAACTACCCCAAACTCTGGCCTGAAACAACCATTTATTCACCGTTGAATCTCCAGCTCTCCTCCCCTTGGGCTGGTGTCAGCTGGCAGCTCCAGTGTCAGCAGGGCTAGGATGTCCTCTACTGGATAGTATTTATTCCATCACGGCAGGGTTCCAAGGCTCTGGTTTGAACTAGCTTCCTGGCATGGCCACATGAGTCACTAGCTAAGCCCACTTAGAAGCTGTGATGACATAGATTCCACCTATTCCTACTGGAATCCAAGGGGCTCAGGATCAGAAAATTGGAAAGAATGGTGGCCATTTGGCAATTTATCAGAGAGGTCTGAAGGAATAGGTTAGGTAAACTTACCAGGATCTGATCTCAGCTAAGTAAATGGCTCAGAGGTGAAGAGCACTTGTTCCTCAATCAAGAGAACCAAAGTTCAGACCTGATTCCAGCCCCCATGTTAGGTATCACAAACACTGCAGTTTTGGGGGATTTGATGCCCTGGGCACTTGCACATAAACAGGCACACACACACACACACACACACACACACACACACACACACACAAGTTTGTAGGTGTTAGACAGATAGCAGTTAAGAACCTCTAATGTCCTGGCATCCTAGCATCCATGTCAGGAACCTCTCAAATGCCTATAATTCTAGTTCCAGGTTATCCAACATTCGCTGATCTCTGCCAGCACTTGTACATGCCTACACACAGACATACACTCACATACACAAATGTAAAAATGAATACTTTTAAATGGAAATCAAAGAAACAGCAAAACAAAGCTAGCTGGTTGGTGGTGGCACAAACCTTTAGTCCCAGCACTTGGGAGGCAGAGGCAGTTAGATCTCAGAATTCAAGGACAGCTTCGTGTACAGAGTGAGTTTCATGACATCTAGGGCTGTCTTGGGGAAACCCTGTCTTGAAGAAACAAAACAGAATAAATATATTTAAAATTCAATTAAGGGTTGGAGAGCTAGCTCAGTAGTTAAGAGCTGCTCTTCCACAGGATCTAAGTTTGATTCCCACATCCTTCATGACTGTTAGAACTTCTGTCCCAGGTTTTCCATCTCCTGCTTCTAGCCTCTATAGAGAACAGATATGAATGTGCTACACCAATCTATATGGAGGCAAAACACATACACCTAAAATATAAATACTCAAACTTCAATGTAATGCCCTGCTTTTTATTATACTTGATAAAATGTGGTGCTCTGAGGCATCAGTTTTGGAATCATTTTTCAGCATTGCCAACTTCTCTTGACATCTGGATGTTAGTTCTAAGCTCATGAGCAACATTGCTTTAAGAAAAGAGGAGCTGCATTTTTAAAGTTTTGGTGAATTTTTCTTTAACCTAGCATTCCATGGGATATTTGCATATGAAGAGGTTTCAAAATAAAAGGGTCCATGAGCCAACTGTGGAACAGAGGTGAACAACATTTCTTAGAGATTTATAAAAGAATGGGGCCCCGTAACATTGATTCGATTTGATGTCTTTGAACTAGTATACACCACTCAAGGATTGGTTTGGGACTAGAACTGCTCTAGACAATTCCAAATTAGCTAGCTGAGATGGTGCACCTTCTTGTAACACTCTGATCAGATCTTCAGATAAGAACTTCAGACATAGAATCACCTGCCACTCATATAGGTACAAATGTTGTAGCTAGTCTTCTTCGCTTTAGTTTTTGTTTTGTTTTTTTCCTAGAAAATGGATTATTATCACCTGCTTAGGGTTGGTTTTAAGTTGTGTAGGGTTGGGAATGGAAGAGAATGGTCAGACTTGGGAATCTCTTTTAGAAAAGTTTAAAAGGTTTGGATGGGATGGGATATAGGTAGATTAACATATCTTCTTATGAACTATTATAGCAACTGTTAGCTCTACACAACTTACATTGTTATAGAGTCTTGTATGTTCAAATTTATGTAAAATTAACTTTGTATTCCTGTTTTGGATAATTTGTATATTTTATTTGTCATACTGTGTAGGCTCTTTTTGGTTACAATATTCTGCACAAGTATAAAACTATCTTTATCATATTCTGTGTATGTATGTTTCTACATATACTTAAGATATTTTGTATATTTAGGATGTTTTTATCATGTTGCACTATACAGTTCTACCTCTGGTCATGACATTTCAATTCTATCTCTGTTTTAGTGATTTACATACATACATACATACATACATACATACATACATACATACACACACGTGTATGTATGTGTATATATATATACAAATTTGAGGTAATTGTCCTTATGCTACACATAGGTTTAAATTATATTTGGGAAGCTTCAGTCACTGAGCAATTATGTTTCTGAGAATTACAGATTATAGTTACCCATGCTTCTTATACCTAATGATGTTAGATTTTGTGTGTGTTCAGAGATGTACCCAACATAGATATTTGATCTTCAGACACTTCAAAGACCTACAGAATATGACATTTAAATGTTTAGTAATTTAAAACTCTGTTGACATGAGACACAGTTGCTCCTGACAGCACCGAGAAATTCCTGAGAGTACGTTGGACACTGATGACACTCCATTTGGAGTTTGTTCTCTTCTTGGCTACTGGCCTTTTAGGCTAAAAAAAAAAAAAAACTGCCCCCACCTTGACCGATGATTTGGATACGCTGTCCTAACTGGACTAGCTGGAGATAAACTTAGAGACTGCTGAACCTTGCCAAATCAGGGTAAGACAGTCTTTCAAATTTCCCTGCTTCTGAGATGGTCTGTCAGATACTCTAGGCTTTAGCCAAAGTTGGTGCCCCAGTGTTACTGTGAGACCTTGGGTGACTGTCCAGATTACCTGCTGTTTCTGTCTTTTCTTGCACCTTTAGGAAGTCACATGCTTGCACTTCCTGCCTTCCCTAGGAATCTTATTTTCCTTCTCAGGTCTTTGATGAGGTTGAAGATTAAACTGTGTTCTAGATACAAGACTTAGACTTTCCAGATTAGGACAGCTATTGGAGTAATCTTTGTTATAAGCCATTACCCTGGGACTGGACATGTAGAATGTGTATTGACCAATGTTGCCCTTGCTGGTTGTGTATGTTTTTACTTTTCTTTCTCCTCAAATATACTTGATATTTATTGTCATTGCGTATAGCTTTTGGATCGGGCTTAAAACTTTCTTCTTTAGACAAAGAGGTGAATTGTAGTGCCATCTTGCTTGCCAGTGAACTAGTAGTAGTGACCACACCCTTTGGGCATGGTTTCAGGTGGAGACAAGGCCCATTAAGGTAGAGGAGGAACTGGCTCGTGCTCTCTTGGGTTGTGGAGAGCGTAGGAAGAGCATCTTGTGGAGTAAGAAGGCAATGGTGGTTTTTTACTCTTATCTGTGTAACTCCTTCTCGAATAAACACCTTTTATCATTTATATAGGGTCTAGTGAACTCATTTAAACTACTGCCTTCATTGGTGAATTTTTCTTTAACCTAGCATTTCTCATAGACCATTCCAAGGGATTTTTGCTAATGAAGTGGCTTCAAAATAAAAGGGTCTGTGATTCAACTGTTGGAACAATGATGAACAACATTTCTTAGTGATTTATAATGTACAGTAAACATCAGGAGTTCTCATATTAAAGTATTTTTGCTGATTAATGAGTTAATTGCATCTTGTTGGTGATGAGCTGAGGTTATTGGGGCAGATAGGAGAGGGGAAGGCAGAGAAGAGGAGGGGGGGAGAGGAGAGAGAGAGAGGTGGAGAGGAGAGAGAGAGGAGGTGTTTTGAGGCAAGGTCTCATCTTGCAGCCTGCACAGGCTTTGAACTGAAGGTCCTCCTGTCTACAGTCTCCTGAGAGCTGTCATTACAGGCATGGGTGGCCCCAATAAGCTTTATTTTTGCCTGGGCTTGTAACATAGCCATCCACATTCCCAGCACTGCCCAGGCCTCAACATACTTCCCATTCACCTTATGTTCTGGCAAAGGAGTGTAAGTGCTTTGACTGGGTGGTGTCTCTTTACTAGAAAAGATTTTTGTCCTTTACAGTATTCTAGTTGAGACTGATTTTGTCTTGGGTATCTTATAGAGCATTTCCCATAGACTGTCTTACATCTTCTCCAAAGCATCTTACTGGGTAATTGTCATTTCCCTCTTTTATAGATAGGATGCACCTGTTGAAGTTAAATGATTTGTTCTGTTCTTGAAGGAGCTGTGGTTTGGTGTCTGACCTAAAGCTCCCTCCAAACCACTTTTCTGCACTGCTAAAAATTATTCTGTGGAAAACATTCATATTTGAAATGGATCACGTTTTTAAAATTATGTACAATGGAGCCTTTTCCCCCACTCAGTGTGCTACTTGTGTTTTCAGTAATTGGTCCCCGGTGCATTGGGAAAATGTTTTAATATAGAAAGTAAAAATGCCTAGTGTTTCCAGTGATGGCTTGTCCTCTGGGACATGTGACAGAAGCATTTCCCAAATATAAAGACTTACATTGTTGTTCTGGAGCTGTTACCCCTGAAGGAACACATTTTGCTTGATGCCTGGGTTTTGATGGTGCTGAAACATCTTAAAGATAATGTCCTTCTACACCAAATTTATGGAGTCTCCTTTCTCACAAAAATTCTTGGTGAGAAACATTTTATGCTTATATCAATAAAAGTTTCTGTCTAGAAGGAAGAAATAAACAAATCAGTTCTCTAATACTTGATTCACATATTTGCCTGCCACAGATTCATGCCACAAGCAGGCAGATCTTGTCAAGAATTTTTCTTGAGGCTGATGGGGCAGAAGGCTACATGGAACAAATTTGTGTAGAGGTGTGTTTTAATTTTAGATCGTCATGGTGCTCATAGTTGTGGGCTTCCTTTCATAGAACAGTTTTCTATTGAAAGACTAACTTGGGAGATCATGAGCATCCCTTATTTTTGGTTCTTTCTGTAAAAACTGTTTAATCTTTGCTTTTATTTTTGCTGGCATATGTTGTAAGAAGTAATGAGCTTCATTGTGACTTTTTTTTGAATGCATATACTGTGCTTTGATCAATAAATAAAGTATGCTTCATGCATTTGCATGTGATCCTTGCCATTGGCCATGCTATTCTTTTCTGTATCTTACAGTTTTACCGGAAGGAAGCTCTTACTGGGACTCCTCCTACAAAATACTTGGTATATCAACAAATTTTGAGAGAATATACACATGCCTCCCTTAGAAACAAGGAATGTGGATAATTGTTTAAATCAGATTTTGACACTGTGAAATGACTGGGTAAAGACAGTCCATGTAGCTTTGTTCTGCTACAGAAGGACTTTTACATTAAAGGACAACAAAGACATTAGAATATGGACAACCTGTAATTAATAAGATGGTATCAACTGTCTTGAGGCACAAACACCAAAAGCTGATGTTCTCAGAACTACAGCACTTCTGCTTCCTCTTGACTTGGGGCAAGAGCAGTTAGTTGGTTGCTAGGCAGTGTGAGAAGCCAGAACTCTTGGAACATTCTGGGGTTCAACTAGTCAACTGCAGACAGTCTCAGCAATGGGCAGCTCTTTTCAGCTTGGCAGATAGCTTCTGGGAGCAGGAGGGAGATTCTCACAGTGCAATCAATGCAGTCTGAGCATACTGGTTCCTGTCCATCCATCCATCCATCCATCCATCCATCCATCCATCCATCCATCCATCCATCCATCCATCTATCCATCCTCTCTCTTTCTCTCTGTCTCTCTGTCTCTGTCCCCTTCTCTCCCTCCCCCCCCGTCTCAGTTAATACATGCCACTGCAACCACTAGTTACAGGTGGTGTGGCTTTTAAGGTTCCACTTGTGCTCTGAGGTGAAGCTGAGGTTGATGTGAGGACCTACTATTTTCTGCCCTTCATCTGACTCTAATTTAGCAGTTTAAAAAAAAATAGAAAAAGCATATTTGTTTAGTAGGTGTGTATAGTGGCTCCATTTGTAAGAATATATTAAAATTCTACTCAGCTTGTACCCCCTCCTCAAACATACTTTTATGTTCCAGTAAATTATACCATTTATTGTTAGTTAGCCCCTTTATGGGCAGGAAGAAGCAATGCGGTTTTTCATGTATGTGAAATACAAACAAGCCTAGTGCATATTCAGGTCTCATTTAAGACAGGACAGGGCTGTGAGCCTCGTACCTTGGGCTCCTTTTCTTTGTGTCCTGCTCCTCTGTCCCCTTCTTGTCACCAGCACTTAACTGCCAGTTGAAGATGATCAGCAATTTATTCTGTATTTTTCCAAACCACACAAATTACATCCTACCACATAGCTTCAACTTTTCTCCATACATGTGTGCATGCTTAATTCTTTTTCTCTGTTTTATACATTTCCACCCAAACTCCCAGTATTCATCCTTTCTCCCATTGAAAATACTCGGAGGATTCAGGGTTTGGGTTTGAATGAATGGTATATAATTTTAAATGTCTTTTCTGAGGCCAGTGTTAGATCTTCTGAACTCTGGTAATAGCAGTCACACTTGGGCTGTTGCCTTCCATTAGAATTGTTTTTCTTTGATTTTAGATTGAAATTTTCTTGAGGGTCCAATTTCCCTGAGTGAACATTTATTGGGATAATAAGGATCTAGTGTTAATTAAATAAGTTAAGTATTTTTATTAATTAAATACTGTCTACATATCTGGAGTATACTTAAGTACTTACGCAGTGTTGCCTTCTTGGGAGTTTTTATCATTAGAAAGACTCTCGCTGCTGAGGTGGAAGTATAGAGCCAAACTAAAGCCTTTAGCTTTGGAGAATTCTCTAGTGAGCTTGGAGACGCCATAGGCACAGCTGCTCTCTATTTATCACTGTAGAAGTTGTAACTGGAACCACTTTCCCTGCCTTTGGCATCACAGAGGGGAGGGCAGCTCACTGATTTGTACTGCAGCAAAATTCTCAGTTTTGTGCATTTTTCTTACTAGAAGACTTTTATGTTCTTGATTATCTAGGATTTGTGCCCAAAGTGAAATTATATGTTAGGGAGGGCTCTGTGTGTGTGTGTGTGTGTGTGTGTGTGTGTGTGTGTGTGTGTGTGTGTGTGTGTTGCAATTGGAGGTCCCACCAATTACAACCACCACCATTATTTTATTCAGATGTTTTTGTTACTCTACCAAAGAAAATCCCTCTTTACAGTTCTCGCCTATCTTATTTGACTCCTTCAACAGCTTCATTATATAATTAAACGATGCCAGTTATCATCCATATCTTACAGGTTACAAATACTGGAGAGGAAACTGGGAAAGGTTGAAAGACTGACTCAGGGTCACAGGCTAGACCTCAAACCAAAACTTTCAGCCCAATCCTATCCAGCTGTTAAAGTATGAGCTTTTACCATAAAGGAACGTATTAGTCAACATGTTATTGTGTCGCCAGCATCAGTGACATACATATTGCCCTCTTGATAGCTGGAACAGTGTTCTGGAAATTTCTGACATTGTTAGTGATAAACTGATAGGTGCTTTTGTTACTCTTTTTTTGTTTAAAAAACAAAAGAAAAAATCCCAGGAAAAGCTTAAGTCAAGCAGTGCAGAAGAGCACAGGGAAATGTAGTATGTGGAGCATATGGTGAGGTGTGGGCAACCTAAATCTACAGTATCCGAGAAGACAAATGGCTTTTTGATAGCTTTAGACCCACTGATGAATTAACACCTCTCCACATATAGAGTGTGGCTGATCACTCAGATTGCACTTTTTAAGCTGCAGAGGCAGTGCACTTAGGATACCATCTTCATGTCAGAAATGCACTTTTGTGCTTGAAAATGATAAAAAATTACAATCGATCCTTACAACTGGTTCTGTTCATCTTTATTGATCAGGTGCAAGGAAGATAAATCGTAGCCCAAATAAGATTATAGTAAATGTTAGCATCGTAGGGAACTGGAGGTTGATAGAGAGTCATTCATCATCTCAAATGGTGACCTGCCCATGGCTCCAGCCACCCCAGTCTGTTGTCTAATCACATACCTATTGATTTTATCTGCATCTTAGAAACCTGGATGTGACTGTCATTGGGCAACACGGATTGTTAAATGCAAAGGGGTCACCAGTGTGAGGAGGCTTTCATTTTCATTTTCTTACCAACCAACAATGATTTATTAAAAAATAAACTACCCAAGCTGTGGCTGTGAAACCCGAGTGATTAGAGAGTGAAGGCACACAATAGAGCCCTGTGTTATGTTGCTTCCTTCCGCATTGCCCAGTGTTTTTCATGCTATTTCATTGAGTCTGAGAGCTCATGGGTCATTTAGACTGACCCCTCTACTGAGACTGCTTTCAGATCAGCTAGCAGCTAGTCACAATGAGTAATTTTCAGTCCTGCTGTCCTGGGAAAAGCATTGGTTTGCCCCAGTGGCTTGGCTTATGGTGTTCATGAGTTCATGTAACAGTGTAGCCTTTTTTATATTAAAATTGTTTTTAAGTCTACCTTTTTGTTCATACTGATGGTTACAAATGTTGAAGGTGTGTTAGTCATATGAAAGTGATAGAACAAGCTATCTTTTTGTTCTATCAAAGATTTTGTCTTTGCCTCCAAACAGGGTCTGGAACTTACCCAGAACTAACCTGCCTCTCTGCCTCCTGAGTGATGAGATTAAACGCATGTATCACCATGCTTGGCTAAGATCCATAGTGAAACAAAATATGCAAAGCAAATCCTGCTCTGCATCATTATGAATGTGCATGATTTCTCCCTATGAGCTTAAGTGTCTGGATTTTGCAGTACTAGATAACCAAGGGAGGTAGAGCTAACACATCCTTCAAAAATGTCAGGAATGTCTGAACCTTGTAATTATATATCATTGTCAATATTGTTATTTAAATTAGTGGTCTTCCAACTATTTAAGTACTGTGTTTGCGACTTAAGCCTGAAATCTACTTCTGGAGTGGTTGTAACAAAGTTGCTTCTATGTTTTGAAATTGCAAGTCATCAGAACAGTTTGTCTTCTTGCATAGTGAAAATGTTGTCAACTTTGTCCACAGAGCTCGGAGTTCTACAAAGTCACCACTGAGGAGTATCAGAAAGCTGCTGAAGAGGTGGAAGCTAAGTTCAAGTAAGTTCATCACCCTGTCCCTATTTGTCCTCCGCATTGCTTTCTGCACAGACCGCTGGTACTGGGACTGGGGTACACTTGAAACTGTTTTTGAGTGGTTGAGATGCAGCCGTGTTATCTGCTTTTCTGGAGCATTTGATGAAAGCTTGTTGATGATTCAATCCATTTTATGAACTAAGTGGAAAAATGAAAGAAATAGTAAGAGAATTTTCATTTGGAATGGTCTAAATTATGACGGTTCTCGTAAATTGTTACCTTAATTAATGGAAACATGGAAAACATTCACTTTTATATAGTAAAATGATGAGCAGGTCCAAATTTGGATATCCTCCTTTCTTGCTTTTAGACTATTTTTGTCTCTTCACAAGTACCTTGAACATATTTAAATCATAGACTTTACCTTGCCCTTGATTATAAAGATGATGTTAAATTACAACATCTATTAGTTCTTATGATATCTAAATGAATATTCTGTAATTGATGGATCAAAGTGTCCGTGACCCACAGCCTTATCTGTTCTCTTTACTGCCAGTTCTCACATTAGCTAAGAAGATGTTCTACTGAGTGTATAAAGGATTCTATTATATAACCCCGTTAGTAGCACGTGTACAAATTAGTGAAGAAAAAAAAGGTGTTGTGACAGATTTAGTTACAAGATTACATTGCACTCTGACCTCCTTTCTTGTACATGTTTATAAGCATTTAATAAAATGATTAAACCTTAAGGTAGAATTATTAGTTTCTGCTTCAGTGCGGTTTGTGTGGTAATGGATATTTGTGTTACATAAATGTTGATTAAAAGAAGATTTTTTTTAAAGGTGGTTTAACGTGTGTTTAAATAGATGGAAACTTTCCATTTTTTTTAGCTGAAAGAGGGTGGGGAGGGAATAGAAGAGAACTCCAACAGTGAGTCACAATTGAACCACTCAGTCAATATCTCATTTCTGTATCCAGACTGGTATCAAACTTGGTATAATATTAAAAGGCAGTAGTATGGGAAGGGGCTGGAGACATGGCTCAGCAGTTGGGAGCACTGATGCTTTTCCAGAGGACCGGATTCAATTCCCAGCACCTACCTGGCAGCTCACAGCTGCTTGTAACTCCAGTTCCAGGGGACCTGACCCCCTTACACAGGCATCACACAGGCAAAACACCAATGCACATAAAAATAAAAGATTTTAAGTACTGCTGGACTTTGCATTTTTTTCAATATTATGGTTGTTTATCTTTGGTCCTGATAGAGTAGCATTTCTAAAACATTTTCTCTGTGTACATTTGATAACCTTTGACTTGGGATCCTAGATACTTCTTTATAAGATAATCTCTATAAAAATAACAAATTTAAATTAGAAACTAACGCAGACTAGAATGATCTATGGAGTCTTCATAAAGAACATGACGTTTGTCTATGACTTGAGAAAGATACTGACTAGGAAGATGTCCAGAAGGAAAATGTTCCTATTTGGTTGGTGGGTGACAACTTTAGTGAAGATCAATGGCTTGACTCAGAGATTATCACAAGATAGAGCTGCAGAGGTCATAGGTCACCAGCTGCCAGGCTGAACTTGAGTCTTCATTTAGTAAAAAGTCCATGGGAGGGGTTTGAGCCTAAGAGTGCCCTGACTTCAGTACTTTGTAGTAGACATCTAATGGTGGGTGTGAGACTTGGTTTGATATATAAGAAACAAGATTCAAAAGTACCAGGTGGAAATTCTTAGCAGATAAAAGAAGATTGATGCAAAATGGTAGTTAAGATTAAATGTGAATTAATAATTGACTAATGGATTAATTTCCAGGTCTACAAAGTACTGGAAGATGAAGTCCCAACCAATAGTCAGGGTTAGATTCTTCTGAGGCGTCTTTATATGGCCTGCAGATGGCCACTTGGGACCCTTGCTTTGTGCACATCTTCTAGTCTTTTAAAAGATGGTAATGAACTAGACTAGAGCCCATCCTTATTTCTGCCTCTGCTTCCCAGATGTGTTCTAGGATTAAAGATGTGCCACTACAATCATCCCTTAAGTATCCTTCTAATTGCAGTCACATTGTGATATAGTAGGCATTAGGGTTTTAGCATACAAGTTAGGATGTAAGGATGGCATTGTGGAATCCATCATTCTTTGAATAGAAGGGACAAAAGAACTAAGATTGTGAGTTTAGTGGGTTAGAGAACTGATATGTTGATTCTTCCAGAAGGAAATGTCTGCTGTGAATTGAGAAAAATTGCTCTTGAAGTGCTCCACTGAGCCATCCTGCCTTGCACTCTAAGCTTGACTACTGGAAAATGAGAATGGGAGAGCCCATAGAACACATGAGTATTTTGATGACTTCTACAAAGAATGTGAACCTGGAGGATAAACTCAGTTGTGGACAGACACCCAACAGCATCATTCTTTTACCATTCTGACATAGTGATGCATAAGGCTTTGCCCTTGGCCCAGACAGGTCAGAATTCATGTCAGGTTCCTTGAGAGCTAACCTCTAAACCCTTGGGAGCTCTCTCCTGGTAGAAATTGTCATTTATGGGAGGCTCCTCAGCTCAGGTGGTATTAGGGTGATAGGACACCAAAGACTGAGTCAGTGAGACCTCTTTCAGCCTGTGCGCTAAAGCATGACTGTGCTCCCCTAGTTCTCAGTATTGCGGGGAGGTGGATCTCTCCAGACTCCCTCTGTGTCTCTCCTTTGGCTAATTTTTTCTTACCATTTCCCAGAGCTGACCTCGGCTTAAGTCAGTTCTTTGAGTTTTTAGTGAATTCTTGACCTTTAGGGCTGCTTGGTAGCCTTCCATACTTCATGTTTTGTCAGCAGTCAGACCCTACCATTTTCCCAGCTCTAATGCCAATAAATGTGCAGGCTTCATTCATACTTTGTGAGGAAGCTTCAGCATTAATATTTTAGAGAGAAGCTTTTACTGTACCTATGTTGTTGTTTTTGGCTACTGCCTGCTAGACCAAGCATCCCACAGTGTCCTGTTTTCGTTTGCACTATGACTGTAAGAGAGGCTTCCCATCTTCAAAGAATAAAAATTGCTTAGAAGAGTCCAGTGTCTCCTTAGAAAATCGATCATCTTAAAATATCACGACCCTCCATCTGTTCCAAAGCAATGTGCTATGTTTTATTACATAGCGGCTGTCTGGTGTGGCCCAGTTATTCTGGCTGCTTCCTGTCTGTACACCTATATAGCACCTGTGAGGTTTTCTTTGAATCTGTTTGACCACTAGAATCTGAACTCAGCACTCACTTAAGCAACAAACACAGAAGGACCTTTGGTCTTTTAGTTAATTTTATTGGATGGAAGAAGATTGAGTTAGATCTAGCACCTTGGTTGGCTGGAGGGGAAAGATACTTCCTAAATGGCCATTTTCAGGGAAAATTTATATGCCTAAAATGAGACTCACATGAAGTCATCAAAACAGGAAAGAAAATGAAAATCATTTGATGTTGCATATGACTTGATTGCCAGCACGTCTTGCCATGTCATTCCAGGGCTAATAAAATACTAACCCACTCTTCAGTCTGGCTGGCTAGAGTATGAGCAGGTTAGAGTTAGTGGGGTTTGGTTTTCTGCCTCATCTACATGACATTCGTTCCTAGAAGCCATAGTGTGACCTCCCCTGTAGTGTTCTACATGTTTGTGAGGAGGGTAGGTGGTCTGACTGTGGTGGGACCTATACTGCCTCACAAACGAAAGGGAAGATCAGCTATCCCAATGAAGATCCTTTCTAAAACCAGAGTTCCTCTGGAATGAGAGCTTCCTCCCCAATACATTGTGACCATTATCAACGTTGTTATGATGAGAGTCACAGAACTGAGACAAATCATACTATTTAATTTTCTCCAGGTACTTATCTCTATAATAGCTAAATCAGGGGTCTGCAAGATGGCTCAACAAGTAAAGGCACTTGATGCCTCGCCTCACAACAGGAGTTCAATTCCTGTTAGAAGAGAACAGGAGTTCGATTCCTGTAGAAGATGAGAACTTACTCCTGCACATTTAGTTGCTTGCTGCTTGATGTATAGAGCAACTAAAATGCTAGCCTGTGGCCATGTGTTGAGCATCCTGCTACTGAATGACACTGAAAAATTGTGTTCTATATTGAACCTTTTTTACTTTATAGTTAAAGTATTACATTTGCCAGTGTTACGTAAAATTAAGAGTGTAGTTCATAGGGTAGAGTACTTGCCTAGTGTGCCTGAAGCCATGGGTTCAATCCTCAGGTACTGCAAAGAACAAGAAAGGTTGTTAGAGTGTAGGGCTTAGGGCAAACCTAACACAGCCAATGTTTAATAAATGTTAGATTTTATATTATAGTCAAGTTATAAAACTGTGTGCCACAGGAGTACACAAACTCTAGATGGTATTAGGGCACCGTAACAGAGCAACAGAAGAAGTAAGGACCCCAAGGGAGTCTGTAGTCTAACCAGGGCTCCAAGCACACATGGCAGTATAGCTTTCAGAGCTGTGACTCAGCGAAACAATGGGTGCTGCAGGACATGTGTCCTGTCCCATGTCAGAACCACCTCTCCCCAGTAGATCGGCACTCATGTATCAGTGTATAGAAAACAAAATGCCCCCACGTTTGTGCACGCAGACTGTCCTTCAAGCAAGGTCAAGCAAGTATATAAAGTACCCACCAAAGAAAGAAACTATTCAACAGTAAAGATGCAAAGCTGTGGATAGCACTTTAGAGTTGGCGACTTCCTTCCCAGGCTGTCCTTTAAATAGGAAAGTGGCCGATTTCTACTTTCCATCGGGGGTGGGGGTGGAAAGTCACATGGGTCTTGGAAAATATTTTGGAAGGGCTTCGTTGGAGGTTGCTCTTCTAACTTGGCTTCATCTTCTTTCAATATAAAGGAATGTGATTGTGTCATTCACACATGAATACAGGTAGTAATAGCCTGTTGTTTGCCAAATTGCAGGAGCTTCACTTTTATCCTTGAGCAAAGTCATCTACCTGGGAAGAAGCTTGGGCTAGCCTCAGAAAGTACTAAAGATTAGCTAACCTGGAGGAATAAAGCTGGGGTGGTTTTAGAGAGTCTGTGGAATCTATGCAGAATGTGTGCAGATGAAATGGGCTTTGTGAGTTTCGCTATCGATGAAAGAGTTTCTTCCATGTGAAACTCTACCTCTAAATGTCCTTGGGCTTTGGAGATCCACTTTGACAGCACTATCGTTTCTTCTTGCCTGTGAGCAAGGCCTTGAGTGACTGGAATCAGCAGCAAGCACTTCTCCTGTTTGCTGTCACTACAGTGTGGATTAGACCATTGTAAGCAGCAGTGCTCAAAAGATCCTGCTTAATTGGCTGTAAAATAATTAAATAAGGTTTGACTGGCAAATTTATAATTCTGTTAGATGCCTAAGTCAGTGTGCCCAAATGCCAGTGTGGCTTCAGTTTGGAAATATTAGATTAATAGGACTAATTGTACTTCAGGTACAGAGTTTGCTCTGATTAATAGTCTTAAATCTCTCTTAAGTTTAGCAGGTAAATTTATGTTACTTACTTTTCTACCTAAACTTTTAATTAAAAGTAATTTCAGTACTTTGGCTGCTCAGTGGTGCCTTGGTGCTTGTCTTAGATGTTCTGAGATTGAGCTCTGGCAGCTTTTCAGAACTCGGGTGCTTTATTGAATCGCTCGTCTCATCAAAAGGGCTAACGTTATATGCCATCGCTGTGTATTGTGTCTGCTGCTGACAGGTTTCATGCATACTGTCCTTCATACTTACTGATGGCTGCTTAAAACCCATGTTAGTGCTGTGTGAACGGACCTAACCTGCCAGATGTACATGAAAAATCTTTTATCTGTGATTTTCATTGATCATTTCTAAATGATCAAATGGTTTATCTCAGTCAGACACTAATTCACATTGATCAAATTTGAAATGACCCAGTTGACTTAGTTTCTGCTGAACATAAATTGTATTAAAACATAATTATTTGGGCATACTGCCTGTTCTAATACAGGAGTGATGTTACAGCAGTTACATCATAGCTAGAGTTATTGTGTTATAAAGATGTCTCCCTCATAATGAAAAGTTTACAAAAGAAGAAAGGGTGCCTATTCCAGGAAAAGTGGAGCTTTGGGCAAGAATTTGGACTTTTACTCACTAATTAAATTTTACATTTGTATGCCCCGCCCCCTTTTTACTTTAATTTGCAGGACTGAGCAGGAAATAGAGCAGCTGCAGTAGTGACATTTAATTCCCTATGGCCCTTAGAGTCAAGTAACATCTTGATTATTCAGTAAGAGAAATTGAAGAGGCAGAATTCTAGATAAAGTAAATATACCTGTGCCCTCTGTACACACCCTTCCTCATTACAATTGCCTGTTTAGAAGTTCAGGGCTATGTGTTGGTTTTTGTTTTTTAAACATCAGGTCACCTGTGTTGAACTCTGTAGTATTTCTTGTGCCCTATGCAGGAATGTGAGGAGAATTTTAATTTTGTTAAAGAAAAATGTTTGTGCTTAAGAATATGCTTTGGCGCTAGAGATATGGCTCAGCCATTAAGTGTGTAGTGCTCTTGCAGAGTGCCTAAGTTTAGCTCCCTGCACCCATATCATGTGACTCAAAAACATCTGTAACTCCAGTTCCAAGAAATTCCATGCCTTCTTATGCCCCCCAAGAGCACAATGAACCTGCATGCACATATGAACATAAAAAATAATCTTTCCTCAAAAGAATATACTTATGTACTGCTCAGAGCAAAGGGCACATTGGGATGAACGTGGACTTGGCTATAACACACTCAATCCCAGCAAGTGACTTACTGTGTCTTTGATATCTTTTAGTTCCCATCAGTGAAATGTAAACTGTCACTGTCACCCTTTTTTAGGGCCTGGAGCCGAGAGACTTAAAATGAAGAAAAGGAAGTTGTTGCTGTTCTCTATGGGAAAGATGATTTTAATTTGTTTCTTTAATGCTAATGTGACACTGGCTACTTTCAAGTGTGTTATTGATGGTGTCATCAGGAATCTGAAACATAGACCCAGCTCTCAGGCTGTACTCTAGGTTGCTCATTTCCTGTTAGTATCAAATTCCTTGGAAAGAGAGTCAGCTTTGAAACACACCAATGTTTGACACTTTTTGTTTTGTTTTGTTTTTTATGATAAGCATTTATGCTTGATGGTGTTTGGGTGTTTGGGGTAGGAGGGAACCTTCAGTATTTTATGCTTCCTGGACCCAGAACTAGAGGCCTGCTAATCAGGCCTTTAGACGTCTAAAGGTTATTGTTTTGTTTTCAGTTTTTTGAGTTGGGTCTCCATTGCTTAATCCACACACTATTTTTTAAGATAATAGAAGCAAACACTCAAGTCATGTCAATTCTTGGCTGTTTCCCCCACAACTTTACACTTAGCTCATGGTGTCTTTGAGAAGGAGGCAGGGACAGAGCTGTAAACTAGGAAAGTGGTGTTACTCATTCCTATAAAAGACACATACAAACTGCAGCCATCTGCGTCTGTCAAAATCACTGTGGAAATGCTCCTGTCTCCTTGGTACAGGCAGGAAGAAGTCACAGTGATGACAAAAATCACTGCAGTGCAGCCAGGTTTGCTGTGACCCAGAGCTCCCGTCACGGGATGGTTGGGTTTGCTGGTGTTCCTTGGAGATCTCTTTTCCTATGTTCTCATCATATGCTGCATGGAATGAGCAAAGCAGTCTGTCTGTAGGTCTATGACCCTGAGTTTGTGAACTCATGGTTCTTTCCCTTGTAAAGTAACAGATTGTTCTGGTTTCCCCTACAGGAACATTAGCATTGAACTGTCTTCCTTAATCAATATAATCCATTACGAAGCTAGCGTTCCTTACATGTTATATGAAATATTAATTGTACCCTGTTAGATAAATGAAGATTCTGCCAAAGTGATAGCTTGTTTCTTCCTAGGTATCATAGTACGTTAAGGGAAAACTTGGTGAATTTGAGGGAATTTGTTTATTGATCCTGGCTTTCAAAAGTAATTTCTAAGTTTTTCCTCTTGACACGGGCTAGAGTTCATTTATTTTGTAAAGGCACCAGGTAAAAATAATGTCTTTAATTTTTCTTTTCATGCTTTCAAAGATAAGGAAACTTAATTTTGCTTTCTGAGTGCCATTCAAAGAGCACTGGAGCTTGCAGGAGGGCCAATTATAGTTAATTATTGTCTGACCAACCTGCCACATTAGAACATGTCTAAGAACACTTCTGGAAAGCAGATTTTAAATCCTGCCACTATGCCAAATTTGCAGTTAATCATCTTAAAAAGTTTTGTGGTTAAAAGTATATCAAAGAAATTGTCTGCCTGTAAAATTGGGATGTCTTGAGATGTCTAGGATGCTGTACAGGTAGCTTTATTATGTATTTGTCTGTGCCTTATCACTGTAGAGTTTGATAAATACTTACATTTCTTCCCTGCTTTTAAGCAAGTAAGTTGTAGGTGTAACAGCTGTCACCTTGCTATGCATGAAGAAAACCCATGACAGAAACGGAAACCCAAACTTTCCAGGTGTTTGTACATAAGCAGATATTCTTGCCCATTTGAATGTGTGATAGCCAAACTTGCCAACCTGGATTCCATCTTTCAAGGATTTTGGGCTCTTTTGATTTTTCTTAGCGAGTAAGCAAAATATAAAAATTGATAAACTAGATCCAAGTTTAAGAGTTCTTGTCTTAAGAAAATTTCTTTAGATATGCTAAAGATTTTATCAGACACTTCAAAGAAAGATGTAAGAAAGGCCACTTAGCACATGAAAAGGACTTGGCCATCGTTAGTTGCTAGGGAAATGCAAATTAGAACTGTCTGAATGGCAAAAATCATGGGCTGACAGTACTGCATTGTCCACAGGGTTATCAAAACCAGAGTTTTACCTCTTTGCTGGTGGGGTGTGAAATGGCACAACTACTTGGGGAAAAAAAAACTATGGAGGTTTCTTTTCAGTTTAAATGTTCACTTAGTCTGTAATCCAGTTCTGGAGGAGTACAAGCACAAGAGTACACAAAGTCCTTGTGTACTTGTGCAGGGTGGTTCATAGGAATCAAAAGCCAGAGCATTCGGTTCTGCAGGGAAGACCGGACAAACAGGAAGTGGTGTTCTAGAACCCTGTTGACGGTCAGGAGAACAGGGCTGTCGTTTCATGTGATGACCAGTGAATCGCCAAAACAATTGTATACAAATTTCAAAATTGCATACAAAGTTCAAAAATAGACCAGTAGAAATCTGAAAATGGTTAGTGAGAATAGGAGGCTTTATTGGATAGAGACACACAAATCGACCTTCTGAGGGGTCCTAAATTGTCTCACTTAATCCCAGGGTATTGTTATGTAGTAATTACACCTTGGCTCTTTACCAGTATTGATGTTGGTATTCGGATCAAGGGTTATTGTTGTTTGCTTTGTTTTGTTTTGATGTATTTCTTTATTGTAGAAACAGAAACACACCCTTCTTTCCTTTCCTTTTTTCCTCCTTATAAAGAACATTTGCCTTCTATGCTCTGGGTCTTTCAAGCACAGGGAAGTTAGATATTTTCTAATAATATTATTTACACAAGAAAGACCAAGGAGTCCTATAGTATGGTGGGGTTTGGAGGGTGTGCATGTGTTTACTGCCATTTATCAGAGGGCTTCTCTATAGGTCTGGTCATTTTGATGAAGGAATTTACAAAATATTTTTCATTAGTTCTTTGAGAATTCCATGCAATATATTTTAATCATATTCAGCCACAATTTATTCTGGACCCATCCCCATCCTTTTCAAACTTCATGCCCTCTATTTATGAATGAATGAATGAATGAATGAATGAATGAACTAACTTCCAAGTCCAATTTGTGCTGCCCCTGTATCATGGATGTAGAGACATGTACTACATTATGGTCATCTTCTAGGGGCCACACCCTTAGAGAAACTGACTATCTCAAGGGAGGCAGTGGTGACACATGCCTTTAATCCCTGTACCTGGGAGGCCGAGGCAGGCGAACCTCTATGATTTCAAGGTCAGCCTGGTCTACAGAGTGACTTCCAGGACAGCCCAGGCTAGACAGAAATCCTGTTTCAAAAACCAAGAAAAAGATAAAAAAAAGAAAAGAAAAAAATGCTGATTCTCCTCTCGGACATCATCAGCTGTCACTTGCTACTCAGTTAGGACGGGGGTTTGTGAGCTCCTCCAGGCTGAAATACTGACTGTATAGGCAGCCATAGCTGCTGTGAGTTCCTGAGTATAGCAGTCCTGTCATAGCCTGAAGACACTGTTTTGCTTTGGTCCTCCTGGACTACTGGCTCTTACAGTTTTTTAATCCCTCTTCTGCAGCTAGTCTCTGAGCCTTGAAGCAGTGGGTGGAAGGGGTGTGAATATCTCCTGTTTTTTGCACTTTAATCACTTGTGAGTTCTGTGTTTCCTGCCATATATTGCATGCGGGAAAAAAAAAAGGAAACTTCTCTAATGTGGTGTAAGAGCAGCATTTTATGGTCATAGAAATAAGAAATTTAGAGAGCAATTTGATACTATGCCCATTTAGCAAAATAATAGTAATAAATTCAACCCTGGGGCTTATGGACCCCACCCCCACCCCCTTGGGTTTTTAGCCAAATTTACAGTACCAAGCATGACTGTCTTCCTGTGGAGCCTGCCTTTAACCCAATCAGAAAGTGATTGGTTATCCCCTAACATTCATGCCACTACTACACTCACGGGCATATCATGACACACTGATCATTATTATAGTTCACCGGCCACACAGATGTGTAAGAAAGACTCTTTTCCCACAGCAGCCTACATAGTCCCTTCTGGTACTATGACAACTAGCTGGCAAGGAGGAAGCTTCCTTGTCAGCACCCACTTAATTTCTCCATATTCTGTGAGCAGACTTTATGTTGTCATCAGCAATACAGTCCTACCATCAAGTCTGATGGGCAACCAAGAGCACTGGCAAGGCTGTTTTGGTCTAGGGCAAACTGTTGCTTCTAGGAAGAGCATTATCCTTGTGTAGGGTAACTCTAATTAAATTCTTGTTTGAGAATGTGTTTAGGAAACTTATAAAATAGCAGATTTCCATATGGCTTTCCAGGCATCCTTAGTATTAGTTGTCCTTCCCTACACCTTCTTCTGCTCTGGGATCCCATCCCTCTTCCCACCTAAACTTCCCTCGCCATTATTCCCTTTCCCCACTTCATAACATTTGTGTTCTACCATTCTCTCTCCTTTAAGATCTTCTCTCCCTCCACCAACAGTCCCTTTCTGATTTTCTGAATTCTAGAGGTACTCCAGATTAAGATACATAAATCTAAAGAATTGACATGTGATGCTTAGCTTTCTGGGTCTGAATTACCACACTCGATAATATTTTCAGTTTTACCCAGTTAACCTGCAAATTTCACTTTTCTTTACAGCCATTTAAATTCCGTTGTTAAATGCATCCGTTTTTCAGTGTCTGTTCATCAGGAGATAGGCATCAGGCTCTTTCCTTGCACTAGTTGCGTTAGAGAGGCTATAAGCATGGGGTGAGCTTTTGTCTCTGCAGTAGGAAACAGAGTCCTTTGGACATATGCCCAGGGGTGGGTAGTTGGATTGCATGGCAGATCTTTGTCTAGCTTTTTGAGGAACCTGTGATGGGGGAAGTCCTTCTTTGTACATGTTTCTCTTATTGGTTAATGAATAAAACACTGATTGGCTGATTGGCCAGGCAGAAAGTGACGTAGCTGGGCAGAATCAGAATATAAGCAGGGACAAACAGGTAATTGCTCTCTTCTCTGTGGAGATGCTGAGCAGAAGCAATGTAGACCATAACGGAGTAGGAGGCCCGAATCTTTCTCCATTAAGAGACTACATGGATTATTAGAAAATGGTTGAACAATTAAGACTGAGCTAGCAAATAGAAACCTTAGCCAACGGCCAACAGCTTTATACTTAATATAGCATCTACATGCTTCTTTGGGCCAGAGAAAACTCCAGGTAACAATTGATTGCTAGTGGTTGTATCAGTTTTCACTCTCACCAACAGTACATGAGGGCTTCCTGTTCCCCACATCCTCACCAGCATATGTTGTCTTTATCTCAGCCATTCTGATTGCTGGAAGATGAAATCTGAAAGTTGGTTTAGTTCGCATTACCCTGGTGGCTAAGGATGATGAGCACTATTTGTATTTCTTCTTCTAATAACTAGCTTGGTTTTGTAGCCCGCTTTTAAGCCAGGTTGTTTTCTTGATGTTTTGTTTTTCAATTCTCCATGTATTCTAGACACTGGTTCTCTCTGAGATGTAAAACTACGTTTCCCTGTTCTGTAGACTGCCTTGTCAGTCATAGGTTTCCTTGACAGTGCAGAGGCTTTATAATTCATGAGTTGTTGAATGTTGCTTTATTTCCTGGGCAAAGCAGAGTTCTGTTCAGAAAGTCCTTACCAGAAGTGTACATCCTACTTTTTCTTTTAGAAGTTTCAGAGTTTTAGGTCTAACAGTAGATGTTTATTCATTTGGAATTGATTTGTGTACAGAGAAGGGGATGGGGTAGGGGGGAGGAAAGAGGTCTTCATTCTTCTACATGCAGATATCCAATTTTCTCTTTGTTAAAGATTCTGTCTTTTCTCCAACATGTATTTATAGCATGCATCAAAAAAACATGTAGTTGTTGTGTATACAAATATCTACGTTCTCAATTCCACTTGATTGGTGTGTGTGTGTCTGTGTGTGTGTGTGTGTGTGTGTGTGTGTGTGTGTGTGTGTGTGTGTGTGTGAGAGAGTGTGCTCGTACCAGTATAGCCATGGGCCTGTAGTATAACTTGATATCAGGTATGGTAATACTTCCAACAGTCTTTTGTTGTTGTTCAGATTTGTTTGCGCTATCTGGTGTCTTTTGTACTTGTGTATGGATTTTAAGCTTTTTTTTTTCTTCTGTGAAGAATTACATTGTAATTTTCATGAGGATTACCTTGATTCTTCAGGTTGTTAATGAAAGTAAGTTCTGTGAGGTTAGTCCTACCAATGAGAGGTCTTTCTATTTCTGATGTCTTTTTTTCTTTTCTTCAGCATTTTAGTTTTTGTTGTATAGGTCTTTCACTTGTTTAGGTAAATTCAAAGGCATGCTTTTGTTGTTTTGTTTAGGCTATTCTGGATAGGATTGTTTCTCTAATTTCTCTCCTGTCTTTGGTCTCTAGGGAGGCTATGGGTATGTTGATTTTTGTCATCTGCTACTTTGTGTGAAGTGTCTGTCAGCTCTAGGATTTCCTGGGGGAGTCTTTGAATACCTCCTGTATAGAACCATGCCACCTGCAAATAGGGACACTGACTTCTTCCTCTTAATAAGGGGTTTAAAAGTAGTATTTGTAAATACAGCATTCATATTGTATGTAGCACTGACACATTTTAATGAAATAATTTCAGGCAGCAGCTTTTTTATTTTCCTTATTGAGTCTTGGCAGAATGCTTAAACTTGTAAAAGCTTGCATCTTGGCCCATCCCTACATGTTGACAGAAAAGCCCACATGCTCTCATGTACCGCCAAGAGTCCCCAGCCATCCCCAACTTGCTCACATGGCTGCCTTAGGTTACTTTATGTGCATTCCTTTTCATTGGCCTTCAGTTCGACTCCCTTGGTCCCTGTGAGTGTCCTGATGCTGGTAATCAGCTGCATGCCCTGAAACTGATAGATGTGTTCATCAAGGCGAGTTCTTGCTCTTGGCTCTGACTCACAAGTCACCTCAGCTAGTATTTCTGGATGAAGCTGGCAAAGAATTCCAAGTAGTGATGCATCTGGCTTTATTCTCTTTTTCAAGCATTGAAATTCTCTTTTTACTATGTTCAACGTGCATTGTAGGGATCTTACAAGCACAAAGAAGTCAGCAATTTGTTAATTACAGTATTTACACAAGAAAGACTGGGGGCTGCTGTTGTGTGTTAGGAATTTTTGCTCATTTTGTATCTTGTGCTGCTGTAA
Source organism: Mesocricetus auratus (assembly GCF_017639785.1). Classification (NCBI taxonomy): domain Eukaryota; kingdom Metazoa; phylum Chordata; class Mammalia; order Rodentia; family Cricetidae; genus Mesocricetus; species Mesocricetus auratus. The sequence goes on from NW_024429200.1 coordinate 8,881,718, forward strand.
CTACGCAAATAACTATTTGTGAGATGGATCTTTGCATGGGGACTCAGAAGACCACGAGCCTGCCACTAGCATGGATCTCAGCAAAACTGCTGGGTGAGAGATGCGTGCAGCAAGGTTTATGGCTGGGGTTTTAAAGTTAGCCTACACCTGTTCTCTGCTTTCAGAATGAAAAATGAATTGCCAATTACTGTCGACATGTTCAGACACAGCACTTCATATGGTAGAAGCCTGCTCAGCCTGCTTTCTGCTGGGCCCCCAACTAGGAACCCATCAGGTCTGCAAAAGGGGTGTGTTGGCAAGGAGGAGAACGGAAAGAATCGCTCTCTGATCTCATCCCATTTTCCTTGCTTGTGCAAGCTGTGGGCAGGAGGTCAGTGCCTCTCACCTTTGTTTCCCCGGCAGAGCTCTTGAACAAGATGAAGCGATCAAAGCCGGGTGCCAGCGCATAGTCACAATCTCATTACTCTGCAAGCTGCACGCCCAGATGCTGCTGTTGTCTGCATTAGGCCTTGCTGATTCACATTCATAACACCTCCATTACAGCTCATTTGGTGCTGCTCATCATTCACAGCTCTTTCTTTGTAGGGAGGGTGTTTCTCCAATACAAAAGATGCTAAAGTAAAGAGAATTTGACATAGTGGGTGTGCAGTATGTCCTTCAAGCATCCTGGTTAGTTCATAAAAGGCAGGAACCAAATGTTCTGTTGCTACTTAGATAGTTGGAGGTTTGGATTTGCTAGTGGGGGTTGCTGGCTTTGGGTATTTTTGCCAGGAGACCAATCTCATCTGTGCTGTGTTTTGGGAGTCCTTTTTTCTATTAGTGAATTCTGACACCTGTCTCCATTTGTTCATTTTCTTCCGCCAGTGAAGAAACATCGCTTGTTTAAAGGTATTCATATGACAACTTTGTTTGCGGGAGGCAGTCCTCACCCAGAGTTCCTTTGAGGTGCTAGTTATGTTTGTAGTGAAAGTCCATAAGTTAAGTTGGAGTCTCCAACCCCCAAAGGTCTTACATATTTGCTCAAGAACAGTTTTCATTACTGTACCTCATATATGCCAGGTGGTTTTATATATTGGGAATATAGAAAGTGACCAAAAAATTTTTAATGCTAGCATGAAGATGCACACAAAATGCTACAGGAGAAGGGTTGTCTGTGGAAGTGACTGGCATAGCCTGACTGTTTCTTCTCACCTTGAGATGTTCTGAAGCAGAGGAGAATGGCTGTCTTTCCATGAGGAAGTCAAATGCTGTAAACACTGGAGACCAAATGGCACAACGCAATGTAAAGCAGCACTGGATTTAGATTTAAAGTAGTTTAAATTTGTATTTTGAGAGGAAAAGTTGACAAAATCTGCAAATATTACCAAAATTTCCACATACGGAGGAGTATTTTTATCTGTCACCTATTCTTGGTGCCCCATCATTCATTGCATAAGAATTAGGTGTTTTGTATCGCTCATTCTTGTTAGAGTCTTCTATCGCATATGTTGGGCATGCATTTGTTACAATTATTCCAATCACCATCCTATTTAGGCCAAACCTTCCCCCCTACAATGCCATTCACTGCCAATACACCCACTGCCACAGCCACAATCACAAAAATTCAAAGAATCAACATTTGCCTGTATTATGCCTGGGGCCATTTGAATAGATGCCCCTCTTAGCTTTGATTCAATTAGTGTGTTTAAAGGGACTGTTTCCTCAACTGAAGATACAGATGCAACTATATTAATATAAAACCATTGTAATTTATTATAACATTGATAACTTGTATTCCTATTAACATCCAGTCAAAAATAAGCACATATTCTGTCATATTAGCTGAGTGAGTGTGGTAGGATATAGTTTGAAAGTTTTGGAATGGAGTTCAAGAAAAATCTGTTTCATGGAATGCTATCTGGGGAAATCAGGTCTTTGGAAAAGAAGGGACCTAGCTTATTATCCTGTTGAAATGGTATACATTGACCTGTTTGTGTGCCCAGCTACCATGTCTCTGAATGGTACTCTAAGAATTCATGAACCAAATTCTACATGGGGGCAAATTCATAGTGCATATTCAGATCCGATTTATCTGGATAACCAGTCTTTTATTTTTAGGTATAACTTTGAACACAACCAAATGTATTAAATGAGCTAACACTGTAAACAAATTTCTATTGCTAGTCTACTTGAAAATGCTAGATTTTTTTTTACTGGAAATTATTTAAATTGAGTGCACACACTGGAAGAGGGTAAATAGATAGGATAGATAGAAAATCAGCTGCAGGTCAGTAGGTCATAGTTAGGAGATGGGATGTCTCCCTATGTCCCAATGAAGAAGTTTTCTTCTTGTGCAGCTCTTTATAAATTGTGCCAGGAGGTGGAGGGCCGTCCAGATCAACTGGGATACAATTCTAGGTTGTTAGCATGAGCCAGTCCTGGTCTGAGGTGTTGGACTATAGCTCCGATACTGCTCCATCCTGTCTCTGCCTCCATCATGATTTCCAGGGCATTCTGTAGGGAGGGGGAGGCAGAGCAACCCAAAATAACCTCAACAGTCCTCAAGATAGTGGGCAAATGCAGTTGCCACAAAAGCTCCAGACCTCTATTTGATCCCCAGGTTGCACACATAGTGGAGGAAGTGCAAAGATTCTTTACATGCAAGTTGCCCTCTGACTTCCACACCAGCACTAGGGCATGTGGGTGAGCATTCACAAGCCATGAGCAAAACAATAGGCAATTGGGGCTGGAGAGGTGACTCCGATGTTAATAGCATTTGCTGCTCTTGCAGCACCCACAGTGGCTTGTACTCATCCATAACTTTAGTACTAAGGTGTCTGACACCTTCTTCTGACCATTAGAGGTACCATGCACACACTTGGTGCACATACATGCAGGTGAGCCAAACAAACACACAGCCCAAACTAGAAAGACAGACAGACAGTTCAACCTCACTGCTTTCACAGTGAATAGAGGCTAGGTCCATCATGGAAAACTGGTTGGTCTCCTTGTTAAATGTTATGATTAGCTCTTACCTTTTGGTTTTCTTCCTGGAACTTAGTCCAGGAAGTGAAAGGGTTAAATTAGTCATTACTCTCTTTGATTATTTAAGTTAGTGGGTTTTGTTTTCTTCTCAACAAGGGAATATAACTTCTCTTTATCTAAGTCACCCCTTAAAAGTGTGTAAAGTTGTATTTTAGTATTAATGCTTCCACATTTATCTCTGTGAATGAAAGTGTTAATTGGCATAGGTACTATTTTAATTTTATTTGAACATATCAGAGTGTTTCAATTTATATTTATTACAAGTAAAAAACTCCACAGGTCATATAGTATTCCATGGCATTAGTCTGCTGTCATTATGAAGCCCTTTTCCTACTAACATACTCAGAATGCTTGATTTCCCCACCCCCACCCCTACCCCCTAAAAAGACTACTTTAAAGCAAACTTTTATACAAACCCTCAAAAGCTGGTATGTACTTCTATTTTTGTTACATGGGTGGGTACTCCTAACTGTGTGACTTTAGACTACTTTACCTCTTTTTCTTCTGTTACTGACATCAAACGTGTCTGTGATACCTCATGGTAATGTCATAAAGTTTAATGAGATAATGTAATAGAGTCCCAAGCAGTAGAACTGGCCCTATGCCAGGTCACTCTTTTGGGGATCTAGTAGAGTGACATTGGGGCCACAGTTATCTAACCTTACAGATTTGATCACAGCATTACTCTACTGCTGGCCTTTCAAGATGGCAAAAACAAACAAAAATTTGTTTTATAGGGAAAAATCCGTGGCTTGTGAAACTTAGGCCTTTTGATGTCTATGTGGTAAATCACTGCGTATTGACACATCCTTTGCGAGTTTTGCTTTGGGTTTGTAATTCAGTAGAGGTGAACTGAAAAGATTAGTTGAAGAATTTTTTCCATTAATTCTGGGGAAAACTGCAGAGCAAAAAAAAAAAAAATTGTCCTTTGGGCAGAAATGTCAATCCATACCTCTTTTGGAGCATTTGGAAACTGAAGCACCCAGAAGCCGATTTAATAGGCGAATTGAAAAGCAAAATGTATACCCATCTTCACCCTTTCTAACTGACGAGAAGACAAATGAAAACTACATTCTCAGAACTTGATGATGCAGAGAAAATAAGATTGTTGCTCCAGAGAGTGCATTAGGCTGGGGTCTTTAAAAGATTTGAGTGCCGAGCTCTTGAGACAGCCTGATCCATTTGCGTTAATGACACATCTTTTTGTACTTTGTGCCATGAAATTCCCCTTTTATATGACAAAGTTTGTGGGGAAAAAAAGACTTAAGAGTGGGGAATAGTTAATAGTATACAGGCTTTACCATACCAGCTTCATAGAAAGGAAAATTGTTTGCATTAGCTCACAGTTCTTGGTCTTCTTGATTTTTTTTTCTTACATTGTCTTTGTTAGGATTTCTGTTGCTGTGAAGAGAGCCACCATGACCACAGCAACTCTTATAAAGGAAAACATTTCATTGGAGTGGCTTACAGTTCAGAGGTTTAGTCCGTTATCACCATGGCGGAACATGATGGCATGCAGGCAGACATGGTGCTGGAGGAAAGAGCTCAGGGTTCCATATCTTGACCCATAGGCAACAGGAAGAGAACTGCGTTTACACTGATCATAGTTTGAGCATAGGAGACTTCAAAGCTCATGCCCTCAGTAACATACTTTCTCCAACAAGGCTTCTCCAACAAGCCACACTTCCTAATAGTGCTATTCCCCATGAGTTTATGGGAGCCAGTTACATTCAAACTACCACATACCGTTTCCTACTCCCCCATACAAAACAGTATTGTTATTCAAAATGCATTTAGTCCAACTACAAAAGTCCCCACAGTCTCAACAATGTTTTAAAGTTCGAAGTGTCTTCTGAGGTTCATGCAGTCTCTTAACTATAATCACCTATAAAATCAAAAGCAGATCACCTGCTTCTAACATACAGTGGCACAGAATATACATCACTATTCCAAAATGTAGAGAAGGGATAGTGAGGAAATACTGTACCAAAGCAAGACAGAACACCAGCTGGGCAAATTCAGAATCTTCATCTCCATATCTGGTGTCAAAGCGCTCTTCAGATCTCCACCTCTGTTCAGCTTTGTTGACTCTTGAGCTGGTTCCATTTCCTATTAGCAGCTCTCCTCGGCAGGTATCCTGTGGCCCTAGCATTTCCAACATCTTGGGATCTCCAAGGCAATCCATGCTTCACCTTCACAACGTCATGCAATGGCCTCTCTAGGCCTCCATTCAGGGGCACCCTTGACACAATCCTGGCCTCAGTGGCTTTCCTTAGTCATCAAAAAAGGTTCCATAACGTTTTTTCCTGTCCTTGATTCTAAAGCCAGAACCATGTGGCCAAAACTTCCAAGTTCTGCTGCTTACTGGGGATGGAACATGGCCCCTTGTTCAATTACACCTTCATCAGCTTTCTCATTTTCATGGTTCCCTTCACTGGCTAAACTTGGCAGTCCTGGAACCTGCTTTGTAGACTGGGCTGGCCTCAAGCTCAGAGATCTGCCAGCCTCTGAGATTAAAGGCGTGCACCACCACACCTGGCTCTGAAGTTTTCTTTAACTCCTTTTCATACATTGGAAACTTAGCTGAGTGGGATCTTGCCCTGTGGTCATCATTCTGTTTAGTCCATTTCTTAACCTGTTTATCACCTTGAACACAGTAATTAGCTTCATTCCACTTCCTGGTGTTCCATTTCTCCTTAAATTATTCTGCATCATGGGTTTTTCCATGCTCATCATTTTCCATGTTCCTTTTCATTATAAGTCTTAATTTGAGCTAACACTAGTAACCACACAACAGAGTCTATCCTAGGCTGTTTTGAGATTTCTTCTGCCAATGGAATTAATCCAAAACTCTTCAATTTAGCCCAAGCAGACTTTTTGGACAGGGGCAAAAAGCAGCCATATTCTTCACCAAAATATCACAGGAATGATCTCTAGATAACATACCAAAATTCTTCTGTGAAACCTCTTGAGCCAGGCCCTCGTGGTTCATCAAATTACATTCAGCACCACGTTCTTCTGTGCTCCTCCTAGTAGGGCCCATTGAGCATCACTTAAAGCATTACACTGCTTTTCTAATCCACAGTTCCAAGGTCCTTATTCCTTCAAACAAAAGCATGGTCAGGCCTATCACAGCAATACCCTGGTCCTTGGTGCCAACTTCTGTCTTAGTTAGGGTTTCAGTTGATGTGAAGAGACACCATGACTGTGGCAATTCATACAAAGGAAAACATTTAATTGGGGCTGGCTTACAGTTTCAGAGGTTCAGTCCATTGTCATCATGGTGGGAAGCGTGGCAGTGCGCAGGCAGACATGATAGCTGAGAGTTCTACATCTGGATCCACAGGCAACAGGAAGCGAATGTCACATTAGGCCTGCCTTGAGCATTCTGAGACCTCAAAGCCTCCAGTGGCACACCTCCTCTAACAATGCCACATCCACTCCATACCGCCACATCTCCCAGTAGTGCCTGTTCCTATGAGCCTACGGGGCCGTTGTCATTTAAACAAAGAAAGTAGTCTTGGAAATTTGTTCTAGATGCATTTGCTTGGCACTTAGCACCTTTTCCCAGAAATGAAAAATGACCCTTATGGTTAAGCATCTTGTTTAGCCCTTAAAACCTGTTTGACCCTTGTCTGTTCATAGTCAGAATGAAAGATTGGAGGTTCAAAAGAATCTATGTACATGTAAATATCTGTGCCTGTGTGCTTAAAGCACATTCTAGATTTAATTGGCTTTGCTAGCCTAATCACAGGTAGAGCCCTGTTTCTATAAAGAAAGTCCTGGGAAAAACAGCTTGTCTCCCAGGTTTTCCAGCAACTTTTAAGCATTTTTACTTAGCAGTTTGAGGAATCCTATTTTGAAATGAAATCTTTATAGACACTTCTAATACCTACAGCTGATAATGTGATATTTTATTGCTATAGCTTATAAGCTTATATTATTATAAAATAACAATAAAGCTTACTTTCATAAATATGGCATTTAATAGGTGGGGCTAAGGATGGCAGCTGTGATCTTGTTTCAGCCTCAGTCCCCATATTCATGCATTTGGCGGTAGTGTTGTGATAACCCTGATTTCGCTGGTAAGTAATGGCAAATGATCCCAGGTTATTTTAAACAGCTTGTCTCACAGTCACAAGATACTCATCCATCAGTCTGATCTATATGATTAAGAGCAAAATAAGTTTCTGCTTCAAAGCCGAATAATTGACAGTATCTAATAAATCATAATATAGAAGTTGAGACAAACACCCAAAACTTGTTATATTAAGGCACAATATACAATACCTTTGATATCCCTTCAGCCTCAGCCTCCATCCTCCTTCCTAACCGTCCGCTCACCCATTACAGGATACACCCTGCCGCTGCCCCCTGCAGCTCTGCCCTCACCTCCAGCACGCAGTACATCCCAGCTTCCCGTTCCCCTTCCTGGGAGCTCCTTCACCTGTCATTACCTGTTGTTCATTTCTTTGTTTTCCCTGTGAAGCCCTCTACTCCTCCTTCCTCCCCGCTTAAACACCACAACTCGTTGCTGTCTGTGCAATCTGTGGTTTATTACAGTGTAATTGGTGTCGTGGTTGCCCACACCCCAATACCCTCGCACTGCGAGCGCCGTAAGTCATGCACAGCCCACGGGCCATAGGTGCCACAGCTGTGTTCTCGCAGGTGCTCAGTTAATGCCAGTGTCCTAACTTACTGAATTGAATTGTGTCTCACCTTCCACTCTCAGTGCTGTCACCCTGGATGAAGTACTAAAATCGCCTGGAATTTACAGTAGAGGGAACTTAACTAAAAAAACTACGTAAGAATTAGAGCACTAGGAGCTTCCGGAGCCCATTGTGGAGGTTGTCCAGTCACAGCTTACAAACCTTGTTCCCAGGTGAACTGAAACCACCCAGAGGGTAGGGACGTTATTCTCTTCATATTTCTCTTCCAGCAATACAGTGTTTATTATGCTTTGGCAACACATGTTGGAGTGAACTCCTTCAGCAAGTAAGGAAACTGTGGCTGTTAACTCTGTGCCAACCTATTGGTTTGATTTCTCTCTCTTGATGGTCTTCTTTGCAGGGCATTAATATGGGGTTTTTCTTAGATAGTAGTTCATCACCAAGATATACCTTATAGAAGCTGGGCTTCCCTATAATCGTATCAATGAGATGCTTAGATCAATAAGATGAGCAGATTGAGAGGACAGGTAGAATTTGAACTGAAGGAATTTTCAGTTCACGACAAGCCTTATGGTAGTAAACAACTCGAGTTGAAAATTCTTTCAGTTCAGATTTCTATATAGTGTGAATTTTTGTCAAGGGAAGATTAATGAGACTTGAAATTTTCTTGACTTTTTGCTGTTTTGAAGCCTTTTTTTTTTTTTTTTTTTTTTTTTTTTGCTTCTGTTGGTGCAGACAGGTTTATGTTTGAAAACCAAAGTTGTCTCATTAACATTTTCTAGTTGAACCTGGAAACATGAATTTTTCAAGCCAGGTCATTCTCTACCAAGAATGCCAATTAAATGTTATATAACAGGTTTTCTTCTGGCAGAAACCCACCTTCCTGCTTTTCCCATGAGGTCTGTACTGTCTGCTCTGTAAGTCTGTCTTAAACAAACTTGATGTTACGTATTTTCTTAGCAAAGTTCTGATGGCACCCAGGAGAAACTCCTGCATCTGTAAGGACAAGAAAGCCATTCCTCTTTCTGCCTCAAGTCCCTTACAGCTACCTCTGAGGCCACTCCCCTGCACATATTAGTAATGGCCTCACTATAGAGTGGAATGCTTTTGCTACATCATGGTCACATTTATTGTCAGGAAAGTCACACCAGAAACTGTCTGGTGTCAGTTTTTGCTTAGGTTCGTGAAAAGTTTCCTAAATAAGAAGACATCACACCACAGTGCTACAACAGTATATTGTCACAAACAATAGCAAACTCTAGTGAGGTTTGTCATCCTTACTCTCTATTCCCTACTTTGTTTGGATGGATTAAGCCCTCTGAGCAATATGGAAACCTCCCGAAGGACTGGGTCACTTGCTCACTTCTGCTTGGGGTGGGAGGGTTCTCCAAATGATTCCTCCTGGTTGTGGTACTAGTCATCATTTAAGTAATGGATGTGACCAGCTTATTCCATGGGGGCAGCCATTGAGTAATTACACATAGTTTTGCCTCTGAATACGAGATCCTGCTCACTCTCATATAAACCCCAGAGATAGCAGTCCTCTGAAACCCTGGCTCTTGAGTATGCATGGCACTTCTAAGTGGTAGCAGGTGGCTAAGCTGGAAAGTGGCACCTATATCTTCATCCCCAAGGAGCGTAGTCACTTTGCATCTGTTTTTCTCTTCAGTGTACTTTGTTAGAGTAGAGTGCTCTTTATGTGATTAAAAGTTTCCTTCTCTTTGAAGTCTATGGTCTCACACATTCTACTCATATCTTAATGTGCATTACAGCCACTGTCTTTTCCTTTAAGTGAAGGTAATCCCAAAGGAAGGCTCTCTATTGATCACATGGACAAAGACACTATGGGTAATGCCAAAAAGTAGAAACTGCTTAGGACCCCAGCAAAATTACATAAATCCTCTCAAGTCGTTACAACAGACGAGTGCCTCCCTTCCCCGGCTGCCTGCTTCTGCCAGCATTTCTTCAGCCCTGGCATCTGTGAAGAGCAGGGACAAGCACGCACATTCAAAGAAAGCAGCTCCTTCCATGCAGCTCCAGGTGAGCAGAGATGCCCTCTGTGCCACTGTCTTCCCCGCCGCGGCTTGGACATAGTTGAATGTACCTTCGATTTGATAGCATGCAGTTTTGATTGGTTGGTTTGTTGTGTGAGGCTTTCTGTGTCTTCTACTGAATTAAGTTCTGACAAGATTTTGTTCTCCGCTCTCTCTGGCTCTCTGTTAGCTGCTTTACCTGTGGAGATGGTCTGTGTGCATATGGAAGGCTATCCTCCCAAACAGCAGAATGAAAGAATATGGATAGAAATAGGCATCCGTCACTCTTGAGAACACAGCAGGTCCCTGGCCCAGGCAGGTTATCATGAGAGCCGCTCAGGGGCCAGTGAGCTTCTAGTGCTGGAGTAGCTGGGAATGATCAGGCAAGCCCCTGCCGTAGAGAAGCATGACAGCAGCTGGGGAGAGTCACATTTGGCCCATGATGGCAGAAAGATGGTACCTGGGAAACTATAGTTCCTAGTTTGGAGAGAGCCAAATGATGGGGGTTGGATGTGAGATGGTGTCATTAAGAGTTTTCTGGAGAGGCAGAGCCATTAGATCCAAAGCCAAATGAGCGCGTGTGTTATGGATGGGGAAGACGTTGCTCCCATGCTCCTGACAGCAGCACAGTGACTGTCAGGAAACCCTCCTCTAGCACATGCTTTAAAGGGGGAAACGCTGGTTCTCAGCTTCACATCAGTCTTCAAAACAGGCACAGTTAAGACCAAGGCTTAAACATTAATGGGACCACTCTCTCCTCTCGGAAGTGAAGAAATCCGCTGCTAAGCCCAGACTTTCTGCGGTTTTGCTTCCCTCATTCACAGCCGTGGAGTGGGTCAGAAGGCCGTATTATCTGTTTTCTCTCATACCCTCAGAAACCTTGGGGTTTTTGTATGACAAAATACTTCCTAGAAGAGAGCCAGGCCTCTCCAGAATTTTGACATTACAAAAGGCTCAGCCTTAACTGTAGGACCAGAGGAAATTGCAAATCTGAGAGTCCAGCTCAAGGCAAAAGCAGCAGCACTGAGGGAGCTTGCTCACACAGGAGAGCAAACAAAGTGTCTTTGGGGCGGTATCTTGGGCTGGTCATCGTAGCTGCTGGCAGCACTGTGGTGAGAGTCTGAGACTCTGAGGGTGTCTACCTGAAAGTCTCAGGGATTGACTAGTGATGTCTGCCACTGGCATAAGATAAACAACTGTACATGCTATTGCACACCCGGAGTGGACGTGCAGATCTGTCGGCCCTATAATTAATGGCACCTAACCCAGGACAGATGAGAAAGGAAGGCCAGAGCATTGGTGTTTGTTCCTGGGGCTCTTTTCAGGTCTTTTCTCAAGAACAAGGGTGGGGAAATGAAAAGCCTCCAAAAATACTCTTTTATTTTGTTACTTCTTGTACTGATATGGCCTGTTGTCAGAGGATGCAGTATTTCCCAGCCATTTCCTGTGACCCGAGATCAGTGAAACTGTAACTAGTACTTAAGGGCCTTAAAAAGTAAAAACAGCTATGTACAGTAAAAGCATCCTACATGTGCAGATAGCTGACATTTTGTTTGTAGTATGAGAGTAGTAGCTTTTCAGTAGTACTCAGCATTTGTAAAACAGGGAAGATACCAACCCTCTGTGCATTTATGAGTCTTGCAGGCAGAAGCTACAATTTGCAAGTAGGGAAATATGACATCAGTCAAATGACCTGTCTCCTAAATATTGCAAACAGTATAGGCATTATTTCTTCAATAATTCTTCAGCCAAAATACTGGTACTTACAGTGAATCAGAAAGTGGTGTTTAATGGTATTTGACAGACATTAGTATTATAATTGATTTACCACCATGTTAAAAAGCTTTAATAAGAGCCCTTGTACTTTATTATGTTATTCATGGTAGTGATGATAATTAACTCAGTAATTATTCAATTTAGATAGCCATATTGCCTTTTCACACCCTAAACTGGAATTGCAATCCAGAGTAGCACTTGACATGTTCCCCTTTTTAGGCTTTTCAGTCCAAACTCACTCTGGAGTTACTGCCCTGTCTGACAGTTTACATTGGTATTATTAGGCAGATTAGTTTAAAATGCCTATTTCATAATCTGAACTGTAGTCACATTATATATCTCTTATATATCTCTTAACAAATCGTGTGCAAATATCCTGGTTTTATTATATTGGCTCCAAGTTCTAATTGTTCCATCACCAAAGCCACTCTGGAAGCCCTTTAACTTTTACCTAGGTTTTCTTGGCAGTCAACCACAGTTCGTGGGAATCCTTCTAGTCCCTCTTCCCTGGTGCTGTTATGAACAGGCCACAGATTCATGGACATCAATCCTGTCATTATCAAGCCATCTAATCTTAGCTACTTTCTTGTTGCTATAATAAAATACCCTAACCAAAGCAGTTCTGAAATAAAGCATTTATTTTAGCTGACAGTTTCAGAGGGTTACAGTCCTTTGTGGTGGGGAGATGTGGCAGCAGGCAGAGACCACATGGTGTCAAGATCAGGAAGTAGGGCAAGGCAGTAAACTCTCAAAGCCTGTCCCTGGTGATCCACTTTCTCCAGTGAGACTCTACCTCCTAAGGCTTCCACAGCCTTCGAAAACAGGCCATCTGGGGACCAAGTGTTCAAACATGTGAGCCTATGGGAGACAAGTCACATCAAACCAGAACACCATCTAGAGCCATTTCAACAGGAAGCCATCAATGGTACTCTCATGTCCCTGTTGTTTCTCCGTGTGCCTTGCTGTGGCCACAGCTGCTGGGCAGGGCTGGGGAAGAGTCAGCCATACCACACAAACACAGAGAAGTAGCAGCCAGCCTTCTTAATTAAAACTGGCACTCTCTGAACCTCCTGCTAAAGACTGCCAGCGTAACTTACAAAATGACATTTATGACCCTGACGACACAGAAACTCACTGAAAGTAGCTGAAAACCAGTTTCTAGCTTGTTTGAATACTGGCTTAATGGTAATAGAACTTTAACTGTGTGGTGTTTATTATTCTCAAAATACCCAACTTATTTTAGACAGGCTTCTGCTAGTATGAAAGCAAATTAAAGCCGTTTACCATCAATTCTGCTGAATTCCCCTCACTGCCTAGTCACAAGTAGCAGCCGTGCCACCAGCAGTGGGCAGATCTGTGCCAAGTGTAATTACTTCAAATACAATTCCATTTATTCACAGGGAGGACTGTTGCTCCCCGTGAGAACTTAGTCGAGGAAAGAAAAAGCATATAGGTTTATGTTAATTATATACCTCATGCTGGAGATTTGATGTTAACAGGAGCCCAGCCTTTTACTCCCTCTATCCAACACATGTACAATAACTGTCTTTTGACAGCACTCAGACTCTGTAGGCACCTTCAAGTTCTGTAGGGGGTCACCAGCTCTTGGGTGGGTTGTAGCCTAATGCTTTGTTGGGGTTGGCTTTTGAAAATAGGTGCCGGCTTTTCTTTGGATTTAAGGTGTTAACTAATAGATTCCCAGAATAGTGAAATGTATTCATTGAAATAATAATTTTTATCAAGAACTCACTGTGTGCCAAGCTTTATGTAATGTGCGTAAACCTTGTCTGACTGTTCTTTGTGGCAGTCTTCAATGGTGGCTAGGGAAGCTTCACCTGAAAGAGATTAAGCAAATGGTTCAAGCTGCTTCAGTGAGAAGCAGATTTGGATTTTTTGTTTTAGATGTTGAGCCCTGTGTCTTTGCTATCATAGTAAATGACTAAAGAATAAACAATAATTACTCTAGAACCAAACCAGATTTGGTCGTGCTGCTGTATTGGGAAACTGGGAGGAAGAGCATGTAAGTGCATACTGTGGAAGCCAAGGTAAACTTACTGGGTTGTTGGTTCTATAATTTTACTAAAAGTCACTGAACTTTTGGTCTCTGACTTTAACTGGAGTCATTCTGTTGAAGGAAACAGAGCAACCACAGGAAGGATAGAATTTTTTTTCTTAGAGCTGTGCCATTAACCACAGTGACTGTCTAGCTTCAGATTGATTAAAATTCAGCAAGATTTCAATTGCTTTTTTAAAGGCATGCTTTACATGCCTGTCAGTCACCTGTGGCCATGAGTGTGTTGGACAGCATAGATTCACAACATCCCATCGTTACAGAAATTTCTCTTTGGTGACACTGCTCCAGAGAAGAGTGTCATGCTGGTGAAAATGACACAGTAGAGGAAGAGGTTGAAAATGCCGGAAGAGAGTATCTCATAGAATCCCACTAGGATTTAGAGGAGGTCGGGTGAGAAGTGTATCCACCTGCAGGAATGGCATTTTCTCTGAGAGATGGTCTCAACAGAAGCTGTGCTCAGGTGCTAACTACAATGTTGTCCTTTGGCTTCTATCTGTTATTTTCTCTGTGAAATTAAAGACCCAGTCATTAGTCATCAGCAGAATGGGAAGGCCAGTGGCGAGCTCTCAGAGGACGCTGACCTGAACATGAACATTTGTCATGATGGAAGAGAGGGCATATAGCCCAGAAATGCAGTAGTATAGTGGACAACAGTTAGTGTCACCTCAAGACTACATTGTGATCCCAGTTCCCCTCATTTTGTGATTTTTTTTTTCTTCCAGAAACACTCAGCTGGAAAGCGTATGAAGGGGCATTTATGGATTGGGGCTATGTGTGATGGCATTGATTAATACTGTTGAATCAGAACCCCCGGGGAGATGTAAAACTAATGGAGCTGAGCATGGTGAATCTAGTCCAGACATGGATTGAGGAATGCGATGTTTAGTTCTCCAGTGATACATCATTACATGCTTTTGAGAGAGTCACTGAAATTTGTTTCTGAAGTAGCCCAAGGACCAAGCTGATCATAACACTTGGAGAAATTGTGTGGTGAATTGTTGTTCTATACTTCATAGTTAGTCTTGTTCATTTCAAGATTCAGCAGCAGCATAAAATGTTAAGCCAATTTGCTTAATCTTGCCTGCCCTCTAAAATGTTTAAATCCATTTATGTAACACAAGGGGATGAGATTATATGATGCACTAGAATTTAATGCCTTCTTATGACATCAATCCTGAATCCTATGGTTAATCAGAACCCAAAGAGGAAGTATATTTGTTTTTTTATTACAGAATCATTGTGTGGATGTCATGAGGTGTGTGTAGCTCATTCTGGTCCTACGCTCATGTCCAAGTTTCACTTTAGTTAGTACAAAGTGCTCTGAAAGTATATTTCCTCCAGTTTTTATATTTGATTTATGGAGTAGTTTGGGAAATACTAGCAACTACTTGACTTCAGAATGTACTGCCAAAAATGAGTAGTGTTACCATGTGTGATTAGTTGCAATTAATGCTAGAGATGAAATATTGTTAATTGCCATTTTGCATTCTCAGTTTCCCTCCGGATTCCTTAAATATCGAATTTTCAATTAGAAAGAGACTGTCTCTCATTCCCAGGGACTTTGGGGGAGTAAAAGGTTAATATTTCAGATGCTCAGTTTCCCAAATGCAAGGCGCTCTGTACAGAATTATGTTACTTGAGCATTGTTTTAAAACCTCAATGTCCAACCTTTTGAAATGAATTTAGTTCCTATGGAAACTTATCATTGCTCCAGATAGTGTCCTTATCTATAAGTGAAAACTAAAATCAGTTCAAAGAATGATTTTATAATTCTATAACATGACTTGGGAAATGGACATTAGGAATATGGTGGTTGTGCGCCTTGGCTGTTATACTGCTTCATATTGGATTATATCGGAAAACAACCCTGCAAATGTCACCATCCATGCTTTCTCTGTGAGGCCAGAATAGTAAATAGGGGTTTAGTAAAAGCTTGTGTTTGTGCACTCTGTCTCTCTGTCTCTCTCTCTGTCTCTGTCTCTCTGTCTCTGTCTCTCTGTCTCTGTCTCTCTCTCTCTGTCTCTCTGTCTCTCTGTCTGTCTGTCTGTCTTTCTCCCTCCTTCCTCCTCTCTCCTCCCTGCACCACAAGTATTAGCTTGTGAGGAGGCAGGGGATATGAGAGCTACATTGGAACTAGAATCAGTGCCAGGGCATGAAGGAAAGGGAGGATCCTGGTTGACTCCTAGGCAAGGTTGGCATTTTGTGGGCTGTGCAGCGAGGAGAATTCATGTTAATGAGCAGGAACGAGGCAGTTGAGGGCAGAGAGATC
The DNA here is from genome assembly GCF_017639785.1 of Mesocricetus auratus. NCBI lineage: Eukaryota > Metazoa > Chordata > Mammalia > Rodentia > Cricetidae > Mesocricetus > Mesocricetus auratus. The sequence goes on from NW_024429200.1 coordinate 8,897,564, forward strand.
GGAGACTGCCACAATAATGCGATACACAATAGGCTAGTATGAGGAAGGGGGAAACTGAGGAAGGGATAAAGTTAAAAAGCATATCAGATAATGTGATAGTAGAATTGTTACTGATAAAAGCAGGAAGAGGGAAATGGAGGGAGGGCAGGAGAGTGGATGCTGCCCTGTTTAGCTCCTAGGTTTAGTCATGAGCATCGGTAAAGGGCTTTTGTATAGGCAAATAACAGTCACGTAAGCAGATCTAGCTTGATGCTTAGTGTAGAGAGAGTCAGTCAGAAAGCACTGTCAGCTCCCGCCCCGGCTTCAGAAGTTAGGATTGCTTTCAGACTGACAGAACTGAGGTCCATTGCAGCCTGAACTCTGGGAGCTGCTGCCATGTGAAGAGGGTTAGAAATTCAACTGTGCATACACAGAGCAAGGAAAGACTTCACCAGAAATGGCGGGTGGAGTGAACCAGAGATCAGAGCTTTGGGGATTACTTAGAATTAAGAGAGGAAAGGGAATGCTAAAGCAGGGAGAATTTCACAGGTGGAGGAAGCCTCCAGGCTTTTCTAAATTTGTTGATAAACTGCTACCCATGCCTTGCCCAAGACTTGACTAATTGAACTGTTTCTGTTGTTTTTCCCATAAAGTTGCTAAGATACCAAATCTGAAGGGTCTGTACCAAATTTGTGCTGAAGGTTGATGCAAATAGAGGTATTATGAGTTACTGTCAAGTTTACAGTTTTGTCTTGGTGTAACATTCAAAGTTTCACACCTGGTGTCTCAGGGTTAACTCAGTGCAGTGAAACCAACCCAAGCAAACCTCATGGTTAGGAATTGCTGTGCCTTATCCAGGGGAAGGAAGCAAGCTTTCTTACACTAGCTTCCCAGGTCATACAGAGTGTCTCACAGTAATAGACCATTGCATTTTAGATGAATTATTTCCTGATAAGCAATCCATGCTCGTGATGGAAATTTTAGCTCTCATATGCAAAAGTAAATCTCCTTACTGACTCTAGCCACCTATCTATTTTCCTCCTTGGAAACAGCTGCTATTTCCAATTGCTTTTCTTCCTTTTTTAAAGGTGTATTTCCTGCATATATCAGCATATAGATGTTATATGATTTTAAATTGAACTTGTGCACATCAGGAGCATATGCAGAATAAATAATCATGGTTGACCAACATCTGTAAACTATTTTTCTAATGTATTTTGTGCCAGGTTTTCTCCATTTCCCGTTAACCATTATCCAAGTATTCTTACAGTAGCTGAGAGTCGGACAGGAACTGGAAATACTGGACATTCCATACAAGAACAGAGCAACAACTGAGTCAGTGTCAGAAATGCCCCTGCTCTGGATGCGTTTGCTTTGTACATGAAGATACCTAATGGGAGACACAGGAGGCAGTCTGTCAACCCATTGCTGGTGTTGAGCAACTGCCATGGGTCTCCTCTATTCCTTCCTAGGGAGCAAGTCTAGCAGGACGACTGGATCCCCTCAGGCTTGGGTTCTGTCTCTGCTGCTTTGCACCCAGCTTCTGTCCTAGAGTCATCCTCCTTTGTGTGTTTTACTCTCAAGGATTCAGGCTACTACCAGACAGCTGGCTCATTGAACCCTGGAGTTTACCTCTCAGAAATGTATTTCCTGCCGCTTGTCTCCAGTCTCACCAGCCGTGATTTTAATAATCCTGCCTCCACCACCAACCTGTGACGGTGTGCGTGAGACAGGCACCTGAGGACAATGTCTGCACAGACCGTGCCCTCTTCCTCCACTTACATCCCTTCTGGTTGTTTTGCTTTTGTTTTGAGAGAAATATTTTGTGTAGCCCAGGCTAGCATCAAACTCCTGATCCTCCTGACTGTCTCCCAAATGGTGAGAATAGAGTGCAGGTCTGTGCCACCAAGTCCAGCCTCGTCTTTAAAAGACCTGGTAACTCAACCTCTTCTCCTATAATCTCCCTGGCCGGCTTTGGAGCACACCTTTACTGCCCACTCCACAAAGGAAAAGTTGTTCTGCTTGTAGAGTGGTCCTTTTCTGTCTTAGCCTTTTCTTCTCTTGTACATTTCCATGTCCTTCATCACTTTCATTGCTTTCAGCTGTCTTCTCCATCATGGAACTCCATCCGAGCCTTATGATGCTGCACTATGCCATTGCCTCTCCAGTTCGGTTCTCCAGCTGTCCATCTTCCTTCCCTGCCCTTCCCATCACAGCTGTCGCACAAAGCTCAGCAGTCCTCCCTGTCTTGTGTCTTCGCTCCCTTTGTGATACTGGGAGTTTCTAATTTGTGGGTGGATCCCTGATCTCCAGCTGAGCTCTGGTTGCACACTTAGGTCATGAGGGTTGGAAGTTATTTCCACTTAGGCTTCAGGACAGTGTTTAAACACCCTCATTATCTAGATCCCCAAGACCTTGGCCACGTGTGAATTTCCCAATCTGTCCTCTTCTCTGCCTCCACATCCTATCTAGTTATTGTGTCCTTATTTGCCAGTGCCTCCACTCCTGCCCAGCCATTCCTCCTAGTAGCCTGTGTCATCTTTACGTCTATACTCCGTGGACCAGCTTCTTCTCTCCTGTGGAATAAAGCTTGAGCTGTACTGTCATAAGACTCCCCATACCCTCCACTCCTGCCCAGCCATCCCTCCTGTGTCATCTTTACGTCTATACTCCGTAGACCAGCTTCTTCTCTCCTGTGGAATAAAGCCTGCGCTGTACTGTCCTAAGACTCCCCATACCCTCCTACTCAGCACTGGCTCCTTCATCCCCACCCTCCCCCCACTCCATGACACTCAGAAAGCTCTGAACATTCTAGACTCTCCTGAGCCTAGACCTGGGCTCACACAGGCCCTGGCAAATTAGCCTCTACCTCTTACAGTCCACCCTTCAATCAGGGACCTTCTGCAATCCTATCTCCTCTCTTCTGAGAGGCCAGAGGTGGACACTGCCTCTCAACAATTGTGACACATACCACTTTCGGTGCTTCCTTAACATTTAGGTTACCTTGTATTACATGTGACCTTGGCAATGTATAAGCTTACAGGAATGAACTTAACTCCCCACTACATAGTGTCTACAGCTGTCGTGCCCATGTGGCATTCTGTCTGCCCGACAGCCCTGTATCCATGGATGGTCTCCCTGTTCTAGTGACAGTACCTAAAAACCCTCTCATTCGAGCAGTCCAAACAGATGGAAGGAAGACAGAAGACTTGACTGCCCTCTTCCCAACTGCCGCTTCCTCCTCCCCATACTGTCAACACTCTTGACGCTTAAAGGGCAGATCAGTCAGGGTAATTTTTTTTATCTTTCACTTGTCACTAAAATAAATACATTTGCAGTTTTTTCAGCAAAGGAAGCCCCATACATCCCTTCCAGTGTATATCTGGTATTTGAATCTTGCTTCTAAAATGTAGTAAAAGAAAGTACCATGTAAGTGATGCAACACTCTCACTGTAGACTTAAATATTGGTCTTATCCTAATTTTTTTTAGGATATGTCACAGTCTTCATTGAGATATGTGACAGTTTTTAAATTTTTTAACTTAAGCTATTCATGTCTTGATATTAAAAATACTTGTTTAAATTTGGTCATAGCAGAAAAGGTAGAGACACAATGACCTATTTTTATGTGCAGGTAGCTTTAAATTTCATCACAGTTATCCCCACCCCATCTTCCATCAGCAAAGAAGTGTAAAAAATTCATCCCAGAGGGTAATGCTTTTTTTTTTATTAGAAGCTTGTCTTAAGGGTGCATGTAACTGTTAGCCCAGGGTGCTGGTTCCATACTTGTCCAACAAGATTTGTGACTCTACAATGTTGTGCTAGGCAAATTCCAATGATTAGGATTTAATAAGATATGTGAAATAGGTATGGAAAAATTATCTCAGCAAGTTGTGTTTGGTAATTTTCTGGGAAGGTTGTCAGTCAGTTGAAAGCATCATGTGTTAGAAAAACTTGATAGAGGTCTCGGAGAGGTGTCTCAATCAGTAAAGTATTTGTCATACAAGCAGGAGGACCTGGGTTCAGTTAGCCAGCGCTGACTTGATAAAGACTTGGTTGTCACTACAGTGTGTATAGATAATCCTGGTGTCGAGGAGAGAGAGACAGGTGGATCTTTGGAGTTCTCTGGCCAACTAGTCTAGCCAAAATGGTCAGCTCCAAGTTCAGTAAAAAAAAAAAAAAAAAAAAAACATGTTTCAAAAAAAGAAGGAAGGGGAGAGGGGGGGAGGGGGAGGAGGAGGAGGAGGAGGAGGAGGAGAAGAAGAAGAAGAAGAAGAAGAAGAAGAAGAAGAAGAAGAAGAAGAAGAAGAAGAAGAAGAAGAAGAAGAAGAAGATGATGATGATGATGATGAAGAAAAGAAGAGAATAGAGTGGAATATAATTGAGGTAGACATCCACTACTGGCCTCCATAGGCACTCATATATACACACATGCATATAGCATGCAAACACATTGCCAATAAAAAAAAGAAAAACTTGTTAGATTGCCAGAACTACAGCCCGTTGATAACTGCTGTAACATTTTCCTAGTTCTTTGTCTTTTGAACTGGAGGACAAGAAGAATGAATGAAGGGAGTAGTGCCCCTTGAAGACCTTGAGACTGATGTTGTCTCTAAAAACGCTTACCCAGTGTGCACTAGTGCCTGGCCTGTAACTTGTGATATCCTGCTTCCCATGTCTTTCCTATTGGCTCGAGTGATGTCTTCAGCTAGTTCTTCTGTGTTTTCATCGAAATGACCAGTATGACTTACCTTTCTTCTCCAGGATTCTCTTCTAATTTTAGTACATGACTCAGTGTCCCAAGAACCTTCTACCATTCCCAATTTACCAAGTTCTCCTCTCTTTTCTGCCTCCAAATCTGGGCATTGATGAAAGATTGGATTATCTGGTTTTCTCCTTCATGGTAAGTAACGTCATTACAGCTCAGTAGGAATTTTCCAAAAGGCGCTTCCGATAGGGGAAATCCTGAGTGCTGAAGAGTCCTACCAATTAAAAATGATCACCAGTCTCCCCAAAACTCAGCTCCTGCAGAACCTTGACATCATTCTTGGAGGATATAAAACTTGGGTTTCTACTCATTTCTGTGTTAGAGTCTCTGGTTGACTCAGAACCCCTAAGTTCTTACTGCACACAGCTGCTCCCACCTCTACAGACTGAGCCTGTGTTAGCACATAGCATAACCACATAGTCAGAACTTTTTTTTCTGAGGGAAGCAGAAGAATTTAGAAGACTTACTGTTATATGGTTATGGATGTATTTACAACCCAAGTTCAAAATCTTTATAGTCTAAGTACACTGGACGGATTCCCTGTGGCCTTGAAAAGTAGCCAGTAAATAGTTCCTGTTTGCCAGTGATAGGTTTCCTGTCTGGAATACTGTTTGGCTGTATTCCAAACCAGGCCACTGTCAGTGCCTGGCACTGTGTTTATACCCTTATCATTGGGTCATATTTTAAGCTTCATGTACACCTCTATTCCACCTTTCTAGACTTGGCCAGCTCACATCTCATTTTTCAACTGTCACCATGGATGACATGTAATAAATTCTTACTAATCATTGTTAGATTAATCATATTTGTTGTAAGAGTTACTGAGTGGATTAAAGAATTCATGAGCTAACCAAATCCTCATATTTTCTATCCTGGAACCAATATTGTGAGCATTCCAAAGTAGCAGCATTGGGAAATGGAAGTAAGTCACAAAGCCATGGGTTAAGATGACTTTGACCTTGTGTCAGCTTCTATTCTGTGTATTACACAGACACATATATTCAAGGAAGAGCCAGGGCTGATGCATGCTGTATGCTTAGGTTATCATGTTCCCAGTTGTCTAATTAAAAGAATTGCTTTACAAAGTGTCAGGTAAGAGGCAGTGTTGTTCTTGTCTTTAATATAATAGTACAGTAACAGGGCTGCCCTCTTACTGAGCTATTCAAATAGGAACACTGTCGATTCAACTTGTGTCCTGGGACATCCCTGCATTGCAGATAACTAAAAGAACAATGGGATCATGTCCCCAGATAGTGTGTATCTTATAGCTGTGTCACTCCTATGAACTACAGCTATGTTTTCTTTTTCTCCCATGTGCAAGGAAAGAGGTCCCATTCCACCTAGAGTGCTCAGTATGGACTGCCGCTGTTGCTCAAGCACTGTTAAGTCATTCATGACCTTTTATTGCTACACTGTTTCCTCATGCTTATTAAACAATAACAATATGCCCAGCATTTTAAAGGGGAAAATGGGAGAGAAAGTTGGCTCTAAACGAAGTCTCCCTACCCAGGCAGTGGTATTTTGTAACTATACAATGATGAGAGCTGTGTCCAGAGCAAGATATGTTCTGAAAGTTGGTTTCCAATTCTTCCAGGTTTAGTTAAAACATTGACATCGATTATATTCTGTGTCCCCCAACAATACCTAACATTACCTCTTACTCCAGATCCCTTAAAGAATTCATTTTTCTCCCACTTAGGAATAACAAACTGTGTGTAACCCAGATACGGGTCAAGAGAACCATGATAGGAAGTGAAAAAGTAACCCAGTTGCTTCTTTAACTCACACCAGATGCCTGTCTTCACAGGATCTTTTCACCCGAATGGGTAACAGTTTGTTGTTGTTGTTGTTGTTGTTCAAAAGATTATTTGCAAAACCAAACAGTAGGGGTCGTCATGCTTCCGAGGTGCATGTGGTCCTGTTTCTAAGTCCAGCTGTTAGGGGTGGTGGTGGCACTCTCTAGTTCTTCGCTGGTGTTGGATGAACCCAGGCCACAAGACTCCACGCAGGTTCAGAGGTGCTCGCAAGATGCTAAGAGTGGTGACTGGAGTTAACTTTCCTCCTGAAAAGAAGCCCCACAGTGTCAGAGGGCATTGTTCTCCACCAGTAGCTGGTATGTGGGCGCCTGCTATTGAACCTGACCCATCCTTTGTCATCCCTGGCCCTGTCAACTCCAAGTACCCCCAATGTTATTCAGTAAGAGAGGAGAAATGCACAGCAGGATTGGATATGTTTTCAGGCATCCGACATCTCATCATTTAGTACTTAGACACTTAGAGGATGCCAGGCAGACTGGATCTGTGTGGGGTAGGACCATGTTGCTCCTTACAGCATCTTTGGGACTTTTATTCAGGACTGTAAATATGGAAAGATTGGCATTGCTTTCTTCTCCCTCCTTCCTGGTCACTTTTCTCTTGTGGATCCAGATTACTGAGTTTGATTCTCACATCTTTTTTTCAAAGTCTGTGGATTAAAATTAAAATATTAAATATTAAAGCACTTCGAGCTAGATGCTCATCCTTCAAGCCCTAGATTTACAGAACAGAACTCTATGTAAGTCAGCTTTCATCCCTGTGGATTCCTAGGAGGCTGGTTCCAGATCCCAACACATACCAATGTCTTCTGCTAGCCAAGCCTCTTAATGTAACATGACTTAGTATTTGCATGTAATATGCATATCCTTCCTGAAACTTTTAGTCACCTCTGGGTTGGTATAATATCCAGCACAGTGACAGTGATGCCTTGTGAGTACTTGTTAGCCAGAAAAGCTCTCTTCAGCACAGGTGTTTCGTTTTGAAGGCAGAGTCTCCATAACCCTGACTGACATCCCCGCCCACTCCTCTGCCTCCCGAGTGCTGGAACTGTAGGTGTGTGGCAGCACTTAGCTTAGCCAGGTGGGTTGCATTTTTTCTCCAAAATATTTTCTCCCTGGTATTGGTTAAGTTCCCAGATGTGAAAGGCTGAGTGTCTCCTGTGTACACCCAGCCGTGGCTGTTTCTCTTAGGACACCCAGGCCGACTGTATCTGTCTAATGAAGTAAGTGGTTCTCAACCTGTGACTCTCATCCTCATTGGCAAACCTGTATGTCAAACACTATTTACATTATGATTCATAACATTAGTAAGATTAGTTATGAAAATAATCTTATGGTCGGGTATCACCACAACCTGAGGAATCTATTAAAGGGTCATAGCACTAGGGAGGTTTAGAACTGCTGATCCAAGTGCTGATCCAGGTGTAGTTCAGATCCATGCCACTTGATCTTGTGCCAGCAGAGACTCCTGACTATTTTTGTGTTGTAATGATAGACAGCAGCATAATAGTTAACATTGCATTAGTGAGAGTTGTTGTGAGTTGTAAGTTTTCAAGACATTGCATCACAAGATGTATGTGAAAACAAAGGAAGCATCTGTTAGCAGTATTTGGCCTCCAGTATATAATTATGGAAATTTGAGTAAAGCTCCGAGACGTCATTAATGAAATGATTAGCAGTTATTAAAAATGCCAGATATGCTTGAAGTTAAGTTTGTTTTTCGGATCTTGCATTATTAGGAAGAGGCTGTTTACACTTTATTGTGAAGATTAATATTAGGGTACTATAAGGTAAAGTACAATGAAAATGTAAAAGGCAACAACTGTATTTTAATTCCTTTCTTTTCATTGAGTTTTATAGTGACTTTATTATGAATGGTAAAAGATAGTAACATACCATTTAAGTATTGGCAGCGGGCGTATACTTAGTGTTGCATTTTGAAAGAAAAGAAGCACTATTGACCACTGGGGTGACATCTAAAGAACAGTTGGTATGGTTTAATGATAGCTTTTGGGCTGTGCCTTAAGAATGGGAGGTTTCTCTTCACAGCCATGTTACATGAAACATCTGACCTCATAAAAGATGCATTGTTGCATCCTGTTAAAAAGTGAGTGTTCCCTTTAGCATCGGGTAGCTCATTAATTCATATTTCCTCGTCCTCTCCTGTGTGCACCCCCAGTAGTATTTCATCTTAGTGTTGTAGACCTCTCGCAGGGTACTTCCTGGTTAACATACAAGGAAACGAATCTCTTTGTGTCTGCACTCACAATGAATGACTTTTGTGTTCCCCAGAGCTCTGAGAATTCTGACCGCCGGTTGTCACCACATGACGTCTTCTGAGCTACCTCCATGTATTTCCTTCTCTGAAGTTACCGTATTATATGTGCCATTTATATTAGCAGAACTAAAAAGATGGATAAGTAGTTTCTTTGAAATTTAAAGCTCTGACTCACATCAAAGAAGATTCTGAAATGTGAATGTAGGAGAGGCATCCATGAGGCCCCGACAGCCAGAGAGCTGGTAGCCAAGTGTCACTGTGTTAGGGGCTTCTGTGTCCTGCTTACATAAGCCTCGGCCTCACCCAGAGTGTTTCTCCTCCCTTTGACCAATTAATTCATCCTTTACAAAAGTCTCCTAAAGAAACAACCAGACATGGTAGTGATAATGTTATGTTCATCACCAGGTGGTTGGAAGCCTTGGGAAATTAGAAACAGCCTGACTTTCTTTCTGGTCTTTTTCCCAAGGGATCAATCATGGACTTGTTGTGAGTGTAATAAGAAAAGCCTCTGAATATATTTTCTTAGATGCTTTTTAATATTGCCATTAAGCATTTGGTAAAAAAGGGAAAGTCTTACTGGCTCCCAGTGCCACAGGAAGGAAGAGTACTCTCCTGGGTTTTGTTCTTAGGTCTTGTGTTTGGGGCTCCAGCCCTCCCCTTGTGTCCATTCTCCAGCCCCTCAGCCATGCACTGAGGATATGGACGGGGTGAATTCCAGCACTCAGGAGACAGAGGCAGGTGGATGTATCTCTGTGAGTTCAAAGCCAGCCTGGTCTACATAGTAAGTTCCAGAACAGCCAGGACTGCATAAAGATACCCTGTCTCAAAAAACAAAACTACAACCAAAAAGATAAAGGAAATGAAAGAAGAAGATGGGTTCTGTTAAGTTTTCAATGATTTCATAAGCCAAAAAGAAGCGGTTTTTGTTGTTAACAATTCCTTTTGGCTCAACTGGTTTTTGGATAGCTGTCACCCTTACTGCTCTCCTGTGTTTTCCATATTTGTACTCACCTTGCTTTTTATCTTGTCACTTATCATTCCTTCATTCAACCTTTCTTAAATTGTTTAAATGTCCTTTTCAACTAAGATTTAATTTTCTGACCTAAATATCTTGGAATTCTGCCTTTTCTAATTTTTGTCTAATAGTGGTTCAGCGAGCATGGAAGCAGTCAATAAAAGTCAACTGCTGACTCTATGATTATATGAAGGGCTTCTCATAATGCATATTGGAAATGTCTTTGAAGCCCTTTTCCTGAATGGAAGGTGCTATGGCTTGTACTTTATGGCCTTCTAATGTTGGATGGTAATCTCATTTAGCATCTTCCAGAGTGAAAACAGTGCATTAGGACAGCATAACATGCCCTGCAGATCAATACAGAAACAGATCTGCACCATTCAGATGAATCCAAGAGAAATGGGCGCGAGTCTATAGAGGAACTGGGAGCCAATTATGCTGATTTCCACTGATCTCTCCCCCACTCTGCATCTAGTCATCAATATGGGTTAAATGTATACAAAAAGGATTTCAGATGATGGCCACACAGAGAACAGACCACCAGACAGGAAATCAAGGGCTTGCAAGCGAGTACTGGTATTGATTTGTGGTAATAAAAGTATATTTTGATACACTTCAAACCATAAATAACTTGTGGATTTGAACCTGAATGACTGAGGGCTCAACTCAGGGTCAGTGCTTGTGTATGACTTGCACTGATGCTTTCTAAAGAGGGAGTGGCATTAATAAACTATTATTACAGTAGTCTTGAGAAAATATATAAGCGAGTGTGTGTATGCATATCCTGTGCGTGAGTGTGCTTGCACGTGCTACCTCTGTGTTACTAGTGAAGGACCTAGGGTCTGCTTAGGCCTATTTTTGTTGCCCACCACCTTTCCTCTGCCCATAGACTCGATGTGCTGTCAGTTCTGGGGCAGAAGCTCGATCCCTCAGCTCTCCTGTGTGAATTATTAGCACTGTTATCTATGTATTTGCTGCATGCAGCTGCCCTGATGCTTAATCATATTGCATTCAATACTTATCCGGACACAAATCTTGCTGTCGTCAGTTGGTCAGTGGTTTTCTGGGCCGTGCTTCTGGAATCATAGCTGGATTCCTTTTGATGCTGATGTTCATTTGTTGGGGATTAGGAAAGCTTGGATCCAGAAAAATCTACAGATATGCAGAGCATCAAAGGCTTAAAAAGAATTTAAACCCCTGGGATTTGGACTTAAATTCTGTTCTCAAGTATTAGACCAAGTAGTAGAGTAATGAATGAAAAAGTAAAAACAGTGTTAGGTAAAATCTGCGGATCATTTTTCCCCCTGTATATATATCTACTTCCTTTCTGAGGTAGTGGGAAGAAGTTTCCCACAGGGACAGGCACAAGGTTTGCATTTCCACTCTGGCAAAGCATACATTAGCTTATCATGTTGGGTAAAAGTAATGAGGAAACAAACTGTCACCCAAGGGTTTACTTATTGATGGGAAATATCCCCCTGTGTTCTCTGGGGCTTTTGTGTTTAGAGCCCATTAAACTTAAAGTAATGCTACTTCAGGGTTATATGGAAATAACAAATTTAAATTTCAGAGACAGAACTGATAAGACTGGAAGCATTTTTTATTAAACAAGCTAATTTTAAAAATACAAATTCCTAGATTATTGATTGTTTTGCATATTTTCTCTCTGTGTGGTTAGTTTATAACTCACAAGTTCTCCCATCATACAAACAAGAATATTTTCTGTTTGTATAATTCATTTGGCTTATTATTTTCAAGTGTATATATAAGCTTTGTGGAAACATTTATGTTTGGCATGGCATATTCATTGAGAGCAATCCAACTAAGACCTGTAAATATAATTGTGAAAGTCTAACCTGGGGGATATTTGGATGTTTACCCATTTTTATTAATTCAACAAGCTTATTGTATGGCTTCTACAAAAAGTATTCGCATTGGATAGTGAATGTCACGAAGAAAAGAAGACATAGTCCCTTGGACTTTGCACTCTGGTAAATGTAGGTTGGTGGATTGCACTTGGCTTGTGTATACTTCTTGACATGGACAGAGGGAAAGTTGGGATGTGCTAGGTAGAAGCAGCAAACCAGTGAGAGGTGTTCAAAGAACAGTTTCACATTGAAAGATAAGTGGGTAGTTTTCAGTTACATGGGCACAGGTGAGGGTGTGGGTGCCAAGCATCTCCCGGCAGCTCACAGGCAGTTCGTGACCACAGATGTGAGACCCTTCACTCTGAGTGTAATTTACCCAGGCTGCAGCAAGGTACAGGGTCTAACAAGGGCTTAAGTCGGGCAGGAGCCTGATCTATGTCTCTGTTAGCCTTGTACTTCACTTAAGAAGCAATAGAGAGTGACTTGAATTCATGGATTTTAAAGAACCCTCTGGGTGACCTGTGGAGGCAGGGAGAGAGCCAGGGCTGTAGACACAAAGACCAGAGGTCATTGCTTGGATCCAGGAAGTGTAAATACTTGTAATTTCTATAATAACGGTGAGTATGGGAGTCCATACTGCAGGGGCCAGAGCTTCACGACCTGCTGGCTGTGGGTATGCCAGAGAGAAACTGGGGCTGGCAGATTTCTAACTTGCCAGACCGGGCTGTAGAGCAAGAGCACTGGCGTCATTTGTAGGACCTATATAATCTTTAACCTTGACCTTTACAGTAAATGAGGATGCCTTTTCTCAGTAGTCTTTGTTTTGTTTTCAGGCGGTATGACTATCATCCAGTCTGTGCAGATCTGCAGACCAAAATCCTCCAGTGTTACCGCCAGAACACCCAGCAGACCCTCAGCTGCTCTGCTCTAGCCAGCCAGTACATGCACTGTGTCAACCATGCCAAACAGGTGGGTGTGCAAAATGCTGCCTGGACACCTGAAAACCAGAGAGCCAAGTGGGCAGTGGGCAGTGGTAAGGACCTAACACGGGGGAAATTTTCTACCCTCAGCTCGTCCTCATCAAGAATTTCTCTAATCAGTTGGTTAACTCCTAAGTTCTGTCCACTTCACTGTCAGAAGAGTCCAGATTCTAGCTAGGCCTAGTGCTTCAGGCATGTGATCCTACCTACTGGAGGTCCAGGGACACAGACAGACAGACAGACAGCCTGGACAGTTTCGTGAGAGCCTCTCTCAAAGTAAAAAGTAAATAAAGAATGCAGTTGTAACTTATTGGTAGAGGGTTTGCCTGACATGCTCAAGCCCCGGGTTCAAGTCCCTGTGCAAGAAGAAAGAGTTATGCTCTCCTGAACTCTCCCTGCATTTATTTATGTGCAGGGAGAAAAATATATTTAAAATAAACTTCATTGCTCTGAACTTTACGTATTCTAATGACTCTAATGATTATATCCTCATGGTTAATACCTCATATCTCTAAGCCACTATTCAAAGCCAGCATGGAAGAAGAGCCAGCAAACTTGAGGCCCATTAGTAATAGGTCTAGCAGAAATAAAAGAAATCTACTCTTCAGTCACTATTCATTCCCCAACCAGTTGGTAGAGCCCATTAACGTGATGTCTTAATTAAGGTGTCTATGGCTGTAAAGAGACACCATGACTATGGAAACTTTTAAAAAGGAAAACATTTAACTGGGGCTAGCTTACAGTTTCAGAGGTTAGTTCATTATCATCATGGCAGGGCATGGCGACATGCAGGCAGACATGGTGCTGGAGAAGGGCCCGAGAGATACACATCTTCATCCACAGGCAGTAAAGGAGCCATTGGGGACACTGGGCATAACTTGAGCATATTATACCTCAAAGCCCGCTCCTGTAGTGATACTTCTTTCAACAAGGCCACACATACTCCAACTAAGCTACACCTCCTAATAGTGCCACTCCCATGAGGGCCATTTGCTTTCAAACAAACACAAGCTGGGACACACACACAAAACTGAATCATATTTAGGAAGTAATTTCACTCCTTTCATAAGCTTCATGACCCTTCATAACTGCATAATGTGACACTCATAGGATGCATATTTTCTCTTCATTTATGTGCTTTAGAAAGTTAATGATATCCCTACAGCAAATTAACAATTTCAACAGGACACGTAATTGCTTTACAGTTGGGTGTACGTGGTTTGGAGAGACATAAATTGTTGGAAACTTTGGTTCTTCTGACAAACTCCCTAAAATTGACCTTCTCACCCATTAAATCTAGTGTTTGAGTTACACAGCATGTCTTCATACAGCCCAGTTTGCTCTAGTTATAATAATACCACTTAGTGTAAATTTCCAACAGTCCGTAAATATCTGAAGAGAGGGTCGCTATTGTCTGGTAGCTGGAAAATAACAGTAACATTAAGTAGGGAAAATGTGATCAAAATTTAAAAGCCTGTGTTGTCTTCAAAAGCTTCATGGTTTGCTTTTGTCTGTGACTTGCTTCTAGAAGCACTTGCATAACTGAGTATATGCTGGGGTTTCTTTTCTTTAAAGCTCTTGCTAGAGGTAATGCTGCTGGTAAATTAGTACATGTTATTTGTCACAAATGGCCTCCGATGAGCTCTTAACAAGCCCCTGACCTCCAGTAGCAGTACTCCCTGAACTGACCTCTAATAGCAGTACTCCCTGAACACTTTGGACTTATAGGTTGACCTGATAATGGAGCCTTGTGGACGTGGCACCGTGTCAAGGTGTGTGTTTCAAGATTGGCGTCTGACACCGGCGCCTATTTCCACAGTGTGATCTCTGGTATTGTTGAAGTTTCAACACCAAGTTCCTTAGAGCATTGTCTCCACCCTTGCCTGGAAAGATCTTGTTGAATCACACTTAGTCCCATCATGTAATTAATTCCTATTCACGGGATAAAAAAAAAGTCAACATGCAACGAGATAACATGCCGCACAGTATAGCAGATGGGTCTGGGTTTGTAACAATGTTCTGTCTCTTCCTAGGTCTCTGACCTTGAGCCTTGATTTCTCTCATCAGTGAATTGGATGGTTTTTGTGATCGTACATCTTTTGTTTTTCCCAGATTCAGGATCATCGCTTAGGAGAATCATGACACTAGACTAATGATTGAATAAGAGACCCACCTTCCTTCGCACTCACTCCCAGCCTGCCATGTAGTTTATTACTTGCAGCCAGTCTGTTTCGAGTCTCTAATATTCCACAGCTCTATATCCACTTATTTGGAAGTGGATGGCAACAGAGTAATATCAAAAAGATGAAAGTCTTGCCATCGCTTAGACAGCACTGAAATAGCCAAGAAGTATGAAACATGAGCCCTTGCATCTCTTCAAGCTTTTGGATTTCAAGGTCACTTCAGATCCACTCTTGCATGTTTTTATGACACCCTGAGATGTAATAGAAATGGTTTCTTTCACCATTGTGCAGCTGAGAGCATTGAAGCCCAGGGACATCATGATGGTAAATTTAACTAGTTCAAGATAAACCCTGCCATGAAAACAAAACAAAAGTTTTCAAGATATACTAAGTGATGTTTGTTTTTGGAGCAGGTGAGTGTAAGAAGAGACGTCCATCATCTACAAATACTAGTTGAGGTGGTGAGGAAAAATGAGAACCAGTAATGGCAAAATGAGAGACAGGATCACCGCCAGGCTACTGAAATGATAATAGAGTCTGTAGGTCACACATGGGCCATGAAATGATAGTGCCCATGATCAAAGGGGCCACTTGACCTGCCCCCTGAAAGGCCACAGCACATCAGCTGCAGGGACCTGGTTTCCTCATCTCTGACAGCTATCATCCTCTGGTACAAGGCTGCCCCTTCGGTTCCCTGTGAAGACAATCTAACCTCGAGATCGCAATTCTGCTCACCTTGTTAGAAGAAGGGTTATCAGTTCACAGTGTCCTCACTGCCCAGTGTAGCAGTTCCAGGTGGGCCAGCTCCATTCTCTAGCCTTCCAGTTAGGTCCAGAGAACGTATTGGACATGGAGCAGGACAGCGACCATTAAGTCTTTGTCCATTTCTGACACGGTACAAGGATTTCCCCGGTGGAATCATTACAGTAGTCCGCTCCACTTTTACATGACTCATAAGGTTGGGCTTTCACAGGTCCCTTGGGTACTGTTCAAAAGACTAATAGATTTTGCTGGTAGGAAAATTTTCCGGAAGTTCCTTAGCCTTGCTTTTCCTTTCTTCTTAGTCATCCACTCATTGACATTAATCTTCAGCTATTCTTAAACAGTTCCTTGTGGCTTGATGTGAGACATTTAGACTTATTGTTGATATATTAAGTTATGTATTCTTCATGAGGGTAAAAAAGACACAAAATTACTCTAATATTTCTAAGTTGTAAAAGCTGTTGACTG
Source organism: Mesocricetus auratus (assembly GCF_017639785.1). NCBI lineage: Eukaryota > Metazoa > Chordata > Mammalia > Rodentia > Cricetidae > Mesocricetus > Mesocricetus auratus. Next base: position 8,913,677 of record NW_024429200.1, read on the forward strand.
GCTATTTAAGTACAGCATTTAAAAACAGAGCATCAGTTTACATAGGCTTTTGTCTGCCCCGTACCTGCTTAGCCTGCTAGCTCTCTAAGATTCCCCAGTATTGAATTGCCTCTTCTTGCCATTAAAGCCTGGGTCCCATTCAGCTTTGCCACATGTGACTTATGTGGGACTTTTATAAACAGGGACGAGAGTAAGAATCCACGAGTATATAAATAAAATGTTCCCCCCCAGCATCTCCCCCCCTTCTGTTTCTTTTTTTCCTTTTTTTGAAACAGAGTCCTCTGTGTGTGTATCCCTGGCTAGCCCTAAATCACCATATGGACCAGACTGGCCTCAGACTCCCAGAGATCTGACTGCCCCTGCATGTCATATGCTGGGATTAAAGGGGTACATTACAATGCTTGGCACTCCGGCTTCTATTGAGGGGGAGGAGTATTTGTTGGTTGTGAGACAGGATTTCTCCACATAACAGTCCTAGCTATCTTTGAACTTGCTTTGTAGACCAGGCTGACCTTGAACTAACAGAGATCTGCCTGCCTCTGCTGGGATTAAAGATGTGCCTGGCTTCAACTTCTAATTTGTTAAGTAAAGAGGCCTGGCTTACAACTCAGCATTGTCTCTATTTTCTGTGTCTTCTCACTGCCTTAACATTTACCTTCAGGGTTGTAGGCAAGAATTCTATCTTAGCATTTTCCCAGGCCTCTCGCTATTCACAAAAATGAAGAAACTAACAGAATTCTCATGGAACAGTCTGTGTTCACTTGATGGTAGGATTATTGGGTAGTGCTTTTGCCACTATCCCAAACTACTCATGGTGACCAAAACTTTAGTTTCTTTTTTTCCTGAAGTGAAGACTTGAAGCTCTACCTGCAAGGACTGATTCTGTATTTGTTGTGGAGAGCAAGAGGTAGGTATAGGCTCAAGAGGCATCGTCTGTTTAGTATTAGCATCTGTCCTTTTGTGATCTCTGGGTTTTCAGTGCCTTTACATCCTGGCGTTTGCCGACAGCTGACCTTGTAATTAGTCTGCTGTTGTGTGACCTCAACTATATACTCTGTCCTCAAGTTCACAGTCCTGACAACCAAGGTGATCCGATGACCAGAGAGGCTAGAAACAGTTCAGTTTCCCCAGAGCCAGTAAAGGGAAAAACAGCTGTTCCTGAGGTGCCAGCCAAAACATAGCCTGCCGGCAGGTGTCTTAACCAGTCCCAGTCTCGAACCGGGATGCCTCTCACTCCAGAGTGGAGTCCACCATATCCCAATAGAGCCCATCTCCTGTTCTGCATTTCAAACCCAGGAGACCACAGATATATGTGAACCTCAGTCTGAAAAGTGTCCGACCTCCCCCTTGAATGTTCTGATTTAGAAGGTTAGAAGTAGGATTCAGGCACCCCAAACTTTCACCAAATCCTAAAGGGTTTATTTGTGTTTCTTCATGAGAAGGTATGTCACTGTCACTAGCTACCAGTCCAGACCACTTAGCAGAAGTCTAAAGTCACTCACTGTCCCTAGGAATGCATCTAAAGTTAGTGTGCAGCAAATGGGAAACTGGCTTGGGAAGGAGGCAGAAGCCACTGCAGTAGAAGTGTTCTCCCTCTGCCCGATTGTGCCCTCTGAAGCTGCCGTGGTCCTGGGCAAGGAGTCACGCCAGCCTCGGTGGTAGGTGCCGAAAGAGTGCTGAGCCTGTCTCTTGGCTAGTACCACACTGACAGTTCTCAGATCCTCAGCATCCCTAGGTTGAGGAGCCCATCCAGTATAACAGAAAGAAGAAAGATGAACCAAGAAAGGCCTCTGGCGACATGTTTTTATTGTGTTCCATGCATTCTTTGTCATTGCCTAGTGGCATTTGTTACTCTTTGAGCTGGACACAGGATGATCTCACTCCTTCTGTGGAGTGGCTGCCTGTCAAGTCTGAAACTGTCCAAGCAAGTCGAGTTCCAAACTTGCACGCTCCTCAAGCCCTGTCCATCCTAGGAATCTATTTCTCGCCTACCCTCTGAGAGTAACACATTGCTTTAAGGCCTTTTCTCTGTTTTAAAATAAAAATTGAATTTGATACAGTACCATAGTACTAGATTTTCATTTTTCTTAATAGGTATGTTATTCCTAGGACTCATCTTCCAAGAGTTTGAGTTACAGTCTGTTAATGTTTTGTCTGCTTTTTGTGGCAAGTTGTATATAAACAGTTAATTACTTGTAAGTTAATTTTTTTCATTTTTTATTACATATTTTTAGAAAAGAGCCTGCTTCACATGTTGATCCCAGATCCCTCTCTCTCCCCCCTTCCATGCCCCCTCAGCCTCCCACCCTGTCCCCACTTCCTTCCACATAGGAGATATCCAGAGTCTGTCATTTCACTCAGAGCAGGGTCCAGGCCTTTCCCCAAGAGTCCAGGCTGAGAGAGCATCCCTCTTTGTGTTATGGACACACGAAGTTCATTTGTATGCTAGGGATAAATACTGATCTACTGCCCAGGGCCCCATAGGCTGCCCAGGCCTCCTCACTGACTCTCACACTCAGGGAGTCTGGATCGGTCCCATGCTGGCCTCTCAGCCATCAGTCTGGGGTCCAAGACTGTCTCTGCTGGTTTCACCGGCCCGTTCTTTGCCAATTTGCTCACTGCTCCTCTCTCTCTGTCACTGGGTTCCATGGGTTCAGTTCAGTGTTTAGCTGTGGGTGTTTGCCTCTGCTTCCATCAGTCTCTGGATGAAGGTTCTAGGATGGCATATAAGGTACTTGTCAAGTTCATTATCAGGAATGGGTGTTTAAGGTGGTCTCTCCACTATTGCTTAGCTTGCCAGTTGGTGTCATCCTTGTAGATCGTTAGAGGTTCTCACTGGTGCCAGATCTCTCTTCAAACCTATGACTCCCTCTATTACGGTATTTCTCATCCTGTTCTCTCCCTATTCTACCCCCCACTCAACCTTCCTGTTCCCCCATGACCTACTCTCTCCTCCTCTTCTCCCTCTCTCTTCTTCCCAGCTCCCTCTCTCCCCCCACCCCAGCCGTGCTCCCAATCTGCTCAGGAGATCTTGCTTCATTCCTTTTCTCTGGGGTACCATGCATATCTCTCTTAGGTTCTTTCCTGTTTCCCAGACTCTCTGTCAGTGAAATTGCAGACTGCACTCTCCTGATCCATGTCTAAAATCCATGTATGAGTGAGTACATTTGAATGTCACCTAGAGACATGGATGATATGAAACAGGATCCAGGCAAAGTTGACTGGTGTCTTCTACAAAAACGGGAAGAGCAAAACACAGCCCTGCCTGTAGGGACAGACACTGAGACGAAAACTGGTTAGTTCATCATACTTCCAGGTTCAGCACACAGGCAGCCAAGCTGGTTTCTCTAAAGCTTTCTTACCCACAGGCCTCTCGTTGATTTTCCCCATCACAGATCTGTTCCTTTGCACTCTGCATTCCCTGTCTCTCCTCAGTGAAAGCTAACTCAGGACCTGCTGCTTCTGTGTTAGCCACCCCCAACCCCCCATTGTGAAACCCTTCCTGTGTCCACACCTAATCTGACCTTAGGGAGAGTCCGGGTAGTTTCCCTCTAGGGACACATACAGTCTGGTTGGTCTCTTTTAAAATCCCATTCTCTCTGTAATGATTGCTTAGCAATACAGGGTTGCTCTTAAATTCCTTTTAAATCTACAGAGACAGCCAGTGACTGCTCACTGCTAGGGTAGTCAGCCTGTGCAAGACTGAGATTCAGAAACTGGCTGACGAGATGACTGTGTAACAGAAATATTCCAGAAGAGCGCTTGAGATCATTTTAATAAGTGGGAATGACACACCATCTTGGGTCCCCAGGGGCACTGTCCCTGTTTGACAGTGTGAGCTCATCCGTGGCTGGAACCAAAAGAGATTTTGGAAAAGAGCAGTGTTGATGCCTGAGCCATTTGCTCCTTTTGGTGCTTTGTACAGCTATTTACAAAAGGCGTTTCTGCAGACCCAAATATGTGAATGAGGAGCAGCAGTGAGGAGTTTCTTCTCCACATTAAGATTAAGTGTTAGCATTTCCTTAAATGAAAGCAGCAGGGTTTTTTTTTTTAATATAACTTGCAAAGCTTCCCTTTCATTCTTTAGGGAATTTCCTTTGTTAATTTATGCAGTGTTAATTTATGCAGTGTTAATCCAACCCAACAGCATCTAGATACAGAGATGGGACAGTCTGAGAGGTGCGGCCAGCGTAGACCTGTCAGTCCTGGGACTCCCTCCAACCATGACCTCTAGCCTTCAGCAGACCTGGTTTGCACAGCTGTGATGGACTAATAGCACAGAATGTTTATGAATTTATTCATCTTTTTAAAAATGCCAACTTGACGTTGTGTTTGTTAATGTCCCTGACAGCAGCAGAGCGATTTTGTACCACCTCTGCCACCCTCGGGTAGCAGCTGAGTGCATTGTGACAGGTTTATAGACCAGGCCCTCCTGTGTGCCCTCATGTCTCTAGAAAGGGACACACACAGCATTGCTGTCTCTGAGGGACTGGGAGTTTAACACATGTCCCAGGGCAAGTGGTGGGTGTGAGCATGGTGTCCTTTGCAGCTGTGGCCCGGTATTCTAAGTGTCTGGTCCCTATTTTGAGCCAGAGCCCAGCTTGTCTTTCTTTGGGAAGGTCTAGCACTGCTGGCATTCCACTGAGAATTACTCTTCTACAGTTGCTTGGGGTTGAAAAGAAAGAATGGTTAAGCCTTCAGAGAACCCTTTAACTATGACTTTCATTGTGTTGCACGAGCTGCAGATTATGTCACAACACTGAAGAGGCATATTGTCACCTGACTGTATAGGGAGAGGGAGAGCCATGTGATCCCGACCAGGCGGATGTCATAATGCGTAAGGTTGTCATTGGTGAATTCAGAAGTACGTGGGCTCGTGACCCCCGGTGCAGAGCAACCTTAGAGCATCGCTCAAAGAGGTTCTCTCCAGGAACCGGAAGCCCTAAGCGTGCTCACTATAGATCTGCTCAGACCGACTTCTCTAGTGCGTGTAGCAAAGCACTGGGCAGTGCGGTGTCTGTGTGCTGGGCGTTTACAGAGCCCCCATCTGTGTACTGGAGAGACTTACCCAGATCAAGTCACAAAGGTGAGCCTAGAGCACTGGGCAGTGCGGTGTCTCTGTGCTGGGCATTTACAGAGCCCCCTTCTGTGACTGGAGAGACTTACACAGATCAAGTCACAAAGGTGAGCCTAGAGGAAACGCTGGGACACTGACAGTGGCAGACAGTGTCTGACTTGCATGGTTGGATGTCACATTTTGCCCGCAAACACATACTCTTGAGGAACTGCAAACACATACTCTTGAGGAACTGCAAACACATACTCTTGAGGAACTTCGTGTGTCGTGTGGAGTCCCTGGCCCCACCATGGGGGGCTTTGCTGCCTCTGCTTTGTGCTTCATGCCCTCTGGACCTGGGCTTTTCTAACTTGTGACTAAAGCAGCGTCTTTCTTCCCGTTCCGCTGTCTTTCTCTCTACTTTGCCTGCCTTTGAGTCTAGTCTGTAGTGCTCCATGTCCCCAGAGCACAGGGACCTATAATCACAGGCCCCACGATAATCAGATAGCCATCCTCCCTTGTTTCTAGGACCCAGATCCCCTCTTGTTTGTCCTTCTACCCTGTTCTCCGTTTTCCACACCCCACCCCATCATCTTTGTCTTACATCATTTGACCTTTCTTCCCAAACCTGTAACTTCTTTCCAAAGATTCCTGTGGGGATGTCTCATTCAAAATCAGTCCACAAACGCAAAGCCATATTTATCCTTTTGCTTTTTTTTTTTTTTCACATAGTGTCCCCTCCCATACTTTGTCACGGGGTCCACTGAGTCTGTCTTCTCACTTCCTCTTCTCTGGACTTCTTGTGCCTGTGTCTCCCTTGCCCTCCCTGGCATGGTTTCCAGTGCAGTCTGCTGGGGTTTCCCACCTCCATTCTCCCCTCTGTTGAGTTCACTGAGCCAAGGATGTCAGGTTCAGTTTCAGGAGTGCCGTTCTCATGAAATGGGCATTTGCTGGATACCCATTTGTTTTCAGTGGCCAGCAGGAAGCTTGTCCTCCTTGCCCTGCCTCCCTCCTTCCTTAACCACGCTGATTTCTTCCTGGCTCTTAACTGCCCACTGCCCAGTTTTCTGTCCTTATTCCGCCATCTCACGTGAGAAATAGGATGCAACGCCCTCCCCCTTCCTTGCAACTGCAGAGAATTGCTGCCTGTGCCAGGCAGAACTTTGGAATTCCTCCCTTCCCTGGATGCAGCCTGAACAAAAACCTTTCCCAATGTATGCTTTGTTCCTCTGTGAGTTTATTTTTATCATGTACATGTTTTACTTAATAAACCTTAGCATATATTTAGCAAATAAGTAAAAAGTAGCAAATTATTACCACGCCTAGTCTCTCATTTCCCAAGGGCACATGTGTTAGCTTTCCTGTAGCTCTTAACTAAATGCAGTGAGGGCTCCGTAGCCGAGCTGGTGTCAGGTGGAAGGGTATAGGCAGCGTGGACAGCTGCAGGCCTCACCTACCCTCTTCTAGGTGGTTTTAAAGCTAAAAGGAAGATGACTGTCCTTTTTATTCTCAAGGTTCTATAAGAGTGGGGGACCTCCTCCTGCCCAGCTGGCTGTAGTTTCCTTTGATGGTTCCTATCTACATTCCCAATACTTGGAAAGTGAAGAGGGCACTGGGACAGTTCAGGAAGAGACCTGCCTCTGGTGCTGCTGGGTGTTGTGTGTGCGTGGACATCTGCATCCTACCTAGAGCCAGGTGGTGTCCCGGAGTGCGGGCTTGGTTACCAGATGAGAGTCTTCCTCAAGAACTGTTGGGTGTAACTGCTGCACTGTGCCCAACCAACTTCATGCTACCTCAGCGAGTTTCCCTGTCACTTGTAGCCCTGTTTCCAGATGTCCCTAAGGGCGGAGCTGGCCCACAACTCCCTCCCCACCGGCCGTCCACACTGTATTCTTCCCCAGGATGTTCTCAGACGCTGGTGGGTGGGTCATTTGGAGACTCACATTGATGAGGCAGTGGTATTTTGAGATGAGAAGCATTTGCTTTATTTCATGGTTTGGAAGCCGGTATTTGAGTAGCACTGTAATCATCCTCAATAGTTATTGCCATTTCCTTGCCCTTGCCTTCCGGTGGTAAAACTCATACTTTCTATTTCTCTTGCAGAGCATGCTGGAGAAGGGAGGATAAAGTTCCCCCCGAGAACATGCAAAGCTCCGTCAACGTTAATTCCAGAGGTGGAACATTTTTCTTTTCCTAGTAAGAAAATGACCCAATTAAAGAGAAAACCACTAAAGATAGACAGGCTTTGGAAAATGGACTCTGCAGAATGATAACATGTTTTGATCAATAGTTTAAAAAGCCAGGGTCTAGATCAGGTATCTGTCATCAAAGAACACTGTTAAGTGTTAATGAAACCCACAAAGAATAAAGAGAAAGACAGTCCACCGCACCCTTCTGTTCTCTTCCCAGCCTCTCCTGACATGAGCTATTCTCTCCACTCCAGACTCCAGCACTTAGTGACCTCCGCTCTGAGAAAGCCGGGAGTGGGGACAATAAACTATTTCAAGTGGAGGGGCAGGAAGGAAGCACTGGGTGGGGCAGCTGTGACAGTGTGCCCTTCTCATTATATAGGATCTATCTCATTGTAACTTATGATCATGCAAGAAAGAGAAAGGAGAGAAAATGTACCTCTTTTACTGGAATAATGTTTATGATTGCAAGTGAAATAAGGCATTTTTATCAATATAAAGCGAGCCTTGGCTTATGCAACCTCTGTAGTGAATACTGACAACGTCACTCACTATCAATAATAAATCTATTTTCTGACAAAGACTGGCAATTTAGCTAGAGCCTTGTGTGTTCCTTTGTCTTGGGTGGTGAATTAAACTGCCTTGCACTGTTATTCATTTGCATTTACACCACAACTCTCCTCCACAGTCTCCAAAACTAGTTGCAGAGCCAGCCAGGCAGGTGATACTTGCAGCTTGGTCTTAGGAGGAAATGACTGTGTTATGTGATGTCATCTTTTGCCATGTAGAATTTTCATTTACTTTTGTTTTGTGGAGAGTTTATCAGAGTGATTAAAAATTCATACCCAAGAGCTAGAGAGATGAGTCAGAGGTTAAGGATGCTTGTTCTACTTGTAGAAGACCTGGATTCAGTTCCCAGCATCCCATCTGATACCTCTCCACCACCTGTAACTCGGCCCAGGGGATCTGATGCCCTCCTGTGGCCTCCGTGTTCACTTGTGCTCACATATACACAAACCTACATACACACAGATGCACACATACATAAGTAAGTTAAGTCCTTAAAAACTGTACTCTCTAGTGAGGTGCTTCTGTGTTCTGCTTCCAGCTCTTCTGCCTGCCGGCTGTGAGAGGCCTCCCCTCCCCCCTACACCTTCCTCCCTTGATGTAGAAAGGGACCAGTGGGACCCCGTGGTCAACATGTGATAGTCGGAATGCGTGCATTTTATGAGACCTAGTAAATGTGAGTTTATGTGACTTCAGGAAAGTAGTATTTGGAGTCAGGAATGTTGAAAGAATACCCCACATGTTCAACTACTGTTCCTCTAGAGAAAGTCAGGGTGGTCACCCCTGAGTGTGTATAGCTTCTAGTTCATCTAGGTTCCTGTGTTGGCATCTTCTGAGTTTGCCTCATCAGATGGGAACACACCTGGAAACCTGATGTTGATTCTGAATGACCGTGGAGACCCTCCCTCATAATTACTGAGCAACCCTGTGATTACCAGTTAATGAAGGATTTTTGTTCTGGGTTCTTCTATTGACTGGGATGGTTTGTTTTAGCTTTTAACGATGCACAGTCAGCTGGTTCATTTAAGTGTGACTGACGGAGCATGTGAGATTCAAGGAACAACACACTTCCACACTGTCAGGATGGCACCCAGGTAGCGGCCTGAGAGAAATAATAGGTGCGCGGAAACCAGTGTTTACACAGTGACTTGCTGTAGTGTTTGCCAATCAGCTCACTTGCAAATTCCCTCCTATACTGTTTTGTTTTACAATCTGGAGCCAAGAACTTGGCACATCCCAGATTGCCAGTCTTGTCGCTGGCAGGGGAAGACAACACTGAGGAATTAGACATTGAAAGCTGGTAAGCCTGGGGTGGGGTGGTTTGTCAGGCCATCTCTGGAACCACCAGCTATTAACTTACCATTGTAGACATGTATGATGGGGGCGAGGGTGGAAAGGAGGCACTCGGAGGGCATCAGAGGGCGGGGCGATGTCTTTTCCTGAGTCTTTACAGACTCCCTATGTGTGGTTTCATAGCTCTGGCTGGGCCACATGGGGCCTTTGGATGAATGCTTGGAAAGAGTGCTGTGATTCTTTGGGGCTCATGGAGTACCTGCTAAGAACAGATCTTAGAGTAACGCTTCACTCATCAACTCAAGAAAAAAAGTACCTAGAAAGATGCTTAGTTGGCACCACCCTCAACAAGTCATAGTCCCGGCCCCCCCATCCCACCCCTCTGACTCCCCCCCTCCCACGTGAACTCACAGAACACAGCTGAAGTGAAGCCGGTGCTTGCAGGCGACTTAACATGGAATGGTTTGGAAACGATTGACCTTCAATAACTCCATGTGTGGCATGTGGCCTTCAGTCAGCTGATGAGACCCCCCCCCATCCCTACAGCAATCCTAAGCAGCATTTGACCTAGACCTGAACAAGCAAGTCGCATGGTTTTGAGTGGGGAGTGGAGGCACGCTTCTTTGAATGCTACCAGTCAACCTAAGGTATAATTGCCTTTACCAAACACCTACATGTCACGAACCATAAGAGCAGACCCTGAAGAGGTAAGTTCAATAGACCCATTTATGTAACAGGGACTATGGCTAATAGCACTGTGCTGTAGCCGTGGAAAACAAAAAGATTAGAGCAGCTAACAGTTCAAAGGGGCAGCAGCAACCGACTGACTCTGATGAGTGAGCTGAGTCTTGGCTTTCTAGTCTGACCTAAAATTTGGAGTAAACCAGTTGAAGTTCATCCAAATGCTCCTTTCTCTTCCACCATAATCCCCTGCTGCTGTCCTTGCCACCTCTCTCCCTCCTCCAAGGTCTTCTGTGTGCTCGAGCTTTTCCCATCTCCTGAGGCTGTGACAGGTGCACAGGACCTTGGAGGCGCCAAGTCCTCAGGATTCTCACTGCAGAGTGACTTGAGATTTTTTTTATGTTCTGTTGTAGTACCTAAATCTTCAGTTCTGTATGGCTTCTCATCCTTTAGCAATTCACCGTAACTACCTTTAAATCAAGTAAATAGAACTTATTCTCCAAAGAAAGGATACGGGCAAAAGACCCATCACTGACCCAAGGTATTTACTAAGCAGCCAGGTATGCCCAGTGTAGGATGTACAGCCAGACTGTGCAACTAAAACCTGTGGTGCAATTTTAAAAAGTAGTGCATGAGAGAAAGAAGCTGTGCAAAAGAGCTTGGGTGGGGGTGGGGTTACTTAGGGGAAAGTGAAGGGGAAAAGGGGAGGGGAGAGAGGAGACTAGTTTTGGGGACAGGAGCAGCAGAAGAGAAGACAGAGACAGAGAAGCAGAGAGAGAGAAAATGGGAGGTTGGCAGGGCCCTTTTGAAAGGGAACAAAGTGAATGTGCACAGGTGTTGTTCTTAGTGGCTGCAGCTGAGGCCGTATCCTGTCAGAACCCCAAGGGCACCAGTGCAGATGCCTGAATACTAACAAACCACCCCAGAAGCATGAGCTCATATCACAGATCTCCTACCTACCCCAGCAGTGATTGCATATGGTGGAGCTGCATCCCTGTTTAAGAAACCATCCCACCCATAGGCAACCCCCACCCCACCAGCCTTTAGGGGGGTAAAATGTAGTAAGTTTCAGTCACTTCACACAGGAGCCAATAATGAAACAGCATGTAGGGAAATACATACAGAAGAGGGATAAGGACTCAAGGATCCACTTCATAGCCTTAGATTGTCATACTGCTCTTGTTGCAGCCAGGGCTGGCCTCAAACTCACTCTGGAGCAAGAGATGACCTTGAACTTTCAATCTCCCTGAGGTTCCAGGCATGGTGCAGCATGCCCAGTTCATGCGGTACTGGGGATGGATAGAGTCAACCCAGAGCTCCACACGTGCTAACCACGCTCTTCCAACTGAGCTACCACCCAGCCCATAACACTGGCTCTACAGGGAGAGTTTTAGTATCCAGGAGCCCTTCCCTTGTCTAGCCTCCCTCTGGATCCCTGCACCTAGGAACAGAAACGTCTGGACAACTCAGTTGCTTCTCCTCTCCAGTCCTTTGTTATGACTCCAGAGCAACAGAGCTGTTCATTGCTGAGGAAACCCCAACACCCTATGATGGAGCTGTTTCTCGGGGCTCTCCAACCCTGTGCCTCCATGGACTGACTGAATTATGATAACCATAAAGAAAGGTGGTTTTTCTGTTCCTGACCTATGCGTGAGTTCCTTTTCTTACTGGGTAAGGTCTCTTACCACAAGAGTTGTGTGGGGCCCAAGCATAGGCAACTTCTATACCTTCCAGGATCACTGGGCCCTGCCTAGGTTTTGGAAGAAAAATAACCAGCAAATTCATTCTCCTCTGTCCAGCTGAAGTTTGAGTGACAAAGACGACAATTTATCTTCCTTGTTGTGCTCTCACCTCTGTGGCCTCCAGCCTCAATATTGCTGGAGAAACAGGAAATTGCTTCAATGTAAAAAGAGAAGAAAAAAATTCACCCACATTGAAGGTCTCCCCCACCTTTCCAGACTCTAGACTGCAATAAAGTGCATTTGTATTTTAGAGGTAACACGGTGTCAAATCCCTGTTAGATTCCAGGAAATCTGACCGGTGCATTTGCTTTCAGTCAAGAAAGTTGGAAATTATAACTGTTCTATTCAGTTCCTGAAACTCCCTCAAAGCAAGTCAACCCTAAATGGAAAACAGCTACACTGGGATTTAGTGAAGTGCTTGGAGCGTCTCACGGTGAGTTTGATTAGGCAAGGCCTGCACACACTTCAAAGATTTCCCCTATGCAGAAGCATTTGACTTCCTTCACCCCTCTGCCCATCCTTCACGCAGCTCTCTCTACTCCTGGGAGGACCCATTTCAGCTACGTTCTTTGTCACCATGCTGAGTAGGCTGTGTGCTGCACCGAGGAGTATAACCCTGCCTTCCAGGAAAATTACATTTCCATCATGGCTTTTAAATGCAAATGTGCAAGCCAGAGGTCAGAGGTCCTAGCTGGGGACCACTCTACCCTAGCTGTGCCTTAAATGGACAGGGGCTCTGAATGGCCCATATTTGAGAACCTCCTGCTAGGTCCCTTCACTGTCTGGGGGCCTGGCTACTGGTGGCCTTTGTCGTCCATAGCACAGATTGGAAGCCTATGTCCACTTGATCCCACCCTCTCCCTGCGGATATATAAAATCAAGGTCAAAAGCCCGATGACTCTGGCCACCTGCTTATTACCACAGCCTGTGCCATCTATGAGTCAGGGGGATGCCGTTTTCTGCATCCCACGGGCCATACCTCAATCTCAACATCAAACCAGGATGCAAATCATATTTGCCTATGACTTTGCATCTCCTTCCCAGAAGTCTTGAGAAGGAACCTCACATACCGCGTGTACATACAGCAATGTTTGTGATTTGTGTCAACCACAAAGGGGGAACTACACAGCAAGGGTAGGAATCCACTTGGGCAGAGGGGTGATTGAGGTGTTGGCTAGCTGGATGGCAGGGGTTCAGGCTGAGTTGCCTCTATGTTCTCAGAATGGTTTTCAGTCCCCATATCTGTGACCTACAATAAAGAAGCTCCCACTCCTCCCCACACCAAAGGGCTTTGTGTAGAACCTGATATGTTAGTGCCTGGAGCCCAGAAGGCAGGCTTCCTTGCCCGTGGACAGGGATGTTGTGAACTAGGAAAGCTAGTTCTACTATAGAGCAGCAGAAGGCAGCTTAGGAACCGCTGTGTGGCCCACGATGCTTGGGAGCATCACGAGTTGCTGTCTGGTATTCCCAGCCAGCCTCCCTGTTTCGGATGAAGTGCTGCCATGGGGAACAGCTCCTACCACTTGACCCCACTCTTGCTCCTGCTAGAATCAACCATGGACATTGCCCTGAGTTCTATGTTAATTCACCAAGTCAGCACAGCCCTGTGCAGCAGACACTGTTCTGGGAGGTAGGGACACACATTAAGGGGCCCAGGGTTAAGGAGACAGCTCAGTTTGTAAGTATCGATGTGTAATTCCTTTGCTGGGGAGGTGCAGACAGACAGATCTGAGACTTAACTACTGAGATAGCCTTGTCTAACTGAGTTGTAAGCAGCAACACTGGCCTGACATTCCAACTTACCCACAAGTGACTTAATCCAGTGGTCCTGTGCCCAGGGGACCGATCTGGGAAAAGTGACTTACCTTAAGCCACGCTAAGGAAATGGACATAGTTATTGCTTTAATGAGATGCTGTTGTTTCCATCCCTAGGAGTCCTAACCCCCTATTGAAGTCTACAGAACACAGCCACGCTGCTGTGACAGTCAGCCTGCTTTTCTGAATGAGCAAAGTGTAACCTCTCCTTTTCTTTCTCCTCCTAGGCGTGCTTTCGCTAACACTTTGGGCGTCACCCTGCAATGTGGCTGCCCGCCATGCTGCTTTAGTTCAAGGATCATGACACTTTTTCCCATTTCTTTTCCTTTTCCCTCCTTTGGGATGTATGTATGGCTTGCCTGCCCTGGGGTTTTTCTTTTAAACTTTAACAAAATTGTCCTCTTTGAATAAAACTTTGGATTTGCTTGACTTTCAAAAAAAAGTGGCCCCTGAAAAAAATGATACCTGAGTTTGTTCTAGACTACACACACACACACACACACACACACACACACACACACACACACACCACCCGACAAGGTCTTGGCCTTGCAAACATTCTCGAGGAGTCAAACCATAACCTAATGTCCGACAGTGATGAGTGCTGCATGGGATATCCAAGAATAGAGGAACAGAGCTCAGAGAAGAACAGGCATCCATGAGTGTGCGATTTTAGACATGGTGCTAAAGACGGTCTGAGGAGGAGACCTCCGAGAAGACTCTTGAATGTGCAAGACGAACCATGCCGTGAAGACCTGGAGGAAGTGCATTCCAAGTTGGGAAATGTGAGCACCGTGGTCCCGAGTCAGGAGCAAGGGTGGTGTTAGGGGGACAAGAAGGCCATCGTGGTGAGTGGTTGAGAGATGAGTAGACAGAGTCACATCAAGGAGGACCCTCTGTCCAGGGGGACCAACCTGGGCCCTCAGTATGTGGGAGACAGCTGTGAAGCTTGGGCTATCTGAGGGGCTCCTGGCAGGAGAACCACGATACAAACCCGGTCCATGAGCTAGCTTGTTGGAGCCCATTCCCTAGGGTGGGATGCCATGCTCAGCGGCAGGAGGACCATGACAGAAACCTGGTACATGAGCCATCTTATTGGAGTCCATTCCCTATGGTGGGATGCCACGCTCAGTCTTAACGCATGGGAGGGGGTTGGCCCTACCCCAAATTATTGTGCCAGACTCTGTTGACTCCTCATGGGAGCCCTTCCCCTTGAGGAAGAGTGGGAGGAAGAGCTGTGGTTGAAATGTAAACGAAACTTAAAAGTATAAGCTTTAAAAAAAAAAGGACCCTCAACCCATGGTGAGGTTTTGACTTTATTCCGAGTGTGATAAATTAGTTGTAGGTTTTGTACCTATCCATCTACTGATCTGACTCAAGTTTATAAAAGGTCCCTCTGGCTCTGTGAAGAATTACCAAAGGTTAAATGGTAACAGCAGAGCAGGCGTTGGAGACCCCTGCATGAGCCATTCAGACATTAAGTGCTGGCCTGGACTAGAGCAAGAGCTATGGAGAAAACCAGAGGTCAGACTTAGGGTAACTGTAAACAAGACCTGACAACAGTGAATACTATATCAGATGTGAGGTATGAGGGAAGAGTGAAACATTGAAGGATCCCCAGAATTGCCCGCGCAGTCAGCTAAATGGCCATGTCATTTATTGGCATGGAGACTTGTAACACCACTGAGATTCGGAGGATTGAGGGCAGGCGACAGGGATCCTGTTTGGAACCTATGAAGTTTAACATAGCGACTGCAATTCCAGCAGAGGGGCCAAGAGGCCAGCAGATACCCAGAGAGAAGAGGCTGAGTTGCCGAGGTCCAGAGGAAACAGCATGGGCAAAGGGGAGCGTAGGAGGAAGGGGTGAAGGCGGCCTGCCTACACTCCACCACAGACAGGTGGGAGAAGAGGGAGAGGACAGAAAGACCACCGCGCTGAGAGGCTCAGAAAGGCAAGGGAAGAGGATGACTGAGGGAGAGGAATGCTGGAGGCCTGAAGAAGGTCAGTGTCAGGCAAGCTTCAAGCAAGCCGCTGGGAGAGCCTCTCTGGTGATTGGTGAGAATTAAATCCTGGTCGGAGAAGGGGTGAGGGAAGAGGGGAAAAGGGGTGGGGTTCTAAGAAGTTTCTTTTGAAGGTTGAGTATCTAGCTAAAGAGAGGAAATATGTGGAAAGTTGACCCAACACACCAGAGCCCTTGCAGGCAAGGGCCAACCAGAGGGAAGAGAAGCAGGGGACCAGTGGGCGTGGTCGGGAGCACTAAAGGTCACAGGCTTCTGATGAAGAATGTGTCAGGCAAACGCAGACGAGTAACTAAAGGTGTCCCTGTGCCTCCCTTCTTGAATAATTCGGCCTAGAAAGCAGTAGTAGGGACAGCCAGTGTGAGCCTGCGTGCAATGGGGCTGGAGGTTGTTAAGTGAGGATCAACAGTGGCGAAGAGTGAGGCGAGGATGCGGAGGGCGCCTAGGTGATGCCCGGATGTTGGGCTCTGTTGGTTGGGGAAAGCGGTGGCAGTAGCAGTGAGAACATGGTTGCATATTGAGGGCATGGGTCCAATAAATAAATGTATCACAGTCAAGTCAGGTTTCTCACTGTCAGAATTATTAATATGGAAAGGGAGAAAACTGAGATGATTCTGGTTTGGAGGAGGAGCTGCAGATATTGATGTAAAACTCCAGTTTGTAAGCACATGTAGATACAGGGATAAACACAGATAGAGCTATGTGGTCATATTTTATGTGCATGTGTCTACCCAAGTATATACTACACACATGTATGTATATATCTACCCATACATGTGTGTCTCGGTTCTGTCACTTAGGTCTGCTGGGAAAACCAGTGCCCCGACAGCAAGCACTCTCAGGCCTTGGCATCTAAACGCCACACTTCCCTACAAAGAACCACAGCTTCTTGAAGAAATGGCTAATCACGGCCTGGGCAACGTCAACACAATATAAAAACCAATCTGAGATTACTTACGAATAAAAATAAATTACAGTAACTCACTGATTAGCATAGGCAGGATCCATATGGATACCATAAGCCTATACAAACACACAAGAAAGCTCCTAGAATTTACAGAATACTATAAGAAAATAATAATGTTAAAAGGAATGCTAGAATTATTAAATCATTATTTGGCAACTATCATCATAAATCAATATCAATGACACTAAAATTAGGGAACCATGTTCCTTGACACACAGCATGGTTCTTAAATTGCCTTCTATATGTAGTCTATCTTCTGCTGTTGTAACAAAACCCCTGAGGGCGGGTAAATTATAAAGGAAAGAGGTTTAGCTAGCTCACAGATTTGGAAGCTGGAAGTCCAAACAGCATGGAGCCAGCTGTGGTGAGAGCGTTGCAGGAGTGGTGGATCGTGTGGTGAAGGGAGACACAGAGAGTACAGAGGGGCAGCCTTTCTCCTCTACAGCGAACCCTAGTACTAACGAGGGTTCCATGAGAGGTACCACATTCCCTCCAAGGGCAGTGACGCTAGTGACCTACAAACCCTCACTAGGCTCCACGTCCCAAAGGCCCTGCTATTTCTCACATCACCATGCTGGGGACAAATGAGTCCTGGAGAGCACACTCGAGCTATAGCCAAACCTGCTCCTGGGCACAGTCCAGCCAACAAACCACAAGAGTGACAGGGCACTTGCAATGCACGAAGCCAATAAATTGCGAACCAAGTGATCAGCGCTACATGCCAGTTGTGGGTCCTCTGGGATCTGCTCAGGTGTGTTCCTGTGACCCTGTAGTCAAGCAAGAAAGCCTGTCATCTGACGGAATATCAGACTCAGGTAAGTGAGACACTGCCTGCAAAGCGACGGCCCTGCAACCTCCAAGGTGTCAATATCATGAAAATGGAGAGAAAAACAAAGCAGACAAGCCCAAATGTCAGTTTAAAATTGGGAGAATTAACATAACAGAGGGTAGATGAGCTAGAGTCTAGCAATGACAGTTAATTTTCTCTCATTTTAATGACAAGTGTCAGTTAAGTAAAGTACTACAACTCCTAAAATATGCTACAGAATACTGCCATGGCCTCAGGAAAGGGAAATATTTCATAACAGAAAGGGCTAGTAAGTGAAATTACTTAAAACTCTGAGATTGTTGTTCATTAAGACACCATGAAGAGAACACGCATGCAAGCTTAACGGAGATGATACTTGTGAAACACAGCCAACAAAAGACACATATCCTGAATATATAAAGAGCATCTACAAGTCAGTAAGGAACATAGCTGAGCATAAAAATGGGCAAGAGACTAAAATGGGCATGTTAGAAAATGTTAAATGTTAGAAATTGTGCTCATTTGATCAGCTGTTTTTTGTAGAAAAGATATCATATATCCCAGGCTGACCTCAAACTGGATACATGTAGCCAAGACTGGCCTTGAACTCCTGATCATCCTACCTTGATGTTCAAGTGCCAGGATTACAGATGTGAGCCATCAAGCCCAGCTACAGGATATAAATAACTGACAAGCATATGAAAAGCACCAGCAATATTGCTCATTAGAAAAATGCAATGAAGTTCACAGAATGTTTCTGCTTATCTTTCAAAATGGCAGGAAGAAGAGGAGAAATATTGAGTATTGACTGAGATATGTAAAAGCAGAAATCAGTACAATCGATTTGGGGAACAATTTGGAACTCTATTTGTCCTTCTCTCTTTTATGTACTTATTCTTCTCTCATACAATACATCCTGACTACAGCTTCCCCTCCCTCCACTCTGTCCAATTCCTCCCCTTTACCTCCCCTCTCCCCAAGACTCACTCCTCCATTTCCCTTCAGAGAAGAGCAGGCCTCCCAGAGGTAGCAACTGAACATGGCATAACAAGATGCAATAAGACCAGGCACAGACCCTCACATCAAGGCTGCATGAGGCAACCCAGTAGGAAGAAAAGGGTCCCAAGAGCAAATGAAAGAGTCAGAGACAGCCCCTGTTCCCACTGTTAGGAGTCCCACAAAAACCCCAAGCTAAACCATCACATTTACACAGAAGACCTAGTGCAGACCCAGGCAGGCTCTGTGACTGTCGCTTCGGTCTCTGTGAGCCTCTATGAGCTCTGCTCTGTTGGTTCTATGGGCAACCTTTCTGGCTCCTGCTATCTTTACCCTTACTCTTTTGAGTGGTCCTCTGAGCTCCACCTAATGTTTAGGTGTGGGTCTCTGCATCTGCTCCCATAAGTTGCTGGATGAAGCCTCCTTGATGGTGATTGGGCTAGACACTAATCATTAGGAGTCATTTCATTGACTTTGGGAGGGGGCAGTTGTGTTTGGTTCCACCCATGTCTCTGGGTTATCCAGTCTTGGGTTCCTGGCCATCCAGGTAGTGTTGGGCATGGGCTCCCTCTCGTGGCTTTGGCCTCATATCAGGCCAGTCATTGGTTGTCCACTCTCATAAGCTCTAAGCCACCATTGCCCCAGCACATATTATAGGCAAGACAGGTTTTAGTAGGAGGTTTGGTGGCTGGGGTGGTGTCCCAGTGCCAGCACTGAAAGCATTTCCTGGTTATAGGAGATGACCACTTCATGTTCTGTATCCCCCATTACTAGGATCCTTACTAGGGTCACCCTCATAGATTCCAGGGAGTTCCCACTGCACTAGGTTTCCACATCACCCTCCAAATCCCCCAATTCCAGTTTCTCTCCCAATACTCTCTCATTCCATTCCTCTCTCCCTCACCTGATCCCTTCTGTTCTTACCCCATCCACCCACAAAATCTATCTGTTCTATTTCCCCTTTCCAGGGAGATGCTGCCTAGAGCCCTCCTTGTTACTTAGCCCCTCTGGGTCTGTGGATTGTAGCATGGTATGTACTCGCTTATAAGCATATATTGGCTGTTAAAACAATACATATGTGAGATATGATCCAGCAATGTCCTGCCTAGGTACATAACTGGACAGGTTCAAGCAGCATGAGTCACAATAACTACCATGTTGAAACAGCTGGCCCGTGAGGAGACCGAGGTATATCATGCCATCACATACATTAATGCAAACGAGTAGGCTATGGCTACACATGTATACACAGATGATGATGCTGAACACAAGCCAAGTGCTGGAGCTAGGGTAGAGCTCCATCTGTACTTACCAACATACTTGAAGATCTGGGCTCCGTCCCTAGCACTGTATAAAACTTAGTGATGCACACGTGTAATTCAGCACTTGGTGTATGGAGGCCAGAGCATCCAAAGTGTATTACCGCTAAAGCCTGAGTTAATTGAAATGCCCCGCCGCAGAGAAAGGCAAACTCTGAAGACTGCTGAGTAGTATATTGGGTGGATGCTTTTGTAGCAAGTCTCATCATCACTAGTGGACAGCAATGGCCTTCTGTGGATGTGTAGTTTCTTGACTGGTGGGGAAGCCATGAGGCTCTAGGTCCTATGGGTGGTTTGTGTGGCTGGTAAATCTGTTTGTTCGTAGAGCCTCACTACTTTCCATTGGAAGACTTGGAATGTCTGGATTTTGAGTGTACGCAAAGTTGATGCCCAGCCTCCCAAATAACTAAGACCTGGACACACATTGCCATGCCTGGCTGGTGTATTTAATTTCTAATAATTCACTGAGCTGCATATTCATAGTTTATGTTTGCTGATAACAAGGACTGGAAATAAATATACAGAAGTTTGAGTTGTTCCTACATCAAGGATTGCCACACTTGATGATGGTTCCACTAAGGCCTGCTCCAAGCCATCTCTGCACAGAACATTTTATGTCCACCATCTCCCATAGCGACGATCCTGTGGTGGTTTGAAAGAAAATGGCCCCCCAAGGGAGTGGCACCATTAGGAGGTGTGGCCTCATCAGAGTAGGTGTGGTCTTGTTGGAAGAAGTGTGTCACTGTGGGGGCAGCCTTTGGGGCCTTTTTTCTCAAGCTTCACTCGGTGTGACAAGTCAGTCAACTTCCTGTTGCCTCTGAGTCAAGATGTAGGACTGTCAGCTCCAGCACCACATCTGCCTGCACGCCACCATGCTCCCTGCCATGATGACAACGGACAGATCCTCTGAAACTGTACAAGAGCCTCCCCAGCTAAAGGTTTTCTTTATAAGAGTTGCTGTGGCCATGGTGTTTCCTCACAGCATTAGAAACCCTAACTAAGACAATCCGATTATTCTCACTTGCAGATAAGAAGACTGGGCCTTTTGAGTTTACATAATTTGCTCGGGGGACTTACAGCTAGGAAACTGCACGCCAGCTCATCTTGTGCTCTGCAGAAGGCTGGCCCCCACCTACTCTCCAAGTTCCCCCTTGCACCAGCCCCAGCCTGACTCTAATCTGGATCATTTGAGTATCCCAATTGCTTAAATGGTAGCCCCACTCCATCTAGTACACATTTGTGGAGTGTAATAAACTTTCTGTGGACAGAACAGATCCTGAATCGAAGCACCGCTCTTCCTCAGCTTCCCCTCTGTCATGGGTGCAGGAGCATGCGTTTCTGCAAACTTCCTGAGGTTTCAAGCGGAGGAAAAGACTGGAGAGTCTCCAGCCTGTGGCTGGTGCTAATTTTGCTCGCTGGGGTCTGTGAGACAAATTCCCTACTTCCTTTTTTTCACTTCCCTTGAGTTCCAAGACATCTGTGTGGCTGCGTGGAGCTCCCTCCCTCCGCCTGCCACCCAGGAAGCCGGAGATGGAGAGGCAGCTGAGCTGTGCGCCCAGAGGGTGTCCCAGGTGCAGCCAGTCATCAGGCCCCA
Organism: Mesocricetus auratus; assembly: GCF_017639785.1. Classification (NCBI taxonomy): domain Eukaryota; kingdom Metazoa; phylum Chordata; class Mammalia; order Rodentia; family Cricetidae; genus Mesocricetus; species Mesocricetus auratus. The sequence continues at coordinate 8,934,722 of NW_024429200.1, forward strand.
GGTGGGCCACTGGGGTACCGGGCCCAGAGCCCAGCCACGCTAAATAAAGCTCCTAGGACCGTGCGCCTGCTAGGTTCTCAAGGTCTTCTGAGGTGAAAGACAGGAAAGAATGTAGCAGTTGGTCTGAAGCTTACCAGCTCCACTCCAGCAATTCGTTTCTGGTGCATTGGCTTAGAAGCTGGGCTGTTCAATATCTCGGATGCTGAACAGCCGGGCGGGGCTGTGTGAAATATCACCACGGCAGCCTCTGCCACCTGCCTTCACCACACGCCCTTTGCTTATTGCTAAAAGATTAAAAATAAGCAGCAACCACACAAAAAAGGAAATCATATCAAAGTCCCAGAAATCTACACATTTTCCTGTATAATTGTGACCATAATCTAAAATTGTCCCAGCTGCTAATTATTTACACCTAGCCCTCAAACCTCCCCAACCAATGTTACCCTTTGAACTTTCTGTTGTCCTCTGTTCCCGTTGCCTGAGACTGTCAGTCTGTATTTCTCCTTCAGCCCCTAATCCCTCCAGACTTTTAGAACCATCCATTTGGCCCTGACAGCCTTTTAGAGACACGAGAACTTAAGCCAATCCTTTGTTTTATAGACAGCTTGAAGACACATAAATAATGCCCTGTGAGAGTATTACAGGGTACTAAAAAGGTTACAGGCAGTGTATAATATCCTTCAGGGAAATGTCCGTAAATCTGTAGGGGGTGGGGTGAAGGCCAAGCTCTTCCCATTCTTTTCATAATTTCTCACTGCACGGTGTAATAAATACCGCTCATTGTCGCCTCCCTAAACATTAACACCTTCCTTCCTGACAGATTTTGAGTTTGTGAAGGGGACTAAATCTCTCAGTAAGCAACCACCTTTTCCCCCACGCAGGAAAGAACCAAACACCTACCTCCCTTGCCAGCGATTGGCTTAGGAACAGGCATGTGATATTGTGCTAGTCCTTGAGGAGGGAGGGAAGTCTGCCTCCTGTTTCTGGAAAGGTTAAAAAGAAGTGTGAATGGGGCTGGGGTTCTGTTTCTTCTCATGGCCATCAACGTTGCAGTGTGTCTTGGTAGCCATCTTGTGATCTGACAGACTTGAAGACAGAACCTACACATGGAAGGCGACAGGGACAAAAGATGGGGACCACTTGCTGCTTCCTGATGTTGGACTGCAGTTAATAAGGCTTACCCGGGACTTCCTAGCATGTGCAAAGCCCTGGATTTGTTTCCCTTCCACTGGAAAAAAATATTAAGAACACATGATAGCCAAAAAGTAGCAACAGTTCAAATCCTATCTGCTAATAAATGAATAAACAAAATGTGGCATATTTTACAGTTTACATATTTACATATTTTTACAGATTAGTGAAAAGGAGTGGAACTCTGTTTTATGTTACAATGTGGATGGATCTTGAAAACATTTCACTAGGTGTGGGAAGCCCATCCCAAAAGGCCATGAGTCATAAGAGTCATATTGTCCCTTTCATTTCCTGCAAAATGTCAGAATAGGCAAAACCACGGGAACAAAATGGACTGGTGCTTGCTAGGTGGGATGGAGAATGACTGCCGGAGGGCACAGGGTTTCCTAACCATCACATCAGGGGTGATGGTGTGACCTTAGAGGAGACCCATTACTCCACAAACCTGGTATGCCTCTTCCAGACTCAGCTCTCCAGAAGTGTCTATGCTATTTCCCCAGCCAGCCCCAGCCAGCCCCAGCCAGCCCCAGCCTGTCCCAGCCTGTCCCAGCCTGTCCCAGCCAGCCCCAGCCTGTCCCAGCCTGTCCCAGCCTGTCCCAGCCTGCCCCAGCCAGCCCCAGCCTGCCCCAGCCTGCCCCAGCCAGCCCAAGCCAGCCCCAGACAGCCTGAGCATCTTTTCTCTGGAGCTTTCTGATTGTCCATGCGTCTGCCCCAGCCCAGTCCTGGGTGGCTTTTCTTCATAGTATGTGTCCTGATGATGCCTGTCATCTCTACTCTGACTCATCATCCCTGGGATGGATCTCAGTTAATCGTCTTGTTCTCAGAAGTTCTGTGAGTGCCTCCCAGGAGACTGCCAGCAGACATCCAATTGTTTTGAAATTGAAGGTCTGGCTAAAGCCACAGGTGTGTGCTCTTGATAAGCCAAGCAATGGACTCCAATGAGCATGGCCTTCCTACAGGCCTGTCTGCATCCACTTTGCTGTGGAATATGTTCCCCTTTTAAAAAGATTTGCTTTCAGTTGTGCATGGGGTGGGGATGTCTGCGGGTATGTGCGGAGTATGGGTACCCTCAGTGTCCAGAAGAGTGGGATATCAGACCCCCCAGAGTTGGGGTTACAGGTGGCTGTAAGCCGCCAGACTGAGTGGGTACTAAGAACCAAACTCACCTCTGTAAGAGCCGTGTGCACTCTTAATCACTGAGCCACGTCCCCAGCCCCTACTAGGGCTTCCTAGCCCCAGCCCGAGTCCACCTGTGCGCTTCCCTTGGCCAGCAGAGCTCTCGCGCACCCGCGGTGTCTCTGCTGCCTCCTTGATTGACCTTGCTCTGGTCTGGGCTACGAACCTCAGCCTCCACAGCTGCCGGCTTTCTCTCCTAACACCGGTGTTGCCCACACCTTCCAAATTAGTATCATCTGTGAGTTTCAGCGCTGGATGTTTAGCTCCGTGCCTCCCTGCTCATTAACGGGTAGAAGTGCAAGACACTTGCCACCATAGCAGGCAAAACAGAGCCCGGCTGCCAGGAGCTGGGGGGGCGGGGGAAGGGGCGGAGGAGCTGGGCGGCACGATGCACCCCATGCCAAGAGCAGCAGGCTTCTGCTGAGACAGGGGTGCTCCAACTATACAGGAAGAAAGTCTCAGCGTGCTTCTGAAGCGGGCTGGCCCTTTGGGTGGTCTGGGTTTTCCTCTTGGGCTGGGTGGCTCTCTCCTGGCCCGAGCCTGGGGCTCACCATTTATACCCACACCTGTCTCATCGTCTTCCGGGGCTACAGCAATCCCCCCCCCGCCAGCTTCAAGCTTTCCCGTCTTCGGTGGCTTCACGATGCCCTGGAGTTTCTGACGTTGTCTAGCAACCACTTGCATCTTAATGCAGTTCTTTATCAGTTTATTTCACTGTTATGAACACAGGCTTAGCAGGATGTTAAAAAAAAAAAAGAAGAAGCTCCAGTGTCTGAGAGAAAAGTATACTGAAATAAAAAAAAAGGTGGCCTACGTGAGACCATCAATATTACAAAGCTAGTAGCTTCCAGACAAAGCAAACTTGGTTTGATGCTGTCCTCTTCCATTCTAAAACGGGGTCCTACCAATTTCAGTACTATTTCTACTTTAAACTGCTTTATTGATGTACAATCCATATTCCACACTGCTGGAAGCCCACATTTGATGAAGTTCGAAGGTATTTAAGTACGTATTTCAGCCTCTTTCACTATGTTCACAGGAATTCCCACTATCACTACAGCAGGGCATCATTTTTAATCAGTGTGCAATGGTACAGGTCTCTTTATGGACTTTTATGCATACAATCTAAGTTTAGGACATCTTATCACCCCAGCCAGAAACCCTCTGGTCATTAACCATCTGGTTCCATTTTCGCCAAGTCCTCAATCCCTGGAAAGCATGAGTTTTACTTTGGCTCTTGCCTTTTCTGAAAAGTTCATGTTCATGGATCCGTGTGGTCTTTCTGTGACTTCTTTCCCAATGTGATGTTCTCAAGGTCATTCTTGCTGTAGTATCTTCAGCTCCTTTCTATTGCCAAATGTTCCACTGAATGGATATACCATGTTTTGTTGATGGATATCTGGGTGGTTTCAGTCTTTTGGCTCTTAATCATAATATTAATATGAACATTTGCATGCAAGTCTTCAAAATGTTTATTTCCTTTAAAAATTTCATATTTTCTAAATTTTATGCATATAAGTGTTTTGTCTGAATATGTGTGTGTGTGTGTGTGTGTGTGTGTGTGTGTCCAATGTCTATGAAGGCCAGAAGAGGGTGTTGGATCCCATGGAACTGGAGTTACAGATGGGTGAGTTCTGGTAACCAAACCCAGGTCTTCTGCAAGAGCTCCTAACTGCGGATATCTAGCCCTCGAGCACAAGCTGTTTGTGTGGTTTTACTTTTCATTTCTCTTGTGAGTAAATTCTTAGGTCCTTATAGTTGTTAGGGCTGCCAAGTAGTTTTCCAAAGTGATTGTACTATTTTACATTCTACCTGCAGGTCATTGAGTTGAAGTTTTTCTGCAGGATTATCAATATTCACTAACCTTCACTTGCTTATGACCACCTTTGGTATGGAGTGCTGTTTTTGGTTACATTCCCCTGATTACTAGTTGTTATAATGAGTGTCTTTTTGTGTATTTATTGGACAGTTGTATGCCTTCTTTGGAGAAATCTATTCAGATCTTTTGTCCACTTTAAAAAATGAGTGCTTACAATATAGTTCTTTATATATATGCATATATATATACACACTAGAAACAAATCCCTTATCATATATGATCTGCACATTTTTCTCCCATTCTGTGTGCTGCCTTTGTGCATCCTGTGGTACCATTTGCTGGTCAAACATTCTTAGCATTTATAAATCCAACTGTTTTTTTCTTCTTGTTTATGGTTTTAATGTTGTATGAGAGTATTGCCTCAGTCAATGGTTCAAAGATTTAGAACTATATTTTCTTATAAGAGTTCGAGACTTCGTATTTACTGTTGTGACCTTTTTGAATATGTGGAATGAAGAAGGGTTCAAATCTTGATTTTATATACGACATCTTTTGAGAATTACTCAGACCCCTGTCAGGCTACAACCAATGTTCTGTCCACACATCCAGTTCCTAGTCCATCTTAGAGGGAACAAGTCATGCTTGAGATATTGTTCTAGAAGATCTGAGAGGGGCATGAAACCCAGAACCAACAGGCCCAAGAGGCCAGCTTTGCACTGGACTGGCAGCATCTGTTTGGTAGCTGTCCCTTTCCCTTTTGGCTGGCAAATTGGGACACCAATACACTGGGGGACACCTTGGCTTTTTAGCAGATACTGAGTGTGGAGTTCCCCTGTATGTCATTGTCCTCAGGAGCACGCTGCTGGAACAGACAGCTAAGTCATGGTGCTTCTCCAGTGGTGAATGCCGTCTTGTATTTTTGTTGTATGTGAGTGGTGTGTGTGCATGTGTGTGTGTGTGTGTGTGTGTGTGTGTGTGTGTGTGTGTGCTGTGTGTGTGTGGTGTGTGTGTTTTAACCTGGGTCCCTCATTCTCCGGTGTGTTGTCTAGCACTGATTGATTCACATGCCAAGGGGTTACCAGCATCCTCCAGTTCTGCTGGCTCTGGGGAGGGTTTGGAGCAGTCAGGGGAGAATGAAGGAGGGTGTTTATAGGAGAGGATGGAAGATGGTAAGTGGATCTTTGTTGTGGTGTCTGCGCCATGAACAAGTCCGAGGTATTCGGGAAATGAAAGACAAGATGTCCGGCTGTTTGTGCTAAGAGAATGCGTCTGCCGCCTTTATTGCCAGGAGAGAGAGAGAGAGAGAGAGAGAGAGAGAGAGAGAGAGAGAGAGAGAGAGAGAGAGAGAGAGAGAGAGAGAGAGAGGCCAGCTTCTGTGTGTTTGCCTGTGTGTACCATAAGGAGTGAGCAGTCTTAGATACAGACTTACAGCACAGTGGAGAAATCCCAGGTATAAGAGCTCGTGTTTTCCTCGTGCTAGATATTGATGTCAGGTGGGCAAGGTCGGAGACGTAAGCCAGGACTAGCGAACGGGATGCACCTGTGGCTATCAGCTGACAAGCAATGCACAGAGATCCGTGGGGGCTGGGACCCAACACTTTGTAAAGTAGAGGTTGAAGAAGCCACTGCTGGTCCTGCAATGCTCTTCCTCGACTCAGCGTCTGGAAGACAATGGGGCTGGGCTGCATGCACTTGTGCCCTGGCCTCCGTGTGTGTGTGTGTGTGTGTGTGTGAGAGAGAGAGAGAGAGAGAGAGAGAGAGAGAGAGAGAGAGAGAGAGAGAGAGAGAGAGAGAGAGAGAGAGAGAGAGGGGAGAGGCAGGTATGTGATGTGTTTGTCATCCTTCTCATTGCCTCTGCCAAGTCCTTCAGGGAGCATCCACCAGCATCACCAATGACCTGATTACACCAGCTGTGAGTAACCCAATCCATATCATTTACTGGCATTTGAGTTAATCAAACTTTCGGGCTTCGACTTAAAAGAGAACCATGAGGGTATCTCAAGGATCCTTACTGTGTTGGGAGTGGGCAAAGGAAGAGAGACTGCGTCTGTTTTGCATGTTGTTCAAATTCGTGTTGGCCTTTCCATTTCAACAAACCCCAGCCAGGCCCCCCACTCTAGGAGGGAATCTTACGAAGGCCCCTGAACTTGAACCTCTGCCCCAATCATGGTGCTATCCATGCATTCCAATCTAAACTTGAACATGGAGTAATCATAAGGGGCCACAAACTATTCTGGAGAATGAACTGCCACCAAACCTCATTCACCAGGGTAAATGAGGGATTGGAAATAGACCCTGACAGCTTCCTATTCCTTAGTCTTTCTATGATACTCACTGGCTCTGGTTTCTCCCTCACCAGGTGTTGGCATCTGCCTTCTCAGATCTGCACTCAGTGAGTCTGTCAGTAAAGCCAGGTACTGGGGTGTACTTGTGATCCAGCATTTACTAGCTCTGTGAAATTGGGTGAGCTACTTATCTGCTCCTGCCTTAGTTTCCCCATGCATAGCACGAGTCTGTCTGTGAGGCCTGAGTTGATTAGAAAGTTCTGTAGATCGTGTCTGTAGACGCACGCACATCTGTCTCTATTGCTTCCTGTTTCTGACTGGCCTTGTCTACACCGGAGGCATCACTGGTAGCACCAAGTCAAGCTCCCCCCCCTGCTTTCTCTCCCCTTGTGAGCCCCAGCTTCTAAATCCAGGGCTGCTCCTGATCTTGCCCCCCTCTTCTGGTCTCTGTTCTCCTTCTTGGCTCTCCATTCATAGAAAGACATAAAGGTTTGATTGTGGCCTTGGTGCTTCCCCAGCGGGAAGACCAAATCCTTCCCCAAAATAGATTTCCATCCTACAGATTTCTCCCTAGTCGCCCTTGTATTATACCACACTGTATACAGTCACTATAGTGGACTTTGCAGCAAGCTTTTCCATGCCCTGTCTCCTCTGTCCCTCCATCTTCCTTATTTGTTCTTTTAAAATCTTAGCCTTGGGCTTGTAGATGATTTAAGATCACCTGTTTTGTGTTAGTAAATGATATTTTGGGTTCTTTTTGTAAACACATAAAGTAAGAGATAAAAGTAATCAGCGTTTTGTTGGTTTAGTATATTATAAGGAAAAATGTATATTTGCACATGAACACTAAGCAATTTAATCAACTTCTATAATAGAGAATTTTAGTGACAGGTTTTGGAGTCAAACATAATTAAGACAATGATTGTGGTTTTAATTCTTTTTGCTTCAGTGATTCATTATTTCTGGCATCAGGAGTAAGTATCTACTCTTAGGCACTGACATGTCTCCATCTTGCATCACCTGCTCTCTGGACCAAGATACTACTAGACAAATTAATGGAATTCACTTTAATTAACTGTTTATTTATTGTTGAGTGACTCTGAAAAGAGCCTTTGGTTTAGGAGTGGGATTGGCACACTCTCTTGGAGCTGGTGTACTTGGTAATGGCCTTGGTACCCTCCGACATGGCATACTTGGTCAGTTCCCTGGGCAGCAGTAGGTGCAGGGTCTTTTGGATCTCCCGGGATGTGTTGGTTGAATGTTTGTTGTAAAGGGCCAGGCATGGTGCCTGGTCTTCGATGATCTCAAAGATGTTGATGACCGAGTTCATGAGGCCCACGGCTTTGGAAGAGATGCCCATGAATCTGCATCAGTACCTTGTCCGCATGCACTGAGTAGTTCCCTTGTGGCTATGCTTGCCCTTGCTGCTGGCCTTCTGTACCTTGGTCAGCGTCCTTATGGAGCAGGCACAGACTTCCTTGGCTCAGGCAAGATATAAAGAGTTAACCTACTAGAAGGAAGCAAGTTCTCAAGATCTAGAAATTAAATTTATAATTACTTCTTTGTTGCAAGATTCCTCGGAGCTTTTAATTGCTGGTGTCATTATCTAAAGTTGATCACAGGATAATTCTACCCTTTACACACAAAAAGAGTATATTTAAATGTCTTGTTAGGAGTTGGGGTTCTGTGGGACCCCATTGGGGAAAATGTGCTTTACATTAAGCCATTTGATCATTCACTTGACGCTCCAGAGCCTGCAGTATAGTATGAGGCAGGAGCATAAATTGAGGGACAGTCTGCAGCTATAGCTCATTTCTGTCTGAGACAAACATAAGATGAAGTAGGATTCTGGGTATGGAATGCAATGTGGGTTCAATGCTGCGAGACTGCCCATTAGTGGGTAAATCTGGCCATTCACAGCCCAGACTGCGTCTGTGCTTACAAAGTGGAATAAACTCCCGTCTCTCGGGGTAGGAGTATACAGCCAGTGGTATTCAGGCAAGTGCTTAAGACAGAAATGCTTTAGTCAAGTAAGTGATAGTGTTTATTACTGTAGTAGCAAACTCAAAACCAGCAAACGTATTAACACCACGCTTCACCAACTGCTCCTGTTAGGTTCCCATCTTTGTGACCAAAGACCAGAGGACATCAGCCTGGAGGAGGGCAGGGTTATTGTTGGCTTGCAGTTGTAAAGCTTCCCGTCAGTAGCTGGCCAGATCATTGCTATGGGCGTGCTGTGGAAGCAGAGCAACACGTCGGGAGTGCATTGTAGGACAACACTGCTCTCCTAATGCTGGCGGGGGCTACAGAGACAAGGCGAGGCTGGCAACAAGCAGGTCCCACCTTCCACAGGTTCCACTATCTTTGCACAATCCATTTAGTTAGAAATGTTTCAATGGATTAACCCACTGAGCCAGTAGGAGCCTCATGATCCAATAGCTTCCTCAAAGCCCCACCTCTGAAACTGCACTGGGGACCAGAACTTTTGGGTGCATTTCATGTTCCCCTTTAGTTTCCCCATGTCATATGAGCATCAATCCTATTACTTTGGAAGTCCACCTTATGGCCTCATTAACTCTCATAGCATCCATAAATGCTCTGTCTCCAAATACACTTTGCATTAGGACTTCAACACATGGTTGGAAGGAATTGGATTCAGTCTCTAGCTCAGCTTCCCATTCTTGTTCAAGGCCCAGGTTTTTCTCTGTGCAGGTCCTCTATTGTGTAGACCTTTGGGATGGGGAAGCCTGGTACCCATAAACTGAGTCTACATTACCCACTATAGCCAAGGATGGGAACCACAGCCCCAAACCTAGATTTAAAATATGATTTCTAGGTTCACATTTCTGTGTATACCACCTTAAACTAGATCTAAGGCTGTTTGTGTCTACATGGCAGACAGATATTCTCGGAAGATCCAGTCCATTGTGATGTTTAGTGCCTGTGATGTATAACATCCCCTTAGAAACTTCTGGAGACTTCAAAGTTGTTCCTAGGGTTTGTGAGGTAGAAGTGGAAATTCAGTTATTCCAGTAGTCTTTAGAGGCAGACAGGCCCAGAGGAAGGTGACTTGCCCAGAGTCACCCAAAAAAGACAGGAAGGTTCTGGCAAAGCTTAGAACACAACTTCACACAGAACTCTGAGCTCTTTTTGATCCAGGTAACCCCAAACTCATCAGTGTCAAACCATGCGGTGTTTAAAACAGAATTTTCTCCCACATGTCACATAAAGGATTCAGTTTGGGATTCTACAGTGGGCCTTGGTATAAGGAATTTTAAGAAATGCCATGGGGCATAGCAAAGCTATTGTCACTATAAGTTCAGCTGTGTCACAACTTACACATGTCATCAGAACTATGGGAGGCAGAGAGAGGAGTCCTGAGCCCAACTGTTCACCCTTGGCTTTGCAAACTCCCCTGTTACTTGGAGCTCTGTTATTTGTCCTGTTTTTGGTTTGACTTCTAGGAGGCAGGATTTCATGCTTTCCAGGCTGGCTTCCACCCCCTGAGGGCTGGGATTGGAGATGTGTGCCATCATACCCAGCAAGAGCTCCGTTACCGACCCCACCAAAGAGCCAAAGTTACAACCTAGAGCTGCAGGCTCTATCTGATCCCATAGCTTCACTAGGTAGACTCTTCCAGAATGTTCCGCACACATTCACACAGGTGGAACTCGGGCATAAACAGCAGGTGCAGTCAGGCGATCCACTAATTATCACCACCTGCGTGAATAGACTGACGGGGGAAAGAAGCCCGCGCGATGGAATTTTCCCTTCTTTGTTTTCTTATTTCTGGTGGCTTAAATATTGTGTTTGGTTTAAATACAGACATGATCCGACCACAAACATTATGGGCGGAGAAGCCAACGCAGCTCCCTCTCGGAGAGGCTGCCGCTTGCAGGTACAAAATAAAAATAGTGCTCATGGCGTCTCCAGGTGTTCCTGGCTCTTCCTGGCACGTCATCTCACTCCCACATAGGACGGCTCTGGGGACTGTTCACTCTCATTTTGGAGAGGAGTAGTTGGAGGAGAGTTTACGTGGCTCCGAGGTCACAGAAAGTTAGTGATGGAGTTGAGATCGGTTCGGATCTAGCCAGGGCTTCCTGAACCCCCGGGGCTGAGACGGACCAAGTTAATGGCTCCTAAATGAAACAACCGGGAGCCGAACACCAGGTCATGGAGTCATCTTTGTTTGTGTGATAAAGAATGAACATTTGAAAGTAGACTGAGTCAAGGGCACTCACGTTTTCTGGGCACCTCGGTTTTGAGTGTTTGTCTTCTCGGATAGCAGGTGGAAGCCACCTGGGAACAGGTGTCCCTGATCAGCATTAGGGACATTGGAAATTTAATCCGGAGGACCTGGCCTTGGCAGATTTGCATGAAATTTAGTTTGTTTGCAGATTCTGCACCTGTTGTTTTCTCGGTTGCCCAGAAAGCTCTCCCGTCTCTGCAGGAGCACAGAGAGGGGCTGGGTGTGAGGGGCCGATGGCTCTTTCCCTGAAGCCTGGAAAATGAGAGCAGGTGGGGGGCAGTCTGAGGTGTGAGCATGTTACAGTCACATTTTAATGTATTATCAGCCTGGGAGATGAGAAAGGCAGGCACAGACCCTTACCTCTCCACCGACTCAAAGGGGCGGTGCCAGGCACAGGGACACACAGGCTAGGTCCATCCATGCAGGTTTTTTGAACCCGAGTCCTCCAGGCTGACAGAGTGCATGGGAATACTGAGCTGGCCAACTCCTTTGAGTATCTGTAGACTCTTTAGAGCCTAAAGGCAGAACAAGACATAGACAAGACAGCGATGAAGGCACAAACATCTCTCCTGCCCGGATAGGGACCTAGGGCAAAGCAGATTCCCTCCCCTGGGGCAGTGGGAGAGCAGATCTTGCAGCTGTGCTGTTCCATTAGGCGTGAGGTTGGGAGAGAAGCTCACCAAATGCCTTGTTCCTTATGTAGGAAGACGATTAACGTGAAGATGTTGTGCCCAAATTCTGAACCCCCAAATCACCAAGAGACCCATTCTGATGCAAAAGCAAAGAGTCTTTTATGTAATGAGTTAACTGCATTAACTCAGGTCTTCTGTCCCTCTGGCAGAGAGAAGGACCTGAAGGAGCTTGAGGCAGGGAATTTATTGGGAGGAGCAGGGAGAGTGTCTAGGTTTCTGCAACAGTCTCAGAATTGGTGTACTTCCAGGCTTGGGCGACCTGTCCTGTGTTGATTGGTCAACTGGTTGCTATGGCCTATAGGCCCTCCCAGGACAGTTGCTATACTCTGTAAGCCACTGTTATACCACTACTTTAAAGGACATCCAGAGCCCACCAGGTCACTTCTGATTGGTTCCTTGCCATGTGGAGGGTATCTGACCTCCTAGGCATTAGGAGGTCAGGCAAGGTCGGAGCTCACAGGGGCCTGCATCTTGCTGGATCTTTTCTGCAGCCTGTTATAGCTGCCAAAGCAGGGGGCTGGATGAGGGTCTAGTCCTTCAAGGACATGGGCAGTTGCTTCTCTGGGTCTAGAAGAATCCATACACTGTGTCAGCAGTGCCCAAGGTCTGCCCTTTGGAGGAACTAGGCTGTGGTGGTCTTTCCTGCCTCTTCACCCTTGTACCTGGGCCTGCTGGGTACAACCTCAAGCCCTTGTCACCCTGTTCTACCCCTCTCCGTCATTAATCCAGACTTTCCTCAAATTACTAGAATCCCCCGTAGCTGTATTCTAACCTGGATTCTCCACCTTAGTCGTTGGTGATAGGTTGTCCATGACTGGTACTTCCAAGATTTCCACTTACAAGAAGCAAATAGCTTCAGTCCTGTTATCTCTTTATCCTGTGGTGTGGCTACAAATGCTTCAAGATTTCCTCTGCCTCTTCCTGAAAGAAAGCAGACATCTGGGCACAGTGTAGTGTGAGCCGTGAGTTCCAGCTACTTGAGAGGCTAAGGCAGAAGAATATCTCTCTGTCTCTGTCTCTGTCTCTGTCTCTGTCTCTCTCTCTCTCTCTCTCTCTCTCTCTCTCTCTCTCTCACACACACACACACACAAAGCAGAACTAATTCCACATGTACAGGGGGCAGAAAAATCAGCCACATTTGAGGCCATTATTTCCAGCCACTGAGGTTTCCTATCAGCGTGTGTCCTTTGCCCCTGCTAGGGCGTGTGAGCCAAGGAGGAATTTGAATGCTGGTGATCTGTGGGTTTTGCTGCCTCAACAAGGGGAAGGGAGAGAACCAACTCCTGAAAGTTGTCCTCTGATTTCTGCCTGTGGACTGTGGCTTTAGTCTTTTAAACAATAAACAAAGGTCAGTGATGGCATCAAGTAAGAACCTGAAGATGAAGGCTCAGGAGACACAAATGTCACATGCTCTCTTAAAGTAAGGATGTGACTAATTCTTGGGGAATTTCATGAATTTTTTAAATTATATTCAGCCAGGGCACCCATTTCTCCTCCGCCATGCCGGGATCCTGTCTGGCTTGAGCTTTTGCAGGTTCTGCACGTGTAGCCACAACTGCTGTGAGCTTCTGTGTGAAACGACCCTGTTGTATCTGGAAAACGTTGTTTCCTTGAGGTCTTCCACAGCGTCTGCTCTTAAAGTCTTTCTGCTACCCTTCTGAAATGACCTTTGAGCCTCGGGGTAGGGATATGATAGAGATGTACTAGTCGGTGTGCCGTGCCAAGCCTGTTGTTACTGTAGCTCATGGGGTTCACAGATGTGTAAAATAGATGATGACTTTTCTCTGGTAGCAGGCATAGCGCCTTCCAGCACTATGAAAGCTAGCCAGTAGGGATGAAGGTGCAATGTCAGTTCCATCTTAATGTTTCCGTGTTCTATGGCTCACATATATAGTGACTTCAGCAGTAGGGTCTTACTGTAAAGTTCTTGAGAGTAACAAAAACAATGGCAATACCCTGTTATGTTTGGAGGTCTGTGGGACCACATTGGCCAACAATTCCAAAAGAGGAAACCCATTCCCAGCATTGGGGTTTTTATTTGCTAGCATGCAATGTCTAATATGGATGTTAGACTTCGCTTTGGAACATGACGACTCCATTTAATCTCTTCCTGTGTGTTTGTGTATATTTTAAGAAGCTTATATGGTATTGTTTCTATATCATTTTCTCCCAAAGGCCTCTAGTGTTGGTTATCCTTCCCCATATTATTCTCAGCCTGCTCCATTATTCCCTCTCTCCTCTGTATCACTGCATCTGTCTCCTTTCTCTGAAAGTCCTTCCTCATTAGTATCCTACAAAGAAGGCGGGACACTGTTTGCTCAGGTGACACTCCTACACAGCGTCTGCACTGTCTACAACTCTCAGGATGAAGACAGAATCTACACATGTAGAGGACTCCTGGGTTCTATTTCATGATCTCTTCCCTTGTCTTGTTGTAAGTTGTATCCTGTAGCTGTAATAAGCCACACTTGGGAGGAGTTCTGTCAGTCTTTCAGTTAATTTTTTGCCATGAGTGTGTCTAGGGCACCCCTCAGATCTTACAGCTTTCAGAAATAAGTGTGGTTTTGGAGGACAACTGTTATAGTTTAATCAGAGAACTGTGTAAGTGGTCAGGTAGAAGTATTTATCACCTGAACCCATTTTAGTTTTTAATTATTTTCTTCCCCTCCCTTTCCTTCTTTCTTTCCTTGACTGGGCCTTGTGTAGTCATATCTATGTAGCTAAGGATGATTTTGAGCTCCTAGGCTTCCTGTCTTCACTTCCCAAGCTGGGTTTAAAGACATGTGCCACCTGGAAAGTTGAGTAGTAACCAGACTTAGCCTTGAGTTTGACCCAGACACTTACCATCTCCAGGAGTCCTCACTGAATGGTTCAGGGTAAGGGATCATTCTATTAGCTAAGTCTGTGAGGGACCAGTTAATAGAATATGAACTAAGGATAGAGTATGGACAAAAGATGGGTTTGTCTCTGTTGCTCACTGTACCTGATCTTGAGATTATGATAAAATCAGAACATAGCTGTGAAGTGTTTCATATTACGAAAGGCCAGTTCTAAGTTTCCGCATAATTGCTGAATGTGCCAGCTTCCCACGATCGCACAGAATTGAAGACTTCACTGTCAATGTGGCAGGCATTAGACACTGTATATCCTATGGCTCTATTTGCTTGAAGCTTTATGAAATGTGTTAATTGACTAATTGCTTCCAAGAGCTAAGGGAACTCTGAAGACAAGCTAATGAAAACTCAACTGAAATTCAACAATGAACTTCACCAAAAAAAAAAAAAAGTGTAGTTGGAGGTTTTTCTCTGTCTCGTCCAGTCCCGCTGGACCAGTTTCCTGCCTGCCGGTCCCTGCAGTCGCTTATTAATCATTCTGAGACTTAATATTAATTATAATTATTTGGCCAATGGCTCAGGCTTCTTATTGGCTAGCTCTACATATAAATTAACCTATTCTATATTTTACCATGAGGATCGTGGCTGGTTACCTCACATCTTGCTTCCCCAGTGGCTACATGGAGTCTCCCAGACTCCTCCTTCTTTCCCTCCATAACTCTGTTTGGATTTCCCTCCTAGCTATATTCTGCCTGGCCATTGGCCAAAGCAGTTTTATTCACCAACCAATAAAAGCAACACATATTCGCAGCGTACAGAAGGACATCCCACGTCAAAGGAGTGGTTAGGAGTAGGCACTGACTTTCTACAGGGTCCAGTGATGACCGTCAGACTTTGGCCTATAGGGAAGAGCACAGCACAGAAAGTGTTACACTAGAGAACTTGAAGGCTCTTCATCTTCCTCTGTGATTTTCACTTCTAAGGAACATGCTTTTATTGCAAGCAAGATGAGGTAGCCAGTTAAATTACCCCATGACTGGAAACACATACTGTGTCATCCATGCGCTTAAGCTGTCATGTGCCCAAGAGGACTATATTGCAGCTCTCACAGGATGGAAAAACAACAGTGTTTTCAGGTTAAAATATGTAGGTGCATAAATAATGTGTATTTATTCATATACCTATCTATAAAACCAATGTAAAGCATCACTATTACTGGCTCATTGATTTAAATATCCACTGATTGGGGGATGGGAGTATAGCTCACTCAGTCATAGAGCACATGCCTAAGGCTGATACTGAAGAAAAACAAAACATGGAGAGAAACTCATCCATGTAGGCACAAAAGACAGTCAATAGAAACAGAACTAGAATGGGAACCCAGAAATCTAAGGTCAACACCTGAAGGTCAAGAAAAATCGTGTAGAGTTCACATATCCGGCACTGGCCAGATCCCTAGTTAACTTTCTAGTCAACAAATGACCAAACCAGAACTCTTTTTGAAAAGTACTTGATAGCACATGTCTTTAGTGGCACACGCCTTTAATCCCAGTACTCCTGTGAGTTCGAGGCCAACCTTGTCTACAGAGCGAATTCCAGGACAGGCTCCAAAGCTACAGAGAAACCCTGTCTCAAACAAACAAGCCAAGTAAACTCAACTCAGACAATAGGTACTCCTTCTAATACCACCCCTACCATATCTCATGATTTTTTTTGCCTGTTTTATTTTTATGTGTATGGATGTTTTTCCTGCATGTGTGCCTATGTATCATGTGAGAGCAGTGGGATTGGAGTTACAAAAGATTGTGAGTTGCCAGGCGTTGGAGGCGCACCCCTTTAATCCCAGCACTCGGGAGGCAGAGGTAGGCGGATCTCTGTGAGTTCGAGACCAGCTTGGTCTACAGAGTGAGTTCCAGGACAGTCCAAAACAATACAGAGAAACCCTGTCTCGAAAAAACAAAACAAAACAAAAAGATTGTGAGCTGCCATGTGGGTGCTGAAGATCGAACCTGGGTCCTCTGGGAAAGCAGAAACCACTCCAGTGCTGAACCATCTCTGCAGCCCCAGGTTTATTGTTTCTAAATATGTAAAATGCATATATTTTAAAACAGGTAGTTTTTACTTCGTCCTGCTTTTCTAGCCTCTGCACATCAGACCGGTCACAGGGAATATTATCCCCAAGAGCACCCGGATTGGTTAGATGCAGGTGCAGGACACGAGGACACCGTGGTTAGCTTTGCTCCTCTCATCCTTGCGGTTCTCAGCTGTGCCTGGACTTGAGAGCCAGGCCAGATCTAAAAGCTTGCTTCCATTTCTCAGAAGTGTCTCCAAGACAAACATGTAGTGAAGATACAGGAGGCTATGCAGGAAGGGGGTTGCCATAGCAACCTCTGCCATCTGTATGCACCACCTGACCCCATTGACTACTTTTTTTTTTTTGACCTCCCATTGCTCCTAAAGGCCTTTTCAAATTGGAGAAAAACAAATATTGATGCTGATGAGGGTATATAAGCATGCTCTCACAAATTATACTGCAGTGCCCAGCCTGGTTCTGGCTTACGCATGAGGGCCCAGGACCAAGGCAACAGGAAGCCCGTGTATACATGCCACACACCATACATGTTTTCCCTGTGCCTCTTTGTCGGCAAGACCCTGCTCATACCTATCTGTTCCCTACCTGTGTGTATTGGTGCTGGTGTGTGTGTTACAGGTCACAAGACTTCTCACCGGTAGCGGCCCACACAGCTACAGAGTTAGCCGAAGCCGAAGTTGTGCGTCTGAGAAATCCGTGTGTTCTGCATTGGTAGCGTGGGAAGACATGGCTGAGGCTGGCCGAGATCAGGGCTCCGGGGTGTGCTGTGGATGGATCCGAAGAGAAGGGAAGGTGAGGATGTCTTAGGGAATCCTGGAAGCTAAAGGAGAGAGGAGGGAAGAGTAGGAATTAGGACGGAAATAGGGACAGAAAGAGATGGAGGAGGGCCAGATGGAGTCTGGGGGGTAAAGAGCAGATGCCGTTCTAGGAAGGAGGGAGAGGATTTGAAGCAAAGCCAGATACAGTTAGTTGTGGGTGGGGGTGGAGTGGCAGACTGCAAACAGTACTTCCTAGTCTGTATAAGGCAATAATTTTGGATTTGGCTCCTGAGCGGTGGATCTCACAGGTGGGTGACGGCAGGGGACCTGCCCTGTGTCAGGCAGGGCAGCCCTTCTGCTCTGCCATACCTTGGGAACCGTAGAGCAACCCGTGCTGACCCTGTCTGCTTCCACTGAAATCTGGGCGAACGGGTGACAACCCGCTGGAGGCCCCGTTTCCCAGATGATATTTTCCGCTTTGAGGAAGTTCACGAACAGAGCCTCAGAATGGTCCCAACCCCTTCCTCCGCCCTCGTGCTAGACCTGCCCGCTCTAAAGAGACTTCCATTCACTTGGCTGACCTCTGCGGCCATGCTGTCAGAACTGATGGGGATGGCTCGCAGACACATGTGAGCTCATGGGAACTGGGCGTGTTTGGCACAGCTGATGCCAGATTGAGACACATCCTCTTCCATACTGTTCCCTCTGCTTTTTTCCCTCAGACTCAGGCTTGGAAAAAGGTTCTGGCAAGAACCTATATGCCTGATATGAAAACAAGATTCTGTGGGCTATATATAGGCACACAGGTGTTACATAAGAAATACATGTGTTGGGAGTGTAAAATGTTCTCCCAGGGCCCAGATGCATAAACCTATTTCTCCATGGCCGTGTGCATCTGTTTGCCAATGACCTGCTGGTCCCGGCCCCAGTAGAGAGATTTTCTTAAGATCCTGCAAGATGAAGCGCACTTGTCAACATGTTCTAAAAGCCAGTTAATAAAAAAAGAAAATGTCAAATTGCTTCCAAATCAATCTAAGTGGAGTTTTTAAAAATGTACCCAGTGGAAGTTATTTGGGGGAATTTCTATCATTTTATACTCAAAAACCCTTAATGACACCGTTACCGCCAGTAAAAAGAAATCTGGATCCCACCAGTCACTCAAGGTGGTCTGCAGCCTCGACCACGGATCCTTCTTTACATGCTTCCGTTGCTCATGCTACAGGGTTTATTCTTGGTTGCATCTTCCATCTTTTTGAGCACGTAAAGAAATTCAGTTTCTTTGACAGACATAAGCGGCATGTACGGCTGATTTTTAATATGGCCCAGCATTGGGAGAGATAATGAACTTATTTATTTAACCGACCTTGAACAGTGATTGCGGACGGGCCTCCGTTTTAGCCCTGGAGACTCAGCAGAAAGGGAGGCAAAGGACCCTTTTCAGACAGAGAGTTTGTATCCTAGAGAAGAGGACACAGACTGATGCCCCAGCCAGACACACGCTAAAGAAAGATGTGGGGTGTGGGAGGGGCTTGTGATGGGGATCTTGATTGTGCTAGGGAAGGCGGCTTCTCTGCAAAGGTCATGATGGTACTCAGACCTGTATGTAATGAAGAGGCCACCTGTGAGACTAGGAGAAGATCTGCAAGAAAGGGCCCGGGGTCAGGGTTCCTGGGTACCAGACAAGCCATTCCATGACAGGGCAGTCAAAGAAAGCCATGCTCATTTTGCCCAGTGAAAGTCATAGGTCTTCTGGAGCAGTGGTGGGGAGACCCAGCTAAAAGAGGCCTACCAGAACACGGAGGGACCGTGTCTCTCCCCCGAGCCCACCTGTGGGACAGGCAGGGGCGAACCCAGGTGTCTCTGGAGACGTCTTCAACAGTGAAAACCTGTTGAAAACTGGGCGGAGACCCAGGAGGGTGAGATGTGCCTCCAGCCACATGAAGGTTTGCCACGTGAACGAAGACTGAAGAAGGGAGTTAAAGGGGAGTTTATTCATGACATCTTTCTGTGTGATAACCCCCCCAAAAATGAATGTAGCTTCAAAAGTGACTCATCATTTCTCCCTAATTGGCAGCTCCCCTGGGTGACCATTTAGTTCTTTTGCCTGGACTGCCTTGACCACACCCCAAGGCGGATTGGCAGAGCTCTGTGCTCAGCTGGGCCTCTCAGACCATGTGACTTTTCATACTCAAGGGGGCAAAATTGATTTCTTTTGCATATAATGGCAGGGGGTGAGCAGAGGATGAAACTGGCATTTAGCATGTGGCCAGTTCATATGAATTGCATGGCCAGGGCCAGGATCAAAGTGAGAGAAGACAGCATGAGCGTCGGGATAGCAGGCTGTATGAATACATGAATGCTGATGATTGGTAGCTTGTGTTACAACACGCTAGAGAAGACCTTTCCACTGTTTCGCTCGCCCACTCTGAAGGCTGACACATCCCCTCTCTGTGCCCCTTGGGGTGTGTCTATGGAGTTAGCTCCTAAGAGTCCCATGCTGCTTAGACCATGGGTTTGTTTGTTTTTTCCTCCAGTCTCTGGGCCACTTGAAAATCTATGGATTCCTAAGGGAAAAACCTTGGTAGCTTCCACAGCCTTGTCGAATCCCACTCCCTGTGTTTCTTGTGTTTGTTTTCCTTACCCCCTGCTGGTTCAACCATGATCAAACGGTACCTGGCATTTTCCCCAGCACTTCCAGATGCTCTGCACTGGGAGGATACTACCACCCCGCCCCCTAGCTTGATGGACCCCTGGGAGAGATTTAGCAAAAAAGCATTTCTGTTTTGGGCAATGTTACTCAGATCATGGCAACTGGGTGTTAAAAATTGTCCTCATTCTCAAAGCCTTGAAAAAGCAAAATTGCCACCCATGAGGGGTACAAGCCAGTGTGTGCAAGGGTCAGAAGAAGCAACAGAGTACAGAATGGAAGCCAGAGGGCTGCAAAGATCAAGTTATCAGTCACAAATGTTAAATGAGTGGGTTTAAGTTCTTGCTAGACAGTATAGGGCCATGTGTCTGGAATGGGATAAAAAAACGGGAAGAGTGAATTAGGGTTCTCTAGAAGAACATAACAAATAGAATGAATATATATTACAAAGGAGATTTACCAGATGCATAGGCTTATATGAGTTGGGGTGGCAGGTCCAACAATGGTATCTACTACTCACTGGAGAGGCTGAGAACTCATTAGCTACCCAGTCCACAAGTTCTGGATGCCTGAGCAGGGAATGGAGGCCTGCAACTGCAGGTCTTCGGTCCCCATTGGAAGGCTGAAGAAGCTTACCCAAAAAGAAGGCAATAGCCATGGCAGCAACATAGAAGATGGATTCACCAACTGGGAGATAAGACAGACAGGCCAAAAACAAAAAACAAAAACCCTAGCAGTTCCCTGGAAACTCTTTTTATCTGGGCAGCTGCTGGAAGACGCCTCCCACTCTTGGGAAGGGTCTGCTTCCTTCAGTTAACCCTTCCAAAAATACCCTTTTTGGCCTGCCCAGAGGCATGTCTTAGTTGATTTCAGATCTAGTTGAGCTGACAATCAAAATGAACCATCTAAAGGAGATAAAGTAAGTGAGAGATAATGGTTAACATCAGCCCCCAAAAAGCAATGGAGGGAGCTGGTTTTTATTTTATATCCAATATGGAGATAGTAAACAGGGGGTGGAAGGAGACATTAAACGGGAGGGTTGGAAGACTGGGAAAAAAAGGATGGTAGATTGTCAGAGAGCAGAGCAGAACTGGAAAAGGGAGACAGATTTTGGAAGGTTACTGAGGTCTAAGTAAAGTGGCTTGAGTGTGTGGCAGTACAGCAGGCAAAAACTGAGTGGGTAGAAATTATGTTGAATCACCAATCTGAATCTGTCCCAAATTCAACCACCTAAAAAGCCTATAATCCTATCACAGAGTTTCTGGTGGTTGGAGGTCTACAGCAGTTCAGCTGGTGTATCAGGATCAGGGTCTCTTAGGAGGCTATCATCAGTCCTCTATAGCTGAGGCTGGAGTCACATCAGAGCTAAAACAGGAGGAGACAGTCCTTGCAAACATAACCACTTGGTTCTCGGGAGGCCTAGTTCCCGGTAACTGTTGGCCTGATGCCTCTGTTCTTACCGTGGGGTCTTTCCAAGGAGTGATCACAACATCATGGCCGGCAGCTTGCTTCCCTTGGAGTGAGGGGAGAATGGTCTGTCAGGAGTTATTTATGTGATTAAAAATCAAACTGAGGCCTTATAAAGATTAGACAAGTACCCTACCCCTGAGCTAAAGCCCACTTCAGATGTTACAGACTCTTTATAGCTGAACCTCTGCAGTAATATGCATCGATTCTTCCATTTGTTATTGGGTCACACAGACCAGCTCTAGGACACGAGGAAAGAGATAATCCATGGGTATGAGTCCCTGGAAGTGGGGACAGTTGGGACAATCTTATAAGCTGAGACCTTCGGTTCTATACTCGCATTAATGTTGCTGACTAAAATCTGATGTGGTACAGGAAGAAACATTTGTAGGCTTTTGGTTTGAGCTACAATGGGAACCATTGGGAAAGCAGCATATTGAATGTAGGAAGAAATCAAGATTTTGGGATGTAATTCCATGGTAGAGTATTTGCTTAGCTCCCACAGATTCTTGAGTTCCATCTAAGCTATTGCAAAAAAAAAAGGGTCTTCAACCTCTGAAAGACATCTAAATATACAAGAAATTTGGGAGCCATAGCTATGGGTGAAATTGGTAACTTAGGAACTGATACAGTCATTTAGTTGTGGTCCCTTGGCCTTAACTGCTCAAATTAAAATGGCTACTTCCCCAAACCAAATTAGCATCTTGGAGGCAGTGCTTAGCCACTGGGATTTCCCAAACCTTCCCAGCTCTGATACGTGTGCAAGTTAACCACAAAGGAGGAGGAAGGTGCTAGAGAGAAGGGAAGAGAACCGAAGCCCTTCAGGTACATGAGGAGGGTCTCGTAGTTTCATAGCCATGGGAGAGATAACATGAGGAACGTTTTCTTTTGCAGGGCTTGTGGACAGGCTAGCCTTGAAACTTGGCTAGTGTGCAAGCCTTTGCTGCAGGCCGGCTCAAGAGAAGAGACGGTGTGTGTCATACACAGGGACTGTCATCTGTGGCCGTGGAAAGCATAGAATTGTTTTGGAATTTTAAAATGTAAAAAAGTCTGATTCTATTTCATAATGCAATCAGACTTAATTAGACCCAAAGTATTTACTGAGTATTCCTCTGGCCTTTTTAATTAGGGATACAAGTTAAGCACATTTGAATCTGACACTCTTTAAGACTGGCTGATTCTGTGCAGAGATGTGGCTGCCTTCCAGCTGGAAGAGTCAGAAGTTGGGCAGAAAGAGGGAAAAGAGTGAGTGGCCAGTCCCACTTAGCTTTGCAGAAACTCTAAAAGGTCAGCTTTTGCATGCAAAATGACCCTTGGGCCATCCAATATTAAATAGACACTTGGAGATATTTTTCTATGCTCTGGGCATTGTGCACTTGCAGACTTATTTTCTCATATGGAAGGCTCCATTGGTGGTCCTCTTTACTCCAAACTTGCAGGATAATGTACCTGGCAAACTAAGAGATCAAAGGTTTCCAACCGTGTCCTCAGCTCTGCCATCTGAGACACTGAAACTGTGGTCCACCCATGCATTGGAATCCTTGATCCACAAATCCACCAAGTCAGAATCAGAAGTGCTGAGAGATACAGCACATTGTCTCACACATACCTGCACCTGCTTGGGCACGTGAGAAAACTACCACTTAGTCCAGATTTCTATCAAAAGAACTAAAGATGCTCAGCATTTGAAGTCCAAAGACCCAGGTTCAAGATTCAGCCCTGCCAACTGCTGACTGTGAACCCCAAAGCTGGCTGGCTAGTCTAGATCAGCCTGTCTCCAGGCTGTGAGGTACAGATGATGTGGGTCTGTCTTCCCTCTGTGTCTATCCCGGATGCTATCGCTTGCTTTGGGGAGAGGGGAGGAGTGAGTGGCTGTAAAGAGCCTCATCTTGCTAACGTTAAAAGCTGTCACCGCCGTCAGACCTGTGTTACAAGCCACTTCTCTCTGCCTTGGGCATTTGCTGCTTTGGTTTTTCACCAGCAGAACTTCCCTTCCTTCCAAACCTCATAGCTCAGGCCACCTTTCTCTAGTACATTTTCCAAAAAAATATTTTCTTTGTTTTTGAGAATTTTCTAAATATACAATGAAATACGATCATATTTGCCCTCTATTTCAACCCTCTTCAAGCTGCCCGCCCAACAAAAGCCCTCACAATATCATTTCCTTGTTTGATGACCCATTAAGTCCAATTAGTGCTGCCCATATGGGCATGAACATGGGACCATCCATAAAACGAAATGATTCTCCACCCACAGAAACTCTCTTCTGCCAATAGCTCCAATAGTAAGAGATGGAGCCTGGAGATCTACATCATCTTTGCTAGGATTTTGGCTGGCATGGTCTCGTGTAGGTGACCTAAGTTGCCGCAAGTTTCTGAGTATGATAGCCATGCTGGAGAAGACGGCCTCTCGCGGCAGTCTCCCCAGCTCTGACTTTTACCTTCCTTTCCTCTCCTCTTCATGATCTCTCTTGGACTTTGACGCTTCCTTAGGGCTGAGCATCCAGTTTGACGTTCTCAGCATTTTGAGCAGGTGTGCATCTCTCTGCTGACTCCTGCCCACTGGGAAAGAGACTTCTCTGACAAAGCCCGAGAGTAGCTCAGGTCACAGGCACTGGGAGCTTGGGGAAATCTTCCTTGATTAGCTTCGTCTCACTTGGAATACCTGTTTTTGTCTTTGAAACAGTTCAGTACCCAGGTGTCTGGGTTTGCCTTGAGTGGTCACTCTGACCTGTATTGGATTGCGAGCTTTTGTAGTGCAGACATCTGGGAAGTTCTTCCAGCCTTACCAAGCAGATCAGACTGGAAGTTCTCCCCATCAGTGGGGAGCTTCTTTTCATATCTCCTGTGCCAATCTAGCTGGGGATGTTTATAGACGCTCTCCCTAGCCAAAGTGGGATCAGCCACTAGGGTGGTCTCTCTCTGTGTGTGAGTGTTATGTGTGTGCACGTGCATGGGCACATGTAGGTACACGTGTATGCATACATGCATAATGGAAATATCCTGGAAATATTCCTTTTTGTATTTCATTAGCACGAGTTTGTCTCCTTCAGCACACGTGCTGAGTGTTCAATGCCGAGGGACATTTGAAAGGGTGAGTCATGGTGTAAATGCAGGCGCTACCGTTCTGCACACACCACTGTGCATCTTGGGTGTCTTCCCAGTCTGTGATGGTAGACATGACTCTGGCCCCACGGGGGAGGATATCCTGAGCTTGAAAGTGGCATCAATCACGATCTGATATTTTTGGAACACCAAGTTGATGCTTCGGGGATCTGCATAATGAACACACATCAACGGCTTCTGTGGCATAGTAGATATGATGCTATTCTTGGAGACAGGAGTCCTGAGTCCTTATCTTTCACTTGACTTAGGGCAAGTCCTCTTGCCCTCTGGAGCTCAGAGAGATGCAGGTTAAACTAGATCATCTCAATGTTAATTTCCTTAAGGGTCCAAGGGTTTACTGGAAAGACGATATTGGACCAACCAACAGGCATCAAACATTTGGTCTTGATCTTCCAATGTTTTTGCATATTGGAGAGATGGAGTGGAGAAGGAAATATCCTGGGATAATTTCTGGATGTCCAATGGGCACATATGTAATAGGGAGTCAGAGGAGATCAGATGTGGGGATTGAAAGGGGAGTGGAGGCAAACAGAACGGAAGGCATCCCTGTGCTTCTTCTCTAATTCCAGTTGGTGGATATTTGAAGAGTACCAAAACCCACAGTGGTCACATCCTTAGTGCTGTATAGATATTTGCTAAATAAAATACAAACCAGCTAAGCCATGCTGAGCAGTAAGGGCAGCACAAAGCTTCTTATGGAAGATCAGACTGGAAGAGGAGGTTGGACAACCCTTGGGGAGCCTTGGATGCCAGAGTTAGGACTGGGAAGGTAAGCTAAGGAGAAGGCACGGACATTTCAAATGCAGAAGAAAGAGAACAGATATTGTAAGACTGTTCTAGGGTTATTGCATAGGGTGACTAACCACTGAGGATCAACATAGATGTTGTGGCTAGCGTTAGGAATGGTACAGGAGACGCAGAGGGTTGCTGACTCTCACTGCGTGGTGCTGTGTGATAATCACCTGCCAGGACCTTCTGCTTCCCTGGCAGCTGGAACATTGTAACCTGGTTTCTGTGTCAATGACATGGGGTCTCTGGTAGGGCAAGTACATGAGGACACACTTGGCAGCTGTGGTC
Source organism: Mesocricetus auratus (assembly GCF_017639785.1). NCBI lineage: Eukaryota > Metazoa > Chordata > Mammalia > Rodentia > Cricetidae > Mesocricetus > Mesocricetus auratus. Next base: position 8,960,134 of record NW_024429200.1, read on the forward strand.
AGGGGTGGTGGTGCTCATGACAAGGAACAAATCCAAGAAGAAAAAGGGACAGTGTGAGCTCCTGGGGCAGAGTTCCCAAATGCCAGTCTATAGACAGGAACCACCATGCAAGTGGCCATGTTTTTATCCTCCCCAGGGAAGTCACTGGGACAGGATGAAAACCTCACCTTCCGAGGGGCCATCCTTGGCTACGAAGTGAAGCTCTTGCTTTTCTTGTAGATATGTTGCAGTGTGCCTCCTTCCTTTGAATGCTTCCTCCCGTGACCATCTCCCTCTTGTTTTGCATTTGTCCTTTAGATTTATTTATTTTGTATTTATGCATGTTTTGTTTGCAGGAATGTGTGTATGTGTACTACGTGTGTGCCTGGTATCCCTGCAGGTCAGAAGAGGGCGTCAAATCCCCTGGAACTAGAATTATGGATGGGTGTGAGTCACTATGTGGTTGCTGGGATTTGAGCCAGGATCCTCTAGAAGAACAGTCAGTGCTCTTAACTAGTGAGCCGTCTTTCCAGCCTCACTTACATCTTTTTATAGTAAAATAACAGAGCAGGTAGTGCCAGATTGTTTCTCTAAATGTCCTAACAGTAAGATAAAGGATTGGTAACTGTAACTTCTAAATCTTATGTCTACAAGCTCCAAAGTGTCTGAGAAAAACTGAAGTCAAACTAGCAACAAAGGCGATCTCCGTTTCTCCCCAAGTCCACGTGAATAACAAAAGGCTGGGAGAACACTATAAAGTTCAGAAGTAATGTGGGGTGTCCCTCTGTTTGCTGTGAATATGCGTTGCTTTCATTGGTTGATGAATAAAGCTGTTTCAGCCAACGGCCAGGGAAAATATAGCTAGGCGGGAAACCCAAACAAAGATGCTGAGAGAAGAAAGGCAGAGTCGGAGAGATGCCACGTAGCCACCAGGGGAGCAAGATGTGAGGTAAGAAGCCACAAGACTCATGGTAAAATACAAAATAGTAGATATGGGTTTCTCTATAAGTAGTACAAGCCAGTAAGAAGCCTAAGCCCTTGGCCAAATAATTATAATTTTAATATTAGCCTGTGAGTAATTATTTCATGAGCAGCAGCGGGACCCGTTGGGCAGGAGAAAAACTGGTCCAGTGGATCTGGGAGAGACAGAGAAAACATTCAAATACACAGAATATTAAGGCGTTTTCAGAGTTCCTTATGGATGGATGGGTAGCATAAAAACAAACAGTAAGAACATGAAAAATTACTTAGCTTTCCTACTTATTAGGTGCAAATTAAGATAATAACAGAGTTTAGTCTGGTGATTCAGGACTGTTGTTGAAGTAAATCAGGAAGCTGAGGCAGGGGAATCGCCAGCTAAGGCCTGCCTGGGCTACACTGTCAGTTCCAGGGCAATCTGGGTGACTCAGTGAGATCCCATCTAACAACCAAAAGCAAAGGTGAACTGCAGCTGTGGCTCAGTGGTGGACAGCTTTCCAAGCATGACAAGGTCCCAGGCTCAGCCCTAGGATCTCAAAGGAAAACAGCAAAGTATGGGATTCCATTGTTCTCCCGTTTTAGAGTTGCAAACCTTTTGTATGACTGATCAAAGTGCAATTGCTCTGTGTGGTGAGGATACAGAAAAAACTTCAGATTTCTGAAGGGAAATTGGACAATATCTGTCAAACGCACAATACGCACAATATGTTATTGTTATCATCATCATCATCATCATCTAGCAATTCTACCATTTAATTGGCTTCTAGTTTCTCTTTGGCTGCAGTGGTAAAATTCTCCAATCAAAGCATGGGATAAGGGGTTTATTTTTGCTTATGGTTCCAGATAGAATCCATCATGGTGGGGAAGAATGGCAATAGGAGCATGAGGCTCACTCATCACATTGTATCAGAAGTTAGACAGCAGAGAGAGAACAGCAAGTCAGGTCAAACTAGGAAGCCTTGAGGCCCACCCTCAGAGACTTGCTTCCCCAGCAGGGATCTAGCTTCTAAAAAGATTTCACAACCCTGACCAATAGCGCCACCAGCTGGAAGCCAAGTGCTCAAGCAGGAGCCTGTGGGGAACATTTCTCATTCAAATCACAGTAGCTACAATTAACACGCTTTTCAAAGACGGCCTTGGAGGGGCAGCAATAATACCTGTGTGCCCAAAAGCTGCGGGGAACTTCCCTACCAGCTGAGCTGTGAGATAGTCAACCAGTTATGCTGTTATCTGATTGTTGTGCGGGGTGATCTTGATATTTAATTAGAGTAATACATGGAAAATAAAGGTTTTTTTAATACTATGGATATTATGCCTAGTGTATTTTTGTAAAGAACAAAATAAATGCTTGATGGTCAATGATAAAGTGATGTTTGGAGAATACGGATTCATCCATAAGCCTAAGCAATACATTGTTAATACAACTATGTTGCCAAAGAAAACTTACCAAATAAAAGCAATAAAGACACATAGTGATATTGCAGTTAATCCTAATGTAAATATGCACACTGGTCAGCAATGCCTCTGGATGTTACCAATATGGATAATTTTGCTCTTAATATTTATTCTTCAAATTCTCTGAAATAAGTGCATTCCTTGAATCACCATAAAACTCATTTTCTAAAGACACAGAAAACAATAAGTGGCAACTACACTGAAAATAAAGTAGTAAGCAGACACAGATACAATGTAAAACTTCCTGGAACTTGTCCTAGCCCTGGCTGTGTTGGTTAGAATGTAATTGGCCCCCATAATCTCATAGGGATTGACACTATTAGGAGATGTGGCTTTGTTGGAGGAAATGTTGGGTATGGCCTTGTTGGAGGAAATGTGTCACTGTGGGGGTGGGCTTTGAGGTTCCTATGCTCAGGACACTGCCCAGTGTCTCAGTCAACTTCCTGTTGCCTGCAAGATGTAGAACTCTCAGCTACACCTCTAGCACGATGTCTGCCTGCACACCACCATGTTCTCCATCATGATGATAATGGACTGAACCTCTGAAGCTGTAAGTGAGCCCCCTTAATGAAATGTTTTCCTTATAAGAGTTGCTGTGGTCATGGTGTCTCTTTTCAGCAATAAAAACCTAACTAAGGCACTGGTCTACTCCTTAGTCCATCCTCAGGGGACTGTTACTGCATGATGAATTCATAGGGAAAGGGAACCCTTGTACTGGGTAGGGCCAGTGTAGTTGGCATTTTCTTTGAGCTGCCTACTAGCTCCCAAATAAAGACACAGAGACTTATTATTAATTATGAATGCTTGGCCTTAGCTTAGGCTTGTCCCACTAGCTTTTTAAACTTCATTTAACCTGTTTCTATTCATCTAAGTTTTACCTTGGAGCTTTTCACCTTTCTCTTTATTCTGTCTGTCCTACTTTCCTGCTTCTTCCGTGTCTGTATGGCTGGACCCTGTCATCTCCCTGTCATCTCTTTTCCTTTCTTCTTGTTCGAGTCTAAATTCCTCCTACTTACTCTCCCCGCCTGGAAGTTCCACCTGTATCTCCTCCCTCACTATTGGCCATTTAGCTTTTTACTAGACCAGCTTTTTACTAGAACAGCAGCATACTTTCGCATAGTTAAACAGATACAACATGTTTTTGCATAGTTACACAAATAATCTGCAACAGACCAGTGACTGAGATTATGGGCAGAAGAGCCACAGCACTACTGTGACTGTGGTGGTTTGAATGAAAATGGCCCCCATAGACTGCTAGGGGTGCATTATTGAAGGTGTAGCCCTGTTGGAGGAAGTGTGTCACAGGGGGTGGACTTTGAGGTTTAAGAAACTTAAGCCAGGCCCAGTGTCACTCTTGTCTTCATGCTGCCTGTGGATCCAGATGTACAGCTCAAAGCTGTCTCTCCAGCACCATGTCTGTCTGCATGCTTCCTTGCTTTTGCCAAGATGATAATGAATTAAACCTCTGAGCCTGTAAGCCAACCTCAATTAAGTGTTTTTTTTTTTATTACAGTAGCCGTGGTCATGATATCTCTTCACAGCAATAGAAACCCTAGCTAAGATAGTTACCTAAACATGTAAATAGAGCCATTTTTTAAACCTCGAAAAATTACAGCTGGATGGTCAGTGGTGGTGTACACCTTTAATCTCAGTACTCAAGAGGCACGAGCCGGCAGATCTCCGTGAGTTCCAGGCCAACCTGGTCTACAGAGTAAGTTCCAGGACAGCCAAGGCTACACATAGAAATGGTATCTCTAAAAACAAATGAAAAATTACATTACTTATGTGCATGTGTACGTGTATGAGGGTGGTCCATATGTGTCCTGCTGTGATGTGGTGGTCAGAAGGCAAGTTTCAGGAGTTAGTTCTTTCCTTCCACTAAATGGGACCCAAGGACTGAACTTAGGTTGTCTGATTTGGTGACAAGCAGCTTTACCTACTAGGCTGTCTCTCCAGCCAGAAGATAGATGAAGTATTTTGTTTTGGGAGCTTTGTTTTGTTTTGAGACAGGTCTCACTATGCAGCCCTGGCTGGCCTGAAGCTTAAGTAGACCAGGTTGGCCTCAAACTCACAAAGATCTGCCTGCCTCTCCTTCCTGAGTACTGTGATTAAAGGCATGCACTACCGCAAATAGCTTACATGGAATGTGTTATGTTCTATGCTGTTTGTATCACTTTTTGTTTTAAATTATTGAATATTTTATAGATGAATAAAACATCAAATAATTATTTAATGAATACCATGTAGCTAATAAATAAAATACTGTAGATGTAGCAAAAACCTTTCTAGTAACCTGATTCTAATATTCTGATTTGATGTTTTCATTTTTGTGCACGTCGTTATACTTCAAGTATCCATGCATGTACTTCTTAGTGTGCTTTGGGCTTCCCATGAGGATATCAGACTGCAGATATCTTGCTTCCCACACATCCATGATCCATGCCAACACATGTGGCTCTGGTTCATTCATTTTTCTTGCTGAGCACTGTCCCTTTGCAAGGATGAACTACTTTTTGTGTATTTTTCTGTTGAGGGACATGCATGTTGTTCCTAATCTCTTTCCTAGTGAAAATAAAGCCACAACATACATTTTTGATCATTCTGGAGCTTTGATGTGAGCATAGATCTTTGGGTGCTCTTTTAACACACTTACCTAGTAGATGAATGTTTGGGGTGTATGTGTTAATTTACTTGACTATAGTAACTAATAACATGCATATATAACAAACAATCATGTTGTATGCCCTAGATAAGTACAACGAAATTGTAAGAGAACAGCAAAAGGTGTATAGAGGTGTGTGCCAGGGGGCTGTGCATGTGTGTAGTGATCAGACAAAAGAATACCATGTTTAACCATAAAAACGAAAGACTTACATGTAAAAAAAAGATTTAGACATTCAAAGACAAACATAATATTGAATTCAACTTTATAGCCAATAAAAAGAAGGTCTGTTAAAATGTTTAAATCTTTTACGTTTAAAGTATGTATATACTTGTTTGTCTGGATGTGGGTTTGTACAGATGAGTGAGGTTCCTGTGGAGGCCAGAAGGGGGTGTCAGATTCTCCAGAGCTACAGTTGGTCCATTGGCAGTAAGCTGCCAGAAGTGCATGCTGGGAACTGAATTCAGCTCCTCTGCAAGAGTAGATTGTGCTCCTAATTGTTGAAACATTGCTCCACTTCCAAACAGAAGTGCCTCTCAAAATTAAGCATATTTGGAAGTGATTAGCTAAACATTCTAAGTAATCCTGCTGATGACATCAGAGCTGGGCATCTGGCCTGATGGAAATCTGTGAAATGAAACACACCATTAATCCCAGCACTCGGGAGGCAGAGGCAGGTGGATCTCTGTGAGTTCGAGACCAGCCTGGTCTACAGAGTGAGTTCCAGGACAGCCTCCAAAGCCACAGAGAAACCCTGTCTCAAAAACAAACAAACAAAAACAACAACAACAACAAAAAGATTGAATCCTAGGCTCAGAGCCTCCTGAGGCCTAGGGACTTTGCACTGGGGAACCCATCCCAGTGGTCCTGCCCATCCAGAGACTGCCAGCATCCTGGTACTGCCTCCACCCATGGGAGGAGATACACATGGGCCTGTTTCCAGCTAACCTTCTGGTGCCCTGTTCAGAGCCTCCTGGGGCTTGGGGCCTGCACATGGGGTGCCTGTACTGGCGGAGCAGCCCATCCAGGGTCTGCCAACATCCCGGTGCTAACTCTGCCTCCACCCACCGGAAGAGGAGAGCCATCGGAGTATTGGACCTGCTTGTACCTCTTTGCATGGAGGATAGCCTTGGACACATACCCACCAGGAGAGAAAGAGACTCCACTGGCACCCACTGGAAGAAAGGATGGGAAGAAGACAATATAAAACACATTCAACAACAGAAAAACCAATATGACACCACTACACCAGCAAGACCTGAACATCCCAATGCAGATGAAGTAGAAGAGAATGATTTTAAAAACAACTTCATGAAAATGTTAGAGGTCCTCAAAGAGGATATGAGAGAATCCCTTAAATAAATGGAAGAAAAACCAACCCAAAAAGATACAAGAAATCAACAAATCTCTTAAAGAAAGCCAAGAAAACAGATGACGGGAAACAGTTCAAGACCTGAAAACTGAAATAGAGACAAAAAAGAAAACACAAAAAGAGGGAATGCTAGAAATAAGAAAGCAGGCAAATGATCAGAAACTACAGATGCAAGCATAACTAACAGAATACAAGAGATGGAAGAGAGAATCTCAGGCATTGAAGATATACTAGGAGAAATAGATTCATTAACCAAAGAAAATCTTAAGTCCAACAAATCCCTAACACAAAATATCCAGGAAATATGGGACACCGTGAAAAGACCAAACTTAAGAATAATAGGTATAGAAGAAGGTGAAGAAACCCAGCTCAAAGGTGCAGAAACATATTCAAAGAATCATAGAAGAAAACTTTCCCAACCTAAAGAAAGACATGCCAATAAAAGTACAAGAAGCTTACAGAATACTAAATAGAGCGAACCAAAAAAAAAGTCCCCTTGCCACATAATAATCAAAACCTCAAACATGCAGAATAAAGAAAGAATATTAACAGCAGCAAAGGAAAAAGGCCAAGTAACATATAAAGGCAAACCCATCAGAATCACACCCGACTTCTCCATGGAAACTCTGAAAGCCAGAAGGTCCTAGATATATATTATATAAACACTGAGAGACCACAGATGCCAGCCCTGACTACTATAACCAGCAAAGCTTTCAATCACTATAGATGGAGAAAACAAGATACTCCATGACAAAGTCAGATTTGAACAATACACATCCACTAATCCGACCCTACAAAAAATTCTGGAAGGAAAGCTCCAACCCAAGGGAGTTAACTATACCCACAAAAACATAGGCAATAGATAATCCCACTTTACTAACAGCCAAAGAAAAAAAGGGGTGGAAATCCACACACAATACCACCACCAACAAATCCAAAACAAATAAGAATGAACAATCAATGGTCATTAATATCCCTCAATATTAATGGTCTTAACTCACCCATAAAAAGACACAGGCTAACAGAACGGATACAAAGACAGAATCCATCCTTCTTCTGCATACAAGAAACACACCTCAACTTCTAAGACAGACTGTACCTCAGAGTTAAGGCTTGGGAAAATATTTTTCCAATCAAATGGACCCAAGAAACAAGAGGGTGTAGCAGTCCTAATAACAAACAAATGAGACTTTAAACTAAAAACAATCAAAAGAGATGAAGGAGGTAATTTCATATTTATTACTGGAAAAAATCCAAGAGGAAGTCTCAATTCTGAGCATCTGTGCCCCCAATACACGAAGAAACTAGAGAATAGTCACACTAGAGAATTAACAGCACAACTGAAAACTCTAGAACAAAAAGAAGCAAACTCACCCAGGAGGAGTAGACCCCACTAAATAATCAAATTGAGGGCTGAAATCAATAAAGTAGAAACTAGGAAAACAATACAAAGAATCAATGTAATTGAAGAGTTGATTCTTCAAAAAAATCAACAAGATAGACAAACCTTTATCCAAACTTACCAAAAGGCAGAGAGAGAACATGCAAATTAAAAAAATCAGAAATGAAAAGGGGACATAACAGTGGACACTGAGGAAATCCAGAGAATCTTCAGGTTATTCTTTGAAAACCTTTACTCCACAAAATTCAAAAATCTAAAGAAATGGACAATTTTCTGGATAGATGTCACTTACCAAAATTAAATCAAGAACAGATAAACAATTTAAACAGACCTACAACCCCTAATGGAATAGAAGCAGTCATCAAAAGTCTCCCAACCCCCCCCCCAAAAAAAAGCCCAGGGACAGATGGTTTCAGTGCAGAATTCTACCAGAAATTCAAAGAACAGCTAATACCAATTCTCCTGAAAATATTCCACACAATAGAAGCAGAACAGTCATTGCCAAACTCTTTTTATGAGGCTTCAATAACCTTGGTACCCATGCCACACAAAGATACAACTAAGAAAGAGAATTACAGACCAATATCGCTCATGAACACTGATGCAAAAATACTCAACAAAATACTGCCAAACCACATCCAAGAACACATCAAAAAAATCATCCACCATGATCATGTAGGCTTCATCCCATGGATTCAGGGATGGTTCAACATATGAAAATCCATCAGTGCAATCCAGCATACAAACAAACTGAAAAAGGAAAATCCCATGATCATCTCACTAGATGCTGAAAAAGTGTTTGACAAAATCCAACACCCCTTTATGATAAAGTTCTTGGAAAGATCAGGGATAACAGGAACATACTTAAGCATAATAAAAGCAATATACAGCAAACCAACAGCCAAAATCAAACTCAATGGAAAGAAATTCAACATGATCCCTTTAATCAGGAAAAAAACAAGGCTGTCCACTCTCTCCATACCTCTTCAATATTATACTTGAAGTTCTGGCTAGAGCAATAAGACAACAAAAGGAGATCAAGGGGATACAAATTGGAAAAGAAAAAGTCAAACTTTCACTATTTGCAGATGATATGATAGTTTACATAAGTGACCTGAAAAATTCTACCAGGGAACTTTCACAGTTGATAAACACCTTCAGTGTAGTGGCAGGATACAAGATTAACTAAAAAAAAAAAAAAACAATAGTCCTACTATATACAGACGATAAATGGGCTGAGAAAGAAATCAGAGAAACATTATCCTTTACAATAGCCACAAACAACATAAAATATCTTGGGGTAACCCTAACCAAACAAGTGAAAGATCTATATAGCAAGAACTTTGAATCATTAAAGAAAAATTTTAAAGAAGCTACCAGAAAATGGAAAGATCAACATAGTAAAAATGGAATCTTGCCAAAAGCAATCTACAGATTCAATGTAATCCCCATCAAAGTCCCAGCACAATTCTTCACAGATCTTGAAAGAAAAATACTTAACTTTATATGGAAAAACAAAAGACCCAGGATAGCCAAAACAATCCTGTACAATAACTTCCAGAGGTATCACCATCCCTGACTTCAAGCTCCATTATAGAGCTATAGTCCTGAAAACAGCTTGGTATTGGCACAGAAATAGACAGGTAGACCAATGGAATGGAATTGAACAACTTGATATGGACCCACACACCTACAAACACCTGATTTTTGGCAAAGAAACTAAAATTATATAATGGAAAAAAGACAGCATCTTCAACAAATGGTTCTGGCATAACTGGATGCTGGCTTGTAGAAGACTGAAGGTAGATCCATGTCTGTCACCATGCACAAAACTAAGTCCAAATGGATCAAAGACCTCAACATCAATCCAGCCACACTGAACCTCTTAGAAGAGAAAGTACGAGGTACCCTCAAATGAATTGGTACAGGAGACTGCTTCTTGAACATAACACCAGTAGCACAGACACTGAGATTGACAATAAATGGGACCCCCTGAAACTGAGAACCTTCTGTAAGGCAAAGGACACAGTTAACAAGACAAAACAGCCCACAGAATGGGAAAAGATATTCACCAACCCCACATCTGACAGAGAGATGATTTCCAAAATTTACAAAGAACTCAAGAAGCCAGTCACCAAAACACTAAATGATCCAACTAAAAAGTGGGGTATAGAACTACATAGAGGAGTCTAAAATGACTGAAAAACACATAAGAAAGTGTTCAAAATCCTTAGCCATCAGGGAAATGCAAATCAAAACAACACTGAGATACCATCTTGCTTCTGTTAGAATGGCTAAAATCAAAAACACCAATGGCAATTTATGCTGGAGAAGATGTGAAGAAAGGGGAACACTTTCTCCACTGTTGGTGAGAGTACAAACTCATACAGCCACTTTGGAAATCAGTATGGTGGTTTCTCAGGAAAATGGGAATCAGTCTACCACAAGATCCAGCAATTCCACTCTTAGGTGTATATCCAAAAGATGCCCATTCATACAACAAGGACATCTGTTCAACTGTGTTCATAGCAGCATTTATGTAATAGCGAGAACCTGGAAGCAACCTAGATGCCCCTCAACTGAAGAATGGATGGAGAAAATGTGGTACTTAGCCAGAAAAAAACAATGGAATCTTGAAATTTGCAGGCAAATGGATGGAACTAGAAGAAAGCATCCTGAGTGAGGTAACCCAGTCACAGACAGACAAACATAGTATGTACTCACTCATATATGGATTTTAGATTGAGCAAAGTATTACCAGCCTGCAAATCCATACTGCCTGAGAAGCTAGGATACAAGGAGGACCCTAAGAGAGACATATATACGTGGTCCCCCGGAGAAGGGGAAAGGGACAGGACCTCCAGAACTAATTGTGAACATGGGAGGAGGGGAGAGGGAGTTAAAGAAAAGAGAAGAGGAGGGGAGAGGAGGACATGAGGGAGCACGAAGATTGAGTCAGGGGAAGAATAGAGGAGAGCAATAAAAGAGATACCATAATAGAGGGAGCCATTATAGGTTTAAAGAGAAATGTCCAGAGATCTACAAGAATGACCCCAACTGACAATATAAGCAGTAGTGGTGAGACTACCTTAAATGCCCTTCTCCAATAATGAGATTTATGACTACCTTAAATGCCATCCTAGAGCCTTCATCCAGTAGCTGATGGAAGCAGAAGCAGACAACCACAGCTGAACTCCTGGAATCCAGTTGCAGAGAGGAAGGAGTAATGAGCAAAGGGGTCAAGATCAGGCTGCAGAAACTCACAGAAACAGCTGACCTGAACAAGGGGGAGCTCACGGACCCCAGACTGATTGCTGGGAAACCAGCATAGGACTGATCCAGACACCCTGAATGTGGGTGTCAGTTTGGAGGTCTGGGAAATCTATGGGGCCTCTGGTAGTAGATCAGTATTTATCCCCAGTACACAAATAGACTTTGGGAGCAAACTCTACATAGAGGGATACTCTCTCAGCCTATACACACGGGAGAGGGTCTAGGCCCTGCTTCCAATGATATGACAGACTTTGAAGATCCCCCATGGAAGGCCTCACCTTCCCTGTTGAGAGGAGAGGGTAGGGGAAGGAGGGGAAGGAGAATGAACTGGGATTGACATGTAAAACAAACTTGTTTCTAATTTAAATAAAAAAAGAAGATTGAATCATAGAAAGTTTTCAGTGGAGACTGTTATGTAGAAGTAGGGGGAGCAGCATCCTTCACACTGGGCTATTTCAACAATATGTGATTATTATGTTCTAGTGCCTGGGGCCTGTATATATTTTCGTTAAGGTGAAATTTTCTTTGTAATGGAATTGCTCAGAACAGGCTTTGATCTCTATTCATCTCACTTACCCATTCCACCTCTGGCAATGTTGATAGCTCTTCCTACCTTTGCAGCAGTCAGGCCAGCCATGTCCAAGGACCCGAACGTGCCTCCAATTTGTGACCACAAGCTCCTGAACAGGAATGTCCTCGTGAGTCCCATGGCTTGTTGATTTACCACACTCCCATCCATCATCCCTACCCAAACTGCATTTCCCAAGGTGTTTATCTTGTTACTTCTGTTATCTCCCTGGAACTCTCCAGGCCTGCTGAGACACACAAACTTGGTTTTGATACACATTATAGATGATGAACAGTTACGTTCTGGAAGGTTCTGAGTGTTTTCATCTGGCTGACGTGAGTGCTGTTTCTGGCTGGGCCAGGTAGTAGTCAGTCAACAGAAGATGGAAAACTTAGTGTTTGAATGGGAACAGCTGCCAGACACCTCACCACAGTGCTCAGTGTTTAATAAGTGTAGCCTAAAAGAAGCACAGGCAGGCATGCCGCAACCCACTAAATCACCACTGTTGCCTACACAATGGAGTTTCTCAGACAGAGTATCTGTGAGTGGGGTGGTTTCTTTTTCCTGGGCGCTTTAAGCATAACAAACACTGGCTGTGTTTGTCTAATTGTTTTCTTTCCTTTCTTGTTCTACACATAGGCTGATTCTGCAAGAAGACAACCACGGGCTCTTGCTTATAATGTTTCACAAAATAGTATTGAAGGCTCTCTTTATTAGACTTCTGTGCTTGCCTTAGTGTCTGGTATCCTTCATAGCCTGTAGGGAAATAACAGTCGGGGATATAAATTATTATTATTAATTAGCTTAGCTAGAGCTCCAAGCTCATAGAAGGTACAGCACAATGTCTACTCATTCAAACAAAATATAATAATTAATGATTTTAGCTTGAATGAAGTTTGGCCTAAAGTTGCCCATGTACATACCTTGTTTGGCCTAAACCTTTCTATGTCCATGGAAGACTATCCCCTAACATGATGTAGAGATCCACTTTTATGACAGGCCACTCAGTTTCAGCCCTTCAGTTATGTGCAGCCAACTATTCAAACTGGTTCAAACAAGGTGAAGGCTAACCCTTAGTCTTCAGAGCTTTTTCAACCTCATGTCCACCTTTTGTAGGTCAATCTCCTTCCTCTGGCCATTAATACAAACTGCCCACGTGTCAGAACGGAGCATTTGCAACTGTTTTGGTCCATATTGTTCCCTGCTTCCAGACTCACAAATCACAAGCAAAGCACGTTAACTGGGCTGGAGTAGTTAAAGAGCTGGAGTAGTTAAAGAGCACTTGTTGCTCTTGCAGAAGACTGAGTTCAGTTCCTAGCACCCAGGTTGGGTGACTCACATCTACCTGTAACTCCGGTTCCAGGGTACTCTCCCATTACACTGTTCCTGAGTTATGTCCTCAATAAGGAGCATACGGAGTGCTGGATGTCTTTCTAGTGAGGAATCTTCCAGCTGGAGACTGGGAGCTTGTTATAAATAACAAGACACTCCAATTAGGAAATACAAAGAATTTTAGGAGCTCAGCCAGGGACAGAGAACAAAGATGTGTGTGTGTGTGTGTTTGTGTGTGTGTGTTTCCTGTACTCCAGAAAGATACAGTGCAAATATATATTTTACTTCCTAGGACTCTCTCTGTAGAGGGGCTGGCCTTGAACTCAGAGATCTGCCTGCCTCTGCCTCGAGTGCTGGGATTAAAGGCGTGTCACCATGCCTGCTGCAGTGCAATTATCTTGCATTAACTCACTCTTCTCATACGCCAATCACCCACAGTACCGTAGCCCCGGGGTTTTCAGACTCTTGTTTTTCTAACTTGATGGTGATAAGCAATTCACAGTGAAGTCCTGATTTGTGTTTCTGTTTCTGAATAAGTTTGGGTGTCTTTCTTATGCACAGAGAGCTGTCTATAGTTTGAAGAGGCAGGTTTTGAAGAGGAGAGAATGGAAAGGTCTAAACCTTGGACTCCTTGGGGAAGGTTGGAAGGATGACAGATGAGGGTAGGACATGGACAAATGGCCACTGATGGTTTTTTTCTTATGTGTTTTTAGGAGAGGCAATCCCCCTTTCTCTCGTGTCCACCCTTAGGTGCCCCAACAATTCCTCTGGGCGAGTTGATCATAGTCTTGTTTTTAGGGTTGTCTCAGGCTTCATCCAAGGAAGATTCTCTGGGTTTACAACTGGAATGTTGGCACATGTTTGGAAGTGGGTCTCTAGGGAAAGACCTTTGGTGATCCCTAGCCCTGGCTCCATCTTGCTTCTGGCCTACCATGATACGAACAGCCTGCCCATGCTTGTACTGCATGTACTGAACTCCTGACACTGTGCCTTCCCCACCATTGTATACCGTAACTCCCTGATGACAGCCACATTGCGTCCCTTGTCCCCATTTGTTTCTGCAGGCTATTGTCAGAGCAATGTGGAAGAAACTGTCGTAGCTGATGCAATTCTGCTGCAGGCCCGGCCGAGTGCCGTCCTGGAGACTGTGTTTCACTAACGTTGCCTCTTGATACTCTCTAAGTTCCCTTAGTTTTGTTGCAGTGGCAAAGGCATCTTAACAAAGGAAAGGCTTCTTTGGCCTCACAGTTTGAGAGTGCTGTCCGTCACGACAGGGGAGGCATGGGTGGCAGGTTTGTGAGGTAACATCTACATTGCATCTACATTCAGGAAGCAGAGAGAAACACATGCTGGGGGGTGTTCTGCTATTTTTCTCAATTTCATTCAGCCTGCTATCCCAGCCTAAGGGATGGCGACACCTCATGTAGGCTGAGTCTTTCGTTAATCCTAGAGGCTCACCCACAGGTGTGTTTCCATAGCGATTCTAAATCCAGTCAAGGTGACAATGGAAATTAACCATTGATGATACAGTATAGAGAATCAAAAATTCCAGGGTGGGGGGGGGGGGGCTTGTGCAATGCTTCTGCCTCTGGAGGAGATAGAGGGCACCGGAGGGTGGAGCTGTCGTGCAGAGTTGGGGGTGGGAGTAAGATCTCCTGTATATGCAAAGAAAAGTGTGAGCGGATTCTCCTGTTCTCAAACTGTAGGAAGGTGTGAGGGTGGTGATCCCAGTCTCGGGGGGTGTAGTTTTCTATCAGCCCCTGCCAGCACGGGGCCGCTTGAGCAGGATGGTGCTGCCCCTAGACTTCAGGAGTAGCATGGTAGCCATGGACAGCATGTCTCTTTCTGGCAGAGTATAGCTGGTGGTTCTAGCAGGTCCAGGCGGGTGAGCTGTACCTGGGGGAGACTCTGCTTCTTCCCTACAGAAGGTGCTGCATCAGCTTCTGGAGAACAAGGGTTTGGCCTCATGTGAGCATGGAGCAGACCCGGAGGATCAAGATGCTGCCAGAGGAATGACTCATGGATTTTTACCGGGAGTGGAGTGTAGCCACCACCCCACCATGAGCAGGCAGGACTAGACATATGGTGCTACCCCGTCCCTGGTTTCTACTGGGTTCCCGCTGTGTGCAGAGGCTTCTCCTGTATCCCAGGCCTCAGTGGGATGGGTGTTGCTGATGTAAAAGAAATAGGAGGGTATGTGTGTGTGCCTGTTCTTAGTGAGGAGACAGCAGTGTATGTTCTAAAGCCGTTGGGAATGCGAGACTTCTGTAATGACAGACGTCAGACCTGGAAGGGGAGTGATTTTGTTCATGCAGAGAAACCGAGGCCCAGAGAGGTACAGAAGCAGTCTGAGATCTCCCCCACACCATTGCATTTGCATTTGAACCTGAAGTCAGGTGGATGCCTTTGCTATCAGACTGCATCAAGAACCTGCTGGTCCTGCTTAGATGCCATGTGACTTAAAGGTAAGGGTTAGGAATCCCAAGCGGCCCTGTCTGCCCCCTCAGAACATGGGGATCTTGATCTGTCAGGGGCAGTCTGTCTGGTGCGTGTGGCAGAGGGACAATGGCGTCCTGCACAACCATCTCTCTCTGCTTTCCCAGGGCAGCCTGTCCTGGGCTTCAGTTTCCTCCTTTTCCTCCATAGTCAGGGTGAGGTTCTGCAGAAGCTCCTCCTCTTAGATGCTGAGGTGTACCTTAGAGACGGGGAGATAGGCAGGACATTTGGATTTGAAAGAACTGTATCAGCCACTATATTGTCCTCCTCCCTCCCTCCCTCCCTCCCTCCCTCCCTCCCTCCCTTCCTTCCTCCCTCTTCTTGCTTCTTTTCTGGTTTGAGTTTGACTCAGCAGTGAAGGCTCTAGCTGCTGATACCCGCTCCTAAAACACTAGCCTGGGAGATCTCCTAGTTGGCTGTATTAAGAAAGATCCCTTATTAGAAATATCTGTTTTAGCCGGGCGGTGGTGGCCCACACCTTTAATCCCAGCACTTGGGAGGCAGAGGCAGGCAGATCTCTGTGAGTTCGAAGCCAGTCTGGTCTACAGAGCAAGTTCCAGGACAGCCTCCAAAACAATACCGAGAAACCCTGTCTCAAAAAAACCAAAAAACCAAAAAAAAAAAAAAAAAAAAAGAAAGAAAAAAAATACCTGTTTTGTGTGTCTCAGGGTGGGGAGCGTTTCCTCAGCTCGGCATGATCTTTTTGACGTTATCCCTCAGCCTTGACCAGTGCTGGGGAGGCCGAGGAAATGTGTGTTGCCCCACTGAGGCTGTTTCCCATGCCTCAGTCAGTGCTTTGTCTTAGAAGGGCCATCCAGGGGGCAGCAGACAGCCTGGGGTCCAGCCTCACCTCAGGCTCCCTTTATGACCTGGCTGTCTTGCTTAACTTTTCTGATCCTTGGCTCCCTCAGCTGGGAAGAGGGAAGGGCGACTGGGGTCACGGCAGCTGTCCTGTGGGCCACATCACCCTCCTGTCCCTGATGTGGAGGTGCTGCTGGCCGGCAGCTGCGCAGCCAGAGGTGTGTGCCCTGCCGCATGCATCTACAGAACAGAACAGAGTGTGCGCAGACTCATGAACGGGCTATGGGAGGGGCAGCAATACCTTCTGTATGTGGCAGTAAAGAAGAAGGGGGTGCAGGTCCTTCCTGAACCCCCACTTCCTCCTTTCAATTGTTGGCATCTGGGGCCTGAAGCTCTGGGACGACCGTGGCCAGTAACACTTTCTGTGAAGCTAAGGCAGCTGCATCTGCACTGTCCAAGACGGCAGCCGTTAACCACCGTGACTGCTGACCACTCAAACTCAACTGGTGCAATGAGAGCTGGTTTTATGATCTATTTATTTTCATTAGGTAACACGTAAATTTAAAGAACCCTGTAGAACCATTGTTTGTCACACTGGGGTGTGCATCACCAGGGAGTAACAGTCACACGTCAGAAGGGGGACTACACTGCCCTGAGGAAAACCATCCATTTCCCTCCCTGAGAATTTCCATTATTCTACCACAGAGCACTAGTGGCTGGGCTCTTCTACCTGACACCTGAGTCTGCAGGATGCCATCACCAGGAGGGAGTCATTGCCTGTCCTTCAATGTAACACTGGGCTGTTACAAGGGTGAGAGACACATTCCTCTTGGTAAGCGTTCATTTGCATGGTACCCAGTGACTTACCACCTTTCCATGGATAAACAGAGGCAATCTGACAGTGATGGTGGGTAGGTAACCCCATGAAGTGCTGTGTCAATGTGACAGGTGTCCTGGGTGGTGTTGGCCATCCCTGCCTCCCGTGAGGGTGTCCAGACATTGATATTCCCAGGCAGAAGGAGGACAGCAGTGTTATCAGAGAGCACGGAGGAGCCCACGGGAGACTTTGAAGGGAGGAAAAGGAAGGAGAAAACGATGTAATTATATTTTAATCTCAGAAACAAAAAGAAATGATTTAAAAAGCCAAATTATTTAAGCCATGTTCCTTCCTCTTGACGTGTACTGAGTTTCCCCAGCATCTGATGCAGCTGCCTCAATGACTTCTGTCACAGTGACTCTCTATAGTCCTCTTGACTCATACCAGACAGTGGTCCCAATCTTCCTTCATGGATTCATCACTAGCCACTTCAATGTGGACCCAACAGGAACTTTCTGGTGCAAGTCCCATAAAGGCAGGGGCAGGGTGGTGTGGGGGTGCTGATAGGTTTGCAGAGTGGACAAAGGGTTGGGAGAGATTTGCTATAGGCAGGGAAACCTCACTCTTTGTAACTGCGTTAGTCACCACACCAAAATGTCAGATGCTTCTTAACTTTTAAAGAAGAGGTTTATTTAGCTCACAGCCTTTGGACAGTGCCAGTTCTGACAGGAAGTCCCCTGTCATCCTAGCCAATGGCACTGAGTCATGAACATGCGTGAGAGAGAAAGACCGCTTGGCGAGACAGGGAGCCGGAGAATGTTGAGAAGTCAGGCTTGTTCCCTTATAACCGCCCAGGAGAATTATGTTAATCCCTTTCGGGGCCAGCACCACCTCTGACCTTGAGCCTAGTGCCACCTCTCAAAGGTCCCATCATCTCTCAGTATTGTCACACTGGGGACCAAGTTTCTACATGCAAACCTTGAGGGACACTCTACCTTTCAAGCACAGCAGTGACATGGGGACTGCCGCTCTCATGGGCACTTGGCAACATTGTTTCCTCTGTCACATGCTTCCTCTAGATTTCTCCAGGAAAGACTAGGAGAAGATGGAGAGATGAGGTTGGGGAAGGGTTGCCTGCTTGGACTGCACACCAAAGGCTGCGCAGTCACAGCTGTGGTATAGATGTTTTAACATTTAAAGGAGAGAGTGTCTTACTCTGCAGAGATGTTTCCAGCTGTCCATTTCACATCTCTGTGAGGATGTAGCTGGCAGCTGGCTTTATATGTCTTTATTCTGTGGTAGACTGACTCAGCCTCCACATCTCTGGACTAGCTGTGTGATACCCATCTCATCTCCGAAAATGTTACGAATCCTAAGCATCAATAGTTTAGATTTTCTCCAGGGAGCAGAATGAGTTGAAAGTGGAACACGGCTTCCTCCCCGTGAGTTTCAGGAGACCTGAGGCAGAGCTCCCCACATCGTGACTGATGGAGGTCCCCTGCAGCAGATTTCTTGGCAGCAGCCTGCCCTGAGTCTGATGAGCAGCTAACTCAGAATGAAGATGAAGCACCCATAAGCTTTGATGGACGATGGGCAAAGCCTCTCTTGAAATTGGTCTCTCAAAACAATATACAAACTAATACACAAATCAATGCAAAGTGTTTAAACTGCCAGGAAAACTCAGCCCATCTGTCACACTTAAGAGGAGCTAGAGGCCATGGAGTTGGGCAATTGCTTGAGTCCCCAAGGCTCCAGGGAAGGAAAACTTGGTCCCTTGGTACAGATGCCTGATTCAGCAACTTCCTCTTGATCGTGGACCCCAGTGTGATCTCAAGTGGGAAATAAGGAAGAGTGCTCGTCTTCATCACACTCCAGTGCCGCTTATAAAGATCTCTATCCTCTTTGCCTCTGTGTTCCTCATTGGCTATTCAAGGCTATGCCTAGACTTTGAGGATTTTCATGAAAACAGAGTCCTAAGGCATAGACCTTGAGTTGGTGCTGATGCAAGGTTTAGGCTTGAAATGACTCAGATCTTGGCAGTGTGGGAACCTGAGATCTGCTGATATTGCTTGATTCTCGGTAGCTTCTTCAACAAGAATTCAGAAATGCAATGAGCCATAATCACCTTCTATATTGGATTAAAGATATCCAGAGAAAAACCCATTCTCTGTATTCTCTCTAGTTCTTCCTCCAGGAAGTCAGAAGGGAGGCCACTATATACAGACTATTTTTCTTATTATCATTGCTCAAATAATAAGATATATTTTCTTTCAAGATGGCTGCCCCTCAGCTGTCCTTCTAATCCCCATTCATCCTCCTGTTTGGGAGGACTGATTTTTTCTTCTCTCATTCTCCAAATAATTACATTGTTTGCCTTATACTATATCTTCGTTCCTTGAAACCAGACTCTTAGTTTTATTTCAAACTTATTCTAGAAAATTCTCATGATGGGCTCCCCCACTCCTTACCTCTTGCCCCTTGCTGCCTCCAACGGATGAGGGAGCTGATCCCCTTACCAGCTTCAGCACTCAGGAGAGCGGCCCCTACACCTCTCCTGGGCAACACAGTAGAGCTGGCCCTGAAGTAGGTGTGGGAGACCCTATCCTGAGGTTGTGAAAGCAGGAGAACTGGTCCTGCCCCCTGCTCATCTCTGCCAGGGGTGAACTAGTCAGGGTAATGCAGGAGCGCTTGCCCTGGTGATGAAGCAGTGTTATGAGTTGGCCCACCCCAATGTTCACCCCATCTATGATCTGCTGGAGCACATGAAGGGGCCGGTCCTACAGACCCAAAGCTGCAGGATCTCCATGACACAGGGCAACAACAGGATATCCAAGAGAAGTCCCTGTGAGGGTCCAGCATTGATAGCATAGCAGAAACCAGAGACCTCAAACCAGACCAATGACTCTCTGCAATGAGCACTCACAAGTAAAGATATACAGATAAAAGGGGTTACTACATGACTCAATTGTTACACTGTAGCTTCCATGATGAGATTTTTCATATATATATATATATACATATATATACATATATATTTTTTTGGTTGTGAGCTTAGCCTTTAACAGCAGAGTCATCTCTCCAACCAAGATTTTTCCTTTTGTTTTCCTCTTAAATTTTATTTTATTTTGTGGGGAGAGGTTTCAAGGGCAGAGGGTGGATACGAGGGAGGGGAAAATCAACAGGATTGAAATGCATGATGCGAAAGACACAAAGAATAAATAAAAGAAAGTTTAAAAAAAAAGAAATTCTCAGAACTTAAATTCATATCACACCTCATAGCTTGCAAAGCCTTTTACCTGCATGGTTAACAGTAGTATCTGTGTTTAAGTGGAGATGAGCCAGAGACTCAGAGAGGCCAAACTGATAGAAGGGAATTCTTAGTAGCAATGTGGAATTGCACAGTTGTCCCTCAGGGTCACAAACCAGGGACTGTACGACTACTTCAAAATCTGTGGTACCTAGATTCCCATGTAAAATGATGAAACCCTTGCACAGAACCTGTATAATCCTCTGGTGTATGTATGTATGTATGTGTATATGTAATGCATGCACATGAGTGTGTGTGTGTGTGTGTGTATGTGTGTACATGTACACGCACCTCTGTGTGCCAAGGAAGGAAGTCAAATGTCTTTCTCAATTTTTCTTCACCTTCTTACTTTGAGACCAGCCTCACTGAACTGGACGCTCACCATTTGGAATGGGCTGGCCAGTGAGTGTTTGGGATTTACTTGTTTGCTTGCTGGTGCTGAAGCTATGGGCATGTGTAGACATGCTTGACCTTTTCTTTGATGTGGAGATTGAAACTCAGATCCTCATTCTTGCAAAGGAAGCTGCCTAACCCACTGAGCCACCTCTGCAGCCCGCCTTGTGTCGTTTTAGTCATTCCTTGATCCCTTATGGTGCCTACAGCAATAGAAACCATGTACATACTTGTGAAATGATACTATTTGGGGGATACTGACAAGAAAAAGTCCATATTCATTCCCCACAGACTCTTAATTTTTTTCTCAATGTCTTCAATCTATGGGTAAGGTGTTTTTGGATAGGGAGAGCTGGTTGTAGGTATGTCGAATTCCTGAATTCCTCTTGACATAAGTCTCTAGAAAAGCCTTCACTCAAGCCAACTTCCCAGGAAAGATTTAGAATGTCAAAATTTCCTTTTCTGAGGTCACACAATGCTCCATTGTATGCGTATAACAATCTTTCTGTGTGCCGAGGCTTGGATTACGTCTTCACTTTGACACCGTGAATACTACTTGTGTGGAGGCACAAGTATCTGAAACCCAGATTTCCCCTCCTTTTGGGTGTATATGGAATCTCACCATTATATAGCAATTCCAGTTTTAGCTTAATCTTTTTATTACATTTTGTTTGTTTGTTTATTATTGTGTGCATACCAGTCTGGGTACACACCTTCCATGGCACGTGTGTGCTGAGGTCAGAGGACAGCTTTCTGGAGTTCATTCTCCCCTTCCGCAGGGTGGAGATAGAACTCTGATCATCAGACTTGGTGGCAGGTGTGTTTTTCCCACTGAGCCGTCTCCCCGGCCCTCCAGCTTTTGACTTACTGTAGAGCCACAATACCATAGTGTCTATACCACTTTGTAATTTCCAAGACTACTAACACAGGTTTGAAATGACTGCCCATAAGTTACAGGGCTACCATGAAAGGCAAAAATGTGGAATGGGTTATGGCCACATTGGGTTTATTGGCTAACTCTTAACTATACCATTGAACACCCCCCAGCCTGGGGGCTAGTGGAATCTTTCATCTGACCGCACAATTGCTTTAGTTCAATTTCAGAACTGTGACTTTAAATGTTTAAAAAATGTCTAAAACAAAACCCTCACTTAAATGCCCATGTAAGAATGATACAAATTTTGAAGCAGCTTCCTGAGCTACAGCTGTTCACAGGGCTGATTGTCTCACACCCTTTATTCATTTCCTTTTACTTAACTATGGGAAATTTCAAAATATCTCATTCTAAAAGAATTTTGTTTCTGGGGAATCACAGGATACTGTTTAGGACATTGGTTTCCTGCTATGTAAGATTACCTCAAAGTGAGAACTAATACTCCTAATTCATGGTTTCTGCACCAAGGTGTTGATATAGTGACCTTTACTGATGCTCTCTTGCTGTGCTGGCAAGGTTTTGTCAACTTGACACAAACTAGATCACCCAAGGAGACGAAAGCTCAGTTGAAGAATTGCCTCAATCAGATTGACCTATGGCTGTGTCAGCTGAGCATTGTCTTCGTTGCTAATCGATGGCTGAGAGTCCATTTTGGGCAAAGTCACTCCTGGGAATGTGTTCCTGGGTTGTGTAAGAAATGTAGCCGAGAAAGCCCGGAGAAGCAACCCAGGAAGCTACATCCCTCCATGGTTCCTGCTTTAGTTCTTGCCTCTGGATTCTTGTTTTGGCTTCCCTCGCCGATGAACTGTAACCTGTAAGCCCCTTCGTCCCCTGAGTTGTTTGACGACAGAGGCAAACTAGGACAGAAATTGTTGCTTAGTAGGGTGCTGCTGTGAGGGCCCACTGTGGGTGCTATCACCCCTAGGCAGGTGATCATGGAATGTATAAGAAAACTGAAAGTGGCCAGGTGGTGGCGGCACACGCCATTAATCCCAGCACTGGGGAGACAGAGGTAAATGGATGTCTGTGAGTTCGAGGCCAGCCTGGTCTACAGAGCTACCCAGAGAAACCCTGGAGAGAGAGGATTGTGGAAGCATTTGGGACTGTGGACTGGAAAGGCCACTGAGTGCTCTTCTGTGGGAATTCCAAAAATACAAATGTTGAGAAAAATGCCGAGGAGGGAGGCCTAGATAGTGAAGTTGCAAAGTAAAGCAGCTACTGGGGCAGCTTATGTGGTATGTTTGGGTTAAGGATCTTCAGAAGTGAACCCCAGTTGCTTATGTGCTATGTTTGGGTTAAGGATCTTCAGAAGTGAACCCCGTGCTTCTCTGGGACAATCGGTGGTAACCAGCCGGGGCTGAAGAATCTGCCAGTGTCATTGAGGTGGAAGTATCCCTTAAGATAGCACCCAGAAGCACACTGTGGTGCACTCGGGGACCAGTGCTGCACATCACACTAGAAGTCCAACTTGGCAGATAATGTATGAGAGTCTCCCATAAGCTGCTGGCTTTGAAGACATGAAGGCACCATGGACAGCAACTGAGACTTGGCACTGTGAGAGGCAGGCATTGGTAGAGATGAAGCTTCAGTTGCAGACCCTAGGATTGAAGGCATAACTGAGAAAATCTGAGGTTTGGCATTCATTGTGGGGCAGAGTTGGAGTTCCTGTAGAGAGGCCAAGAGGCGATTGCTGAAGGTGAAACCTGAGTTTCAGTGAGACCCCAGCATGTTTGAAATTCTAGGACAGTGGCAGAAGTGGGGTGGGCTGTCTTGAGTTTGTCCGGAAAGCTACGTGCTGCTGAAGACCGAAGAAGCAACACTTCTCACTCCCCTTGGAGCCCAGAGGATCATGAATGAGTTCCAGATGCTGCAGGAGTTTTATTTTGAATGCTCCAGATGCTGCAGGAGTTTTATTTATACTTCTGGAGGTTTGGTTTTGCTTTGATGTGATTGTAGCCGTGCCCTGATTCTTCCCTCTTAGAACAGTAAGTTACATAACTTGTTTTTCATTTTGAAGGACCTTACAGTTAAGAGACTTCAGATTTTTAATAAGGCCATGGACTTCTAAACGTTGAGCTTTTAAAAGGCCACGGGACATTTAAAGTTGGACTGTGGTTATAATGTAAAATTAACATGAAATCTTAAGGACAAGGAAAGGTTATGGCTTAACAGTGATTTGCCTGTGCATCAAATTGACAAGGTGTGAACCTATGATGGCTAATCTTGATTGTTAATTTGAATAACTGGGAATAGGAAGCCTCATTTAAAGAATTGCTTCCATTGGGTTGTCCTGGGAATACGTCTCTGGGAAATTATCTTGACTAATGATTTATGTGGGATAGTCTAGCCCACTGTGAGTGCTATCACCCCAGGCAAGTGATCATAAAATGTAGAAGAAAGCTAAAAGTGGCCGGGTGGTGTTAATCCCAGCACTGGGGAGACAGAGGTAAATGGATCTCTGTGAGTTCGAGGCCAGTCTGGTCTACAAAGCTACACAGAGAAACCCTGGAGAGAGAGAGAGAGAGAGAGAGAGAGAGAGAGAGAGAGAGAGAGAGAGAGAGAGAGAGAGAGAGAGAGATTGAGAGAGAGAGAGAGAGAGAGATTGAGAGAGAGAGAGAGAGAGAGAGAGAGAGAAGTGTGTTTTTCTTTTTGGTTAAAGTCACAGCAGCAGAGAAACAAACTAAGACACACCCTCTTCTCTGGTAACACACGCCCTACCTCATGTTTTACTCATCAAACAGTAGCCATGTTTCTTTTTCATTTACAAAGGGACTGATAACTGATACACATTGAACCAGCCAGATTCTTCTAAAGATTTGGGGTTGTTTCCAAGTACTAAATACTGCCCACTGACTATCTACTTCTGTGAATAAAGTTTTATTGGAACACAACTCCATTTCCATTTCACTTACATTATAGGCTGTGACCATTTTGTGAATAGTAGTAGAGCAGAGTAATTGTATTGTCCACGCAACTCAAAATTCAGGTCCTGTTAGGTTTCTAGCTCCTCGTCTAAAGGAAAGCCGGGCTCTTCAAAAGGCTGGACCTATATAAGGGAATTCTGCCAGGGAAGATTGTGGTGTTAAGGGTTCATTGTCAGCATAAGAGGCTCTAGGATGATTTGGGAGTTAGCCCTCTGAGCAGGTCTGTGGGGGTTTACTGTGATGAAGGTAGCTGATGTGGGAAAACCCATCCTAACTGTGGATGGGATCACTCCTAAGACAAGGAATCCTGGATTGAATAAATGGGGAGAAAGCTGAGCACAAGCATTTACTGCTGTCTGTTTTCCGAATGTCCAAGTGATGCACCAGCCGCCTCAAACTCTGCTGCCGTGATGGGCTGTCCCTTGAACTGTGAGTCAGAATCAACTCCTTTTCCCTCAAGTTGTTTTTATCCAGGCATTTTCACTCAGATAAGGACTGAGAGAAAAGTAAATTTTTTAGGATGAGAGAGGCATGGGACAGAGGACTAGAGAGGGGAGGACAATTCCCAGAGCTCTTGGCCTCAGCTCTGTATCCTCCCTAGGGATACCAGGCCTCAGTGATTTTTAACAGCTCCTTCTGACAAAATTGCCTCTTCGCACAAATCACTTTCTATTTTTGTCATCTGTAGTCCCGGATAATACTCCGGGAAGGCTCTACAGCCCCTGTGACGCGTGGCAGACCCACATATCAAATCCCAGAGCAGAATCTAGCCTTCCCTCCTTCCTTCCCCACTAGCTGCTGGGTGTCCTGGCACCACCAGGGAAAGCAGGTGTATGCTGAGCTGATGCAGAGGAAAAGTTGGTGAGAAGCCCAGGATCAAAGCCCCAGGGCATGGACTCCAGCTCCTGACTGACAGCCCCTGGCATCCTCCCAGCAGGAGATCCAGTGGCCTCCAGCCCTTGCCTGCTCCAGCAACTGTCATCAGGGGAGCCGCCAACCCTGACCTTTCAGCCCTTGGACCTTTGAAGCAGTTCTCTTAAGTCCACCTTGAATTTCCGTAGTACATTTTTAATAAAAATAGACTCAGCATAATCTTTAGTCTAACACTTTTACCAGTAACCTATTAAAGGCAAACAGAATGTTTGGCACATAGTGGAATAGCGTTTGTAGGTGGAATTCACAGTCGAATTCAAACACGTTTTTCAATGAGACCTCCTGGCTCAAGATGATCGACACAACACATACTTCCACCTCTGCCACCCGTGAGATGTCTGTCGTGGCAAGGAAATTAGGAATGTTGCTCCAGTGCAAGAAAGGTCAACACCTTTCTGGATGATGAAATGAATCAAGTATTTCAATGTATGCCATAGCTAGGGGAAAAAATAGAATATCAAGCCATCTCCAAAAAAGTAGAACCTGTAGCATGTAACCAGACATCAGTTCGCACTTCGTGCAGGGGATCAGAGTCCTAGGGAAGAGACATGAGGAAGAGAAAATCCCTTTCTTGGATTCTGTGCGACGCAGAAGAGTGTGCATCAGCTGTTTATTCCTTTTATAATCATGGAAGGATAAGCAAGGACCTCAGGAATTAAAAGGATGAAGGGAGAACAGACCAAGATAAACAGACTGACCCTCCCCCCAAACCAAATTAGGTCAGAGAAAAAGAAACCTCATGTAATTTATACACTTGATTCAAGGGTGCAATGCATCCAAAGCTGTTCATGGCTGTGCATGCTGTTACTCCAGCACTGGGGATCAGAGCCAGGCAGTTAGCCAGCCTAGCAGAAGCAGTGAGTGCCCAGCTCAGTGTGAGATCCCATCTCAAAGTAATAAGGCAGAGAGTAATAGAGAAAGACACTGAATATTCTTCTCTGGCTTTGGCCTCCACATGTAATGTAAGAGTACCTGGAAACTCACATATGTGCACCTATGTGTGTATATGTATTTGTACATATTTATATACACATATTTGTATAATATATATCATATCCATGTAACAAGAATAAGTTTTAATGAATAAAAACAGAAACAAGAGACAGTTCTCAGAGATTAAAAAAAATTGATTACTAAGTAAACTCAGAACAAACTTGGGTTATAAAATCAAGATCCTATTTTAGAATGTTGAACAGAAAAAAAAAGAGAAGAAAATATTGGCAAAAAGGTAAGAGACATGAGAATGCATCCTTCAGAACAAACATGGGAAAAAGAATCCTAGAAATCAAAAACAAAGAAAATAAAAGTTAATAAAGAAACAGTAGAAAGAAGTTTTTCAGTTTTAATGGTCTAGAGGGCCTGTCACAGTAAACAAAAGAATCAAAGGAGTGAACCTGACGTTTGACCCTTTCTCAGTAAGCTCTGGAGTACCAACGATGATGTGGAGACCTGAAGCTCTCCCAGACAGGTGAAATGAGGAGGTACACAGGAGAGGCTGCAGACATGGATGGCTTAGAGGTTAAGAGCATGCATTGTTGTTGCTGAGAACCAGGGAGTGGTTCCCAGCACTCACATCTGGAGGCTTACAACAGCCTGGAACTCTAGCTCAGGGCAGCCGATGCCCTCTGCTGGCCTTCAGAGGCTCCTGCACTCATGTGTGCATACTCCCCTGCCCATAAATCTTAAAACAATAACAAAAAATAAACTGGCAATTGATCATCTGTAGTCATTAGTGCTATAAAATAATCAAGTTCTGAAAGAATAGGGCTTGTCTAGTCACTGTTTTATTTCTGTGAAGAGTAATCATGGCCAAGGCAACTCATATAAAAGAAAATACTTTATTGGGGGCTTGCTTACAGTTTCAGAGGGTTACACCATTTCTATCATGACAGGATGCTTGGTGGCAGGCAGGCACATCTACACTAAAAAGGCCATGCCTCCGATTCCTTCCTGAACAGTTCAACTGGGAACCAAACATTCAAACATATGAGCCTATGAGAGTCATTCTCATTCAACAACCACTAGACCTAACTTAATTTTTCTACCCAGATCAATTATCAATCAAATATCTAGACAAAATAATAAGGACATTTCATTTTGATATAGGTCCCCCCCACCCCGTATAGAACTAGAGGTCAAGCCAAGAGCTGTGCACATAGTAGGCCAGTGTTCCACTGTTGATCTCAATACCTGTTCAGTCCACCTATCTTTCCTCAGGAAGCATTTCATGATATATCCCGGAAGCATAGGGAAGTAGAGAATCCAGGAAAACCCTTGAGAGGCAGTAAAGCAGAAGGACAACCAGTCCAGACTGGGATCGTTTAAAAAAGTGATCATTAAGAAACAACCCAAAGCAGGAAGAGCAAGGTTGTGGAGTCCTAGAGGGTGCATCCGGAGTCACAAAATATAAATGTTAACCGTGTTGATTTGATATGAAAATTTGCCTGTGAGACGGGAACAGGAAGGGAATGAGCATAACGGTTCTCATCCTACAATATCAAAACATTGACCAAAGGTGATGGGACAGTGAATGGAGGCATAGGATGTTTAGTTTTCTGAAAGTACATGTGCCCATCTATAGAAGATAACACAAGACCACAGGCATCGATCTAGGTCTTAAAACAGGGCAGTTTGAGTTTAAACCCTTATATTTCATACAGATGAGTCAATAGATATTGTGTAAAGTTGATAGATCGAGAAGTAGGATTGTGAAGGTTGTTTAGGTTCAGCTAATAACTGCCAATGGGGTTGGTGCAGAGTCCAGGAGTGGCCTGAGCTCCAAAATGATCTCTGGATTAATCATCCCCTATGCTCTGGACAAATAAATCAGGGAGTTGCCTTTTAGAGAGCCTGCCTCGCCTTCCCATGCCCCATGTGAACTGATGGTCCAGTTGCCCTTATTCTGAAGGTCTTACAGTAGTAACTCTCTAGCTATATGGAAAACAATATATTTATTTACCAGAGAGAGAGAGAGAGAGAGAGAGAGAGAGAGAGAGAGAGAGAGAGAGAGAGAGAGAGAGAGAGAGAGAGAGAGTCGCACAAACCAGGAGTTAGAAGCGTGGCTGGCTTCCAGGAGAAAAGGGAGGTTCCTTTTCCTTTCACTTCCTTTTATATCTACCTGTGTCAGTTTACATGTCCCTGCCCTCATGGGTGGATAGCTTTGTGGGGTTCACTCCTACAACTCTCAGCTCACCTCAACTTTCCCAGGGGTCTCTGCTCTATAAGCACTGTGATGGTGGCTTCCAATGACGAACCAATGTGCTTTCCAGTGAGAAGAAGGTGAACCAGAAGCTATTCTGCTGTTTGGCACAGACTGAGAAATCAATGGCAAGACTGGGCTATTGTCCTAAGCCTATGCCACTCTTAAGTCACCAGGTGGAGGCAGTTTACAGACTCTGTGCTTAGAGTCACATGGTGGAAACCAGAACAGGTTTTCACTGTAGGAAAACCATCTCCCTGGTCTTGTAATTCAGGGCTTGAAAATGATTCATCTTTAAGGGCAGACTGGGCCCTCAAAGATACAATGAAATCCCACCCCCAGTCCAAGGTGACTCATGAAAACCATCTTACAAGCATCCCAGAACAATGGAACAATTTCAGAAGTAAACAACAGATTGCTTGAATGGAGACATTCATCCTCAGGGAAGTCTAAAGCTGTTGAGAAAAATGACATGATGCAGCATAGGGAGTTGGGACTGGTGGACAGAAAACAGGCTTGTAAATGTGAGGATGTACATGAGGCAGGCTCTGAGGGGCAGAGTCAGGTGACATCCCCATGGAAACCGAGTGGAAGTTGGTGGATGTGCCAGAGCTCTGGAGAGTTCACATGGGCAATGGCCAGTTGGACCCGAAGGAGAGGAAGCAACAGGGAGAAAGGGAAGTCACCAAGTCTTGCAATCAGAGCTGGCTTGAAGAGGCTGCTTAATGCGAGCTCGAGTGTCCTTCAGAAGACTTGAGGAAGAAAACCAAAGACTAACTCCCAACGTCACATGAAGAAAATCAAATGAATGAGTTTCTTTCAAGTGAGCAACTTTGCCACCTGAAACTCACACCCCAGTGATGGGATGGGAAAATATGGCTGAAACTTGAGATTCATCAAGGTGAGTAACGCAATATGGGAGGAAAATCTACTGAGGAAATCACCTGCTCCATTACGGGCAGGTGGACCCAACAGCAAACAATCTCCAGCTGTCAGAAAGGCAACAGGAGAATGGCATAATGCAACCAAATATTGGAGAAAAACACTTCCTGTATTAAAATGAGATTGTCTTTTGCTCAAGAAACATGGGCCATAATTCTGTCAGCATGAGGTTCAACAAGTCAAGAAAAGAAAAATCTAGCAAGAGATAATGGCTGTGGACTATTATAGTCCATCTTTCCCAGGTGGCCCTTTGGCTCCTACTAGGCCTTGAAGCTCAGGCTCTTCATTTCTTCCCTTGTCTTCAACAACCCCATTTCATAGCTACCTCACCTGGACCAACACATCCCCTTTGCACAAGAGTATTTAGCAAGGTTTGCTTGGTGATGGCCATTTTGAGAAAACTACAATCGTGAAAGCAATTACTGACTTTGTACTGTGGCACTGGCAGTAGACTGGACACTGAATACTGGTGACATGAAGATGGTAACAGGAACCACAGGACTGTCTGTGTGGCTAAAGATCCAAGAGTGTGTCTCATAGACTTTCTGAGCACCCAGAGAGTCTGTGAATTGCAACTCAGAATTTGCTTGTTGGCTCTCCAGGGCTCTCTGTCTCCTTGAGGAAGGAGTCAATGTCCCAGGGTGTTGGGGCTTCTAGATGGGCCAGATTTTTCCTGTGAGTACATTGCTTGACCAGCCTTGACGGAAAGATTCCTGCAAATGGCCAGAGATCTTCTTTCACTAAAATGCCCCGAGGTTCTAGCCCATGCTGAGGCACTGTGTCTGCAGCTGTGAGGTGACGGGAAGGCAGGCTTTGGGTGTGCCTTTTCCACCGATGGGCGTCCTGTCCCTCTAAGTCTAAATTTACTTTCAAAGCCAAAAAGAAATAAAAATGAACCGCTTTCATTTGGGAATAATTGTCTCAGCTGGGAACAACTTGGTTCAAGCAGTGATTTCATCTCTGTTGGGTGCCTTGGGTCCTCAGTCAGGTCCTTGGAGGGTCTTACTCACCCCGGAGTCCCTCATGCTCAAGGAAGTGCTAGATACAGGACAAATGCTCAAACATAGTTGTGAGAAGCAAAGATAATTTGTGGGCCAAGGAAACAGCTCAGTCAAGTGCAAGGTTGGGACCCTGGTTTTAACTCCCAGAACTCATGTAAGCCAGCTGGGTGTGGTGGCATATCATTGTCCCAATGCTGAGGAGACAGAGGCAGGGAGATTCCAGCTAGCCTAGCCAAACTGGTGAATTCCAAGTGAAAGTGAGAGATACTGCCTCCAAAGAAAAACAATACGAACAAAGCACCAAGATGTATAGGTGGCTCCTTGGATAATGACCCCCAGCTTCCACACATGTGCACACGTGTGTTCCCCACCCCCATGCACACATGCGCACACACATCTGCAAACTAATTTGTATAGCATACTGAAATCACAGATGCCAAAAACAATTCACTAATAAATTTGTTTCTCCATTGGAGGTCTTAGTCCTGAGTAGATAAATGGATGCTGCTGTTTGCAAATGGAAATTTGCCAGGAGGGTGCAGAATTTTAGCTCAACTCACTCTATGGACAAATCCATCCAAGGCCATTCAGTGAGGAGGGGACCAGCAACACTTCATTTATACATAAAAGGGCCACGTCTATTTTATTGCCAATACCACTTCAACAAAATTAATTTCCTTTGGGAATTCTGTATTTTAACATTCTAATATACTATCCATCACACACTAAATGATGGGTTTTTTCCTTCTCTCACTTTTTTTCTGTATTTTTTTTCAGAATGCCACTAATTGATCAAAGGTTTCCTTGTATGCTGGACTTCATTTTGTTCTTTGGCCTCATCCCTACAATTTCCCACATTCCCCCTAGCATCCGGCTTTAATCCTGTCTTCAACCAAACAGACACACCCACTCACCTGGTGCGAGGAAGACAGTGAGACGGAGCTGTGACCAGCTCTGAGGGATCTGTCACTCATGGCGCATGGTCTTAAGTTGTTACAGAGAAGATGGTGGGATGGCTATGGGTCTGTGAGGCAGTGGGATAAGCAAGGCCTTTAGGAAGGGAGAGAGCCTAGGAGATCTGCTTCATGCCTGGGACACAGGTGTTACCACAGCGTGGCATAGTTCTCCAGCTCTGGCCCTGCTCACAGAGCTGTGGAAAGACCTGGCAGAGCTTTCTGCAACTGAACAGGAAGACTTGTGTTCCATCGTTATGGAGAGGCAGAAAAAATTTACTGTACTGGTCTTCTGTTTCCCTTCTTCTGCAAAATAAAACTTGCTGAGGCAGGCATAGGGGCGGTCCTCTAAAACACTAGCGTGATGGTCAACGTTGTCAGCCTCACAGGACATTCGATCACATAGAAGACACGCCTCTGGGCTGTCTGTGAAGGATTGGCTAGATTGGGTTGAGGTGGGCGGGTTGAGGTGAGTGGTACCGTGTTATGGGTTCGTGTACCGAATTGAATGAAAATGAGTGAGTTTGCAACGGCCTTCATGGCTGTCTTTTCCTGACTGCGGATCCAATGCCACCAACTGCCTCACACTCCTGTTCTTGCTGCTGGGGGAAGGAGGGGCTTCCCTCTCAGAGGAGAGCCCTTCTGACAGATATTTTATGGGTCCTTCTGACTATATACTGGGTACAGTAAAACACGAGAGCCCATGCATTCTGTTTAGCAGACGTAAATTACTGACCAGAAGCAGACATTTCCTTTCTTGGTCATCACCTGATGAAGGGGAGAGTTTTTATTTTCTGAATGATATATTGAGCCAAATGAAATGGTTATTACATCTTTTCTATTGCCTGTCACCACTCACAGTGGGATGGTATCATAAGAAAAAAAAAGAGTGCTTCCTCTGGAATGGAATAGAGGTGTGTGTGTGTGTGTGTGTGTGTGTGTGTGTGTGTGTGTGTACATGCACGTGCGTATGTGTGGATTTGGGGAGTGCATGTATATAAAGGTTTCTGACAGAGAAAGATAAGGAGTTTTATTAATATTAGTTGACTAAGTCTTAGCCTCACACATAGCACCAGGCATCCTTCCTTGGTCTCTTCCCCAGAGTGGCACGTGAAGTTGGATGCTCTCAGGGAATGCAGGTGAAAGGAGTTTAAATAACTCTTTTCAGACTTAATATAGCTTCCTTACAGAATAGGTGAGAGCGGAGGCTATGTCGTATGGAATAATGGGCACCTGATGTTAGCCACATTGTGAGAAAGGAGCCAGAAATGGAATGGTAATATGTTTTTTTAGGGGGGGGATCTTTCTTGATTTCTCAAAGCATGATTCCCACATCATGGAAAGTCATCTTTTTTTTTTCCTGGAGCAAGTTATTGGTGGGCTAATGACCTTGAGTCAAAATTGGAACGTAGATCTATGCCCCTTTCTGATGACAGAGTGGGTAGATGGGAGTGGGACCCCAATGCTGGACTGGCTTTAGTCACTGGAACCCTGAAGATGGCTTTGTCCCAATCCTCAGTTGCTCCCTGGAACTTGGAGAGCCAAGGATCGCTTGGAGTCTTCTGAGGGGAACGCCTGTACCAGGGAATCCTTTTCTATTGAGTAAATGGATTTCTTTCCGAAGCACAGGGGAAGGAACTTTCACATGCCTAGAAGCTCTCAGGCAGGAGGACACAAGTACATGACCAGTCTTGAGCAGCCTTCAGACCTAACTAACATAAGAGGCAGACAGATATACATAAGATTTGGGTATTTGAAAGTAAAAAAGACATTTCTGAACCATCTTGGTTTTTCTCACTGTGAGAACTAAATTGACATCTTAGAGAACCCCAGGTCTAGTGGAGTTGTGTGACGTCTAATAGGACATAGACACCTCAATGCCTGGCTCTCTCCAGTTTTAGCCTTTTAAGCTTATAGGTTGACAGTTGGATGTATGAATTTTGGAGGAACACAATTAAACCTATAGGAATCTCACAAGTTTCTGCTAATATTTGTGAGTAGAAGACTTTCAGGGACCAAAGGGATTGGAACACCTGGTCTAAGTAGTTCTTACCTATCTCCTGTCTCTCTCTCTCTCTCTCTCTCTCTCTCTCTCTCTCTCTCTCTCTCTCTCTCTCTCTCTCTCTCTCACTCACTCACTCACTCTCTCTCTCAAAGATACAAATGCTTTGCTATTTTATACCCTTAATGAGGGCTTCTAGTGACAGAAACAAATAGAATGTTGGCAGGGTGTGATAAAATAGGGACTTTTTACACTGTAAAAGCAGCTTCTTGGCTATGGAAAATACAATCCTTTGAAAAACTAAGCATAGCTATATGATCAAACAATTCTGCTTCTGAATGCCTACCCCAAGCAATTAAGATCAGAGTTCATCTATGGTCATAGCAGCCATTTCACAATAGCCAAAAGATGGAAACAACCCCAGTATCTACCCACAGATGGATGGATAAATTGTGGCATATCTGTAAAAGGGAGTAGTATTCAGCAATAAGAAGGAAGGACATTTTGACATATGCTACAACATGATTATATATTGAGGACATTATGTTCCTCAAAATGAGCCAGCCAAACCATATGATTCTACCAACTAGAATAGTCATCTCAGACACAAAAGCAGGAGGAATGGGGAGTTGTTTAATAGATACAAAGTTTCAAATGAAAGAAAGGGATGAGATGGGAAATGGTGATGGCTATACAGTATTTAAGGCTACTGAATTGTGAACTTAAAGCAGTTACTAAGCCGCTACATTTCATGCATATATAAACACATTGTTAAGAAAAATGTCTTTGGAGTTCACCAACTTGTGTCTGTCCCTGGATTCCATCCATGTGCCTTTCTCCTCGCATTGTTTTCTTGATTTCCAAATGGGAGCAAAGCGTCTCCTGCCTCCCATGATGAATAGTGGGACTTGTGGAGAAGCTAAGAGCAGGGAATCATGAATAGTGTACTGGAATGCTGTGGTGGCAGTGACTTGATATGAACTGATGACAGAATGAGTCTAAAGACTGCAATTAAAGCAAGGTCCCCAGGCAGCAGAACCTATGTATAAGCAGAAACCTATGCTGGAAAATACACTTAACTTTGCTTTGAGCATGGAGAACTTAAATGTAGGGCATTTTCCAAAGCTCGGGCATTTGAAGAATGGAGACAAATACTTTTGCCCTGGCTAGTTATGAGGCTGTGCCTCTGAGAGAAAGGATCTCCCTCAATATGACCAGGTATTCAGAAACCACAGGAAGGTGGGAACCAGGCACATGTCTCACCATTACACACAGGTAAGTCTCTGTCCCACATCTCCTTGCTGGAATGACTAAGCAGGAAGCCAAAGCTATCTGGATTTCATGATAGTCTGCCCTGCTCTTTTGCATATGATGCTAAGAGGACACACACCCTTCTTGAGAATTCTTTTTCGACTCCTTTCTAGAAAGGTTTCTCAGATCTCCAGAGCAGAGCTGGAGTCTGGCCCCAAGGTGCCAGGATGCAGGCAGGAGCTGAGGGATGAGGCTACAGAAGAGAGAGGTGAAGTCTAAGAAGTGTTCTTTGTGGCTAATGTACTTCCTCAACCTCAAGCCTGTCTGCCCAGAGGAAGCAATAGATTTTGTGGTTTGGCATCTTGACTGTTTTGGTCACTCCATTCATAACTCTGCTACCAACAAGTGAGTTCCAGGGAGGGCCTCCACGCTTGAAACCACTGCCTTCATAAAAGGTGGTCATTGCCTGTTGAAGTTTGCATCGTAGAAACCTGCCTATCATGGATAAGGCTCTCTAGAGGAGTTTCGGGTCGGTTAGCTGATACTTCCTGCTATGCTTTGCCTAGGGTTTGTCTCTCAGAGAGTCATGTATCAGAAGTTTGGTCCCATGTAGCATCATTAAGAGGTTGTGGAGTGTAGTGGGAACCTATGAACGTTGTCCTCAGAGGAAACCAGGGAGTTTCTGCGGGACCCCATTAGGTCTTTAGAGATGGTTGTTAAAGAAGCAGCTGGACTCATTGTTCTTTAGCTTTGTGTTTGCCAAGTGATGTCTCTCTCTAACGTATTCCCAACACCGTGATGCCATCTGCCATGAGATCCTCACCAGAGGCCAGTGCCAGGCCCTAGACCCTCCAGAACTGTTGAATTAGACTAACTTCTTTATGAGCTCTTAGCTTTGGGTATTTTGTTAAAGTGCTGGAAAACTAACAATAGCCTCCCCAAAGCCATTGGATTTGGTTGCCCCTTTTCCTGAGTAAAGCTAACAGCGGGTCACGTGCACTCACTGGGCTGTTAGCCTTGGGAAGAGATTTATCTACACTCAGCTGCGTCTGTCTTTGGGCTGGAGAGCAGGGAGCCGTGGACAGGAGTCAGTGGAGCATTGAGCAGAATCTTTGGACATCATCCCCATTGCTGAGTCTCAGACTGCTGAGCAGGGAGGAATAC
Organism: Mesocricetus auratus; assembly: GCF_017639785.1. Lineage (NCBI taxonomy): Eukaryota > Metazoa > Chordata > Mammalia > Rodentia > Cricetidae > Mesocricetus > Mesocricetus auratus. The sequence continues at coordinate 8,996,272 of NW_024429200.1, forward strand.
CCACTGCAGAGCACTTGCTGTGAGCTACAGTTATCTAATGTGCTGCCACAGAACAACCTTCACTCGTTTCTCATAACGATCCCTTCAAGTAGCTCTGACTATTATCATTTTTACCGGTAAGTAAACTGAGGCATGAGATACTAACCTTGTCACTAAAATCACCCTGGAGAGCATAAAGGATGCTACATTAGACAAATTGAGGGAATCCAGGAGAGAGCATGTCTAGGTAAGAGAGGAGTAGGTAGCACCTTGAGCCAACGTGTACATCCCCGGTGGTTTGTGATTCCAGCAACAGTGACTTCTGGAAGTGCCCAGTCAGCAGGTCTGTCTCTACCATCTGTGGAGGGGGCCACTGAGAGCAAGAGGCAAGAAAACAGCCGAGGAGTCAGTGTCTGTGGAAGAGTACCCCTTCTGTGGAAGGGGACTGCGAAGGCACGAGGACATCCAGGGTGGCTGTGGATGTGGGAAGGGCCCCACTGTGCACTGAGGGTGTCCATGCTGGAGACCGAGGAGAGGTGGGAAAACCTGGATGTGTCTTTCTCGCTTTCTTCACACAGCACCGAATTCACTTAGACCTGCCAAGGAGAGGCTCCCAGACACTCGTTCTTTTTTCTTAAAACTTTCCAAGTGTATTATTTTATGTGTATGGATGTTTTGCCTACATGTATTTCTGGGTGTCGCTTGCATGTCTGGTGCTCACAAAGGCAGAAAGAGGGCGTTGGAACCACTGGAGCTGGAGTTAGGGATGACTGTGAGCTCGCAGGTGGGTCCTGTGAAAAGTACCCGGGTCGTGGTAAGGCAGGCAGTTCCCCCTTAACCAAAAGCCATCTTTCCAGCAACCCTCCCCCTCCCCAAGCTCAATGCTCATACAGGGCCTACAGCATGCTAAGGACATAGTAACAGAACCTGTGCTCCGAGAGTCCAGCCAAAGAGAACTCCCTAGAGCCACGTAGCCTTCAGCAAGTGAGCGAGCGCTATGTCTGCAGGTCAGGGCCTCAGCTGTGTGGATCTCCTTTCCTTCAAAGTCGCCACCTCACATCTCAAAGCCATTCGCTCAGAGGCAAGTGCGGACACAGTGTGGGACCTCTGTCTTGTGATGACATTTAGGGATCCATGCCCACGGGTGCAGAGTCATAGCCAGCATCATTGGGGGGAGCCATAGAGGCGCCTGTGACAGTCAGAGGCCAGGGCATATCTGTGTGCTAAGTATCAGGAATGCTCACAGCCCTGGCTGACACGGGGAAGTGACAAACCATGGATGGGGGGGGCAATCTGAGCAAGGCACATTGCTACATGGCCTTTGAATTGCTCACGGGATTTCCATTTTTAAAGACTGTAATATTTTGTGACAGGAGAATAGAACATGACTTGAAATTCATATCTTAGTGTCTAAATATAAAGTCTGTTGGACCTCAGCTCACTTGTCCCCACTGACTGGCTGGTTTAGGACTATTGCAGAGTTGAGGGGAGAGAGCCAGAGAGTAGGCAAGACCTTAAGTATGTGTTAACCAGCCCATCTGGGAAGAGGCTGTCTATGAGGGATTTAAATCCCAGCTGGAATGCCTACAAATGAGGTGACATCAGCAAGTTCTCCAGCTTTTGGTAGTGTGGGTTTCTTATCTGTCAGATGAAGTGACCATAATGCCTTGATTCTGGGGGTGTTGGGATGACTAAGGATGACAGACAGACGAAATGATCCAGGCAAAGGCCTGGAGTCCTGTAAGGAAAAGCTTGCTATGGCCACTCTGCTGGCTTCTGTGACCTGGACTTCTGGTTTGCTGGCCCTGAGGGTCTCCACTTTTGCTCCACCGAAGCTAAATGTCTGTCTCCCTGTCTCCCTTGGACACAGGTGTGGCCATATAGCAATGAGAGGCGCGTATGTCTTCCCCGAGTGGCCTGGTAAAGCTGCTGCTTTCCCAATAGAATATTAAGATTGTTTCAAGCTCTTTTTCAAGAATAATTTTTTTCGATTCCTTGAAAATTTCACATCTACCCCAATCCCACTCATTTCCCAGTCCCTCTATATCTGTCCTTCATCCTTGTAGTATTCCCACCAAAGGAAAACTAAAGAAGAGATAAAAATGAAAATATAGCTAAAAATGTTAATTAAAAAATAAACCAAAAAGAGCAAAGACAACAAAACCCCACTCCACTCAAGTGTTTTTTTAAACATATTTTATGCTGATTCTCCGAGAATTTCACATCATGCCCCACAACCTCACCTGTCTGCCCCTCACCCCTGTAGTGTCCACTTCAAAAATCGTTAAGCAAATATTAATTCAAAACAAAACAGACAAAAGGTCTACTTTGCTCCTCCGTCTTTCCCTCTTCATCTTCATTCATCCTAGTAGCATCGGGAGTTGTGGCGTGCCTTGTAATATTCTCCTTTGTCCTATCAGCTTTACTTGCAAATGTTCACTGCAACAGTCGCTGGTCTGGATCAAGGCCTCTGGCTTCTGGTGCACCATCAACACTGGACCCTCACAGAAATCCTCTTGGATATCCTGCTGTTGCTCCAAGTCACGGAGATCCTGCGGCTATGATCCCGCAGGACCAGTCCCTTCACGCACTCTGGCAGGTCACGGATGGGCAGATGCTAGGGTGGGCCAACTCAAAGCCCTGGGTGTGGGTCTGGGTGGCAGCTGATTTGGTCAGTCTAGGCCACTGGGACAGCCCCCCCTCGGATGAGGACCAGAACTAGCTATTCTATGCCCATGCCATGCCATTGGGGTCAGCTCTCCCACACCCCTGGTGAGGGGTGGGGCCAGCTCTCCTGTGAGGGGCAGGGCCAGCATTTCTGCGGCAGTGGCCAGGGGAGGGTGATGCTGGCTCTGCACGGCCCTCAGATTTCAACACACATGACTTGTTTGTTTTCAAATTAACATTCCATGCTCTTAACATTGAACCCCAAACCCAGCTAGACTATACGTATTCTTATTTTATAAGCGTTTACTTTTTTTTTCTTAACCAATTCTTAATTTGTTAATATCCAATTATATGTTTCCTTTAGAAGAAAGAGAAATTTCTCACTGAAAACAAAAGCAAAAATAGAACAGACATGACTGAGTCTGCTAATCTTCCTTCTGTCTCAACTATCATGTGATGTCTGGATCTGGGGCGATCATTTTGTGTCCATGAAAGAAAGTAACACTTACCTCTCAGGTTGAAAGCAGTTGAAAGCATTACTCTTCTGTATTGCTAGCTCCAGCTACCCCCCCCCCACTTCAGACTGTTACTGAGGAAAATCAAACCTTAGTTTTAAAAACCACTGAGTCAGATTTTCTATTGGTTGCAACTGAATGCATTTCTTGCCTTTGTGGTGTCCTTTCAGAAGTCTTGTGGAATGTAGAAGGATCCACATGTTAGAGGGAGCGCTTCTGAGTCAGAGAAACTGAGCAGGCCCATAAAAACGGCCATGAAAAGACAGACCTATTGAGAAGCTGAGCTCAGACACCCAGACTCAGTGGCTACAGACCAAGCTCGTGGTCCTGACTGAGAGACCATCATTGTCACGGGACAGCAGGGGCAGGGAGAGACAAGGGTGGCTGACTTCCATCCGGGGATGTTAGGGAGGAGCAGGGACGAAGCTTTTCTGAGGCTGCCTCATCGGGAGAGGAGGTTAACAAAAATAAATGTCATCCTCAGGAAGCTTCATGGGTTTCTGGAAAAATACATCACATTCTTGCTAAGTCCAGGGATAAGGACAGCCTGGAAGGTACCTGCCTCTTCTTGCCTTCAACCGTGCCAGTCCTAGGGATTGAACTCAGGTCCTCGGGCTTGGTGGCAAGTGCCTTTACTGGCCGAACCATCTTGATAGCCCTCTTGCTCTTTCCCTCTGCTTCATTTTTCACTGGTAGGTTTTTCTGATGATTATGCATCATCTTTTATGCTGTGGCTCCCTTGGGGACAGAATTTGGGCAAGTATTTAAATGGTGAGAGGTCTGAGCTAGTACACACGTGTTTATGGCTGGGGTTGAGGCCTGGGAATGATACAGAGAATGTTCCTAATGGAGTTTTGAGTGAAAATGTTAAGTTCAGATGAAGACTAGGAGGCAGGTAAGAAAATGGAACATTAGGTTTGGTATGTTGTCAAGAGATGGGTGGGTCTTCATGAGATAAGGTTAGGTGTCCTTACACTACCCTCTAATGGGTTTGAATATTAAATGTGTCCACAGGCTGTACACTTGAACATCAGATCCTCAGCTTCAACACTGTGTTTGGGAGTGGGTGACATCGCCTGGAGAGCTGAGTCGTGGGGTTGGACTTTTGAGGGTTCTAATCTGAGCATCCTGCCTGGTAATCCATCAGTGTATAAACAGTCGTGCTGCCAACTCCCGCTGCCCAAGCTGCCACAACTTTCCCTCTGTCATGGTCCCCTGAACTGTGATTCCTAATAAACCCCTCCCTTAAGTTGTTCCTGTCTGGTATTTCTGTTATAGTGATAAGAAAAATAGCAACTACCAAAGTCTTGATGGAGGGAGCATGTTCTCTTAGCAGTTGGGTCTTGGCCACAGAACATAGCACTCCTCCCCTCTGGAGGAGGCAGCAAAAAGGCACCATCTTGGAGGCAGAGAGCAGCCCTCTCCAGACAGCAAAGCCTTCTAGTTCCTTAGTCTTTACTCCCCAGCCTGGGGGGGGGTAATTCCTGTTCTTTGTAAATCATGGAGTCTTGGGACAGCAGCTCTGAGATACCTGGTTTTGTGTTTCTGCTTCTGGCTTGCCATTCCCAGCGTCAGAGGAGGTGTCTGTTCTCCCCACCAGGGGCTATCAGGAGGGTCCTCTGGCTGCCCTGGTTGTCACCTGGCTCTGTCTGAAAGTGGCAGAAGTGGTCAGCAACCTTTAAGCCACCCAGAGCCCCCAGAGGCTACACAGTTACTCAGAAAATGAACATAGAATTGGTTGTGCTGCCGGAACCTGCCCAGTCTGCTTCAACCCCCTTGTCGGGAAACACTTCCTCTCAGAAAGCCAAGTGGCAGTTTACCAGCATGTTTCATGGACACAGAACCAGAGTTGGAGGTATCATATAACTTCCGGAGTCTACATCCTGCAGAGGTCACTGCCCTGGCTCCTCTGCATTCCTCTGATTTGTCTTTGTGTTGGTTTTAACACGACTTTCACTCTCGTTTTCCTTCCTGTTGTGGTCAACAGTTGGACAGGCTACAGCACATTCTACGGAGCGTATGTCTGGAGTCTGCCTGGCACTACCTGCCTTGGCTCATGACTGGGCAGCTGTGTGGGCTTAGAAACGTTTCTAAACTTCCCAGAACATCAGATGCCTTGTGTCTAAAGTTGGCTGTCAAGAGTTCCCACTTTGCCGGATGTGATCGTGCACATTTATAATCGCTGCACTTGGGAGTCAGAGGCAAGAAGGATCCCCTGACGAGCAGAGCCAGCCTGCTTCTCACAAACTCTAGGCCAGCCAGAGCTACACAGGTCTCTGTCTCTGAATAGGCAAGCCCATAGCCTACATGAGTTCAAGAAATGGCTGTGCTCCCATGTCCTGGCTTCATACTCAAAAGGAGCCTCTAGTGGTCTGTTTTCCCATCACTTTCAGGCTCAGGCAGTGTGCACTCGAGGTTAGGCTTTCCTGTTTCTTGGCATTTCTGGTATAAAGGGCTCCTCTTAGTGCCTACATTTAAAGGCTTCCCACAGCCACTGTAAGGGACAGAGTGAGTACAATGTAGTGTTTGGGTCACCTCAGGATTTCATCTCTAACTTTGCTTACATATGCTAATAAGCGCCAGAAATAAATTTTCACTAAAAGTAGGAGGCAGCAAGCAGGAGACAGAGCCCAGGAGATAACGGGTGTCAAGCAGATGTGAGTGGGAGAGGAGATGGAGACCTTTCCCAAACACCCAGGGCAGTGGGAGGGAGAAGCCACGTCCTCCATCTGTCTCCACAGAGGGCCACATGGCCCTGCTCCCTGCCAAGCACCAGCCCATGCAGATACAAACTGAGTTTTCTGTGGGGCTCAGGTAGTGAGTGAGCTTGCTCCTATTAATACTAAAAACCATAGGGAAGAGGTTGCACTACCACAGTTCAGGTTCTAAGACTCAGACTGGCCACCGTCTTTGTCTCTGTGTCTCCTTCTCTTCACGTACCCCAGTGTCTTTATCAGGGAGGCAGAGAGAGAGTGCGTGAACACTGAGCTGGAGCATGAAGAGCCTGGTCTGCCGGCATGGCTGCAACCCCAGTGTATCAGTTACTTGTCTTGTTTTGACAAAGTGGCGGACCAAAGCAACTGAAGGAAGGGGTAATTTGGGCTCCAGATCCAAGGGTACAGTCCATCAGGTCAGGGAAGCAGTGGTGGCAGGATCTGGGAGAGACAGTCACATGGCATCGTAGTCGGAAACCAGAGGACAATGGTGCCTGTGCTCAGATAGCCTTATCCTTTCCATGCAATCTGAGACCCCAGCCCAGGGAATGCTGCCTCCCGGAGTGGGTCTTTCCACCCCAATTAATCTAACGTAGAAACTCCCTCACAGACACCTGCCCTGAGGCTTGTTTTCATAGTGATTCTAGATCTTGCAACTTGACAGTCACAATTAACTATCGCACCCTCCAGAGGCTGAGGCAGGAGTACTGCAAATCTAAGACCTGCTTGGGCCATAGGGAAAGAAAAATGGGAAGAGGACCTAGCATGGCCACTTTATGGTCCTCTGCCACTCAGCATCTGGGTTTAAACCAAGCACGGCTTCCTGTACCATTCCTTGTCATCTTACGCTGCTCTCTCTCCTTCCTTGGGGGTTAAAGGAAAAGATTCTTGAAATGGATGTCCCAGTGAAGGTTTTGGCAGACATGGAGCTCTGTTCAGTTCTCAAAGTTAGGAGAAGTTTCTCCACCAAGTTCAGAGACATTGAAAGGCCTCCCTTCCACTCCATTCTGGCCAGGCCTACCCAACCTGTGCCTTGCTGGGTATTTGAGGGGGTGGTAATACAGACATTTCTCTCCCTCCCCCTCTCCTCCCTCCCTCCCTCCCTCTCCCCTGTTCCCTGTGCCACTTGAAGCCTGACTTCAGGCTGAGGCCTCTGCTGGGCCCCAGAGTTGGGCAGCTCTAGCCTGTAGCTGAGTTTCTGGGACCCAAGTCTGGCTGGGGAGAGCCGAATCCATTTCTGTGGAGAATAAGTTCCTTCTAGCATGGAGAAGCTCCAAGCCATGAACGATGAGGTATCACAGACACATCCCACTGACCTGATCGCCTCCCGAAGCACCATGCATGCAGATGCCTTGAGAACTACAAATGAAAGTGCCTTTCAGAGAAAGGCCTGGAGTGAGGGAGGGGATGATGGAGGGGACAAGCTGATCATTCTTCTCAGGATTCAGGAACCTGGCACTGCAGCTGGAGGCAGAACCAACCTGGTCTACTGCCACCAGCAGCGTTTTATGTGGTTTCAGACAAGCCAGGTCCTCTTTAGAGTAGCAAGCATGGCACAAGCACAGAACTTTGTTGTCTTAAATTCCCATCTATTATATGTCAATAATTATTTACCTTCCTATACAGATGTAATCACTGAGTACAGTGCCCTTTACATTATTTCTCCCTCTTAGCACAACTTCGAACGCACATTTCCTGTGTACTGATGTTGTTTTGAGTCTTGTCCTTTAGGTATCCGTAGGCTGCTCATTAAATGTATCCCTTTTTAATTGGTTTTGCCAAGTGATTCCCTCACTGCTGGGCTGTCTCCAGCTTTTCACCACTGTAAACAGCACTGGCCACAGCATCTTAAGATGGAACAGCGACCACAAATAGCAGAAATGCCACTACCGTGATTCTCACTGGCAACGAATTTAGAGGGCCTCCATACTGTTCCTCCCCCAAGCTGGAGGAAACAGCTGCCTTGAAGGATGGCTGGATGATTTATAGGTAACAAGATGTGTTCAGCGGGTTTGTCAGTTTCCCACTGCATTCAGGATACGCTTGTTAATTATCTGTGGTTAATAAGATAATTTAGGAAAAACAACACCTAGTCTTAGTTCTTCATTAGGCAAAAGGCTTTTCATTTTTGAGGGAACAAAGCCTCCAAAATTAATGATATTCACCTCTGATCTGTGTCTGGGCAGGGAGAGGGCAGGGAGAACAAAGATTGGATTTGTCTCATTTTAACTTTCTTACAGCTTCCTGGCTGTTGTGGGTAACAAAAGCTTCCCTTCTGGAAAACTCTCCTAGACCCAGCCTCTATATCGGTAGTTGCCTTTTCGCAGAGGCACTCAGTTAAGCATGGTGGGACCAATCAGATTTGCAGGTGTCTCCATAAACCTTTGCTCCATTACCTGAACTGAGAAACTTCTGTCTGCTAACCTTAGGACTCCGTGGGGCAAGTGGTAGTGTTCTTATTTTTCAGGGTAAGAAATAAGGGTCCCACAATGGTGACAGGCTTGCTGGGCTCCCATGGCCTGGTAGAGAGGATGGACAAAGGGACCCAGGTCTTTTAACTTCTTTCTCTGGTCTTCATCCTGTTGCCCATTACCTAGGGTAGAGCTGCCAGACAAGGATCAAGATGTAGAAGGAGATTCATATTCATGTGGAAACATTTAACGTGTTTCAGTTCCTCTGAGGGAGGATGTGAGGGCAAAGAGAGGGGGAGTCACTGGATGTCATGCTGAAGCCAATATCGGAAGACCTGAGGAGAAACAGCCCATCGGCATCCACCCTCACCGTCGTATTTCAATAAGTATCGAATGTAACTCATGGGCTGCATTCAATCACTGCTCGCAGTGTCACCGAGTCATCCTCCAATGCCCCCTTCCATATTTCATTTTGGTTTGGACAGTGCAAATGCCATGGAAGCCATAAAGAATAATTTTTATGTAGAGGTCATCTGCTGAGCCAGCATCTGCTGCACAGACGCCCAACCATCATGTTTGGTGTGAGGCTAAGTGGGGGATGGAGAAGGTTCTTAGAGGAATGAGGGTCCCATTTAAAGCTACGTAGGATTAAGTTGCACAGTGAAAGATTTAAGTTTAGACGCTGTTTTCATATTTCATCCCCTGACCCTCCCTTTACTCTCACAATGACTCAGCCCTCTGTGTGCATGGGCAGGGGCAGGACAACACACACACATCACAGTGGAAACGGGGTGACTAGAGGCACAGCCACAACCCACTAGCACTTGAACTCACATGTGTGGGATGTCACGTCGATGGTGGCTGTGGCCTCTGAGAACAAACAGAACAGTCCTCCACAAGTCAGCCTCCATCCATGTCTGAATGTGAAGCTGTTTGAGAGGGTCTTGGTCACGCCAGATGGATTGTTCCTTGCTTCAAGTCCCTACTGCTGTGAGGCTGAATAGATGGTCACAGACAGCCATATAACTTTGTTCAGAGCTCCCTGTGCAATGGGGGTGACTGTTGTATGTGTGGGCTACGTCCTTGCAGACTAGAAAGATCAGATTAGACGAACAGGGAAGCGTTTCAATTTATTTGTTTTGTTTTTGAGACAGGGTTTCACTATACAGCCCAGAATGGTCTTAAACTTGAGATACTCTCGGGATTCCAGGCACACAGTGTCATGCCTGGCCACACAGTTCAGTTTGAACCTTGTGGCTTCCTGGTCCTTCCTGACAGCTTACTTTCTGCTAGTTCATGTAATCTTCCCTGCAGGGGTTTTCCCAGTGTGGTCCAGGGACTGCCCGGTTCACAGAAGATAAGCGCTGCTATGCATGTAGATTTCCAAGGCCCTACCTATGGAAATGGAAGCTGGGCATCCGGGGGCTCAGGAGTCTGCCCTTTCAACCCCATTCATGGGTAATTCTTGTGCTGCTGCCCCTGGAGTCCTTTCAGGGCGTTTGCTGAGAGTACTCGTGCCCTTTCTTTGGGGCGTGTATAGGGCGTGGGGGGTGAGCTAAATGAAACCTTTCGAGTGAAGCCTGGTGTCCCCTCAAGGGGCGTTTAGTTCTATGTCTTGGGGCTCCCTAATAAGCACACCATGGTCCTTTGCCTGAGGCTGGTGACCACAGCGCCCACCTCCAGTTTTGTCTGTTAGCTCTTGGGCTGTCACTTGTTAGCCTAACAAGTATGTTTCTTTCTGGTGTGACCGTGTAGCCTGAGGAGCCCTTTCCTAGGGTTAGAGGCTCCTCCCCAAATACAGGGTGGATGAATGCTTTTCCTTTTAAACTGGGGGAGGTCTAGTGAACACCTTGTTGGAATTGGATTTTACAAGGACATTTATTTCCAGTCGTCAGCAGGAAGAGAGGGGGTCAGGCAGGCTGGGGGAGTTTGTGGGGTGGTTCCCACGCCTTGTGTGGCAGTCTGGACTCAGGCCTGGGTCTCGTGTGAGCACTTCTGTGTGGAAAGAGTGCAGGGAAATGACAGCGTGGCCACTGGGCTCTTGGCTGACACTCATCAAGACCCATCAAAGAGTTAAACAGGTGACTCTGAAAGAGATTCGGGGGCGGTGAAGAAGGGGGATGCTGTCCCATCCAGGCTAGTGACAAAAAGAATTTGCTCATCCACCAGATGAGTTAACCTCTTAGTCTCTAGGACCTCTTTCTTCCAGAAAGTTGGGGGCCACCCAGGCCTTCAGCTGCACCCCAGCCACACTCAGGAAGCAGTCCTGACTGTACCCCTAACCTACCAGTCCCGCTGTTCCCCCCCAGCTCCAATGACAGTGAGCAGCACATTTCAAGGCTGCCCTATGTGTGGCCAAAGGAGGGTTGATTTCACACTTGGCTTATCTCATCTCTCTCCATGGTCTCGCAGCCCATTCATCTTTCATTCACAGCCCTCTTTGTTCACCCTTGACTGATTTGGCTCCTACCTAATTCCGAAATCTATTTTTCCTCCCCCACCCCCGATTTGCCATTGAATTGTGTCAGTGTTACTGTCGACTTCTATATTTCTTTTACAATTCAGCTCTTTCCTTCCTCTGTTATAGCCTTTCAGGCTCGTGAATGGCAGTGATTGCGAGGGCCAGGCCTTCCCTCCCTCAGATACTCTGACGCTAGGATCCACATCTAAGAGGCAGTGTGACCTGATCCAGGGACTTTACTTCCTCACCCTTTTGTTTTTATTTTTAGTTTTTGTTTTGCTTATGAAATTGGATAGTCTTAGGTGATCTCATCTGTACTCCTTTTTAGCATTTTTTTTCCTTTAGAGATAGGGTCTCATGTAACCCAGGCTTGTCTTGAACTCATTAGGTAGCTGATGATGACCTTGAACTTACGATCCTTCTGTCTCTACCTTCTAAGAGCTGGGGTTATAAGGGTGCCCCAGGATGTCACTCATTTAAGTGGTGCTGGGGATCAAGCTCAGGGCTCCATGCATACTATGCAAGCATTCTGCCAACTGAGCTACACTCCCAGTTCTCTTTCAGCTTCAATTCTAGTCAGTTCTGTGGTTTATAAGACTGACAGTTTATTTTAACACATGTAAGAGCAGCGCTCTTAATCTGCTTTGTTGGACCATAACAGAATACCCTAGGTAATTAACTCATAGAAATCACAGTGTAACACTGGCTAGGCCCTTTGCTTTGGGCCTCTGGTGGGTGTTAGACAGTAATGACATAACACATGACAGAGTGTGCCGCTCAGTGCATAACTAGGAAGTGAAGGAACAAGGTGCATAGTCCCCACCATCTCCTTCAGGGACCACCCCCTCAATGATCTAAGGATGCCCTACTAGGCCTTACTTAACATGCGGGCCTTTGGCAGTATTCAACATACAAAGGATGGAAACAGTCAACTCATAAATCTCTGCACAGAAAATAGTTTAATTTTGCATCTCATTATGATATGCCCTAGGGGATCAATGCATGCTTTGGAGATAAAATACTGGCCTGAATTCAAGGTAAGGCTGAGATGATCAATGACCAAAGCACCAAATATGGATGTTTCTTGATTATTCACTTTGTTGTCCAAGTGTACCCCCTACTCACTTCGCTTTACAATGTCTTTTCATCTTTCTACCAAGTTCCTTCAGTATGGAGTAGGGACTAGAACCCACACCCGCTTGGATAGGAATAAGGTTTGCTTGGCCCTGTGCTCTTGGCAGGATGGACTTGTTCTCGGAACCTTGTTGACCACTTGGTGCTTTTGAGCAAATTGGACAGAGATACTCTTCTGAGTTGAATGTACCTTTTATTTACAGCTTAACATGTCTGTTTGGTGGTACTGGAGAAAAGGGGTGCTGTTGAGATGCAGGGTCTCCTACCCCTTTGTCGCTGCCTGAGATAGCTGAGTTCTCATGCTGCCCAGGGGCCTTACTCATGAGACCGCCCAATGCCTCTGTGTCTCAGTCACATTTGTACACTGTTTTGGAAATGGATGGAGTGTAAGAAAACATACATCTATGAAATATACTCGAAGTCTGCCAGCTTTTTCAGCTGGAGCCGTACACGGAATGGCTATGTTGACCTGTTTGATTCTAATCACCAAACCTTGCTTCTTCAGTTAGCCCTGACTCTCTTTCTGTTAGGACAGCTTTTCCTCTTAAGACCTCACATTCTCTGAATGGTTTTCTCAGGGCGGAATTTGTAAATGTGCATGAACACACACACACACCTTTGGAAGAAAGAGTGTCTAGACAGACTTGGCCTTAAGTGGAACACCCAAGAGCCTATCCCTGCTGCAGCAGCTGTCTTCGTCTTCCCACGGGCCCAGCCTTCACCTCCCCAATTCCAGAGTGGGTCTGGAGAGCCTTCGGGGTGAGGGGGGGTGTAATCTTACTGCCAGAGAAAGTGGATAATGTGCTAACAGTGGCCTCTCGGGTATCTGGCCGACCGCTTTCAGGACTGAGCAGGTTTTCCGATGGATAACAAAGGAGATGGACAGCTAAGAGGTTGTTTCCCGGAAGGAGTGTTGACAGCTCCTGGCAGCCACTGGCACTTTCTTGCCTTCACCGCTCTTTTCTCCCCGCAAACCACTTGCAAGTGTCTTTGGCAGGAGACTGGGAGGGGACGATGACCTCTGTGGAGGCAGAAAGCCAAGGGGTCAGGGAGGCATCTGAGAGTCATGACCACACCCTTCCCTTCTTTCTCACCCTTGCGCTGGGGACTTGAAACAGCGGGTCCCATGTAAATGCATACTTTTCAAGTAACCTACAGATGTGACCACCTCCACCCTAGGTAATTAACTTCTGAGAGATGATGGTCAAGTTCCAATACCAGGAGGCGGTGGATGTGGGCCCTTAGGGTCGTCGTTGCTTGAAATGTGCCAGAGTGGGTTCACACCATGAGAACTGGCAAACACTACGCATTACATGTGTGTGTGTGTATGAGAGAGAGAGAGAGAGAGAGAGAGAGAGAGAGAGAGAGAGAGAGGGAGGGAGGGAGGGACGGAGGGACGGAGGGAGGGAGGGAGGGAGGGAGAAAGAGAGAGAGAGAGGGAGACAGGGGAGTGTATTTGCCCGTGGATGCATGCATGGAAGCTAAAGGGTCAACTTCCGGTAACTTCCTCAAAACTACTATTATTAAAATCAAAACTACCATTATTAAAACTGCCTGAGATGTCTCCAGCTTACTTTTGAGATGAGGCATTTCAGTGAACATGGGCCTCACCTTTAGATGATTCCGGGTGGGCCGGCTGGCAGTGCTGAATGATCCGATCTGCCTGTCCCCACTCCAGTTCTGGAGTTACATGCCAGCTCTTTCTGTGGTGAGGATTTGAACTCAGGTCCTCATGCATGCACATGCACAGCAAGCATTTTACCACTGAGCCATCTTCCAGACACAGGATCTTTTTATTTTGAGAACTCATTTGCCACGAACACCCCTCATATCCAGGCTGTCTGACCAGATCGGGGAAATTAGAATCTGTGTGTGTGACGTGTTATGGTTTTTAGGGCTTCTCAGGTAGGTTTAATTTTTAGCCAAACTTGAACTTGGGGACACTTTGTAAGCTAGCTCTCCAACTTTGGCTGCTTCCAGAGTGTTTCCAGCCCTTAGAAAAAGCACACTCTCTTCCCTCCAGCTCTGCCAGCCTCAGCTCTGCCAGCTGACCTCCTTGGCTCTCCCTCTATCTGACCTTTCTTGTTTAGCTATCAAGCAGTGCTTCCTAGGACCTCACATGTGGTCCTTGTCCCCAAAGTGGGGCCTCTGTGGGAAATGAGAGCCCACCCCCTCCCAACCACGCAGAGGAGCAATGTATCATTTACATTGTTTCAAGACTCCTCAAAGTTGGGGCTTGGGCTTTCACTGTCCAAAACACGCTGGTCCTTCTGCCCCTGGGGAAGCCCCTCATCTCTGCACTAAAGGGTGGCCAGAGAAGGCAATGGCCCCTCCTCCTACGAGGGGATGAGTAATGAAAATACTTTACAAAGTGCTTTCACAAGCATGATCTCATTTGGCTTGATGACCCAGGGGTTCCTGAATGGAAAAAGGAGTGGGGGGCTTGGGAATTCAAATTGCATCTCCATTGTCTTGGGAAACCCTTTCCGGCAAATAGGAGTCAGCAAATCCCCACCTTCCCACCCATCCTTCTCAGGCCAGGAGCATTTAGAACTAATTGAATCACCCGCTCAGCTAATGCAGCCTCCATTAAGACCATAGGTCCCCAGGGAGAAGCCATTGCAGATAAGTAGGAAGAGCCACACCCAGCCCCAGCATCTTCCCCCCCCCCACTGCCTTAGCCTCAGTGCCCCATGGACCTGCCTGCCTGACCCTGCCTGATGTGTGGTGGGAGGAGCTGGGGACTGGGATGTAATTTACATGGTCCACTGTGCCAGCTCCTTATACCAAAGAGAAAATATGCAATCTTGGTAGAATTGATAGGTGTACATACATAATAGGTGGTTTGTGCTTCTCTTCTTGATTTTCTTTTGGAATAAACTCTTCCTCCTTTGGGGGAAATTAAATGACGAATTGCTGACTACCCGAAGGTCATGAGGGTGGGTAGCTGGAAAGGTAGCAACAAAAACTCAGATGTTCTGACTTTTGCTCACGCAGACAACAACAACTTTTTTTTTTTTTTTGTCTGAGGTGGGATGTGGGTTGGATTTACTTCCTGAATTTGCTAGCAGTTTGGACCGTGAGAGCTTAGGGGAGGGAAGGAATACCAGTAAGATAGGCCAACAAGGTTCTGGGAGCCATGGGGTGGATGGCCATGGCTAACGTGGGAATTCTCAATCTGTATGTATAGGATAAACAAACAAGGACCTGGTTAACTTGGGGTGAATGTGCTTTTTCTCTCTCCCGAAGTAAGACGGCCAGTGAATGTCTCCAGGAGTATGTGCTGTAGTTCCATGATGACCGAACTCTTGTCCAGGCTGTCATTCAAACCTGAAGCCTTTGCATCCTCCAATCTCTATGACTACTTTAGCCTGTACGCACCGCACATGGCAGAATCCCTGGCTCCCTCCTCCCATCACCCATGCATCTGTGTGCCAGGAGAGGAAAATGTGTCTGATTTGTAAGTCGTCCTCTTCCCTTTGGTCTCTTCTGTCTGCTCTCTGCTCTCCATCTCCACTGTCTGGATTTCCTGGGGGATGGTGGAGCAGGCAGCCATCAGCTGAGCTGGTCTAGCCCTGCTGAGAACCCTGCTAACCAACAGTTGGTGCTTAGGTCAGTGATGAGTTCCCTCTGAGACGTTTGATCGCTCCTTATTAGAAAGAAAACAACATATTTGCAACTTACACCACAATAGCTCCTCATGGGAAAGATCAGAGAAGACAGAAACAACACCCAAAATAAAATACTATCTGTCACCATCCAGGAACAGCTACTGCTAATGTTTTGGTGAGTTTCTTGCCAATTTTTTAACAGACATACACACATACACACACACCATACATACTTATACATACTTATATGCACACATATATCTATATAAGAGTAGTCTCCCAAGCCAGGCATTGGTGGCGCAGCCTTTAATCCCAGCACTCGGGAGGCAGGGGCAGGCGGATCTCTTTCGAGGCCAGCCTGGTCTACAGAGCAAGTTCCAGGACAGCTTCCAAAACAATACAGAGAAACCCTGTCTTGAAAAACCAAAAAAAAAAAAAAAAAAAAAAGAGTAGCCTCCCTTATCCAAAGTGCTTCAGATTTCAGAGTGATTTTGGCTTTGGAACACAACCTTGTGCTGTGTAATGTTGTGGCCCACCAATAGAAAGGTAGTCCCGGAGATTAGAGTGGAATTGAGAGATCAGTTAGTGATGTCATAGCTGTCTTTGATTGTGTAAGCCACTCTGTGACACTTAGCAACACTGAAATTATCAAAAGGCACACTTCTTATAACATGTCTCTGAGTTCGTTAAATGATGCATAATGGTGTCTGTGTGTGGACCCTTTGCTACTGGAGAGTTCTCTAATCCCAAATCCCAAATGCTCTAAAGACTCAGACTTCCTGAGTGTCATGTCAGCATTCACGGAGGTTCCAATTTAGGGACTTTTGGATTGTGAGTGCCCAACTGGTGCTGGTGCATCTCTCTCTCTGAAGTGTATATGGGTGCGCGGTGTGTGTGTGTGTGTGTGTGTGTGTGTGTGTGTGTGTGTGTGTACAAAACAAAAATAGCTGGATGGTGGTGGTGCATGTCTTTAATCCCTGCATTTGGGAGGCAGAGGCAGGCTGATCTCTGAGTTTAAGACCAGCCTGGTCTACAGAGTGAGTTCCAGGACAGCCAGGACTACACAGAGAAACCCTGTCTCGAAATACAAGCAACAAATGAAAAAATGAGGTGAAACCTTGGGTGTGGCTCTTTTCTTTTTTTTTTTTAATTTTATTTTCCAGTTTAAATTTAGATAAGAATCAAGGTTGCTTCACAAGTCAGTTCCAGGTCCCTCTCCCATTCCCTCCCTTCCTCCCGTGCCCTCCCCCCCCCCGTTATCCTCTCATTTCTCCAGGGAGGGTGAGGCCCTCCATGGGGGTGTCCATAGTGTGTCATTTCATATAGGGCAGGGCCTAGACCCTTTCCCAAGAGTTCTGGGTGAGAGTGCACCTCACATTGTTCTATTGGAGTCCAAAGTCCGTGTGTATACTTGGGATGGGTACTGATCTGCTGCCCAAGGCTCAATAGATTCCCTAGGCCTCTTCACTGACACCCAGATTCAGGGGGTCTTGATCAGTCCCATGCTGGCTTCCCAGGCTAATGCCTGGGATTCAAGAGTTAACCTTTGTCTGGTCAGCTGTTTCTGGGGGTTAAACCAGCCCAGTCTTAATCCCTTTGATCATCAGTCCTCCCTCTCTGTTACTGGCTTTCTTGAGTTCAGCTCAGTACTTAACCAAGGGAGTCTGCCTCTTCTTCGATCAGCCACTAAATAAAGTTTCTCTTTCCCAGACTCTCTGGCCATAGGATTGTAGGCTGGCACTCCCCAGATCTATGTCTAAAATCCATATATGAGAGAGTACATGCCATGTTTCTCTTTTTGTGACTGGGTTACCTCACTCAGGATGGTTTCTTCTAGTGTCATCCATTTGCCTGCGAATCTCATGGTTCCATTATTTTTTTCTGCTGAATAGTACTCCATTGTGTAGATGTACCACATTTTCTCTATCCACTCTTCAGGTGAGGGACATCTAGGTTGCTTCCACGTTCTGGCAATTACAAATAAAGCTGCTATGAACATAGTGGAACAGACCTCTTTGTTGTATGAATGGGCATCTTTTGGATATATGCCTAAGAGTGGAGTTGCTGGGTCTTGTGGTAGGTTTATTCCCATTTTTCTGAGGAATCTCCACACTGATTTCCAAAGTGGCTGAACCAGTTGGCACTCCCACCAGCAATGGAGGAGTGTCCCCCTTTCACCACATCCTCTCCAGCATAAATTGTCATTGGTGTTTTTGATTTTAGCCATTCTGACAGGGGTGAGATGGTATCTGAGAGTTGTTTTGATTTGCATTTCCCGGATGGCTAAGGATGTTGAGCACTTTCTCAAGTGCCTCTCAGCCATTTTAGACTCCTCTATTGAAAACTCTCTATTTAGTTCTGCAGCCCACTTTTTAATAGGGTCCTTTGGTGTTTTGGAGACTTGCTTCTTGAGTTCTTTGTAAATTTTGGAGATCAACCCTCTGTCAGATGTGGGATTAGTGAATATTTTTCCCATTCTGTGGGCTGCCTTTTTGTCTTGCTGACTGTGTCCTTTGCCTTACAGAAGCTTCTCAGTTTCAGTAGGTCCCATTTATTAATTGTTGATCTTACTGCCTGTGCTACTGGTGTTATGTTCAGGAAGCTGTCTCCTGTACCAATTCGTTCAAGGGTACCACCCACTTTCTCTTCTAAGAGGTTCAGTGTGGCTGGATTTATGTTGAGGTCTTTGATCCATTTGGACTTAAGTTTTGTGCATGGCGATAGACATGGATCGATCTGCATTCTTCTACATGCCAGTCTCCAATTATGCCAGCACCATTTGTTGAAGATGCTTTCTTTATTCCATTGTATATTTTTAGCTTCTTTGTCAAAGATCAGATGTTCGTACGTGTGTGGGTTAATACCCGGATTTTCAATTCGATTCCATTGGTCTACCTGTCTATTTTTGTGCCAATACCAAGCTGTTTTCAGGACTATAGCTCTATAATAGAGCTTGAGGTCAGGGATGGTGATGCCTCCGGACGTTGCCTTGTTGAACAGGGTTGTTTTGGCTATCCTGGGTCTTTTGTTTTTCCATACAAAATTGATTATTGTTCTTTCAAGGTCTGTGAAGAACTGTGCTGGGATTTTAATGGGGATTGCATTGAATCTGTAGATTGCTTTTGGTAGGATTGCCATTTTTACTACATTGATCCTACCTATCCAAGAGCATGGGAGATCTTTCCATTTTCTGAGGGCTTCTTTAATTTCTTTCTTTAAAGATTCAAAGTTCTTACGATACAGGTCTTTCACTTGTTTGGTTAGCGTTACCCCAAGGTATTTTATGTTGTTTGTGGCAATTGTAAAGGGTGATGTTTCTCTGATTTCTCTTTCAGCCCTTTTATCATCTGTATATAGTAGGGCTACTGATTTTCTTGAGTTGATCTTGTAGCCTGCCACTTTGCTGAAGGTGTTAATCAGCTGTAAGAGTTCCCTGGTAGAGTTCTTTGGGTCATTGATGTAAACTATCATATCGTCTGCAAACAGTGAAAGTTTGACCTCTTCCTTCCCAATTTGTATCCCCTTGATCCCCCTTTGTTGTCGTATGGCAATAGCTAGAACTTCAAGTACCATGTTGAAAAGGTATGGAGAGAGTGGACAGCCTTGTTTTGTTCCTGATTTTAGAGGAATTGCGTTGAGTTTCTGTCCATTTAGTTTGATGTTGGCTGTTGGTTTACTGTATATAGCTTTTATTATGTTTAAGTATGTCCCTGTTATCCCAGATCTCTCCAAGACCTTTATCATGAAGGGGTGTTGGATTTTGTCAAAGGCTTTTTCAGCATCTAGTGAGATGATCATGTGATTTTTGTTTTTCAGCTTGTTTATATGGTGGATTACGTTGATGGATTTTCGTATGTTGAACCATCCCTGCATTCCTGGGATGAAACCTACTTGATCGTGGTGAATGATTGTTTTGATGTGTTCTTGGATCCGATTTGCCAGTATTTTATTGAGTATTTTTGCATCAATGTTCATGAGGGATATTGGTCTGAAGTTCTCTTTCTTAGTTGTATCTTTGGGTGGCTTGGGGATCAAGGTTATTGAAGCCTCATAGAAAGAGTTTGGCAAAGACCCTTCTGCTTCTATTGTGTGGAACACTTTGAGAAGAATTGGTATAAGCTGTTCTTTGAATTTCTGGTAGAATTCTGCACTGAGGCCATCTGGACCTGGGCTTTTTTTGGTTGGGAGACTTTTGATGACAGCTTGTATTTCCATAGGGGTTATAGGTCTATTTAAATTGCTTATCTGTTCTTGATTTAGTTTTGGCAATTGATAGCTGTCCAGGAAGTCATCCATTTCCTTTAAATTTTCGAATTTTGTGGAGTACAGGTTTTCAAAGTATGACCTAATGATTCTCTGGATTTCCTCAGAGTCTGTTGTTATGTCCCCCTTTTCATTTCTAATTTTGTTAATTTGCATGTTCACTCTCTGCTGTTTGGTAAGTTTGGACAAAGGTTTGTCTATCTTGTTGATTTTCTCAAAGAACCAACTCTTCGTTGCGTTGATTCTTTGTATTGTTTTCCTGGTTTCTACTTTATTGATTTCAGCCCTCAATTTGATTATTTCCTGGCGTCTACTCCTCCTGGGGGAGTGTGCTTCTTTGTGTTCTAGAGCTTTCAGCTGTGATGTTAATTCTCTGGTATAACTGTTCTCCTGTTTCTTCATGTGAGCATTTAGCGCTATGAACTTCCCCGTAGCACTGCTTTCAAAGTGTCCCATAGATTTGGGTATGTTGTGTCTTCATTCTCATTGAATTCGAGGAAGTCTTTAATTTCTTTTTTATTTCCTCTTTGACCCAGGGATGGTGCAGTTGAGCATTATTCAATTTCCATGAGTTTGTAGGTTTTCTGCAATTTGTGTTGTTGTTGAATTCTAATTTTAAAGCATGGTGGTCTGATAAGATGCATGGAGTTATTCCAATTTTTTTGTAGCTGCTGAGGTTTGATATGTTGCCAAGTATGTGGTCGATTTTTGAGAAGGTTCCATGTGGTGGTGAGAAGAAGGTATATTCTTTTTTATGTGGATGAAATGTTCTATAGATATCTGTTAATCCCAGTTGGGTCATTACTTCTATTAGACCCTTTGCTTCTTTGTTGAGTTTCTGTCTGGCATTCCTGTCTAGTGGTGAGAGTGGTGTGTTGAAATCTCCCACTATAACTGTGTGGGGCTTTAGATGAGATTTAAGTTCTAATAATGTTTTTTTAACGAATGTGGATGCCTTTGTATTTGGGGTATAGATATTCAGAATAGACACTTCCTCTTGGTGGGTTTCACCTGTGATGAGTATGTAATGACCTCCTTCATCTCTTTTGATTGATTTTATTTTAAAGTCTAGTTTGTTAGATATTAGGATTGCTACCCCTGCTTGTTTCTTGGGTCCATTCGATTGAAAAATTTTTTCCCAACCTTTAATTCTCAGGTAATGTCTGTCTTTAAGGGTGAGGTGTGTTTCCTGTATGCAGCAGAAGGAAGGGTTCTGTCTTCGAATCCAATCTGCTAGTCTGTGTCTTTTTATGGGTGAGTTAAGGCCATTAATATTGAGGGATATTAATGACCAATGATTGCTCATCCTTCTTCGATTTGCGATGGTTGTTGGTGGTGGAATTATGTGTGGAATTTCACCCCTTTGTTCTTTTGGCTGTTGGTAGAGAGAGATTCTCTAATGCTTATGTTTTTCTGGTTGTAGTTAGCTTCCTTGGGTTGGAGTTTTCCTTCCAAAATTTTCTGTAGGGCTGGGTTAGTGGACACATATTGCTTGAATCTAGTTTTGTCATGGAATATCTTGTTTTCTCCGTCTATAGTGATTGAGAGCTTTGCCGGGTATAGTAGTCTGGGCTGGCATCCGTGGTCTCTTAGTGTAGGTAGAATATCTATCCAGGACCTTCTGGCTTTCAGCGTTTCCATGGAGAAATCAGGTGTAATTCTGATAGGTCTGCCTTTATATGTTACTTGACCTTTTTCCTTAGCTGCTCTTAATATTCTTTCTTTATTCTGTATGTTTGGGGTCTTGATTATTATGTGGCGAGGGGATTTTTTTTGTGGTCCACTCTATTTGGTGTTCTGTAGGCTTCTTGTACCTTCATTGGCATGTCTTTCTTAAGGTTGGGAAAGTTTTCTTCTATGATTTTGTTGAGTATGCCTTCTGCCCCTTTGAGCTGGATTTCTTCTCCTTCTTCTATACCTATTATTCTTAGGTTTGGTCTTTTCATGGTGTCCCATATTTCCTGGATGTTTTGTGTTAAGGATTTGTTGGATTTAAGGTTTTCTTTGGTTGATAAATCCATTTCTCCTAGCGTATCTTCAACACTTGAGATTCTCTCTTCCATCTCTTCTATTCTGTTGGTAATGCTTGTATTGGTAGTGCCTGTCTGTTTGTCCAGCTTTTCTATTTTCTGCCTTTCTTCAGATTGTGTTTTTTTTAATGACTCTATTTCAGTTTTCAACCCTTGCAGTGTTTGCATTGCTTCTTGCAATTTTCTGTTTATCTGTTCGTCCGTTTGTTGCCTTTTATGAGTTTTTTGGTTTGTTCTTTCTTCCATTTCTTGCATTTTTTGGTTTGTTTTTTGTTTCATTTCTCGCATTTTGTGCTTTGTTTCTTCTTCCATTTCCTGCCTTTTTTGGTTTGTTTCTTCCTCCATTTTTTTCATTTTTTGCTTTGTTTTTTCTACCATTTCTTGCATTTTTTGCTTTGTTTCTTCTTCCATTTCCTGCCTTTTTTGGTATGATTCTTCTTCCAATTCTTGCATTTTTTGCTTCATTTCTTCTTCCATTTTCTGCCTTTTTTGGTTTGTTTTTTCTTCCAATTCTTGCATTTTTTGGTTTGTTTTTGTCTTCCATTTCTTTGAGGGATTTTCCAATATCCTCTTTTAGGGCCTCTATCATTTTCATGAAAGTGCTTTTAAGGTCGTTCTCTTCTGCTTCGTCCGCATTGGAATGTTGGGGTCTTGCTGGTGTGGAGTCTCTAGAATCTGGCGGTGTCATATTTGTTTTTCTGTTGCTGACTGTGTTTTTGTATTGTCTCTTTCCCATCTCTTCTTCTAGTGGGTACAGAAAGAGCCCCTTACTGGTCTGGGGACCAGCGTTCCCTTTTGGTGGGTGCTAGCAAGTCCAATAATCTGGTGGTTCTTCTATTCCTTGTCCGAATGCTGGTCCCGTGGGTGGAGAAGAACAGGAATCTGGGGCGCTTATCCTCTTACCTGGTCCCCTAGACCCTATGCTGGGTCCTGTTGTACTTGATCCAGAACAGCTACTCCCCTGGTCTCCCTGGGTCCTCTGGTTTCCTGGTCTCGTTGGTGGGAGAGAAGACCTGGGGTCTGGGTGCTTGGCTCCCGCCGGGATTGGGAGCTCTGTGCAGTTCCCAGGGGATCTGCAGGCACTGGAGCACAGGCCGGGAAGCCGGCCTGTTTACCTGATGCTGCTGGAAGAACTGCCGCTTGGCTGGTCTCCCAGCCTCCTCTCCTTTCCTGGTCTCGTTGGTGTGAGCGAAGATCCGGAGTCTGGGGTGCTTGGCTCCCGCCGGGATTGGGAGCTCTGTGCAGGTCCCAGGGGATCTGCCGGCACTGGAGCACAGGCCGGGAAGCCAGCCTGTTTACCTGATGCTGCTGGAAGAACCGCCGCTTCCCTGGACTCCCAGGGTGTGGCTCTTTTCAAAGAAAACAATGTAAGAGGGAAGAGAGAAAGACACTCAGTTCTCACGTGATTCTCTTTGTAGTCACAGTGTTTTGTCTTGTTTTTTTTTTGAGTCAGATGACATTCCAGCTCTCAGACATGTTGTGAGGAGGGCACAGGGGTGCCGCTAACCTTAGTGAACATGGGCAGGTTGTGCAGCCTCAAGAGCCACTGTGATTGTGGTAGCCCTGCTGGACCAAGTTGGGCAGATACACAGCCTCAGAGTCCACATCTATAAGATGGGGCTGATGATGCCACACCTAGAATGTTTACATTTATACCTGGAGTCAGAGCCTGAGTCAAGGATCAAGGGCAGGTATTGACTTGGAAGGTGGCCAAGGAGATGAGGGGATAGGTCAGAGAAGCAGATCATGCGGTCTCTGTGCTTCTTGAGGCTCCTTGGGCAGATTGGGGAGATCTGTCTGGATCTGTAGGAGACGTTCCTCTTGGGACACAACCTCCCCTGTGCTTTGGGGTGCCACTTACCTGCAGCTGAGACCCAGAATGACTGGGAGGTGTTGGGGCACAAGGAGAAGAGCCGGCCTCTGCTTCCAAAGCAGGGCACTGTTGGTGTAGCACTTTCTCAGGCAGCTGGGGTTGAAACCAGTTTGTGGCGCAGGGGTGTGACCCAGGCCCTACAATGCCTCCTCTGGCCTCCACATTCAAGGAGAGAGATGGTCAGACACAGAGAGGCTGTGACATCTACATCAGGAGGGGAGGCTTTCAAGGCCGTGATTGTCTGAGATCTCTGACTAGACACACAGAGGAAGGGGGAGAGAGAGAGGGAGAGAGAGAGAGAGAGAGAGAGAGAGAGAGAGAGAGAGAGAGAGAGAGAGAGAGAGAGAGAGAGAGAGAGCAGCCACTCAGCCTCCTGAACAAAAACCAAGTTGCACTGAAGTACACACTGCCTCCCTGCTTCCTGCCTCTCAGGAACAGCTGGCCCTGGTCTCACCCCATCACCCTATGCCTCTCTTGCTTCCCAGGAGAAGGCTTGCATTCTAGCATGGAGTAGGGGCGATGGGGGGAAGGGGTGGAGCTCCCAATCTGCACATTCTCACTACAGCCCAGCCTGGACTCTTCTAGTCTGAAGGCAAGTGGGTCCATCCATGGGATGGGGCCATAGTATCTCTGGCATCTGCAGCCCATGGTTGTGCCAAAGGCCTGAGCCATTGATTTGTGACTAGACTAGAACATCTCGTAGGCTTCACTTGTAAGAAGTTATAAAAGGGGTTCACACTCAGGATCATTTCCTAGAGAACCAGTGAGGCGAAGCTTGCACTAACCCACCAAACCCATCCTGGCCGTCTGCCTTGATACTGCATTCAGTTGATATCTCATTGGTGGCTTAGAACTGGCAGTGTGTTTACACCAGGTACATGGGTGAATACCCCAAGTTGGGTATTTAGAGATTGGGGAGTTATCTGCACATCACTGCCCTCTAGAAACCATGCTGGGAAAGTGTTTTGTGAATAGTGATATAAACTATGCTGGAAAATATTTTGTGAATGGTGATCTGCCCTTCATAGGCGCTCTGATTTTGGGGTTGGTCAATGCTGGGCCCATCAGAAGGAGGCATTATGATCTAGCTGGCACAAACATTCTAAGACACACTGTAGGATTTATCTGATCTCTGTCCACTTTAATCTATGGCCCCTAAGTCACATATTTGCCTTTTACCAGCATGGGCTGAAGTGTCCCCTTGGTCTCTTGTTCCTTCCCCTATTCTCCAGCCCCACCCACCAGGAGCCGCCTGCCACCAAACTGCCATGCCAGCAATTTCCTCAGCCGCTTAAAAGGCCATCAAGACAGCATCAAACTGCCTGTACATGCTAAACCCAAATGGCTATGGAGCAGAGCCCAGAGAAAGATGCTAAATTGGATTCTATCAAACCAACATCAGCTGCGTGCAAGCCTCTGATAATGAAGGGCTCCTAATGATGGCGTTCATCTCTCTAAAGAGATGGCGAGGAGCTGAGAATGGATGACTGTTGGCTCTTGCTGAGGAGAGGTGGAAGCACCCAGGATAGGCCCTGTGATTGATGACCCTCGGTGGGTACCAGCAGGAGGGAAAGATGCAGCACAGGCTAAAGAGGATTGTTTTCCATTCTCGGAATGGGCATGGATGTAGGAAAGGTATTAGCATTCCTCTGCCCATTTCACACACACACACACACACACACACACACACACTCACACTCACACACACACACACACACACACACACACACACAGCACAGAGTCTAACATTCATGAGGACCCCTCTCCCTTCATGGCCTACTCCCGCTGTCCCTTTGCAAGTCTTCAGGCCTGTGATTGGCAACTGCAGACAGGAGGAGAAGGATGGAACAGCAGGTCTAGGGTTTAGTCTTGGGTCTCTTATTTTCTATTTATGTCTCCAGCTTTATTCTGGGTTACAGCTTCTTGACATGCATGTTAAATTCCTTTTGCTACTCCTGGCTCAAAACAACACAGACTAACTAGCACGTGGTTTTAAAGTGAGAGATCTAATGAGTCCTGCCACGTTGTGAAGATCATGTGGATAAGGCTGCATTCCCCTCTGGGGCCTCCAAGGAGGGTGGTTTCTTTGCTTTTTCCAGCTTCCTGGGATCACAGTCCTTGGCTCTTGGCCCCCCTCCATTTTCAAAGTCATCATGGCTTCCTGTTTTCTTTCCTGTGGCAACCTCTCTCCCAAAATATATCTAGGAACAGGTTTTTCACTATTAAGGCCTTGATGGTGAGGATGGATCTTCCTGGACAATCAAGGTCATTCTCTGTTTCGGTGACCTTGACTTTATCGGTGTCAGGCAATTCCTTTTGTCATATTAGGTGACACCTGTGTATGGGCATGTTTTGGGAGAACTATTGACTTTTGCCTCTGTAGCGTGCCGAAGTCCTTTTGTTCACTTTCCCTTCATTTGGCCGAAGTGCTTGGTGATCAGGCTGTAGCCAGATGGGATCAACATTCCCAGCCTAGGCTGCCATGGCCACAGGCAGACAGCACTGAGAAAGTGGTGTTTGTGGTTGTCACTGCCAAGGTCTGTGCCAGCTGGAATGGGGAGTGAGAGGCCTGCTGGATGGGGCTGCCCTGAATCGCCTTCCTGAGAGGAGGAGAGCAGTGATGGCACTGTTCACCAGATGACACATGACGCTTTCATAGCCACATTGATGAGAGGGAATGTATGGCTTCGTACACCCATGCTGCAGACACGGGGGCTCAAGGGAGCTCAGGGACTTCTTTGTTACTGTGAATTCCTACCAGTGCTCTGCTCATCTGGGGAAAGCATCTTGAGATGGTACAAATGGCTTAGCTTGGCAAAGGACTCGTAGGTAGCACAGAGTGGGTGCAGAACAGCAGGATTGTAGGCACAAAAGCCATTGTCCGGGGTCCTCCTCCAGCGAGTGCGTGAGACCAGCTCTAGTTGTGATATTGTAGGCATTATTTCCTAGACGCATCTGTATTTTCACTGGCAAGAATTTCCGAGCACGCATGATGTTCTTACAGGGAATGCTTAGAGCCTGCCATCTGACTAGCTTATACCCAAAGCTTGCCCCTCCCCAACACTCTGCCCACGGGCCACGATTCCTAATTGCTAATTGGCCCCCAGGAGCTGTGAGGGTGTCTATGTGGAGAGAAACTGGCACTGGAGTCTCTAGCAGAGGTGGTTTGGGACAATTTGCTCTATTTGTTTGCGCCCTAATCTCTTGATTTGTAATGTGGGGCGATGGTCATTACAAGTCCTTATAAAGAGTCTGTTTCTGTATCAGGTCTAAAAGGGAGGGTCATGTAGTTCTCTGGCAGAGTTCATTCAGTTCACACAAAGGTACTGTGAGGGTTAATTCTCCATGCCAGCTTTGCCAGGGCCACAGCATCTCACATGTTTGGTCAAACACCAGTCTAGGTTTCGCTGTGCTGGTACTTTTAAATAACTTGATGAACAAATCAGAAGGCATGGTGCAAAGCAGCTTACCATCCTCGGTGATTGACAATGAGGGCTAGCCAAACCCCACCAACTGCAGGGCCCCAGTAGGAGGGGATTCTCTAAGCTGCCCCTGGACTCAAATCTGAAGCATGAACTCCTTCTGGAATTTCCAGCCTGACACCCAGATGTGCAACCTACAGCCCTTACAATCCTGTAAGTTTGTTCTTTAAAGCAAATCTCTCTCTCTCTCTCTCTCTCTCTCTCCTCTCTAATATGGACATTATATGGCATGAATATGATCACATAGATATGAAAGTGAGAGGATCTGTGCCACCACAACCGGAAGTAAATGTGCCCATCCATCTCTATGCCTTACATTTCCCAGCCTTCTGTGTACTGAGCTTGGCCATGTGACGAGGTCTGACCACAAGAATGTGGGCACAGTGACATATGAGAACCGCACCTGTCTTGGGACTGCCCAGTCTCTTTGTGGTTTGGTTGAGTGGAGAAGTAGACCCAGAGGAGGTCTCTGAGAAGGAACCACTAAGTGTTAGGAGCCTTGGCTTTCCAACTGTCCTGTTGAAGACCAGCTCCCTAGAATTGGGCTGTACATACATAAGAAATACACCCTCATGGTAGTAAGTCAGTTAGACTTTTAAGTCATTTGTTTTAGCAAATGGTCCACTTTGATAAATCATGGTTTAAAGTTGCCCAGCCAGCAGGGGGAAGTCAGGAGTCCAACTCTAGCAGTCTGGTTTGTTCTTCACTAAGATTTTCTATCAGGCTGCTGGGCCTCAGTGAGACAGTATATTAAAGTCCTGGCCTTTGGAAGCCTCCCCATATATGATAGTTATTAGTCTACAAAACTTTCATTTCAGACAATTATTTAACAGTGGCTCTTATAATACTGTTGTGGACAAAATGGAATGTCACAGACCGAATGATGGCTTCCTTACTGGTTGCAAATCATCCCCAAGAAGTGTTGATTAATGAGCAGATGTCAATTGGAAAGTCCCTAGTGCTGGGTCATAAAAGCTTGCCTGTTCCCCTAAAGAACCATGTGACATGTCTGTCTTCTTTGACATTTTATCCTGATACATGAAGGCATAAGAGGGGTGCTTAGCAAATTGATAGATGAAGCAAAGGTAGATGGGAGAGCTAATATGCTGGATGACAGAATGAACATTCAAAAAGGTCTGGGCAGGCCAGAACAATGGGCTGAAACTAACAAGATAAAGTGTGAGAGGTATAAATCAAAGCCCTGCCTTCGGTTTAAAAACTGAATGAAGACTGGATGTGGGCTTCTTCACACAATAGCAGCCCATGTAGGAAAGAGTCCTGGGGCTCTTGTTGTCAATTATATGGATGTGAGCACAGAGAATGGCTGCCTTTTTTAAAACGAGGAACGTCATAGGCGGTATTCGCAGAGGCATCATGCCCAGACCACCGTCTTTCACTCAAGTGTATACTGATTGCTTACTATGTGCTGGGCATTGTGCTGGGTGCCGGGATAGAGCAGTGAATGACACACATTAACCATGCCCTCGTGAAACTTTTTTTTTAATGGCGGAGTTATCCTTTGATCTGCAAGTAGGCTATAGGAACTCAAAATCATGCCATGTGAGACATGGTCTGGAGAACCAGGAATTATGAGATTTAGGGACATTTTGGAAATGCAAGGGATTGTTTCTTCTTCTCCTTTTTTTTTTTTTTTTTTTTTTTTTGGTTTTATGAGACAGGGTTTCTCTGTATTGTTTTGGAGGCTGTTGGTCCAGTCTGGCCTTGAACTCACAGAGATCCGCCTGCCTCTGCCTCCCGAGTGCTGGGATTAAAGGCGTGCGCTACCAACGCCCAGCTGGATTGTTTCTTCTTACAAGCATTACATACATTTCAGAGGAAGAAAGAATAGTGGCTAAGAAAATGTGGCCAAGTTTGGGGCTTGGCACTGTCTTCTCTTTCTTTCCATTAATCTCCCCAGTAATTCCAACGTAGATGTTATTTCTCCATTTCAAAGACGAGCAAACCAAGGCTCAGAGCCGCCAACACAGTTTGGATGTGTTTTCAGAGCAGACAAGTGGCTGAGACAGGATCTCAATGGTGTCTGCATGCATTCAGGGCTCTTTGTTCTTTCCTGTTCATCACCTGACTCAGCTCCCACCTGCGACTAAAGAAGACATTTCTAACATCTGCAGTGCTATGTAGAGGGACTCCCTTCCTTGGGGATTTTTTTTTGTAGAAGCTGTGAGAATCCTGGGGTCTCCCACAAAGAAGATCCACTGAGGCCTGGGAGGTGGTGGTGATGGGGAAGGCAGGCTTGAGTGTCATGACCTGACTCTGAAGCTGCTTTAACAGAGGAGCCATCTCCAACAGCTAGCTATGCACCACCTACTTCTAATAGCTGATGCCTGCTCATCCTTCTGACTTTAATCCCAATCGCTTTCTACAAGAAGCCTTTGTTTTTTGCTCAACATGTGTTAGGCACCTCGTTTATGGACTCTCAGCTTGCCACTGGCCAGCTTGATGTCCAGCTGAGGTTCTCTCAGCATGGGACTTGGGTCTGCCTTATATTTGTCCTTATCCCCATTGCCCAGCACACAATTGATACGCGATAAAAGCTGTGCTAGTTTACACAATCTCCTAAGATCCTGGGATTGTTTTGATACTGCAAAAACAACTAGTATCTGTTGGGTTTTGCACTTTGCTTCAGGCATGCCTGGCTTGGGTGGAGTTGGTTCACAGTAGGACATGGAGTGAGGGTGGATGACCAGAAAGCAGCAGGGGCTGCTGGATCTCTTCCTAGAATCTTCTTTACTAAAAAACATGGCTTGGTGACCATGGAACCAGGACAGGCCAAGGTAGGGAGTGAGCCACCCTAGTGACCTCAGGGGTTACCTGGGCCTCTTTGTAGATTCTCAGCTACCCTATGTTTCTTCCCAGTACCCTCAAGCCTGGCCTGTCTGGACCTGAGGACTATGAGTCATCACTCTGTGGCTTGCTGTGTCCCTGGCTTGACCCTCTGACTATGAAGAGGTCTAGCTTACTGATAGTCATAGAGGATGATGTCAGCCATAAAGACAAAAACCCTTAATTGCTCTCTCCTCCTTGTCAGAAAGTGCAGTAGTGGACTCCATAGTTACTGTAATAAAGGACCGAGGACAGAGGGTTATTAGCCTCATGACTAATGAGAGGACCATCGTTCAGGGGCAGGGAAATGTCAGATGAGGCAGGCCCAGGTCCCAAGCTGAGTTCTCCAGAAGAAAGAGGGGCCAGGGGCCACTAGGTCACCTGGCCTGGTCCTAGGGGAAGG
The DNA here is from genome assembly GCF_017639785.1 of Mesocricetus auratus. NCBI lineage: Eukaryota > Metazoa > Chordata > Mammalia > Rodentia > Cricetidae > Mesocricetus > Mesocricetus auratus. Next base: position 9,026,659 of record NW_024429200.1, read on the forward strand.
GCTCAGCAGGGGAGGTGTTAAGTTGCATTTTAAATTCTTTCTGTGTGGGAGCTGCCAGTCAGATCCCCTCTGTTGGGAAAGAGTTCTAACACCCCACTGGGAGAATGGTCTGTACAGAAGCAACTGGACTAGGTGGCTAGGCACTCTTAACCAGTGGGATGGCATCTTCAGGGGAGGGCTTTGGGAGTCATTGAACTTACAGAAACTCACACTGGATATAGAGCCACCCTTTCTTCTTCAAATGTGTCACAACAGCTTTCAAATGAATAATTCTCCTCTAGAACCTTCCTTGGGCTCAGAAGGGAGGTCTGTTGACCCATCTGACATCAGTTTCTGCGTGTTTTGTTTTTGAGCAGAACAAAGGGATGCGTATCTCAGTAATTAGCAAATCCCTCAGCCAGCTCATCTCCATGGGCCCAACAGGAAGCCTGCATGGAGTTTTCCCACCCCAACCTTGACTCTCACACATGGGCTGTTACCTGGCTCTTCCTCTCTCAAAATCTTGCTGCCCATTTTCTACAAGAAAGCTACTTAGATAAACAAATGTGGTACATCCACGCAGTGGAATATTATACAGCCCCTCAAAGAACGAGATTCCGACACACCGCACAATCCGAATGTGCCCAAGAACAGTTTGAGTGAAGTAAGCCAGACTCAGAGGATAAGAAGTTGATTACCCTACTTACAAAAGCAACCCAGAGTTACTCAAATTCAGAGTCAAGAAGCAGAGTAGCGATTTCAGAGGCTGGAGAGGCGGAAATGGGAAGCTGTGTCTGGGTGCAGAGATTTAGCTATGCAGGAGGAAATGAGTTCAAGTGCAGTGAATGATGTTGACTGTCCACACCGTGAATGTCTTTAACATCACCCAACTATAAGCAGGGAAGCTGATCAATTTCACACCCTGTACACTTGCCGTAGTAGAAATATAAGGCTTTCGTCTTCTAGTCCAAGTCTTCACTAGGGCGACTGGAGTGCCCTAAGCTTTGATCAGACACTGGAGCGCCCTAAGCTTTGATCAGACACCTTGTGCTATCTTAACTCACTGTCTCTGTGTACTCAGATCCCACTTCTCACCCAAGGTGACAGTTTAGTCCACCATGAAGATTCTTTCTGTGGATCTGGAAGAATTTCATTCTATGTATCGCAAGCAATTCCTAAACACTCAGTACTCAGCACTGAAGTAACTAAGTACCGAGCACGAGAGTGACTAGGAATTCATCACCAGAGTGAATAGACAAAGACAAGCAGAGTCTCTGAGTTGATCCGGTGTGTTTGACTTCCGCTTCTCAGAACGTGGATTCCTTCCAGAAGGTGTGGCCACATGAGACCGTCGGGAAGGAGGACCATGGTGTGGCAGGTGGAGGGCTTATACTCATGTGTGGTTCAGGCTGTGACAGACTGAACGTCTAGGTACACCTGTTCCCTCCACTTAACCCCTGGGATACCCTCCGGATATCATACCCTGGTTTGAGTTAGGGCTGGGGGAGGGGCCGGGACTGGGGCTGGGACTGTGAGCTGATCATTCCCAGCTCAGTCTTATCTCCCTGTCTCCGCCCTCCACCCTTTCCCATATTAAAGGCTCATTTGTCTTCTGCACTTCCCGTTCCCTTCCGCACCTCAGTCTGCCCAAGTGCTATAATTTATTCACAGCGCACATCTCCAGCCTGCTGCTCTCAGTCACTGATGCCATCCATATTCTGTCTTGCATTATTTAACTCTGGAAAATGTTCTGGTCCCAAAACGAAGAGGGAGAGACTCATTAGTCTAGGCCATATAAATTTCTAAGTCTTTGAAACTTGAGAAAGCTTCACAACCACTGTTCCAAAACCGCCTTCTTTCTTTAGAACAGAGGCCACAAGAAGTAGGAGGGCCTTGGTTCTGGTGCCCAATCCATGCCAACCTTCCCAAGTGGGCACAGCGAAGATTCTGATGGTGGTCCAGCTTGTCATTTACTGGTCATGGTCCTTTCACGGCACATCTTTTACTCTCTGGCCACGGTGACTTCCTGTGTGGGATGCGTCAGGCCAAGTGGCCGCCCAGACATCTGCAAGGTACACGCACACTGTATGACACAGGTCTCTGCCACTCCACAGCACCACACAGGACACGAGTTAAAGCCAAGTGAACCGCACCTTTCAACACGAATTTCTTTTAAACACACTTTACAACTCATGATGAACAGAGTTCATCTCCAAATTAGCTCACTATTCTAGAGAGTTTGCAGCTATGGAAACCTGAGAATGCCCCCTGCCAAGGCTTTAGGGTCATTGAAATTTACATAGTAGCTTTATTTCCAAATACATGGAGGTGTTTGGTCTCCACAACCTAGTTGCAGAGGTGAGTTGAGGGGAGTTGAGGAGCAGGTCACACAGAGGGAAATTAAAGCTCAAAGAGCCTAGATGTCTTCCTTAAGCAGGGATCTGAGACTTAACATTTTCTGGAAACTTCTCAGTGGGTGGGATACTCCAAAGCCCTCGGTTTCCCTGGTCACATGTGACAGGTACTTCCTCTCTTCAGTCGGGACCATTCAAGCCAGAAGTCTGGTAACCCTTTGCACTTGTACTGCTGGTCATGATCGGCATCTGATCAAATGTAGACTCATGTTCTTGAAGATCCAGAAGCTTCCTCAGGTCTCAGCGTGACTGTACTCAGGCTCTAGCTCCCTAACTAATGTCCTTCACCCCAGGCTTCCTCTCCCCACCTCTTCCCTCAGCCCCCACCTGCTGGTTTGTACCCTTCTGAAGATCGGGTTGCTTTGTTGAGTGAAGTCTACGTTTTCTGCAGTGGTGTCTATGGCTGTGGCTTTTTCTTTCTTTTTTTTTTTATTTTTCAGTTTAAATTTAGATTAGAAACAAGGTTGCTTCACAAGTTAGTTCCAGGTCCCTCTCCCTTTCCCTCCCCTCCTCCCGTGCTCTCCCCCCAACCCCCCCCAATATCCCCTCATTTCCCCAGGGAGGGTGAGGTCCTCCATGGGGGTGTCCATAGTCTGTCATTTCATACAGGGCAGGGCCTAGACCCTCCCCCCAAGAGTTCAGGGTGAGAGAACATCTCACATTGTTGGAAGTCCAAAGTCCGTGTGTATACTTGGGATGGGTACTGATCTGCTGCCCAAGGCTCAATAGATTACCTAGGCCTCCTCACTGACACCCACATTCAGGGGGTCGGCTGTGGCTTTCATATCAGCTGCCCGTCTGTATCACACCTTAGGCCTGCGTAATCCTGGACCAACAGTGATTCTCCAAACGAGCCAGGTGGGCTTCCAGCCCCATGGCTGGATTTCCTCTTTGTTTTGTGTTTATTTATTTATTTATTTATTTATTTATATTTTGTGTTTGGTGTTTAAACTGGCTATGCAGCTGAGAATGACCTTGAACTTCATGTTTCCTTCCACCCCTCAAGTGCTGGGATTACAGGCATCTACCACTAACTTCATTTGGTGCTGGGGAGCAAAGCCGGAGCTTTGCCCGCGGTGGGCAGGCACCCTACCACTGAGCAACACTCCCAGACCCATGCTCTGCTCGTTATGGCTCATCCTTGTCTTTTTTTTTTTTTTTCGAGACAGGGTTTCTCTGTATTGTTTTGGAGGCTGTCCTGGAACTCACTTGGTAGACCAGGCTGGCCTCGAACTCACAGAGATCCACCTGCCTCTGCCTCCCGAGTGCTGGGATTAAAGGCGTGCGCCACCAACGCCCAGCTTATCCTTGTCTTTGTCTTGCATGATGCAGCTCCCATTGTGCCTTGGGGCTTGGATTGGGTATAATTCTTTGCTCCCATAACACCCTGCATCTACTTTCAACACAGTCTTTTCTGTGGTACAGAAAGTAATGTGTTTGTTTATCTATCTCCATTATAAGACATTTGTTTCCTAAGAGCAGGAAACCAGCCCTCATTCCTTTCTTTAGTTGCAATGCAGCATCCACAAAACAGTACGAAGTATGTGTGTGGAGGGAGTTTGAGAGAAAACACTATCTTTGATTTTATTCTCAGAACAGTGGAGGGGAACAAAATGCCTCAGGATACGGGGTGTCCTGATAAAGATTGTTTCTTCTATTTGTATTGATCCCAAGGGCCTCCTTCAAAAATGTTTCTCTGAGGTTCAGATGCTCAGTCAAGGTCACACATATCTGCTCAACATCTCCTTTAGTTCCCAGGTATGTTCAACCTTTGCCATTGTGATATGATGTCATCTGTAGAGTTCACAGTGAGAAATACACAATCAAGCAACAGAAAAATGGTAAAAAAAAAACCCTCATAATGTTTTAAGCAAGCTTTATGTTGCTACACACACAGCTTTCCTTGACTGGAGATGGCATGTGGGCTGTGAGTTGAATACACCCTACCTGAATGTATTCCAAAGTCACAGGTGTTATCAGGATTCTGTATGGCCATCTTTGAAAGTAGTGTCCTTGTCCCCAAGGAAGAGCTGGTGACAAATTAGGGAGGGATTAGTAAAAACTCACTCCTTTCATTTTGGAGAGGACAGAATGCAAATCTCTGAGATCCCCAGTGTTATCATCTGCTTCTCATGGGTAGAGGAGGCAAAGGAACCAGAGTGCCCATGACCATTCCAGGGAAATGTGCTCATGTGCACACGGATGCGCCATGATCCTCTTCCCTGCCGCTCAAGGAGAAGGAACAAGTGTTGGGACAGAGGCTGGCAGCAGCCAACGTTGACCAGAAGTAGCAATTGTCTTTTCTTCCTACAAGGACACTTCATCTCTGTCTATCCATGGACCTAACAAAGCAATCACAGTCACCCACTGGTTCCATCTTTTACTCAATCACCTACTGATTTCTCAGATCCGGGTGGCAGAGCCACCGCCCCAGTATTAACACAGACTGTAATTACCCATTCTATTCCTCACCACCGCACCTCCGGTTTAAAGCTCTTAACTGGGCCAGATTTTACCGTCTTCTTGCTGTGGACATAAAAAGGACTGAGGTCCTCTAATCACTGCCTGGGGCCTCAGAGCAGCCAGCCATAAACTGCAATATCTGCTCATTTATTCCTGTTCATTCAATTGGCTTCAAATTGCTCCGAACGAATTCTTGGGCTGCAGAAGAAGCTGTGCAGGCTTATTTTCATTAGCAGGGGGACAATGAGCAGGGAGGTGGGGAAAGAAAGGGAAGGACTCTGTTTCTAGACTGTTCTCTGTGCCCCCAACCTTTCCTATCAGCCCCAAGACTCATACCTCCCCTTCCATGCAGGAAACTGGCCACCCCAAGGTGCCTGGGTCTTCTGCAGAGAACCTGGGTCTTACTGATACAGAATGCTCACTTGCAGTTAACAGGTCCTGCATGGGAAGGAGGGCCACGCCTGCACCTTCCTTCAGCTGAGCTGTGTCTCACCATGGTTTTTTATCTTTCCCAGGGAGGAACTGAAGGAGTTTGATTAGAAGAGGCAGGGTCCCAGTTGGGTATGGCCTTTAAGGTTTAAGTTGGGAAGTGACTCTAAAACACAGGTGGGTGACTTTTCTCTCTTCCCATAAGTAATGTTCTCACTAGGACCACCTCATCCTAGTACCCTAAGCTGAAATGATGCTTTTCTCTCTTGGTTTTCTATTCTATGGTTTTTACAGTTGAGGGAATCTCAGACATGTCTAATGTGAATTTTCATGATATAGCAAGACCCCCTTGCTTTCTCCTCCTCATCTCGTCCTTTCTGTCTATAACTTAGACTGTTAGGAAGTTTGTTCTCCAGACCAATTAACCTCAGTCCATGAATTCTATGAATCCTAGAAGGATAAAACTTAAGAGCCAGAAGTATTTCTGTTCACCAACCTTCCCCTTCTATTTACACAGGCAAGTGACTTTTTCTAGATACTCTCCAATCTTTCCAAAAGGCTTTCAGAATGCTTCCACTTCTAATGACCCATAGTCTGGAAGCTGAACCGAACACTTTAAAGACAGGTTGTTGTTCTTTCAAAGACTCCTTCCAGAGATTTATCACCCTTCACTTCTCTCTCGCTCTCCCTCTCCCTCTCTCGCTCTCCCTTCCTTTCCCTCCCCCTCCTCTTTCTAGATAACTGTGGGATTTCAGAAGCAACACCCCAACCATCCATCTTCATGAAGGAGAGCTTGCAGGGGAGTTGGGACTTGTGTTAGAAAAAATGATGGGTTTGTACCTAGGATACTTGCATTTGAGGTGTGGGCATGGATAGGTAATGAATGACTAGGGTGAAGGCTCTGGTGATCAGAGACAGTGCTATAGGAGAAGCATAGTTCTGACGGGATCAAATGAAACAACCAAGGAAAAGTGATGGAGATGGATACTGAGAATGGGGTCAGTTTTATCAGTATATGATGTATCTGGTGGGAGAATGTGGTCAGGATCAAGAGTGTTGGAATAGCATAAATCTCACTTTTGTTCTTCTAAAAGGTACAACTGATCTTTAAGGTACTATTCATGGAACTGATCTCTGATTGATGCTTTTCTCTTGGACCAACAGTTTATGTTTGAAACCAGTGGCTCCAAATCTTACTGAGAACCTGAAACCCGCTGGATTTTTCAGGACTCCTAGTTTTATCAACCAGCAGGCAGAGAAACGTGTGCAAAGATTGAGTTCAAGGTTAGGGAGACAGCTCATTGCTTAAGACAGGTATGAGGGCCAGAGTTAGAAATCCAAGTACCCATATAAGTTCTAGGCAGGTATGGAAGTCTAACAGTTATCCCAGTACTTGGGAGGTATAGACAGAGGGTACTTGGATAAAGCTTGTTAGCAAGACTAGTCAGGGAGCTGTGGGTTCAAGTGGGAGGTAGACCCTGATTCAGTATATAAGGTAGAAACCAATCAAGGAAAACACTTGTCATCAACCTATGGCCTCTACATCTACAGTCATGCTTGTATGCATATAGGCACGTGTGCCCATATGTGCATGTATGCACACACATACTCGCCCACAAATGCACACAGATTGAGCTTATCGCATGGACAGATAACATGTTTCTGCTAACTTCTAGCCAGCCTTTATAAACAAAAGGATCCAGCTGCTGTATTTCCCACTATCCATTCTCTACTGCTACCATAGCAATAGTGCCTTAGATAAAGTGACTGGAGTGGTTTAAAGAATGATAAGACCCTATTTTACATGTCTGTAAACATTTTCCTCTAGGCTTCCTTGGCATGGTTGAATGGCTTAATCCCCCGAGCTCAGGCAAGCAGTGTCCAGCAGTAGGCTCATCTCTGTCTCATGTCTCTTGAGGACTCAACCCACTGCTAACAGCAAACACAGCTTTCTAGTAGTTATAGAGGCTGGAGCAGGCTTGGAGCCCTGTGGCTTGACAGACAGAGCTGGGCACCATGGCAATCTGTAACACATCCCAGAGGTGAAGGCAGTGGGCAGACCATGTTGATTCATGCTGTTTCCCAAAGCTCCAAGACTTCCTGGCAGCTGAGCTGGCTTGGGGTGGTAAGTCAAGAGCAGGGCCTTCCAAGAAGGTTCATTCCTGACCTCAGAAGACTGCTCTGGAGGTTTAGGTCTCTTAGGGCACTCGTCATCGTCAGTCACCTTCCCTCTCCTTTCCCCAGAGCCTCTTACCAGCTGCCAACTCCCCTCCTCTCCTTGTTGAATGATCTATATACATACCTGCTTTTTCCATAGTATTAGGCAAAGGTGGCCGATATCATCATCCCATTTTACAGAAGAGAACACGGAGGGTGGGGAGATGGTTAGTCATTAATCCTAGGTCTCATAGAGAGGAAAGAGAATTGAGATTCAACCTACAGTTGGTCTGATGCCAAAGACTGTGACCCAACCACAGCAAAATGTGAACCCATGTTGCAAGAGATCAAGGACAGATGGAGCCCTCCATTGGTCCTGGTGGTCGGACTGTGGGACCTTATTGCCCAGCTAAGTTATATGTCCATCCTCCCCATGTCATCTTTCTTCTAAACACTAATTGCCACCCATTCTAGCAAGGTGAAGTCATTAAGAAGCAACTGAAAGCACAGATTCCGGAGACCTTACATACAGTGGGCCTCTGGCTCTATGATATCTTGTGTAATATGTGACTTTGGACAAGTTGCTCGGTTCTTGTCTCTCAACAAAGTGGGAACATACTGCTAATGACTACCTTCTGTAGAGTACATTTCTTGTGGGAGTATACCTTCCTGTAAGGCATACCTTTTTATGGGCATGCCTTTCTGTGGGGGCAAGGCTTCCTGTGGTGGCACACCTGTATTTATTATTATTATTGGGGTTTTTTTTTGAGACAGGATTTCTCTGTATAGCCTTGGCTGTCCTGGAATTCATTTTGTAGACCAGGCTGGCCTTGAACTCACAGAGATCCACCTGTCTCTGCCTCATTAAAGACATATGTCACCACCACCCTATTATTATTGTGTTAACTGGATACAAATTGGAGTCATCTGGGTAGAGGGAACCTCAGTTGAGAAAATAACTCCATCATGCTGGTTCATAGACAAACCTGTGGGATATTTTCTTAATTAATGATTGATGTAGGAGGATCAAGCTCACTGTGGGTGGTGCCACCCCTAGGAAGGTGTTTCTGGGCTGTGCAAGAAAGGTACCTGAGCAAGCCGTAGAGAGCTCGCCAGTAAGAAGCACCCTCCATGGTTTATGTTTCAGTTCCTGCCTTGAGTTCCTGCCCTGGCTTCTGTGCATGATGAACTATAACTTGTAAGGGGACATGAACTCTTTCCTCCCTTGTCTTTGGTCATGGTTTTTATGAAAGTGATAGAAAGAACACAGAGACGTCTTTCTATGGGATGTATGTTCCCTTGGGGTACACCATCCTGTGAGGGATAAATTCCTGTAGCATATACCTTTTCTACCTGGACTTGGAATCAGATATTGGGATTCTATTTTCAGGAGTGACACATGACAACAGCCTTGCTGAGGCATCACCACTAACCTCCTTAAGTTTTAATGTCTTTACCTGTAAAATGAGTCGTCTAATTCTCTGGAGCGTTGGGGTTTCATTAGACTCAAGGGAGACTGTGGTGCTTGAAAGAGGGGGGAAGGGAGAACCATGTGACAGTAAAGATGGGAAATGATTCATCGTGTCTGCCCATCCTTGTGTGGAGTTGTTCCTCAAACCATCTCTGTGAGGACATTGTGATAAGACAGAGGAGAGGTGGCTAGATCAGATCGTGGAAGTGGAGAGGAGCCAATCATGCTTCTGGATGGGTGGGGCCAATCGCCACTTTGATGATGTTCTGGATTCACCAGTACCTTTCTAGGTAGGCCTACAGCTACAAAGGGAGGGAGAGCTTAGTTCCTACAGATGCCTGTTTTAGGGTGTCACTGGGTCACAGGAGTTGTATGGACTTTGTTGATGCATATTGAGACAATGCATTGGAGAAAGTGTTGTGGAAGTTTCATATGGGAGAAGAACTAAGCCAGGGGACTGTGTGTGGGCGGAGTTGCTTTTTAGGGCACTGAAGTCTTACAAGAACTACATGTCTATCTTTGTGTATACCTGTATCATGTGGACAGACATCTACACTGTCCTTTAAATCTTCTGGGACACCTGTTGTGGTGGCACATACCTTTAATCTTAGCATTCAGGAGGCACAGACAGACACTATAAGTGAGAGTCCAGCCTGGTCTATATGTTGAGTTCCTAGCCAGCTAGAGATACACAGTGAGACCTTGACTCAAAAAGAAATCTTCTGGGATACATGGTTCCAAATTTGACCTAGGTAAGTCAAACAAGCACTGGTAAATGCAATATTCTAAAAGTTTGGGTCCCCATCTCTCCTAACATCTTAAGAAAAAATTCTTAAATTCTTATGAAGGGAAGAATAAAATTTAGCAACCTCTCTCTGAGGATACAATTCTTTTTTCATTGAAGATGTTCTCAAATCTATTAATGCCAAAAATTGTGAAGGGACAAAATGCTACTTGAATTAAAACTTAATAATAGCCTAATATTGTTTTAAGCTGGTAGAGGACTTGCAATCCTTGGATCAAAATGCAATAGCTAGGTTCCCATATGGGGGAGTGAAGATGACTGGGTGACACCTGTATCAGATATTTTCTATTGTGATAAAACACCATGACCAAAAGCAACTTATGGTGGAAAGATTTTATTGTGACTACCGTTCCAGAGGGACAGTTCATACTGGTGGTGGTGGGGAGGCATGGCAGTAGGTGACCTGAGTAGGATGCTGAGAAATCCCATGTATAACCATGAACATGAAACAGGGAATGGTGGACTAGGAATGGAAGAGGCTGTATACTCTCAAAGCTGGCTTCCAATGACACACTTCCTCCGTCTAGGCTGCACTTCCATAACCTCCCCCAAACAGTGCCACCAACTGGGGAAGGACCAAGTATTCAAATGCCTGAACTTATGGGGGCACATATCTGACTTAAACCACTGTAACACCAATACATACACAACGAATTCCATTATAGGAAAGGAACCCTGAGTATAGGGAGCCCAAATCCTTTATAGTGGGCAGCAGCCACTAATACTCCACTCTGATATGGGACCCTTCATTATCTTCCAGATTTGTTTGCTATACACAAATTCACATAAGGTGATCTGGAGCAACCACTCAGCATCTTGCGTGTAAAACACATAAAACCGTGGAGAAGAGTCTCTCAATGTTTTTTCTGTTCTGTGTGTTCCTTTACATTTGTCCCTAGGTTCTATTTCCCAGCTCCATCATTTGTCAGGCAGCTACCTCTGTGGTGTCTAAGACTCATCCTTTCCTGTCCTGCCTTCCAGGAAACACCATTCAGACATCTAACCTGTAGAGGCTTTCCTGGGGACATCCACGAAGGAAGCTTGCCTTCCTCTTCAGGGGCCCTCAAGGAAACTGCACCTGGAAGGTGCGTGGTCTCATCTCCAGTCCTAGAAACATGAAGACAAATTGCATGCAATTTAGAAGCAAGTAACTTAGGTGATTAGGGATGATGTCAGGGGAAGGAATTGCACATGCAAATGTCTGCTCAGGTTGCGGAGAAGCAGCTGAAGGATGGGGCTGTGGGAAGCATCCCTCATCTGTGTGTCCCAGCCACAGAGAACCTTTCACAATACAGATCTCTGGCTGTTCTCTCCTGACCTTTCTTTTCTCATCACCAGGACCAACTTAAAGAAACAACTTAAGGAAAACAACTTAAAGGAAACAACTTAAAGGAAAAAGGATTTCTTACATTTTTGGTCGTGAGCCTAGCCTTTAATGGCTGAGCTATTCCTTCAGTCCGAAGAAGGATTTCTTTAAGCTTGCAGTTCAGAGGGTACTATCCATTGTAGGCGGCAGTGACCATGGTGGCTAGAGTGGCTTGGTAGATGGTCATGGAAGCCTGTGGTGTAACGTCTCACATGGAGTGGAGAGCCAACATCAGGGTCAAGCTATAGCCCTCAAGGTCTCCCTGCAGTGGCCCATATCTGCAACTAGGTGCTATTTGCAAGAGTTCCACAACATTCCAAAATAATGCTAACTGGCTGGGGACCAAGTGTTTGGAAATGTAAGTCATGGGGGGGCATTTTATATTAAAACTGTAACATATTCCTCTCTTACAAAACCAGATGAGAATGATCACTTTTGTTGCTGGAGATTAAAGACATACTGTATATTAATAATTACCTAGCCTAGTGCCTGGTACACCAGAAGAGCCCAGGCAATGCACACTAGATTTTTAATACAATAAATGAGAAATAGAAAGAGCCTTAGCTTCAACTTCAGGGTCCCAGTCCACAGAAGATGAAAGTGAAGGTCTGGGGGGCAAGTGTGTGACCCATGACAGAGCCTTCATCACAGAGGGAGCAACACTAGCTCCATGTGCAATCGAATCTGGGTCTCCTGATCACCAAGCTGGCACAGGAAATTTCTAGAACCAAGTTTACCCAGAATATTTAAGACATAAAAACATATGATGGGGGCTGGAGAGATGACTCGGTAGTTAAGGGTATGCACTGCTTTTGCAGATGTTGTGAGTGTCATTTTTCATGCTTTCATTGTTAATGTCCATACAATAAGAAGGGAGAATGGAAGCTTATCAGACTTCAGGTTCTTCTATGTTCCTTAAACAAAAGCAAGTGCATTGATGGAAAGTTTGCTGGCATGAAATGGAATGTAGGTTTTTGCAGCAAAGGCCTTCCAAGGTTCTTCAAACTCACTTTGAATGTTGACATCAATGTATATGAACTTGTTATTTTAGGGGCTCAGTAGAGGTGGCCATAAATTCCTTATTTCCGAAATTCTCATTAGACATCTCCAGGTTTATGTGAAGAGAACTTATTACAACTTCCCACAAGTAAATTAATCTCCCTTTCATAATCCTTTTTAAGGATGCCAATGCTCTTTACTTCTAAGGAATCTCACAAGGCATTTTTTCAATCAACATCTATTGAGTCAATAATGATTATGTCTCTACCTTCTATTAATCAAAATCAACTGCCAGTCAGAGCTTTTGATCAGTCTCTGACCATTGCTTTTTCACTGGGTTGAAACAATTCTGGGCTATAAATCAAAACATGATGTTTTCATATAACTAAGCAAATTTATTTCCAATGAACTATTTCTGTTGTGTTTTTGGAAATATTGAAAGTTGCCCAAAGATTCTGATTACTACTGCCAAGAAGCACTGGAAACCATTAGGCACAAGATCAAGAAGTTAGAAGATGAGCTATGATGATGGCTTAGTTGGTAAAGCACTTGCCATGCAAGCATGAGGATCTGATTTCTGTGCCCAAATAAAGAGCCAAGTGGAGGTATGGTGGTGTGAGTTTGTAACTCTAATAATGGGGAGGCATAAACAGTAAGTCCCTGGAACTTACTCTTCAGCCAGCCTAGCCAGGTCAGCTGTGGAAGGAATTGGCAATAGGGTGGGAGGATGGGGGGATGGTGGGGGGGTGCGGGAGGAGGGGAGGGAGAGAGAACTGGGGTTGACATGTAAAACAAGATATTTAAAATTAAAATAATAAAAAATATTAAAAAAACCAGAAGCCTAGATGGAAAACTCCCCAGGAAAGCTGAAGCTGACCTATGACCCCCATATACACATGCACATAGATGTCCACACACTGACATAGACACACACTCACACATGCATAAACAGAGAAGACGGTGAAGATGAAACAGCAGTAGCACCTAGAAGGAACCCTGGGAATAATGTGGTCCAGACTCTGATTTTAAAAGGAGCTGAGGACTAAGAAGCTTGTCTAAAGACGCTAGCTGAGGTCTCTTAGAGTTGGCCGCCAGACCTGTTGACATGACCCTCTTTTCTGAGAATGATTGTGGCTTAGGGAAAGACCTTACGGCCATGACTGGCCTACCCTGGTGAACTCCTCCTCATTTAGAGCCTGGCAACAACTGACTGTCTTTCCTTATATTATGGTTTGAATATGAAATAACTGCACTACAGGTTTGTGTGTTGAATGTTTGGTGCCCAGCCGGTGGCACTATTTGGAGACCAGTTCTGGAAAAATTTAGGAGGTAGGATGGTAGCAGAAGGAAGTAGGTCATGGGTGTAGGCCCTTGGGGCTATCTTGTTCCCGCCCCCTGACTCTCCTGTACTGTTTGTTTCTGGGCTACCACAGTGTGAAAAAGTTCATATCACTACAAGGTTCAGCTTGCCCCAGGCCCAAAGTAGTGTGGCCAGGCAAACACGGATGGAGACCGCCGAAGCTACGGATCAAAATAAGTTGTTTTTTTCAGGTACCTGGGTCACAGTGATGAGGAAGCACATGGTTTCTGTCAAAAGGATGGCATTCAGAAGAGACATAGGCCCTGCCATTCTGAAGGCTGGGCCATGGGGGGAGTTCGTGCTCTCCTGAGGCCTAATGCTGGAGCCACACTCTTTTGCTTTCTTGTCATGTGTCTTAGATTTCCAGATCTTTCTTCAATTTCCTGATACAGTTCAATGTCTTTCCAAAGACTCGTTCCTAAGATAAATAAATCCTATCTAGAGTTGATATTTGGTGCTAGCTACCAAAAAACCCCTTAACTGAAAGGAGGCACAGGATTCATGAATAGCAATATTGCCATGAGAGCCCAGACCTTGGGACTTTCAATTTAATGTTCTTTGTAGCACAACATGCTGCCCCTGAAATATACATATAAGTCCTTGATGTAACTCATGATTTGAAAGACACAATAATTATTAGACAATGGAAGTTGTAGGGGAAAAATCAATCTTTTGTGATTGTTACTGGGAAATATTTTTAAAATTTTGAGCTAGAGAAAACAAAACCGCAAAATACCCAAATTCTCCATTATATTAAATTAGAGTAATGAATCCAGTTTACTTTAAAATGGGTTCTTATAACACAATTTCTAAGCTAGATTTGCCAAAACATCAATATACAAAATAGACATTCTAAGGATGTTGAAACCACTTTCACTGATGTATTTAATAATACCACTTGGTTTTTCTGTGAGTTCTTAGTGGGATGCAAATGAATATGCATCTCTAGACAAAAGAATACACATTCCTTCAAGGGTGTGAGGGGAACAACAAGGGTTTTACATTTTATGAATATCCTTATTTTATCAGTCAAGATACTCCAGGCAATTGCTTGCAATCCCCTGAGAGAAGGAAGTGGAGGAGTCGAGGGGTATTTGCATATGAGTCAACATTTCATTACTATAGCAAAGTACTAGAGTTCATACATGCTAAATGGAGGAGATGTTTATTTAGTCTCAGAGTGTTGGAGGTTGCAGTCCATGGTTGGCTAGCCCCCATTGACTTTGGGCTTTTGAGTCTGTCCATCATAGCAGGAACCTGTCAGTCACCTTGCAGTTACTGGTAAGCAAAGGGAAAGAAGAGAGGCCACATCCTTCAAGGACATGTCCTCCTGTGACTGGAAGCTTTCTAACTAGATCCTATGTTTTAGATGGTCTTTTACCTCTCAACAAAGTGGTAGTTTGGAGATCAAGCTTCAACCACAGGGACATTTGCAAGGTGCCCATTCCAACCATGGCAGTAAGCTAGAGTTAACCCCAGGTGTCTGCTGCTGTTTAAGCTTTCCGAGTATATTTTGAACAAAAGAAAAATGATGGCTTGGTTTATGTGTTGTCTCTATAACTTTTAGTGCCGTATATATACTTAGGTGTTTAATAAATGTCCAGAGAAAGAAGAATGGAATGAGGGAAAGAAAGAAAGAGGGACTCAGGAAGAAAACACTGCAGGAATGAATAGTGTTCATGAGCAGCATATTTGAAAATCGTCTTAGCAAGTCCTTGGGACACATGTCCCACAAAGTCCTCTAGTAGGCTGGGAGACTTGTAGCCATCTTGACAGGAATGACAGTTGAGGAATTCATCAGTGTACAAAGACTGAGAAGGAGAGTTGGGGAGGGGAAAGGAGAAGCTGAAACAAATTAAAAGTAGAAGCAAGCTGGTAGGATTGTGCAGAGGAACATGTGGAGAGCTCGCAGCCCATGGGCCCCCAACTCTGCTGGCACCTCCTCCCTGCTCACAGGGCCGGCTCTTCTCCTCTTCCGTCTCAGAACTTTCTGGAGGAATTTTTGTAGCTAAGTAACACACCAGCTTCCTTTCAATGTGTTATTGGGACATTTGTATTTTAGTAGACTTTTTTTTTTGCTATAGGAATGACTTTGTAATGATGGGATTTCTACCACCAGCCAGCGACTGGCGAAGTTTTGCTTGGTTCTGGAAAAGAATCTTGCTTAATGCCTCTCACTGGTCCCTCCCTGCTTCTTTCCTCTTTCTCCTTCCTGACTCACCCTCCTCCATGCACCTTGTCTTCCATCTGCTCCCTTTCCTCTGTGCTTACTATTTGACTAGGAAGCCAAAAATTAAAGAATTCTACACACACACACACACACACACACACACACACACACACACACACACGTGCGTGCACATGCACACGCATGTGCCTACATGCATGTGCGTGCACATACACACACTCCTGCACATGCACACACACACATGTGGAGGGGGAGAGAATTGTGCCCTCTATTCAAAAGGAGGCATGTAATATTCTTGCAGAATGTAAGGAGTGTATTTCCTGAACATAAGTATCAAGAGCAAACCCAAGGCAGGATGGGAAAGACTGGGTGAAAGGGTTAAAGGAGGAACTGTGGTGGTAGCCGGAGAGAACTGACCCTTATAGATTGCTGTATGTACTGTAGCACACACATGCTTAAAAGTAAAGGGTGATGACCGTGGATTTGGAAATTAGGACCCAATAGGGATAAATTTACCAACAGGAATACAATGGGGGCCAAATAGAACTCAATAAACTGAGTGTGTTGGCTGTGTTTCAGACTGGTGGGGGCTAACCACTGAACCACTATAGAAGAGATCACGACATCAGGAGACGATGCCCTTTTAGTAAACCTGGATAAGCACCTGTTCCTGCCCTGTCTGATGCTCCTTTTGTGGTTAGATGGAGTTTGTGTCTCAAACGTGCACACAAGGGGAGTGTGGTCCTCAGATACCAGTGTCGGGTGGTGGACTGTTAGAGGTGGCACCACCACCTTCATAGACGTTCGTTGATCTTCTGCAGGAGTTCTGTCTAGCTTTTAGTCCCTCAGGCTGGGCCACCCCATGTGTTAGGCCTCTTCTAAATGTGCCCAGTGCCTTCTATGCTTTTCTACCATGTTGTCATACAGTCAGGAAGCCCGCACCAGATGCCCAACAGAGGAAGCCACTTGATCATGGCCTTCCAGCTAAGGCACCCTCTTTGATTCAAAATACCAGCCCCAGTGACAGTTACTATAACAACGTGGGACAGACCTGAAGTCTGACATTCTCACCATTGGCCAGTGCCTCGATCCTTAGGAGCTTCAGTTTCCCCTCTAAACGAGAACCTTATAGTCAACACATACCCATTTACACCATCTAAACAATCTGAATGCGTGTCTTGATAATATTGTAAATTACTCTGGTAATGGACTTTTGGAATCTAAAGAGCAAATGTCAAGCCTATAAATACCAAGGTGCTGTCCACAGTGTGGCACTGAGTTCCAGAGAGAGGCCATTTGGCGGAGCTCCCTCTTGGCTCTGGTCCCTGTAAAGCTCTGAGCAATCTGTTTTGAGATACAAAGAATAAAGATCTCCACAAATGTGTCTCTTAGAGATATTCCTAGTTTGGTGAATACTCCCAAGGTGCACTGTGGAGGTTGTTCAACCAGCTCCCAGGGGTTTCAGTCCTCCTAGGATAGATACTGGCAGAGCCTGTGCTTTGGCTGGTGTTGGGGTCTTAGCAGGCGGGAAAGCTGATGGTAGGAACCCGGCCCTGACACCTATGAGCCAGAGGAGACGATAGCATCTGCTAAGTTGTGAGCACACTGTGTAGAGGTTAGAGGTCTTGGAGTCCTTGGAAGTGTGGGCAGAGGACTGGGTAGCATGGCATCCAAGGGCAGCTGCGTGCTTCTTCTCTGGTTTGATCCCGGGGAGAATGTCAGATAGGCTAAATGCCATTCAGATGAGGAAGGGGAGATCAATTGCTTTTCATATTTATTGATCTTATTCAATGCACAGCTGAGGTAATGGGGTGGGAGGGGAGCAGAGGAGAAAGGGTAGCCCTCAGAAGGTGAGTGATCAACCATCTCTTGGAGCAGTGGGAAGGTCAGGGAGGTTGCGGGCCACAGCTCGCTCTGACTCCCTTAAAGGATGTGGGAGGGTGGAGGATCATGTGTATTTGGGCTTGGGGGGAGCACCTGTTCCAGAAGGATCTTTCTGGTCTGGGGGTTGGAATCTTATTCAAATACAGCAGAATTATCTTTCCCACCTTGTTTTCTTCCAGTTTAGAAAACAATACATGTCTAATTTCAGAAAAGATGGCTTACAAAAGACTAATATAATAGAAAAATTAATTTTACCTGCATTGCAACCATTCCGATATTTTTTCTAAACATGATTTATCTTAAGTTTGCTGGAACTTACATGTATGACATCATATCTTGCTTAATAATAAAATACATTTTCCAAGTTATTTAAAGCTCTTCATAATATCCTTTAAATAAGACCTTTTTAAAATATAGAAGAACCATTATAGAAAATTTGAAAAATATAAGAATAGAAGAGGAGGTTAAAAATTAATCAGAATATTGCCATCCAGAAATAACTTCTATTGATATTTTAATGCTTAATTTTAAATGTCTTTCTATATCTATATATCTAGGCTATGCACCTCGATGGAATTATCAGTCTTGCTTTTCACTTATGCTTGGAATCATCTGCAAAAACGTAATTTATGTACTATTTGGTTTTATCTCTGCAGCAGTCTTTATTTGACCAGCCCACTGTCACTGAATTATGAAGAACACAGTGATGGCTTTATTTGTATTTGTCTTTAACCTCTTAGGACATGGGAAAGAGTCATATTCTGGACCGCTAAATCTCAAGTGCTTACGAGACACATACAGTTCAAGGCTGCCATCCTGACAGGATGATGTTGGGACATGCCCACCGTTACGGAAAGTCTTTAGTACAAGCACCAGAGAAGAAAGACTGCTCCACATCCATCATTTCTAGTTTGCTTCTGTATGGCTTAGTTTCCTTTCCTGTTGCTGTGATCAGAAAACACCCTAACAAAAGCAATTTCATGGAGAAAGGGTTTATTTCAGCTCATAGTTCAAGAGTGCAGTGCTGCATGGCGGGGAAGTCAGGGTGATGGCGCTTGAAGCAGCTGTTTCATTACAGCTGCAAGGGGGAGGAGAAAGGGATGAATACACGCCGTTACTCTGACCCCTCTCCCCACCTTCACAGCCCAGGGTCACAGCCAGGGACTGGTGCCACCCACAGTGAACAGTGTCCTCACCCCAGTTAGCACAGTAAAGATAATCCCCCACACTCACACCCAGAGGCCTACCACCCAGGTGATTCTTGAGTCTAGGATGCTGGTAAATGATACTATCAAGATAAGCACTTCTGGAACTTTCTATCTCCAGTTGTAACCCTCAAGTGCCACTTGTCAGGAAGAAACATCCTTCAGCCTCCCTAGTCTGGTTCAGAACTAGGTTTTCTATCCAAAAACAGATATTGGACAGGGGAGGGTAAAATTCTCTGTATTTTAACATCTTTGACAATAGTGAGAGGCTATTATCTCCCACACCCCTGTTCTGAGGGCAGGCTTGCTGTCATCACACCCAGACAGGCAGGGACACAGAGGGAGACAAGGTACTAATTACATAAACACATCAGAACATTGAGAAGGAAAGGGCCTGGGACACATACCCCATGCCAAAGGCAGTTTAAGAAATTAACCACAACTTTAATCCATTTAATTCATATTTCAGCACCCAAGTTCCAGCTGTCATGTTATAAGCAGATGACCTCAGAGAGCTTTACAGAAAGTTTCTTAGGTCTTAATGTCCATGGGGAATACTTCAGTGGCGAAAGAAATTATTGCTAAAGAGGAATATGTGTTTGGCAGGATGATTCTGGACCCCAGTGGAGATTAAATTAAAGAATCACTGTCTCTTCTCAGAAGACATTAGAACAGAAAGGGATGAAAGTGGAGATTTCCTGCCAAAGAGCGATAGCATCAGGGTGGGACCTCACACCGCCAAGTCCCAGGTCAGCTCCTAGACTCCTACTTCTGTAAGAGCAAGAGATGAGTTTCTCCTGCCCCATGACCAATCTCCAGGGTAGACACAGGGTCATGTGTCACCACCATGCATCTGGTCTTATTCAGCCTCAATGTGCTCTCAAAGGACAAATGTATCTTAGGAAAGATAATGAGATTGGGGATCAGAGATACAGTGTTTCTTTCTTCATATTCCCTCTTAAATACCATTTGATACACACACACACACACACACACACACACACACATATATACATATATATAATGAGATATCTCTTTAATAAAGTAGGGTGATAAAACACACACTAGTATAATCTGCCACTTCAACTAAGAGCCAAAGTTCACCAACATGATGGATGCTACCTGCATTGTTGACTCAATCCTTTGTGGATTCTATTTTCCATCAAAATAAGCACCATTGGACTGCGGCAATAGCCTAGTGTGGGTAAGGCCCTGGGTTTCATTCTCCTCACTGAGAAATAAAAGAGAACCACTGTTTTGTGTTTATCATTCCCTGGACTTTGAAAGTATAATTTCATCTCTCTTTCTGCAAAGCACTGCACAGTATGTTGCTTCATTCTTTTTGCTTTTGAGCACAAAACAAAAGACATATTGATGATAATTTTTGAGGCTTGCTTTTTATTCAACATATGGTTCCAGGATTGTCCTTGTGGTTGTGAGTAGCTGTATTACATTCATTTTTCACTATCTAATATTCTATTGTGTGGAATATATCAGGATTTATGCATTTGCTTTTCCCGTCAGAGGATAGTTGACTGTTTCAAGCTTTGCTGATATTGTGATCGGGAATATCTTTCTTGTCCTATATGCCTGAGAATCTCTCTGGGATGCAAACCTACAGCAGAGCCATTTAGCCTCTCATAGGTGCAGGTTTAACTTTCAAGGTATTTCCACTTTTTTTCAAAACAACCAAATAACATTATTAACCTTAAAAAAATAGTCATTTAACCATCAGTATACTAGGAGTTAGACATGACTAATTACTGGGTATATTCACCACACTGAGATATTTGGAAAAAGTGATTAAAATTTTTTGTTCTGGGGGATTGGGAGGGGCCTTGTAATCTTAACATTTCCATTTTTCTTCTCTTTAAAGAACTTAGGCCTAATTCTAGGTGCCCAAGGGCTTTGGAAGGAATCATAAGAAAAAAGTAAGAATAGAGATGGATTTATCTCTTAAGGAAACTCAGTCAGATACTCAAAGTGTGGGAAGTTTCCTTTTTGAGACAGAGATTACATCTGGCAAGTCCAGAGCTTGCTAAATCTCCACAATGACACCAGTCATTCGTAATTTCCTTGACCTATTTCTCGTCCTCTATCCCACTGCTCCATCATAGGAGACCAGAAGACACGATAAACAGGGTGGATAAGGAGAAACGGAAGCTTTGTTAGAAATGGCATGTGCCCCTTCTATCTTCCAGAATCTCACAGACAGTGAGCAAAGCAGGGAAGAAGACTAAACCCCAAACCAGGATCAGAGTTGCGTTTTACAAAGACCTAAGCTATTGATTCAAATGGAGGCTGTGCTGTTTGAAATAATGATGATGATGAACAGTTTGTACTAATCAAGATTAACAATGAAAGTCGTAGGACCCACTTCGTGTTTCATCCAGGAATAGGGGAAAGCTCTGACCACAGAGTACACTTAAAGGGATTATGGGAGACAGGGAATTCTTTGATGATACTACTGAGCTCAGCTTGCTCAGTGTAGGGGTAATAAGGTTAGTAACAATCATAAAAAACCTATATCAGGTTTTGTTATTTTACCTGTAAACTGTATGGCTATACATAAAATCAAGTGTGGTAAAACAAACAAACAAACAACAAACCTGGGACTAGAGAGATGGCTCAATGGTTAAAAGTGCTTGCTGCTCATGTAGAGGACTAGAGTTCTATTCCCAGCCCCCTTGTTATATGGCTCCCAAACTCCTGTAACTCCCGCTCCAAACAACCTATTCAGGCATTTGTGCATGTGCACGAATGTGCACGCTCACACACACACACACACACACACACACACACACACACACAAATAAAATAAAGCGAATGCTTAAAATAGAACTGAATTATCATACCCCTCCCATCAAGACTGCAATCTATGTGAAAGAGGGAGCAGAAAGATTGTAGGAGCCAGAGGTGATGGAGGATGTCACGGAAACAGCATTTTTAGGCTCAACAGGGTCAATACACATATGAACCTATAGAGACTGTTACAATGTGCACAAGACCTGTACAGTCTCAAGCCGGACAAAATCCCTGCACAAGGAAGGGAAGTAGACACAAGATCACACCCGTAGGCTACAAGCTATTCGCAGATAAAAACTTCTGGGAGAGAGACTATCAGTTTTCTTCAGTAGATGACTCTGGGTGTATTGACCAAACCCCAGGGCTGGCTTCATGTTAAGAAGTAGATGGCCAGCACAAAATAGATTCTATGTTCTTAGTGGCTTCTTCTTTTGCTTTTAGAGAGAAAAAACAGGAAGTTGGTTGGTAGGATCTGGGAGGAGTTGGTAGGAGGGAAAAGAATAAGATAAAAATATACTCTATGAAATTCTCAAAGAACAGATTAAAAATTAATGTTTATTCCTGAATGCAGAGTTCCTGTTTCCCTTTGTCTCTAACTACTAGTCACCCTCAGGTGTCTTAGCCTTTGCGGATCCTGTGAGTGTTATGGGTACTTTCTATGTTCATAATGTGTAGTCTCATAATGGGTAGAACGATTGACCCTCTTTTCATATGTGTTTTGATTTTCATGGTTTCTTCTGAGTAGCATCCATTTCATGCTTTTGTACTTTTTCTGTTGAGTTTTATCATGTTTTAAATCGACTTCAAAGAGTTATTCCTGTGTTTTAGACCCAGATTCTTTACCAAGTAAGCAGTCCTCTAATGTTTCTTCCCAGTTGCTCTTTACTTATTGAATTATAACTTTGATAACTCAGATTTCTTTCCTTTCTTTTGAACAGAGCTCTTCATTTTAAAGTAGTCATTTGGTTTTTGTTTGTTTGTTTGTTTGTTTTTCAATCCTGGGTAGGCAGCTCAGTTGGCAAAGTGCTTGCTGTACACGCACGAGGATTTGAGTTTGATCCCAGAAGCCCACATGAAAAAGCCGACCCATGTATTTGTAATCCTGGCACTGGGGAGGCAAAGATGGGAAGGTATCTGGGACTTGAAGACCAGACTAGCCTTATCAATGAGCCCCAGGCCAGTGAGAGGTGCTATGTCTCGAAAGAACAAGATGGCTGGGCATAGTGATGCATATCTTTAATCCCAGCCCTGGGGAGGAGGCACAGGCTGTGATCCCCAAGGCTGGCTTGGTCTACATAGTTCCAGGATAGCCATGGCTCTATAGAGAGATTCTGTCTCAAAAACCCGATGACCAAAACCAAAACTAAGATGTATACATGTATGTATGTATGTATGTATGTATGTATGTATGACAACCTTCTTAGTCTGTATAATGTTACTTGATTGTACATGTAAGGTTGAGGCCTCTGAACCACACCCCAGTCCCTACTCTTGTCCACATTTGAGACCTATTGGTGTAGTCACTGTTCAGTATGTGATAACAGTTAATGAAAAAGAGGCCATGACTTTGAAAGATGAGTAAGGAGGGGGCTGTGGGATGGTTTAGAGGAAGGAAAGGGAAGGGGGAAATGATTCAATTTTCGTCTCAAAAATAACTTAAAAATTATAAAGAAGCACTCACCACAGGATTGAAGCTAATAAATGTACTCTTATAGTGGTTTATAAGGGGAAATTACTGTGTCGTATTAAGTTAATGATCACAGAATTGATTTAAACCATCAATTTATGTGCTGTCCAAACAACTTATGTTTCCTTGGAGTGATACTTTGAGTCCCACTGGCGTAAAGGGAATTATGATATTACAATAAAACTAGTTAAAGAGCCAAAGAAAAACAGGTGGACGGCTCTGGAGGAAGGAGCGGCATCCTGGGTTGACCTCTGGCCTCTGCCCCCTTACTCAGACATGCGCACCCACACATACACACACCCCTCACCAAAGTTGTCAATATTTTCCTTGTACCTGTCTCTGTGTCTTCCCCTTGCTTCTTTTGGTGTGTAAAAATACCCCTCCATGATTTTTCCTAAATGTTTTCAACAGCACCTGCCGTGGCTCACTCCTCTGTTCACTGGGGACTGATTTTTACATGTATCCCATTTCCAACTTTCTCTCCTTCCTTTGGATGCAGCCAGTGGTCTCAGAACCATTTATTGTTAATTAATCCTTTCACCAGTAAACCTGAAATGCCATGCCTGCATCAAGGATAGGGGGTCTATGTAATAAATCTGGGAGTCTGGTTATGTTAGTCCTCTATTTTATTTCTGCTTAAGGGAAATCTTACTCTCATTCTTGAGAATCCGGGGAGAGGAGTGGGGAGCCAGTGTCCTAAGTCACGAGTACCTGGGCCTTTGAGCTCTTACAATCTGTCTGTGCGAAGCTTGCTTATGAGTGTGGCACCACAAGGCTAAAACCATCTGTCTGTGGTGCCCAGGCTCCCCATTCGATGTATGAAATGCCAAATCTCTTATGACCTGAGGCTGTGCTTCTAATATCCTTCTAATTCCTGAATCCCTAAGACAGATGAACCATCTGACACAAATGTTAGAGTTTACCCAAGGACAGGAGAAATAGCAGGGTTGGCTTGTAAACCAGTTGTGCTGGATGTGACAATCCAGGAGGAAAGTAGCCTGGTGTCAGAGCGGCTTGCAGATCACAGTGTTTTGTGCTGTCACACATCAGGAAGAGAAAATGAGGCAGAAGAGGGATGATCTGAGAGATACCCCAGTGAAGTCTTTTTCCATCCAAGCCTCTGCTTTTTGACAGACAGCTTTTGGGATGCCTCTGGAAAAGGTTGAAAAGACGAACCTCGGAGAGCTCTGTCAGGTGTGGGGAGAATCTACTCATCTCTCCATACGATAGCACCTACTGTGGGCTGGTTACTACCATAGGGGCTGAAGGACACAGTATTAAGACAAGCGGCCAACACTCTAATAGGAGGATACAGGCATTCGGCAATTGCTCATGATCATATGAGTGAGGCAATCTTAAATATGAGTGAGGCTTGTCTGGAAGAAAAACGTGATGCTCAGGGGTCATGCCTTGAGGAAGGGTGAGAGGCAGGCAAGTACAGCTCTGGGGACATCTGAGGGACTAAGTTTCCAGTACTGAACTAGTCAGAAAGCAGCCTTATCATTTGGGGGTTAGCCATGAAGTGATGGCTGAGGAGTAAGCTGTGACAGAAGCAGGGAGAGGCAGGCCGGCACTGACTACTTACGTGCTGTGGTTGGCCAAGAGTTTGGTTCTAATTTAAAGAATGGAAATCACCGGCAGGTTTTAAACATGGAAGTGAATTATTAGGGCTTAAAATTGGAAAGTAGTTTGTGTTGTTCAAAAGAATAAACAGTTCTGTGAGGACGTGGAAAACTAAAGCAGTCTTTGTAATCACCTGTGATCATTGCCTTAACTGTTACTCTGCCCCTTTGTTGGTCTGTGTGTTGGTCAATGTTTTTGTTGCTGTAACAAAATAGCTGAACAAATAAATTTAAAAAGAGGAACAGATTTATTTTGACTCATGGGTTCAGTTCGTGGTAACTTGTCCCAGCTGCTTTGGACACTGTGGGGGCGAGAATGCATGGTGGAGTGGGGGGGGGGGAGGAAGGGGCTAGTGTCCCACTTAGCCTTAATGCATACCATCCGTGACTTTCCGTTCATTGGACACACTTCCTAAATGTTCTGCTACTTCTCAGCAGAGCCATAGAGCGACAGCCAACCTAAGCCTGAAAGACAGCGGTCATCCACAGCATAGCAGTTTGGCTCTAAAAGCCAATGCTCTGCACACTGAACTCTTTGCCAATAAGGACTTGGGGCAAAAAGAATGGAGCTTTCTGGGCTTGGGTGGAAGTGGAGTTTGCATGCCTCTGGGTAGTCTATCATACCCACTTTACAAATGGTACACTCTGACTGCAATATTTATCAGAGGATTATCCGGCTTTGAATACAATCCAGACTGTGGTTTCCTGAAAACTACTGATCACCCTCATCTGACACCAGGGTCATGCTTCAAGGTGTCTCACTTTTCTTGAGGCTCTGTTTTCCTTCCTTCCTTCCTTCCTTCCTTCCTTCCTTCCTTCCTTCCTTCCTTCCTTTCTTTCTTTCTTTCTTTCTTTCTTTCTTTCTGTCTTGGTATTGGAGATTGAATGTTAGGCAAGAAGTCTACCCCTGGGCTAGCTCCCCAGCCATCATAGTTTTTCATTTTCTCTGGGCCAAAAGCATACACCAGGCTTCAACAAGGGCCCATCAAAAGAGCAGCTGGGTTCTGTGTTTGGCACTTCGTTTTTTCCTCATCTGGAGAAGTGAAGTTTTCTTCTATGCACTCTCCAACCAATACCCTTCTGGGTCTGCGATGTATCCTCTGAGAGATGTCTACCAGACATCCTTTTTCAGAGCTGCCCACTTCTTCCAGAAGCAGCCCCTCCTGCCTCTGCCTGAGCCACAATATCAAATGCTCTCAGCTTCTCCAGGCAGCTTGGCCTTCCTTATTCTGTTACCATGTGCCAGGCTGTTTATGGCTGCAGAGTTTCAGCTCTGGGTCCACTTTTGGACCACCTGTGGTACAGAAGAGCCATGACTGGAAGTTAGGAGACTTGGGTCTTCAGTGCAGACTTGCTGGGTGACCTTGAGTAAGCCTGTCCAGATGTGCACTCATGAAACCAATGGATTGTACCATAAAGTCTGTCACTGTTGCGGAACTCACATCTCCTCCCTCTGATAAAGTGATTTGGATTCCATTCAAAAACTATTTTTATAGATGTAATAGAAAGACACAACTCCAGTGGGTTATATGCCATATAGAAGCATATTTGAATGCAACATGTTAATTTGTTTTGCTAGGCTAACTCATTTGACACAGATCTTAGAATAAGCTCTTTCTGCCATCTGTGTACATGTATGCTCAAACTATTTATTAACAGGCCATTGGTTGGGAAGGATTTGCACTTATTTGGTATGTCTGCACCCAAGAAATAGTACCAGCAAATGCAATACTGCAGCATGCATCTTTCCTGGGTAGTCCCCCAGGGCCTAGACTCAGAGGCAGGTGACTCTGGAAGAGTACTGATTATATATGTAGATTCTCTGGGTTTGTCTGATATTCTCACATGCTTAGACAAAGGGTCACAATGTGCGATCATAACCTACTTGGTCCCATTGTGTTCATGGGCAGTGATCTTGCCCACTTACAGCTCTAGCCCTGTAAGTCTTCGGTGACACAACCCAATCCCATTAGCATTTCTTTCTCTTGGTTAGGATCAAGGAGGAATTAACACAGGACCCAACACTTGAATGCATTTCATTCACCCAAATGTAGGAAAAGGGATGCTGGAGGAGGTCCCTCATTAAGAACCATAGGGGGGCGAAGCGGTATTACCACAGAGAGTGTGAAGGCAAAGGAATGTACAAGAAGCAACTCTTGCTAAGTACCTTGGCTGAGGCTCTGCAGGAAAATTATTTGTTATGCCATTGAAAAATTACTAAGAGTTGGTCAAGGATAAGTTAGCCATTATCACAGGGAAGAATTATTTGAGAATGTTGAAAATGGACAGCAAGCCTGTGACCTGAAGGATAGCCCCAGTGTATATGTAAATGTATGTGTAGATCACATATGAATATGTATGTATATGCATGTATGTGCATGGGTGAGTATATGCATCTGCGCTCTTGTATTTGTGAGTGTATGAGGGAGAACGTATGTGTGTGTGAGAGAGATAGAGACAGAGACAAAGAGAAAGAAAGACGCAATGAATTACCTACTGAGTTTTGTGTGTTCAATAAGTAGATCTCAGCTCCCTCTGTCTGTGGAATGAGTCCCCAGCAGTCCCATCGTCACTGCAAGGAAGAAATAAGTATAAGCGTCCTTGGGTGAAATATAAAGTGATGTGCCTCCATAAGATGGTAACATCAAGACTAGCAAAAGTGTGGGAGAGATGTGCTATTCACAGACGGGAAGGCTGGATTCAAAGCTCAAATCTAGCTTTGGTACAAGATTGGATTAGCCTGCTGTGTAGATCTAAGCATCCCTGCTGCCCGTCTTCCTACTTGCTGCTGAGGTACAGTATATTATACACTAATTAAGGCTGTTAATGATTATGGCAATCTAGTAAGTAATCTACAGTATTATCTTGATCTATCTCTGCCACACTCCCTTCATCAGGCCATTAAGGTGACAAGCTTCATAGAGCACAGTGTGCCCCTCTGTCAGCCTTCCTGGTGTTTTTCTCCCGGGGAGAGCTGTGAAGTCTCTGGGGCTGAGTTACTTGAAAACACAGCTGAAGGATGAGACTGAATGAACTCTTCTGCCACCCAGAGATGGTGCCACTCCTGGAGCCTGGGCATAGGAGAGGCCTCCTTTGTATTTCCTCCCTGTATAGATGGAACACTTATGTTTCCCTTGGAATTAATAGGTTGAGGCCTTTGAGCACAAATACGCTTAGCTGAGGTGTGTTAGTCACTTCTCTCTTTGCTTTGACAGAAGCAGCTTCAAGAAGGAAAGATTTGTTTGGCTCACAGTTTGAGGGCAGAGTTCATTATGGTGGGGAAGGTATGGCAGTAGCAGCACGAGACATCTGGTCAGAAAGCAGAGGGATGAACAATGGCACTTGGCTCGCTCTTCTTTTTATTCAGTCCAGGTCCTCAGCCCATGTAATGGTGCCACACACACTCCAAGTAGTTCCTCTCTTCACTTAAACCTCTCTGGGAAAGTCCTCATGGGCAGGCCCAGATGTTTGTCTACTGTTGTAAATCCAGTGATGTTGACGATGAAGATGAAAGAGTACTTGGGCCTTGGATGGGGGGAAGGAGTGACAGAAGAGCTCTGGCTCTGCACTGGGAGGGTACAGCCAAATGTAAACCCAGAAGAGAGCCACCGCCAGGAGCCAAGGCTGCCTACACTCTGCCCTTGGACTCTTAGCCTCCTGAAGTCACCCAAATTATGGGCATTGTGATGGTAGCCTTAGTCACATAGGCTATCCTGGCAGTCTTTATTCACTGAAGGGGACATCAAGAGATCACGAAGGATGTGGGTCCTGGTATGGATTCTTTATGAGTATCCTTAGCAGCAGGTGGATTTCCACACTCAGCTGTAAGTCAGGCCACATGCTGCTGAGAGACCATTTTGTTGCTTTCTGGTTTTTCTTTATACACTAGCATCTCCAGGCTCTTGGTACTTTTGCTTTCTACCCTTGGATAGTCATATATGGTTGACAACTGATTCAGGAAGCATAAAAAGGAGGAAACTGGGCTTCATGGCTTTTATCAGTGAAGAAGATGCAAAACCAACTGCTCAGAGGTTAAAATGGGGAGCCAGAGCAGGAATGTCTTATGGTCAGTGACCTCAGTAGAAAGCATTTTCCCTGCCTCCCAGACATTGACTCATCATCTTTAATTTTGAATGGGACATGCATATTGTATAGCCTTTCAAACCACAAATCATCTTCCACCCTTTTCTTCATCCTCTTCATCATTAAATCTATCACGAAGGAGTTATAGTAGTCAGGGGGCATCTCTTTCCCTGGTGCTCATGCTTAAAGAGGGTTGGGATAACAAATGCCCTTTTAGAGCAATGTAATGCTCTCCATTGAATGGGGATGTGCCTGTGTGGTCACACAGCCTCTCTGCTGGGGAAGAAGCAGGAAGCTGGGGAGATCGTTGCTGCTTAGGCAGTGGCGGGAGGAGGCCAGGAGTAGATGCTGGTCTGGGGGGCTCAGAGACAACCAGCCTGGACCTTCCTTAGCATGTAGGTCATTATGTACTCTGATCCCAGACAGAGCTTGGCTGGATCTGTGGTCTGTGCCTGGGCCTGAGAGTCTCAACAAGCTG
This sequence comes from Mesocricetus auratus, assembly GCF_017639785.1. Lineage (NCBI taxonomy): Eukaryota > Metazoa > Chordata > Mammalia > Rodentia > Cricetidae > Mesocricetus > Mesocricetus auratus. The sequence goes on from NW_024429200.1 coordinate 9,056,054, forward strand.
TAGGGAGTGTTCATGCATGAGACAGTGATAGCAGTCCTTAAGTGCTGTGCACACGGTTTGTGTCTTTAGTGTGCTAACCACAGGGAGCACATTACCATTGCTTCTGCCTTATCACTGGGGATGGGGGTGGGGTAAATGACCAGGGAGGAGGAATCACAGTGCTGAGATTGAGCCAACCTTGGCTAGATGCCAGAGTCTGCCACTCACTTCTCTGGTCCACTGGCTTTCACACACTTTGGGGTGAAAAATGACAGTGGGAAATGTATTCTTACCCCAGGGAATACTCTGTAGACCAGTGGTTCTCAACCTCCCTAATGCTGTGACCCTTAAATACAGTTCCTCAAGTTGTGGTGACCCTCCAACCATAAAATTGTTTTTGTTGCTACTTCATAACTATACTTTTGTGACTGTTATGAATCATAATGCAAATATCTGATATGCAGGATGGTCTTAGATGACTTTGTGAAACGGCCATTTGGCCACCAAAGGGGTTACTACCCACAGTTGAGTTCATTGCTTTAGATTAATTTGAGAAGAATTTCAGAAACTAATAATGCCCTTATCCAAGGATGGTACATCCTGACCTTTCTTATTATTTAAATTAGAAACAAGCTTGCTTCACATGTCAATCCCAGCTCCCTCTCCCTCACCTCCTCCCCCACCCCCCACAAACTCCCACAATCCCCTGCCCAGTCCCCACTCTGCTCCCCAGGGAGGGTGAGGCCTTTCTTGGGGAATATCCAGAGTCTGTCATATCCAGGGCAGAGCCTATGTCCTCCCCATGTGTCTAGGCTGAGAGAGCATCCCTCTATGTGGGATGGGCTCCCAAAGTCCATTCATATGCCAGGGATAAATACTGATCTACTTCCTAAGGCCCCATAGATTGCCGAGGCCTCCTCACTGACACCCAAATTTAGGGGGTCTTGATCAGTCCCATGCTGTCCTCTTAGCCATCAGTCTGGGGGCCATGAGCTTCCTCTTGTTCAGGTCAGCTGTTTCTGTGGCTTTCACCCACCTGGTCTTGACCTCTTTGCTCATCAATTCTCCCTCTCTAAAACTGATTTCCGGGAGTTCAGTTCAGAGTTTAGCTGAACTGCCTCTGCTTCCATTAGCCACTGGATGAAGCCTCTAGGATCTCACACAAGGTAGTAGTCAATCTCATTATAGGGGAGGGCATTTAAGGGAGCCTCTGCACTATTGCTTAGATTGCCAGTTGGTGTCATCCTTGTAGATCTCTGGAAATCTCACTAGTACCAGATCTCTCCTCAAACCTATGACTCTCTCTGTTATGGTATCTCTTTTATTGCTCTCTTCTATTCTTCCCCTGACTCAATCTTCCTGCTCCCTCATGTTCTCCTTTCCCATCCTCTTCTCCCCTTTTCTTTAACTCCCTTCCTTCTCCCCCCACATTGATTTCCAAAGTGGCTGTTCATACTCCCACCAGCAGTGGAGGAGTGTTCCCCTCTCTCCACATCCTCTCCAGCATAAACTGTCACTGGTGTTTTTGATTTTAGTCATTCTGACAGGAGTAAGGTGGTTTGTCAGAGTTGTTTTGATTTGCATTTCCCTGATGGCTAAGGATATTGAGCTCTTTCTTAAGTGACTATCAGACATTTTAGACTCCTCTATTGAGAATTCTCTATTTAGTTCTGTGCCCCACCTTTTAATTAGATCCTTTGGTGTTTTGGAGACTTGCTTCTTGAGTTCTGTATAAATTTTGGAGATCAGCCCTTTGTCAGATGTGGGGTCAGTGTCCATTGTTATGTCACCCTTTTCATTTTTGATTTTGTTAATTTGCATATAATCTCTGTCTTTTGGTTAGTTTGGATAAAGTTTTGTCTATCTTGTTGATTTTCTTGAAGAGCCAACTCTTTGTTACATTGATTCTTTGTATTGTTTTCTTTGTTTCAACTATTGATTTCATCCCTCAATTTGATTATTTCCTGGGGTCTTCTCCTTTTGGGTGAGTTTGTTTCTTTTTGTTCTAGAGTTTTCAGTTGTACTGTTAATTCTCTAGTGTGACTATTCTCCAGTTTCTTCATGTGAGAACTTAGTGCTATCAACTTTCCTCTTAGCAGTGCTTTAAAAGTGTCCCATAAGTTTGGGTATGTTGTGTCTTCATTTTCATTGAATTGTAGGAAGTCTTTAATTTATTTACTTCTCTCTCTCTCTCTCTCTCTCTCTCTCTCTCTCTCTCTCTCTCTCTCTCTCTCTCTCTCTTTCTTTCTTCCTTGGTTCCAATTGCACATTTTTCAATTTCCGTGAGTTTGAAGGGTTTCTGCAATTTGTGTTGTTGTTGAATTCTAACTTTAAAGCATGGTGGTCTGATAAGATACAGGGGGTTATTCCAATTTTTTGTACATGTTGAGGTTTGCTATGTTGCAAAGTATGTGGTCGATTTTAGAGAAGGTTCCATGTGGCACTGAGAAAAAGGTACACTCTTTTATATTTGGATGGAATGTTCTATAGATGTCTGTTAAACCCAATTGGGACATAATTTCTGTTAGTTCCTTTGTTTCTTTGTTAAGTTTCTGTCTGGTGGTCCTGTCTAGTGGTTAGAGTGGGGTGTTGAAGTCTCCTACTATAACTGAGTGAGGTCTTATGTGTGATTTCAGTTTTAGTAATGTTTCTTTTACAAATGTGGGTACCTTTGTATTTGGAGCATAGATGTTCAGAATAGAGACTTCTTCCTGATGAATTTTTCCTGTGATGAATATGAAATGACCTTCTTCATCTCTTTTGGTTGATTTTCGTTTGAAGTCTAATTTGTTAGTTACTAGGATAGCTTCACCAGTTTGTTTCTTGGGTCCATTTGATTGGAAAATCTTATCCCAACCCTTTACTCTGAGGTAATGTCTGTCTTGGAAGTTGAGGTATATTTCCTGTATGCAGCAGAAGGATGGATTCTGTCTTCGTATCTGTTCTGTTAGCCTGCTTCCTTTTATAGACAAATTAAGGCCATTAATATTGAGAGAAATTAAGGACCATTGAGTGTTGATTCTTGTTTGTTTTTTATTTATTGTTGGTGGTAGTATGGTGTGAGGATTTACCCTGCCTTTTCTTTTGGCTTTTGGTAAGGTGGAATTATCTGTTGCCTATGCTTTTGTGAGTATAGTTAACTTCCTTAGGTTGGGGTTTTCCTTCCACTATGTCTGGATTAGTGGATAGGTATTGTTTAAATCTGGTTTTGTCATGGAATTTCTTGTTTTCTCCATCTATAGTGATTGAAAGCTTTGCTGGGTATAGTAGTCTGGGCTGGCATCCATGGTCTCTTAGTGTTGGTAGAATATCTATCTAGGACCTGCTTGCTTTCAGAGTTTCCATGGAGAAGTCAGGTGTGATTCCGATAGGTTTGCCTTTATATGTTGCTTGGCCTTTTTCCTTTGCTGCTTTTAATATTCTTTCATTATTCTATATGTTTGGTGTTTTAATTATTATTTAACGAGGGAACTTTTTTTGTGGTCCCCTCTATTTGATGTTCTGTAGGCTTCTTGTACTTTCATTGGCATGTCTTACTTTATGTTAGGAAAGTTTTCTTTTATGATTTTGTTGAATATGTTTTCTGCACCTTTGAGTTGGGTTTCTTCCCTTTCTTCTATACCTAATATTTTTAGGTTTGGCCTTTTCACAGTGTCCCATATTTCCTGGATATTTTGTGTTAGGATTTGTTGAACTTAAGATTTTCTTTGGTCGATAAATCTATTTCTCCTAGTGTATTTTCAATGCCTGAGAGTCTCTCTTCCAATTCTTGTATTCTGTTAGTTATGCTTGCCTCTGTAGTTCCTAACCATTTACCCACCTTTTCTATTTCCAGCATTCCTTCAGACTGTGTTTTTTATTGTCTCTATTTCAGCTTTCAAACTTTGCACTGTTTGAATTGTTTTTTGCAATTTTTGGTTTGTCTTTTCTTTCATTTCTTTAAAGGATTTTCTCATTTCCTCTTTAGGGTCTCTATCATCTTCATGAAGTTGTTTTTAAGGTCATTCTCTTCTGCTTCATCTGTGTTGGGAATGTTCAGGTCTTGCTAGTATAAAGTCCCTAGACTCTGGTGGCATCATATTGGTTTTTCTGTTTATTGAATGTGTTCTTATATTGTTGTCTTCCCATCTCTTCTTCCAGTGGGTATAGGTGGGGTCTCTTCCTCTCCTGGTGAGTACAGGTCCAAGGTTCTCTTCTGGTGGATGCAAGCAGGTACAATACTCTGATGGGTCTCATGATGGTTGCAGACGGGTCTAAGGCACTCCTTCTTCAGGTGGGTGGGAGCTGGATTAGTACAGTGCCCTCAGCAGGCTTGTGGTTGCTTGGTCTTCTGGGGGCGAGTCCACCTGCCTGCAGTCCCCAGGCCAGGAGATTCCCAGAGTTGGCAAGCAGAAGTGGGAGCTGAGGCAGTTGGAGCTTACTTCTGCCCTGAGTGGGGGTGGGAGTAGCCCAGTAATCTCAGCAGGCTAATGGTTGCTTGGTCCGCTGGGGGCAAGTTCACCTGCCTGCAGTCCCCAGGTCAGGAGATCCTGGAGTGGTACATCCTGACTTATAAAAATTCCCCTTTCCTTTTCAAAGCCTGGTTGACCCCACTCCATTGATTGTACAACTTACTGCTAGACTGTGAACCCTCAGATTATAAATCTTTCTCCCTGGTGCTTTCGAGCATTGTTTTAACCACAAAACAACAACAACAACACACTGTTCTAAGAAAGGTGTGTGAACACTGGGCTTCTCAGAAAAGAGAAGTCCCTTCGCTTGACTCAGGCTTATAGTAAAGGTGATGTGTTGAGACAGGGAACAGCCAGTCTGGCTGCTGTACTCAAAGTGCCCCTTTGGTGTGTATAGCATGTATTAGGTATGGTGGGAAAGAATTCTGAAACTGCATGTTAAGGTCCATGCTTTTGAGAAGTTTATGATCTTTTGGGAACAGACTCTTCATATCACTATGTGAAATGGCAGGAGAAGGAACCCAAAAGAAGTCAAATGGAGTACCCTTATTTGTTCGCATATGTCTTTCTGAAAGCAGATGTGCTACCCTCACTCATGAGACATCTTTGCTCTCTGTCCTCCTCTGCTCATCCCCTCCTCTTCCTCCTCCTCTCCTCTTTGTCCTCCCCTTCTCTCCCCTCCTCCTCGTCTTCTCCTCTCCCTCCTCCTTTCCTTCTCTCCTTCCTCCTCACCCTTCTCATTTAATTTACTTTTTCTGGTGGGCATTATACCTACAATATTCAAGCCTTAAAATATTCTAAAGGGCAGGTCATCACAATTCTCCTTTTGCTTCCCTGGCACTCAGTACCCTTCTCTGGAAGTAACCAACTTGTCTAGTTTCTTGCACATCCTGTTACAATTAGGTTGGCACATGTAAGTAAGGATAAATCATTTTTTCCTATATTTTTTCAGTTAGTTCAGTTCTTAATTTTTTTGAGAATTTCACATATGAATGCTATATTACATCACTGCCACCCTTTCTTCCCCCTCAAATTCCTCTCAGGCACCCCTGTACCCCCCATTCTTTCTCTTGGATTCATGACATCTTCTTTAGGTGTGTGTGTGTGTGTGTGTGTGTGTGTGTGTGTGTGTGTGTGTGTGTACAGCCTATTAAGTCCATTTGGTGTTGTATTAAGGAATGACCACTTGGGATAGGATAACCTCTAAGGGGCTCACCTCTGGGGAGGACAGATTCTCCCTCTCCCAGCAGTCTTTAGTTTTTTGTAACTCTTCAACTAGGAGTGGAGCCTTGTGAGATTTCCCTAGCCCTGTGGCATAGCAACTTGTATTGTTATTGTGCAGGTCTTTCTTAGGAGACTATATTGTTAAGATTTCATGGGTACAGCCTTCTTGTCATCTGTAGGAGAGACTGTGTCATAACAGACACCTGGGTCCTTCGGTTCTAAGAGTTCTGCTCCCTCTTCCAAGATGTTCCCTGATATCTAGCACGTCCTATCATCTGGCACTTACTATGTCTCAGAGTTCACTACATACAATAGTGCTCAATGTCCCTTCATTGCAACTACCTAGAAGAGTGGTTCTCCACCAGTGGGGTGTTGCCCCTTTGGGAGTTGAAAGACCATTTCACAGGGGTTGCGTATCCAATATCTACATATTAGATATTTACATTGTGATTCATAAAAGTAGCAAAATTAGTTATGAAGTAGCAACAAAAATTATTTTATGGCTGGGTTTCACCACCACATGAGGAATTGTGTTAAAGGCTCATAGCATTAGGAAAGTTGAGGATCACTGGCCTAGAACTTCTTATTTGGAAGCACCAAAATTTACTGATTAATCATTTAGATTACCTGTAGCCATTTGCTTGTGATAGAAATGATGGCACCAGATGACATCCTAATACTTTGTGATGTGCATAAGCATGGCCCAAGGTGGGACCAGTCATGCCCCTCCCCTGAACCCTGCCACACACTCCTTCTCCATTAGCTTTAAGTCTTCAGCCTTATCCTTCCTGCCTCCCGCCCTCTGTACATGTGGCTTCTTCTCCTTGGAACTCTCTCCCCTGGCCACTTCTGGACTCCTCTTCCAGGTCTCAGTTCTAAGGTTCTTTCTCAGAGAGCCCTTCATCCTCCAAGCATCTTGTGTATCTGCAATCAGTCACTTTCTACGGCAAGATGGTCCTAAAGCCCTATGCAGCTTTGAATTTTTATATTTCTACTTCTCTATATTATATAAATAATCTACACAATGGAATAGGGAAGGGGGTTGATCATAATTTATTACATCTATTTACAGAAATGTTGGCTTTCAACATCTTCAACATTATTTTAGATACATTTGGCATGCTATATTGTGAAGGGTTTATTACCTAGAAAATTAAAAGGGAGAAATTGCCACAAATGAACCTTAATTTTTTGTTGTTGAAATCCTGAGAAAACTCCTTCTCTGTTGTATTTTGTAAATTGTGTGGCTATTGTATAAAAATGAATTTATTAAACACCCAAACTGCATACTAACCAGATAGCCCAATTAAATTTATTTTGCCAAAGTTCATCTGATGCTTTCATTCTCTTCTCCACAGTGAGAATTTCTGAAGTTTGTGCTTCTTACCATAAACTCTGTCTTGCAGTGGGGGGTGCACAGTGGTCATGACTGATGGTATCTATTGTCTGTATAACCATAGGTCATGGGCATTTACCTCATTATCTCTGTAGTTGTGAATTAGGTGTGTGATTGACAATGTATGTGAGAGGTTGAGTTTATATTTAAAATACCTTAAAAAATGATGTCAGTCTGATTTGGCCCTGAAACAAAAATGTTTATGTACAAAGGATACAGGCTAGTAGAGTGTTGGTTTGATGTTAGCAAGCAAAGCAGGTTTTAGCATTTAAAAGACAACATTACTTCAATATTTTATTGCAAAGTAACAATGGAATGCTTTGCAGGGTGGCTATGGAATGAATTTTGTTCCCCTAAAATTTCTGTATTGAGAATCTAACCCTCAGAGTGACTGGTTTTGGAGCTCAAGCCGGTAAAGATGTAATTGTGGTGAAATGAAGTTATGTGGATGGGCTGGAATCTATTAAGACTGATGACTTTATAAGAATAGGGAGAGACACCAGAGCTGTGCTTTACAGAGGAAAGGCTGGATGAGGACACTGCGGGTAAGCAGTCACCTACAGAGCACGGAGAGAGTCCTTGAGAGAAATCCGACCAGGCCTTATCTCGTCCATGGTCCTCCAGAACTGTGACACAATAAAGTCACTGTGCTGTGCTGTTTTGGTATGGCAGCTTAAGCAGGCTAATTTTAGAACCCAAGAAAGAAACACAGTGGGTGAAACTCAGAGGACATTTAGTTGCTGACACTGGTGTGAAAGAATTGTCTACTGTGGTCATGTATAGAAAGATGAGCATCATTCGTCAGTGACAGGCATCCAGAGCTGGGAAGGAAGCCTTGGAGACAAGCGTGGAACACACACTTCTGAGAGTTGTGGCCTCTCCTGTCATCCATTTGAGGTGCCATCTCAAGTCCAAGTTGGAAAGTGACTGAGAAGACTTGGACTCTAAAGTCATAGAGAAAGCATCATCTACTTATTTTGCTTTTATTTTCCTCCCACCTGCCCCTGTATAAGATTAGCAAGAAAGTGTCTGTGTTAAGATTCATAGAAAAAAATCTTTCAGTAGGTCTGAAACTAACAACTGAAGTTTGAGTCGAACAGTGGTAAGAAGTATTGTGCTCAGCTGATATTTTTTTCCTAGGGAGTGCACAGATAATAGTCACAAAGTAATGATGGTGTTGATTTTATAAAATAGGAGGTATTAGTCAGCCCAGGCTCCTATAACAAAATACCACCAATTATTCACATAAAATGCAGAAAGTATTTTATCACACTCTTGGAGGCTAGAAATCTATACCAGGATGCTAGAAAATTTGGATCCCATTGAGCCCACTCTTCCTTGCTTTCCTTGCACTCCCACAGGACTCAGTTTCTTTGTATGTACTGCAAGAAAGCTCTGGTCTCCATCTTCAAAGGGCATTAGTCCTACTGAATTAAGAGGCCACTCCTGTGTCCTTCTAATCTTAGTTAATCTCTCCAAAGGCTGTCTCCATATATACACGTTGGAGGAAAAGGCTTTACTGTTTTAATACTAGGGGACACAGTTTAGTTTATAATCTCTGGTAACTTAATTATTTCGTCTAAGTCTCTCCTACCAACTGGCAGATTCTGAGGAGTATCATGTTTTTTTGCAGTGATTACCATGTCTCCTTTGGTCATTTAGATAGTTTGGAAAGATTTCCACAGAGAAACCCTGTCTCAGAGGAAAAATAAATAAATAGAAGTAAAAGAAGTAGAGTAATAAATAAGCCATGTAAAGATGAAAAATACACAGTGAGTCTGTATGCTATTGTGTTTTTCAGTTGTTTAATTACTAAGGAAGGAACAACTGCTAAAATATATTTGATTATAAATGCTGCTAAATTAATCTAACTTATATATTTTAAAATGCTTTGACTTCTAAATTTAAATATAAGGACTGGTTACTTGGGAAAAGAGATTCCATTTGCGTTTCCACAGAAAATGAAAAGCTGTGGATTCCTTCCAGACTAATATGTTTTGATGAAGCAAGACCTCCTGAAGCAATGTCCTGGGTGATCCAACATCTGAAACAGCTGAGATGATAAAGCCTTAAGTACTACAAAAACAATGACTTGGCCAGATTCCTGTGTTTTGTCATGATCCCCATAGTATGGACAGTGCCCCCTTCCAGCAGGAAGCAGCTTGGCATGATCAACATCCGAATTCCCAAATATTGTTTAAATATTTGTTTTCATTTATACAGGGTTGGTTATAAATGGCAATGATAATAGTCAATCTCTTTCTAAAGGGAAAAAGGGAATATGATATAGAAATGAATACTTTGTCTTGGATTGGATTTTCATTTATTGGTACATATTTAAGGTCAATTTTGTGATATGTATATTTCCCCTCTTGATTAAGTATTGTGTTTATTCTGATCTTTTAAATAGAATGTATAATTAAGTACAGATTATAGATAGTTACTTATAATAGTCAGAATTTATAGTTAGGTTAGTTAGGTTTTCTAGATAACAGAGATATATTTAATATAGATAGATAGTCTTCAAACCTGTCAAAGATCTTCAGAAAATGGCATTTAAAATGGTTTAGGGTTTTTCTTGACAATGAGAGATGTCTGCTCCTGGCAGCACCAATTACGTCTGATAGGAAAATGGGCATCGAAAAAACTCGTTATGCAGTTTGCTTTCAACATGGCAAGATTAGCCATTTGGGCAAGAAACTGCTCTTGCCTGGACTGTTTGACTATTGCTGTATAATCTGGACGTGCAGGACCCACAGGAAAGTGACTACTAAATTTGAACAGTCTTTTCGGGTTCCTGCTTCATGGAAGAGTCTACCAGACTTTCTGCAGGACACAGAAAAATGACTGATGGATTGTCAATGCTTGAAATTTCCTGCTTTACTGAGAAGTGTTCCAGACACACTGTGGCCTATGGACTGAAGATGGATGCCCCAACGTTACAGAGGAACTTGGGGTGACTGTCCAGGTAGCAAAATGCCTCTGTCAATTCTAGTGTTTATATATTATCACTCTGTGTTCTTTGATGGAGTTGAAGACAGATAGTTATAATTATAGTTTTCCTTAGTTAGGATTAAAGATAAGTTTTATATAAAATTTAGACCCAGGCAGATAGAATAGATGATAAGATACTTTCTTTAAATCTTACTAAATGTTAATGAACAAAATATTGTAACTATGTTCTTACTTGATAACTGTTCTTTTATATATAAATTGACTGTGTTAAAGTTAAAACCTTTCTTTTTATTTAGACAGAAAAGAGGAGATGATGGGGAAATCCTGTGTATATGTCAATAAAGCACTGTTGGCCAATAGGGAAACAAGATATGTGGGACTAGGAGTCAAGGAGAATTCTAAGAAAGAGAGACACAGGCAGACACAATGTGGCTGCCAGAGGAGTAAGAGTTCTGGACCCTTTTCTCCGGTATGAGAAATACTTAGATTAACAATTATGGGTTAAATACTTAAGTCAGAGCTAGCCAGTAGGAAACAAGCAAATGGCCAACAGTTTTATAATTAAAAAAAAATAGTTCTCCCACATAAGTCTCTGACACTTGTGTCAAAGACCAAATTCTTGGGAGGGTGAGGCAAGTGGATTGCCAAAAGTTTGAGGCCAGTGGTTATCAGGCCATCTAGGGCTACTGCAAAGCAAAAAGCCAGAAACAAAGATGCACACAAGCAAAGTCCAGTACCAAGATGTTTTGAGACAGCAGCTTCCTGGGGGCAGGTACGTGATAGAGTGCAGGTGAAGTATCATTCACCTACCTCCAACCTCCTGTATCCTTTGGCTTTATTTGGTTGTGGCCCTTGAATTCTTCTAAATACTAAAGTTGACGGATGACTTGGGTGTTCCCCAAGGAAGGCTGAGTGAGTAACTAAATACCTGAGGTCTACTGCGTTTCCAGATGAGAACAGACCATAAAGAGTGACTTGGGCCGGGCGTTGGTGGCGCATGTCTTTAATCCCAGCACTCAGGAGGCAGAGGCAGGCGGATCTCTATGAGTTCGAGGCCGGGCTGGACCGACAGCCTCCACAACAATACAGAGAAACCCTGTCTCGTAAAAACCAAAAAAAAAAAAAACAAAAAAAGAGTGACTCGGTCTTTGCTCTGCTCCAAGTAGACTTCCTATGGAGTGCGGGAGGAAAACACATAGAGTGACATCATATAGATCAAGCCTCTCAAAGGCTTGGAGTAATTCTAGAAGGCTTGCAGCCACTCCACTGGGCCTTGCATGGCCTTATCAAGAAGCCCAGTTGGTTGTGCACGCCTTTAATCCCAGCACTCGGGAGGCAGAGGCAGAGGCAGGTGAATCTCTGTGAGTTCAAGACTAGCCTGGTCTACCGAGCAAGTTCCAGGACAGGCTCCAAAACAATACAGAGAAACCCTGCCTCAAGAAAAAAAAAGAAGCCCAGTTGCATGAGGACATTCACCCTAGCAACGATAGGATGGAGGCGAGGGTGTGGAACAACAGCTGGGGTATGGCCTCTGTATCCCACAAAGCCCAGCCCAGAAGCTCTACAACCAAAACACTAGTATTAAAGGAGTCTCCCAAACCATGTAGTTAGGAGCCTTGGCTATGGAATCAAGGATGACCTCAAACTCCTGATCCTCCTATTTTTCCCCTTTGACTGCTGAGGTCACAAGTGGACCCAACTACTCTTTGTTTATGTGGTGCTGGGGCATTGAACCCAGAGCTTTGCCCACGATAAATGAATGTTCTACCAATCAAAATACTATCACAGCCTGTGCATCCACATCTCTGTCTGGCTGTTTGTTTTCCACCTTGCTGCCCCTGGGTCCTCCATCATTCTAAAGATCTCCCTTTGAGACCAGCCTCTAAAGCCCTAAGGATTCTGAAAGTTCTTGTGCTGATAGAGCTGACTTTAGATCCAGGACTCTGAGCCACAGTTTTATGGTCCTCATCCCTGACCTATTTTCTGTGGCTTACAACTTAATGTAACTGGCTAGGTAGGTTATAGTTTTGGCTCATAGTTCTGGTCCAAGGGCAGGGTCTATAAATGATGATGGTTGTCTTGCTGGCAGAGTTTCAAGGTGGAACAAGATATTACATGGTGTGTGTGCTCTAATGTCTGCTGTTTCTCCCTCATTTTAGAGCCTCAAGGATTTAGTTATAGAGGCTCCATCTTAATAAGTTTGTTTAATTCTAATCATTTCCCAAAGTCTTGTTTATCAGAAAGCAGCGTGAAATTGTTTCCACCTTTGCAATTCCTTACATAGGGGGCTTAAATTTCAACAGAGAAAACCCCAAGGGACATGATCAAGCCATATGAAAACCACAGCACCACCTGGAGACAATGCAGAGTGTCTTCCTGGCACCTCACTCCGCTACAGAGCTCTTCAGTAGGGATGGCATCTTCTGACGCTAGGGAACATCAGTGTTCACCTGAATGGTTTCTTGTTCTGGAATCTCAGAGTCTTTCTCATCCCCCAGCATCTCCCTCCAGTTCCCAACAACAACAACCACTTCCTTTTATGTTATGCGCAGATAAAATATGTTATCTTTGGAAGGTATCACAGGCAGTCATTCAGACTTTTAGGTTTATTGCACCTGACCCTCACAAAATCTTTCATGGTGTATAGTGCAACATACATGTGTAGAACTTTCTGATTATTATTATTATTATTATTATTATTATTATTATTATTATTATTATTTTGGTTTTTTAAGGCAGGGTTTCTCTATGGCTTTGGAGCCTGTCCTGGAACTAGCTCTTGTAGATCAGGCTGGTCTCGAACTCACAGAGATCTGCCTGCCTCCCGAGTGCTGGGATTAAAGGCATGCGCCACCAACGCCGGCTGATTATTATTATTTCTGGCATCCATATTGGGTAAGATTTGAGGACTTGCCTCATGAAATCTTGGAATGAAGTGTGTTTAGGAAGAGCCTGTCCTGGGAGCTGAGATTATATCTGTGTATTTCTTCCTCCTTAGTCTCTCTAGAAACCATTGTTAGCAATGTGTGCTCTCTGTTTCCTTTTTCCACTTTCTATGAATGACCTATATACCATGTATTCTAGCTCAAGGTGTTTTTGAACCTAGCATGGGGTTGTCTGACATCTTTGGTGGCATGTCTCCATGACAGAGGCCGTGTCTCATCTCATTTTATACATAAAGTTTTTAAACATCTATTTGAGTTTGGGCTATTCTGCATAGAGCAGGCAAGCATAAGTGAAACACAACCTTGTCACCAAAATGGATGCATCAGAGACATTACAGTGTAGCACAGTGACGTCATAATGAAGTATGAGTGCATATCCCAGTGTCCCATCTCAGGTGCAAGACAGGCGGTCAGGGGAAGGCTCAGAGAGCTCCCTTCAGAAGTGGAGACCTCAAAGTGGTCGATAGGAATTAGGTGGAGAGGAGAGCTGGAAGATTGACTGAGTGTGGCTGTCATGTTTGTCTGTCTGCATGTTGGGGCCATGTTTCTGTGTGCATGTATATGCAAATATACAAGGTTGTTGATGCAGGTGAGAGGTGAGAGAGAGAGAGAGAGAGAGAGAGAGAGAGAGAGAGAGAGAGAGAGAGAGAGAGAGAGAGAGAGAGATCAAGGATACTGTGGTTAAATCTGCATTTCAGAAAGCCTCATTTGTGGATGTTGGGCTAAGGAGATATGGGTCAAAGCTATTTCCACTCAAGTGCTGAGGAAGGTTAGAGTCAGAGAACAGCTGGGGAAAAGTGTAAAATACCTCAGAGAGAGAATGACCAGAACAAAAGGCTTACCTTTAGCTGTTCAGTTACAAATAAATATTTTATGATGGTCAAACCAAAGAAGACACAATGCACAAAGAAAAGGGATGCCAAGCTGCTCAGTCACCCTGGGCAGGCGCTATTTATCTTCTTCTGTCTTGGGCAATTGACTGCCTCATTTCATTTCCAGATCTTTGAGCTCCACAGCTCACTCAGAACACTGGCCTCAGCGTTTTGCTCTCTCTCTCTGTATGTGTCTGTCTCTGTCTCTGTCTCTCTCTGTCTCTGTCTCTCTCCTCTCTCACTCTCTCCATTTCTTCACCCACCTCACCTTACACACTGGCTCCTTTTAGGCCCATAAAGATTTGGAGATGACAAAAGGGTGGGAAGTCTGCCTGGGATGAAGGATGTCTTGGCAAGGGGCAGGCGTGAGCTTTCCTACCTTGGAACATTCCCAATGTTGAGGTTTAGGGTCTGTCATTCACCCCCACTGTAAGTGTGCCTAGAAATTCTGCTCTGGCTCCTGAGAAAACACATCTGGGGAGCCTATCAGTGGCTCTAAGGGATCACAGCAGGTCCCAGTTATTTCCCACTGATATTCAGCAAAATGAGGAAAATAAGAATATACTGCTTGTCATAAGCTTGAATTTATTCTGTTTAAGAACCCGACTTTATCCTGAGATTATTTCTTCTCATTTTGTGGTGTTAACAAGTCATTTTAAAAATGAAATGATAGTGATAATAGGATTTATTTTTAATGTGCTTATTTGGCAAAACAGAAACTTGGCAATCCTATGTTGATCTACCCTCCCCCAAATTATTTTGAAATTTTCTTGGCATGCAAAGTGTGAGGATCTGGGAGCTTTTGTGATAGATGCTGTGTTTTTGCTTCAGGGGGTAGCTGGCAGAGCATGGCCTGACCTGGAGCCAGGGACAATACAGGGTCACACTCAGCCCCAGAATTATGAGCATGTGACTTCTGAGCTTCAGATTCCCAGTCCCTAAAATGGGATGAATGTAGACCCCTCCTATAGGGGTGAGAATTGAGTGTGTTAGCGTATGTTCTTTATTAGTAACATGTGATAATAAAACCAAGGTTCTCTCCAAGGAGCCTGGAATGCTTTTCCACAGCTGATTAATCCAACCTGCCTCCCATTTCTTTTCCTTGTAGACTTTTACAATAGGAAGGGACAGAAAGAAAAGGAGAAACACTGTTGTAGAGCTATTTGCATGAATAGTTCTTTCTGGGTACCAAGGACTGTAGTAGATCCCAACATCCACAGATATTCAAGTTCCTTGTATAATTGATATAGTATCTTTGCATAACCTGTGAAGATGGCATGTTTTAATATGTTCCTAGGTTATATTCTAAGAAAAATATTTATTTTATTTTCAATCATGTCTAAGTGCATGAGTATGTGCTCACGAGTGCAGGGGTCCATGGAGGCTGGAAGAGAGCATCAGATCCCCTGGAGCTGGAGTTACAGATGGTTGTGAGCTGCTGGATATAGGTGATGGGAATTGAAATTGGGGTTTTCTGCAATACTAGCTTACACTCTTAACCACCGAGCTATCTCTCCAGTCCCTAGATTACTCTGAATACCCAGTGCTGTGTGGAAGCTATATAAGCAGTTATACCTTCCTGTCTAGGGAATAATGCCAAAGAACATGTCTGTACATGCTCACCACTCACATAATTTTTGTGACTATGTTGACCCATGGTTGGCTGCACCCAAAAGACTGGAACTTGTAGATTCTGAAGACTGAAATGGCAGACCCTGAAAGGAGAACAAAAAGGGATTTCAAAGAGTTGTCTCCACTCCAGAGAAGCTATCTAGTTTTCTGTTCTTCTTACTGTTATTGCTGGACCTTAGATGTGTTGGAAAGTTGAAGAAGCCTGTGCTAACCCCAGAAGAGTTTCTCCCTACAGAGCTCTCTAACCTCTGTTGTTCCTAGATGTGTATCTGCTTCCACAACTCTTCACTCTGGGAGGTGAGAGACCTCCTGTGACACCCCCACAACCCAACCCCATGTACAAGGAAAGACTGCAATGGCTATTCTTCATTATCAGCTTGACTGCACCTGGAATGAACTACAATCTAGAAAAGGAGGCACACCCGGGAGATATTTTCCTTGGTTTGGAGTGAGTGAACATACTTCTAGTCTGGACCTTTGAGGTGAGAAGACAGAGACCTTTAATCTGAATTTGAAGGCAGGAAGACACTAATTTGAACTGCATCTTCTGCTGGAAACCTATAGAAGGACATGGAGAAGGAAACTTTTTCTCTTTGCCTGCTTGCCCTCTCCTTGCTAGCACATCTGTTCCTCATGGGCATTAGAGTCCACTTCTTTGGGATTCTAGCACATAGTGAAGACCAGCAGAGATATACAGCCTTGTGTACTGAATAACTATTGGATTCTTGGACTCTCTGCTCATAGACAGTCATTTTTGGATTAGCTGGAGCCTGTAAGTTATTCCAATAAATCCTGTGTGTGTGTGTGTGTGTGTGTGAGAGAGAGAGAGAGAGAGAGAGAGAGAGAGAGAGAGAGAGAGTATGTGTGTGAGGGAGGGAGAGGGAGGGAGGGAGAGGGAGGGAGGGAGAGGGAGGGAGAGGGAGGGAGAGGGAGAGAGGGGGAGGAATGGGGGAGAGAGGAGGGGGAGGGCGAGGGAGGGGGACGAGAGAGGGAGGGGGACGAGAGAGGGAGGGGGACGAGAGAGGGAGGAGAGAGATTTACTCTAGAGAACCCTGACTAATACAGACTTAGTGATTCACATGAAGCTTGTTTTAAGTTTGAGACCTGCCCTGCATTGCTTATAGTGGAAGCATTGTATGTAAAATGGGCCCTCCTTCAAGAACTCAACTCCTACATTGGCTGGGGCTTGTAGCATGGATTCAGTCTTCCTCGCTATTGTGATTTGAATGAGATGTCCCCTCTATTTTTGGGCCTTTGAATATTTGGCTGACCTTTGGTGGCACAGTTTGGGGAGGCTTAGGATATATGGCCTAGTTGGGTGGGCTTTGGGGTTTCAAAAGCAGTGTGTCATTCCAAGTTTGTGTTCTGATTCTGTTTGAGGTTTGAGATGTGAACTCTCAACTGTTCCTGCCTCCATGACTGCCTATTGCCAAACCCCCCAACCACGATGGTAATAGACTTTTATCCCCTGGAATTTTAAACCCAAAATAAACCCTTCATTCTAAAAGCTGCCTTGGCCATGATGTTTTATCAGAACAAGAAGAAAGTAACTAGCCAAGTAAAGAGGTGACATCTTAGCATGAGACTTCAGTGACAAAGCTCACCCAAGACACACTTCTCTGGGATCTTAGGGGAAAGGATTGTCAGTGAGAGCATTTGAAAGGCTCCCCACATGGAGAGTCAGGCAGGGGAGGTCATTCCTCCCTCTAGTATACATCTTAGCTCAACCATCTACCTGATAAGATAGCCCTTCATTTCCCATCCAAATCACACTCTTCCTTCAAGATTCTTCCATTGCCCAAATACCTGGTAGTAGTTGCTCTTGGCTTATACTGTGTTGGGGTTGGAAATAAAATAATAACGAGGCTCCTTGAGATCTATTGCTTGGTCTCTTAAACTGAAGTGTGTGTCTCATAGAGATACAAAACAATAAAAAAATGTGATTCATCTTCCAAAGTATCAGTTTTACTTGGTAGTTATAGGAGGAAAGGAAAACAAAACCACCTAAATGCTAAATAATTTAAAATAATATTCTTATATTAAAATAAACAGAGCTATTATAGAATTAGGGGCAAATTTTGCATATAGTTAAAAAAATAAAACTTGAGATTTCAAAGTAATTGCATGCAAGTGGTTGACTTTTTTGGACTACATCCCAGAAACTTGGGAATAAACATGTTCTCTTCTGCTGATGGGTGCGTTGGTTAAAAGTTTAAAAGTTCTTTCTGTGTGTCACAGAAGGGGATAAAATCATTTTAATGAGAGAGGAGCCCTAATAAAGATGGCAGATTAGAGATGTCACTCTTGAGGAATACTAGGTAAATTTACAGATTAAACACTTGTATTTATTTCTGCTGCCTTCCCTGACTCCCCTGAAATGACCATAAAGTTCTTTTTTAAAGCAAATAATGTCTGCAAAATTGTGTAAGGGAGAAAGCAATGAGCACATGACAGATGACTTGACAGGAAGAGAATTCTGTAATTGTGCCAGGATAAGAAGGAACAAATTTGTTTATAGCAAGAAACAGAACAAAAGCATCCTTCCTGGAAGTATATTTTTGTACATATACTATGGGCTGCACGGTGTCTGCCCCCATTCATGTTCTGTGAGGCCTTATCCCTAAGGTGACTGTATATGTATATAGGACCTTTCTCAAATAATTATGGTTAGACAATGTCATGATGGTTAATCTTTACTGTTAGTTTGGTGGAATCAGAATTTAGGATTACCATGGAAGCACCACCTGGAGCCCAAACGAACCATCCTTGAAGGTGCTCAATTTAAAAGTGGAGGGAACCAGGGGAGTGGAGACAGAATATGGAAGGAGAGAAGGAGGGAATGAGGAGGAACTATGAAATATAAAGGAGTAGAAGTCAACATGGACAGATGAAAAACATTAGAAGATAGCACATGAGACAAGCCCTCAGAATTCTGAGACAAAATGTGTTTGAACCTAAAATTCTGTATCCAGTCAAGCGACTTCAAATATGAGACTATAGTTAAGTGTTCTGCAGTGAAATTCTCCAAACAGGACATCTTAGGTCCCTGCCCTTTATCAGGAATTCAGAAAAGTGGATAAATTATGATGCTGTGGTCTAATTAGCTACTGTGCTGAAAGAGGGAATTCTGGAAAGGAACATTGCAGTATCTCATTAAAATACCAACTATTCTACCCATCTTTTTAGTATGGCTGAAGGTATGCCCATCTTCCTAGAGGTGGTCCCTAGGCCAGGTCAGTGACCCTGTCCAACTGAAATGTTAGGTCTCCACCCAGGCAGGAGATTTTATTCTCTTGACCAGAAGGAGATGTTTATTTTAAACTCTAACATTATCCCCTCTTAAGAGATAACCCTAAAATTATTTGGGAATCAGATCAGAGAGCAGAGCCCCCAAATACTTCTGGGGTCTCTGGCCTCTGACAAGGAAGAGGCTGCCAAGAGGCCCACTGATCATTCATGGGGAAGGTTATTTAAGGTTTGATGATGTAACTGATTCTGAAGGAGTGGGTAGGGTGTGGGGAATCTAAGTGGGTCAGCTTTTGCAAAATTTGCCAGGGGCAGGATCCTGATGTTCAAACTGAGACTTGCTAAACTCCAAATCAACAACTTGTCAGTTATGTGGACCAATTTCACAACTTATACTAGGACCCAGGGATTATGGTTTCTAGGCTCATGCACCCCTTTCTAAGACTGACTAGATCTCAGATGGGGCTTTGTGTGGGAAATGGGACCTGGGTTCTCAGTCATTTTCTAGGCTATGAGGATGAGTTTGTGCCTCAGTGATGTCTGGAATAGACATTTGACTATTTGCAGGGTTTGTGATATGTTCCTGAGGCAAAGACCACTTTTCTTGGTGTAAAGAAAAGACATTGGAGATGTGTGAGCTAAACACCCTGGCATACATTTATAACCAGGAAGTAGAATCAGCCCATACTTTGCTATGACCTCAGTGGGTAGTAATTCATCCAGCATTTGGACAGCAGCATCGCAGAACCTCAGGGGTGAGAGAACAAGAAAAGAGTTAGTACTTGGAACCCGTGGATGTGGTTCCAGGCCAGCCCAACCCTTGGCCATCTGTGTCATCGTGCATATCACCTACCCTTTCCGCAATCCCATTTCTGTTAGGAGGATGGCAATGTCTGACTTGTGTCCCACACAGGTGTTCTGAGGACTGCATAGGACAGACTAGGGCAAGAGCTGAAGGCCTCTGTGGTCAGTTTGATGCAACTGTTTCTGATAGCAACATAAAAACGAAGCCTTTCATTCCCTGATATCACAGGCCTGCAAAGTGCTGGGATTCTAAACCAGGCTCTGGAAAGACAATAGGCCAAAAGCAAAGAAACAGAATGGGGGAAAGTTTTGTGGCTCCAAAGCAGAGATTTCTACTTGTTCACTTTTTGGTTCCACCTTTGGGTATGGAGCCAAGCATTCTAGAGATCACTTTGGATGGAAGGACCTTTGATGTGGTAGGTCCTTCTGTGTATATGTCAATAAAGCACTATTGGCCAATAGGGAAGCAAAATAGGTGGGGCTAGGAGTCTAGGAGGATTCTGGGAAAAATATAGTGAAGAGAGTTGTCGCCATGTGATCTCCTGGGAGCAACAGGTGCTTAGGAGTGCATCCTCAAAAAGATAAGTCCTTACAAATATATATTAGTAATTATGGGTTAATAATCAAGTCAGAGCTAGCCGAGAAGAAACCAAACAAATGGCCAACAACTTCATAATCAGCATAGTGTCTTGTGTGTTATTGTGTGGGTGATTTATTTACTGTTCTCAGGAGAGCCCTAGGGTGCAGGAGACCATGCATGAGAAGCAGAGCAACCAGGAAGGACCCTGGCCCTCCTTGTTTTCTGCTTGCTTCACTTGGTCTGCTTTGATTGTTTGAAAGCTGCTACTTTGGTGGCAAGAGCTGGACAGCCTGTGTCCTTGATCTTTCCCAACATTTGCAGTTGACTCACTGGTGAAATCTCTTTTGAAATCTCTTTCTCATCGCCCTTCCCGGTGGTATCCAGAGACATGGGCAGCTTTTTGTCACTGATGGATGTAGCCAGGGCATAGGAGCTTTAATTCCAGTTCCTATATATAATGAAAATGGCTGAGAGGATGACAAGTCGCCTAGAGGTGTGGGTCAGTTTTCTTTCATAGATATGGACACCAGCCTGTACAAATTGCTTGTTGGTAGTCACCCAGCTGGGTAGCTGTGCTTCACAAGATATGCTGGGCATATCTCTGAGGACTCTGTCTCAGGAAATTTCTCTGATCTACACAAAGTCAACCTCAGATGTGACCAGGTGGTGGTTTCCTCACTGGTCTGAGCTTGTGGGCAGCATGCTAACAGCAAATGCTATTCTCATAGTCTCTGACCTCATATGAAACAGTTTTGTAGCCATTCAGACTCTGCAGTGACTGATGTTGGTGGCTGATAGGGCATTTCCAAGGAACAGACCTCCAACCCTGATGTGATGATCAGTGACCCTCTGAGACTCCTAGTAAGAGATGTTTCTGAAGCTGCTGTGGAGACCAGGAAATAGATGGTGCCCTTTTTCTCAGGCAAACTATGCATTATTCCATAATCTTTCTGACCCTATAGCTCCTCATTGTTTAGATGGTTTCTAAGGTGGATTGTTCCATCCTGGGAGATATACCTAACTGTTCAGAGGACTGACCTTGAATTACTTCAGCCTCTTCACAGCATGTACAATAATTTTTTTAAGGAAGTACTCTATATCTATCCAGTCTTGGTGCGTCTAAAATATTGTATATAATTTACTTTCTTTTTAAATTTATTTTTCAATTTAAATTTAGATAAGAAACAAGGTTGCTTCACAAGTCAGTTCCAGGTCCCTTTCCCTTTCCCTCCCCTCCCCGCAACCCCCCCATTATCCCCTCATTTCTCCAGGGAGGGTGAGGCCCTCCATGGGGGTGTCCATAGTCTGTCATTTCATATAGGGCAGGGCCTAGACCCTTCCCCAAGAGTTCAGGGTGAGAGTGCACCTCACATTGTTGGATGGGAGTCCAAAGTCCGTGTGTATACTCGGGATGGGTACTGATCTGCTGCCCAAGGCTCAATAGATTACCTAGGCCTCCTCACTGCATGTATAATAATTTTAATGAGCTAATTCCCACAATAATACTAATGACTGCCCTGATGAGTAGATCTGTAAATTCTCAAAGTTTGTTTCTTTTTTACATTAAGTTAAAATCGGTGGTCTGGTTTGGTGGATGTTTCCTTTCAAATAGTTTTACCTAGACTCATCTTTCATCTGGGTTTCTTCCATCTTCACCAGATAGCTTCCAGCTTCATCATATCTGCTTGCATCAAGGCAGCTGAAGGAACAACATGGACCAGTCCCAGATGTGGGCATACCATCCCACACCAAGGTCAATGGTTGTTCTTAGAAGCAAGACTCTACCTATCTGGTCCAAAGCAAGCCACTTATTCAAAGTCATGTCAAGGAGCACAGGAGTGGTTAAGGTTATAACCTTGTGAATGCTGAGTGCTCTTTAATCTTAGAGGATAGTGGTCCTATATTTTTTAACATAGAAACCATCTAAAGAGTTTATCAAGAAAATCTGGCAGCAGAATGCTGCTATTGTCCTAGAAGTCTGTAATTGTATTCTAGTAGTTTAGCAGTTGATTGTGTTGGTCCACAGATGAAATAAAATAATGGGCTATACATGATTGTTTTGCTTCTGGAATATTCTAGACATTCTTCTAGGAGTATAGAGATGGGGTAATGAATTAAATCACCATTTTAATTGTAGAGATTGCAGTCTATAGATATCGTCTATTTCCTTTCCTCAGTCCTTCCCTTCCTCCCTTCATTTCTCCTTCCTTACCAACCCCCATCTTCCTTTCTCCTTTGGCAAGGTCTGATATGCCTAGGCTAGTCTCTAGTTTGCTATGAATCCTAGGCTAGTCTTGAACTCCTGAACTGTCTGTCTCCATCTCCCAAGTACTGGGATTAAATACATGTGCCACCATACCCAGTTAGAGGTATTTTTGTTGAAAGGAAAAACTAATTCTTAACATTTTCTTCATTTTTGGTGTTTTTTTAAATAAAATTCTCTTGAATTTTGATGTTGTTCATATACTGTCAAGC
Organism: Mesocricetus auratus; assembly: GCF_017639785.1. Lineage (NCBI taxonomy): Eukaryota > Metazoa > Chordata > Mammalia > Rodentia > Cricetidae > Mesocricetus > Mesocricetus auratus. Next base: position 9,078,613 of record NW_024429200.1, read on the forward strand.
ACAGACACTAGCAATAAAGCTGTTGAACCAGAAACTAATGATCACTAACAGGAAAATTAGACACCTGTTTGTTCACAACAGTTAGCCTTTTGGACATATATGTATTGTCACTGTGCTATATTTTACATATATGATAAAATTACATTGTCTTCAGTCAAATGGCTGAATTGAAAATGCAGTTAAGATTATCAGTGTTTCATGAACTATTCAGACAATATAATGATTCCTGGTCTTGGTATTTTCTGAAAATGCTTAAGAACCATGACATATGCTTCATTCTTTTATAGGACTGTTTATTTTTCCTAGGGTTACAAAGCAGGAAAGAAATCTTCACGAGAATGCTTTTGGGATTTATTCCTTGCCGACATTTCCCCAGTGTTCTGAGTCATTCCCTCTGAGCCACAGCTTGAAGAGCAGCCAAGCGGTCTCTAGGCCCAGAAACACAGTCTAACCAATTTAAACTTTTCGCAAATAATTCAGGTCCTCTTCAGGTATCTTTTTGATATCATGAATCCCATACTGATACGCCATCAGTATTTTCTTTCCTGTCTACTTCTGTCATACAGTCCAGTTACTCAGAAACTGTCCCCTCAACGTTCATCATCTGCTTCTTGTTTTTTTCTCCCCTCCTTTCCTCACGACACACATTCCAAGAGCCCGAGCATCATCTGGGCAAAATGAGTCTGGAAGAGACTGAGACTTGACCTGCAGGCAGGTGACGCTGAGCAGAACCAGAGGAGGAAGGAGAGAAAGAATGGTTAGAGACTGGTAGTGGTTGTCCCCATGTGCTTTATTCTCATTCCTTTAACAAGCTGGAAGCCTCCTGCTCAACCACATCTCAGAGAGGGTCATCCAAGGTATCTCGAGTGGCTAAAATGAGGATCATTGCTGAGTCATTCTGGAACCATCTAAATAATTAAGAGTGACATGGATCAGAAGACCCTGGAATATTCCAAAGTTTGGCCAAGAGAAGGGCCTCATCCATATCCTGGTCTCCATGGCAGCCTCAGAAGAACCTCTTAGGAGGAGCCTCTGGTCATTGGTCAGTGCATCAGGCTTGGAGGACTGTTCCCTTGGAAATAGCTTATCGACCATCAAGGTCAATTACTGTAGAAAGTCTGGATGCTGCAGAATTGTTTTGTGAGAAGTTAAAAAAAAAAAAACAGAAAACCTAGCGAGACATGCTCAGTTGTCAAGTGATTCATTTAGTCCCTTTATCTTCAGAGGACATTTTCTATAACACCCAAGATGCCTAAAACTGTGGCTCAATATTGAAACATATCTTACTATGCTTTTCATATGAATACAAACCAATAATAAAATTTGATTTCTAAATAGACAGATTATGAACCAGATTAAAATAGATTATGACAATACACTATAAAAACTAGGTGAATATGGTTTTCTCTCAATATCTTCTTATAATTTATATGAAGAGCTTAACACTATCAGGGAGCTAAAACTGTGGAAGCAAAACTGTAGATAGAGATAAGGGATGGCCACTGTTTGCATCTATTAAGTACCTATAAAGTGCTGAAACCTGTGACACTGTGTTGAACAGAATGAATCCAGCCTCTGCCTTCATGGGACATGGAGAAGAGTAAAGAATTGACAATGTGATATCACAATGATCTAGACCAATAGTACAGGAGAGAACAGGAGCTCATGGGCCAGGTGGCATAGGAAAAAGGCTTCCTGAAGAAGTCCTCATGGTACACCAGAGGCTGCCAATTATCCCTCAATATCCCTTCTTTTCTTCTTCCTTTAATACTGGCACTCCCAAAATTTAGCTATTGGTAATGTAGTTATAGTTGATGACTACATTTCCCAGGCATCCTTGCAATTGAGTTTGACCACATGACTGAATTTTAATCAGTGAGTGTGAGCAGAAGTAATATATACAATATTCAACCTCTGCCTCTAAGATGAAGAGTGTGCCATCCTTCTCTTAGTGCTGCTGTCTAGATGTGGGCCAGGAGGTGATAACTCCATCAGCCATCTATCTGGCATGAGCTATTTCTATTCAGTTTCTCTTTGTGTGTATGGACCAAGATAGTAAGTCATATAAGATTGAAAAGAGAATTCCAAATCCCCCCTCCTCTAAAGTACTTTAGAATTCATAGTATAGTTCAGGAGTCACCTTTTGGTCAGCTAATCTGGACACCATTTGAGAAGTGGTCTGCCAATATTTTAGATTCCATTGAGGTAGCCTTGGTTACTTAGAGGTACTTTTCCTGTGTAATCCCACTAAAAACTTCTAAAAGACAAGGTTCTCACTCCTAGGGGAGCTAGATCAGCCTGAAAAGAAAAGTGTTAGTGTTTTGGCCAGAAATCTAGCTCTTTTCTAGGAGTATGCAGAAATCAGCAAGACAGGGTCATTTCTCACCTTGGCATAGAGCTCTTCAGCTCTTCAGCCCAGGCTTCATGGTTGGCCTTTGGGATACAGCAGAAACTGCCTTTCAACTTCTGGGCAATCCTTCCCACATACAGTCAGAAGACTCAATCTCATTCCTGATCTCTAAGGCTTGCTCTTCAGCCGAGGGGCCATTTCTTACATCTTGACCTCTTCCTTGCCATATTCTTCCTCCTTTACAGTGCCAAGACTTACCATCTTTGTCAAGATGTATCTGCTCAGCTCAGTGTGACTCCCAGAGAGACCAGGAATAAAGATACAAGTCTATGATGATGGTGGCATTTAAGCTCCTCACAAAATAGTATTACTTGAGACAAATCACATTGGGCGGCAGTAACAAAAACTTCTAGAGCCTAAGCCCAACATGACTCGGCCAAGATTCTCATTTTAGTCACTTAAGATACTAGGGTGACCCTCTCTGAGATGTGGTCCAACAGGAGGCTTTGGGCTTATTTGTGAAGTGAGAAGAGGCACAGAGAGTCATTTATTTTGCCTTTTCAATCAAAAGGGCACATTGACTGGACAAAATAAGTCATGTGATAACTCCTGCCTTCAAGGGGAAGAGAGTAGGAGGTACTGGTACATAGCAGTGTTGTCTACCACAGAGGTTGTCTGAGAAAGGTCTGAAGATCAAACACGCTGCACAGATGCTTCACAGGTACAGGGAGGCATGAAGGACAGCTAGTTAGAATCAGTATTTTCTTCTCCCTTTACAACTTCTATTTTCTGAGTAGATCTGTTACTTCCATTATAATGAGAAATTCTATTTATAATGTACATAATTTTGGGTATGTGTTGTATGTGATTATAATTACAAATAAATAAATATGTATATACTGGAGGTGGATGCTCAAAAAAGTTTTAGGAATAAGGCAAACAAACAAAAGTGCTTGGAGACCACTGGGTTTGAGGAATAAAAAACAGAAATCCTTAGGTGATGAATACTGAGGGATCTCTGAAAATAGGGCACCCCTTAACTTTTAATATGGGGTGCACATCTCAGTTTCCTTGGCCAATTCTGGTTGTAAATTTCTTTTCAGAAGCTTCCAGGTTTCAATCAAATGGACCCAAGAAACAAGCAGGGGTAGCAATCCTAATATCTAACAAACTAGACTTTAAAATAAAATCAATCAAAAGAGATGGAGGAGGTCATTACATACTCATCACAGGTAAAACCCACCAAGATGAAGTGTCTATCCTGAACATCTATGCCCCCAATACAAAGGCATCCACATTCGTTAAAGAAACATTATTAGAACTTAAATATCATCTAAAGCCCCACATAGTTATAGTGGGAGATTTCAACACACCACTCTCACCACTAGACAGGAATACCAGACAGAAACTCAACAAAGAAGCAAAGGGTCTAATAGAAGTAATGACCCAACTGGGATTAACAGATATCTATAGAACATTTCATCCACATAAAAAAGAATATACCTTCTTCTCACCACCACATGGAACCTTCTCAAAAATCGACCACATACTTGGCAACATATCAAACCTCAGCAGCTACAAAAAAATTGGAATAACTCCATGCATCTTATCAGACCACCATGCCTTAAAATTAGAATTCAACAACAACACAAATTGCAGAAAACCTACAAACTCATGGAAATTGAATAATGCTCAACTGCACCATCCCTGGGTCAAAGAGGAAATAAAAAAGAAATTAAAGACTTCCTCGAATTCAATGAAAATGAAGACACAACATACCCAAACCTATGGGACACTTTGAAAGCAGTGCTACGGGGGAAGTTCATAGCACTAAGTGCTCACATGAAGAAACAGGAGAACAGTTATACCAGAGAATTAACATCACAGCTAAAAGCTCTAGAACACAAAGAAGCAAACTCCTCCAGGAGGAGTAGACGCCAGGAAATAATCAAATTGAGGGCTGAAATCAATAAAGTAGAAACTAGGAAAACAATACAAAGAATCAATGCAATGAAGAGTTGGTTCTTTGAGAAAATCAACAAGATAGACAAACCTTTGTCCAAACTTACCAAACAGCAGAGAGTGAACACGCAAATTAACAAAATCAGAAATGAAAAGGGGGACATAACAACAGACTCTGAGGAAATCCAGAGAATCATTAGGTCATACTTTGAAAACCTGTACTCCACAAAATTCGAAAATTTAAAGGAAATGGATGACTTCCTAGACAGCTATCATTTGCAAAAACTAAATCAAGAACAGATAAGCAATTTAAATAGACCTATAACCCCTATGGAAATAGAAGCTGTCATATTATTGATTCTTACCAAGGAATGATTTCCACATCCTGGGAAGCATGGGACATTGAACATTTTTACTATCATAACTACAAGGGCAATGGTTCTACTGGTGGATAGTGACCATGGAAGCTGTATCATTCAGTACCATACCTCTTACAATACAGGCTTATCTCCTCCCAAATATCAATAGTGCTGATGTGGAGAGACAGGTGGAGTACATGTGTTTGTTATTGTTTTTAGACAGAAGGCTGAGTCTGTGACAGCCTGTCATCTATGGCCCTTCAAATATGCTGTCCCCTCTAAATGTAGTCGAAGACCAAGTTTTCCAAGGTCAGAATGCATCCAGATACAAAGCACTATTCCTCAGTGCCCCATGAACTTATGTGACTGAGACCTGGCCTCTAGATGTAAGGGGAGATATCTTATTTGGGGGACATTTTCCTCTCATGTTCCTTATTTTCAGCTTCCTAGAGGAGACCCTGTTGATGACAGATCACAAAATCAGGAAGAACCTTAGTCTCTAGGGATTTCACGGTTCCTGTGGACTCCCTCCCTTCTTCCAGGGCTCTTCACATGAGAGAATGCACCCAACCTATTAACGTCTTTGTTAATTCGGCTTCTTGTAACTTGTTGAAGACTTAATTCTACCTCTTCCCAGGGAGCCTAAGATCTAGAGTTTACTGCCCCCACTGCATACATACACACACCAGTTTCCCTCCTCTTTCTTTTCCTCTCTTTTATTCTCTCCTCCTTCCCCTCTTTCTTTTTCCTTCTTTCTCTAATTTCTCCTTTCCTACCTATTACTCTCCCTATATTCATTATTTCTATAGAGATGAGGCTTGAATCCAGGACCTCATAGTAGTAAGCCAAGTACTCTACATTGAGCTGAGTCCCCAGCCTGCTCTATCTATCTATCTATCTATCTATCTATCTATCTATCTATCTATCTATCTATCTATCTATCTATCTATCCATCCATCCATCCATCCATCCATCCATCCATCCATCCATCTATCCATCCATCCATCTATTTATTTTATACAAGATCCCACTGAGTTGCCCGGGCTGGCCTTGAACTCACTCTGTAGCTCAGACAGGTCCTGAACTCGATCCTCCCACCTTATTTGGGACCACAGGCCTATCTACCACCAGGTCTGGTGAAGGGTCCTTTCCACTGCATCACACCTTCTCTGGAGGTTCCATTCTCACCACAGCCATTTGTGTATCTCTGACGTGCTGGTCCCCATCCCTGCTAACCTGTCAGCCATCTTCAGACACAGTTGTCACCACTTGAAATACTCAGATGGACTCTACCTTCAGGTAGAGTAGATCAGTCTTCCAGGTTGGCACCTTAGCTGTCAGTGAATTCTGGGCTTTGGATGCACACTATGGTGTGGGCACAGTATACAGCCTCTTCGCACTGATCTTCACAGAGGCGTTCAGAAGGTACGAAAGAGTGAATGCTGAGGAAAAGCACGTGGGACTCCGCTGCTGCTGTCACTTTGGAAGACTGAAGTTTTGTGGCAATGCGGTGCTTAGATTTGGAAGCGTTAAGACATGTTTGCCAAAGCCTGGAGTTTTGATGTGGAGTGAAGGAGCTGTTACTTTGAGGGGGAGGGAAACACCTTTCATTTCTTTAGGGAAAGATAAGTAATGTAACTTTGCCGTTTCGCACTTCAGATCTTCTGGAGAGCAGCTGTTCCTTCAGGAATGGCTGGTCCAGAGGCGACATATTTAAGTTCGCAAACACCACACATTTAGATGTTAGACATTTCAGTGTTGCTAAAGAAAACCAAAGGAAACAGCCAACTTTCCCTCTTAGTTTGTCAAAGAGAGACTTCATAAAATTAACTTGGCGGCTGGTGAAGGGATTGGCTCATTTGCCAGTCTCAGGGATGGGGAACAGGGTGGGCGTGCGCTTGGGGTTGGGAAGCCCAGTGACAGGAGGAGGGGCTTCCCCAGCAGGCAAGGAAGTCTCTCTTTTTCATGGAGACAGGCAGGGAGCAGCCCTCCTAGTTCCTGTTCTCCCACTTCACAAGTAGCCCAGCTCGGCTCCTTCAAGAGGCAGTTATCTTCACAAGCAACTAGGAAGCCACTCCTTGGCCATATGGACCGCTAATGCTTCAGAGATACAGAAAGGAGGCAGGAACTGGTAGGGAAAAGAGGCTTTGGTGAATGAATGGAAAACATCCCTTTGGGTTGAGATGAATGACACCTGGGTTTAAAGGACGTGCTTTGGTTAGATAAATTGCTTCTCTTAGCCTTATGTCCCTATTACCATTTATGCATGCTTCAGTTTTGAGAATGGCAGGAAGGCTGGGTGCCTGGCACAGAGAACTTGGATATAGCTTCGAGAAGCTGAATCCAGTATTTTATCTTTAGAGGCATAGGGAAGGACAGAGAGAATCTTCTAGAAGAATCTAAAGGGCTTCTTTGATAATGTGAGAATGAGAATCTTGGAGATGGCTTTTTCCCAATACCTGTCCATGGAGCAGCTATAAGGCCAGCCTGGCACATAACAGCAGAATTCCACTTCCAAATGCCGTGGTCTGGTGGAAACAGAGGCAAAGGGAGTTTCTAAGGACTTGTTTCTTCTCCTTCATAAATTCCAGGGAGGAGCAGGGCCAGCCCAGTCTCCTGACATCTCGTTTAAGGTCTCTGTCTGGATGATATGTTGGCTTTATCATGCCACTTTCTGATCTGGTTCTTGCAAGTGGTCCATAAATGCCCTGTTCTGTGAAGCTCTTCCTTAAAATAGGAAGAGGATAAACTCTTCTGAAGGGGTGGGAGGATCCTCCCTTAGAACTGGGCATAGATGCAAGTCACCCTGGTTTCACTAGTTGACACAGGCAGATGGTGGAGAGAACAGAAGACAGAAAATGGGCACTTGCCAGATTAGCACTTGACTCATCTGTAGCAACAGGGGGAAGTGGGTACTTCTCTCTTCATCATAAAAGGTAAACAAGAACCAGTGCTCACAGGGTGTTGGCTCTCTAGAGGCTGTGACATCTGCACGACACCTCCATAGGCTACAGGCTTGCTCCTCCCTTTCACTCCATTAAGAGGCAGGTTAGAAACATAGGAAGAAACAAGGCTCCCTCCAAACCAGCAGTCAGAGGTTCAAATCCCAATGCTGACACTTGTTGGCTATATAAAGTTTGGCAAATTAACCCCAGAGATGTTGCTTATTTGAGTATAAAATGGAACTGATTATATTTATCATTCAAAGCAAATAAGAGGAAATGAGCAGTGGGTGGTGGAACTCTACAGTGAAAGTTCCTTCATAATGCCAACCAGCCTCACTTTGACACCATCTAGCCTTTGGCTAAAATGACAGTGATCGCAGAAGGGAAGGGGCCAAGGAGAGTGACTGTCCCAGGGAATATTCCCCCTCACTCTGTAATTGCTCATTGTCACATGGTCTCGTAGTTAGGTCATAGGTGAAGGGGGGCTGGGGACACCATGCTGCAGGCCTTCTAATCCTATAACAGAACAGCTCATACACGGCCAGGGTTGGGATTGGTGGCTGGTACAATTTGGAAGCAGGAAGTTTGTTTTGAGTATACCATCTACCAACTGCTGCTGAGTCTCCCTACTCTTTGTGAGATACTGAGGTTTGCCATTGAGGAATTCAAAGCCTAGGGGAAAAAAAGAATATTCTTAACACACTTGAAAAGAACCAGGAATCAACCTAGATGCCCCTTAACTCACAAATGGGTAAAGAAAGTGTGGTACATTTACACAATGGAGTATTACTCAGTGGGGCGGGGCAATGAAATCTTGAAATGCACAGGCAAATGGATGGAACTAGAAGAAACCATCCTGAGTGAGGTAACCCAGTCACAGAAAGACAAGCATGGTATGTACTCACTCATATATGGATTTTAGACATAGAGCAAAGGATTACCAGCCTACAATCCACACCTCTAGAGAAGCTAAGAAACAAGGAGGACCCTAAGAGAGACATACATGGTCCCTGGGAGAAGGGGAAATTGACAAGAGCTCCTGAGCAAATTGGGAGCATGGGGGTGGGGAGGAAGGTAGGAGAAAGAGGAGGGGAGAAGAGGAAGGGGGGAGGAAAACATGATGGATCAGGAAGATTGAGTCAGGGGAAGAATAGAGGAGAGCAAGAAAAGAGACACCTTAATAGAGGGAGCCATTGTAGGTTTAAAGAGAAATCTGGCACTAGGGAAATGTCCAGAGATTACAAGGATGACCCTAACTAACAATCTAAGCAATAGTGGAGAGGCTACCTTAAATGCCTTTCTCCTATAATGAGATTGAGGACTACCTTAAATACTATCCTAGAGTCTTCACCCAGTAGCTGATGGAAGCAGAAGCAGAAATCCACAGTTAAGCACTGAGCCAAACTCCTAGAATCTAGTTGGAGAGAGAGAGGAGGGGTGAGCAAAGGGGTCAAGGCCATGCTGGGGAAACCCACAGAAACAGCTGATCTGAGCAAGTGGGAATGCACAGACCCCAGTTGTAAAACTGGGGAACCAGCATTGGATCAAATGAAGCCTTCTGAATGTGGTGTCAGTTAGGAGGCCTGGTCAGTCTATGGGACCTCTGACGGGGAACCAGTATTTATACTTTGGGAGCGCATTCCCCATGGAGGGCTACTCTTTCAGCCTAGATACATGGGGGAGGACCTAGGCCCTCCCCCAAATGATATGAAAGACTTTGATTATCCCCCATGGAAGGTCTCACCCTCTCTGGGGAGTGGGACAGGGGTGGTCGGTGGGGTCATGGAAGGATGGGAGGGAGAGGGAACTGGGATTGATGTGTAAAATAAGATTGTTTCTAAATTAAATTTTAAAAGATTTATAAAAAATAAAAATTCAATCTCTTTAAAATAAAAAAAGAAGAAAATACCATAATCACGGTGTACCAACTTCTACTTGTTTGTCACAGCCACAGAGGCTAAGAAGGTCCAGTAGGGACAAGGGAGATTTTAGCAAGCAGCATGAAGCAGCAGAAGAATGGCAGTGGAGGCAGAGGGGGCAGCACAGATTCATGCTTTGAGGTGTGTCCTTGCTAGTCAGACATGAGTGGCTCAGTGATGCTGGGTCCCACCATGTTATAAAATTTCAATATGAATTGTCCCCATGGATCATGCTTTTAACTGTTTGGTCCCTACTTGGTGATGGTGTTTTGGGAGGTTCTGGAAACTTCAGCAGATGAGGTCAATCTGGAAGACGTAGATTATTGGGAGAACATTCCTGGGGGTGAATATTATTATTGCTTCTTTCCGTTTCTGTGTCCCATCTGTTAGGGAGTGAAGAGCAGCCCTCCTCTGTGGCATGCCTCTGCTGCTGCGATGCTCTGCTCCAGCGCTCATGTCTGACATTCCATGATGAGGAGCAGGGTGAAGTCATAATGTGGGGAGAGACCAGGAAGCTTTGGTGTTGGACTGATGATGGGCAGCGGGCCAAGGGCGATCACTTTATTGCTTTCTCGGGTAATTAGAGTCTTGGGTCAACTTCGTTCTCAAGGCAATTCAGTCAAAATGCTTGCAGTTCATTTCTTCTTTGGATGTTGAACTGGATTATTCTTAAATGTAGAGTCATTCATTCTCCCTGCACCCCTCATGCTTATAGGGGCAAACAGGCACAGAACCAAGATGCTTGCGAGTGAATAGATGCATATGTAAAGGAACAATGTTATGTCTCTCTGTGCAACATGGAGGATAATGTGTGTCCTGACGGTTTGTTACGGCCACAAGTATGGGGTCTCACGGGTGTCTCATCAGGCTCCTGGGGGGTGCAGTTGGTGATGATGATGATGATGATGATGATGATGATAGACGTGATGACGATGGTGTGGCATTACAGACCTTCGTCTTTTTAGAACACAATGCTTCTGAGCTTCCCTGGGAACACAGGAGGCCCAATCAATAAATGCGAGTAAAGTGCCATGATTGGAAGCTCCAGGCTAAAAGAGGCCACAGGCTCCAGGGACATTCCCACTACATAGCAACCACAGCTATTATAGCTATGAAGGGCTCCATGAAGTCTCTTCTACCAACGGTAGATAAAATTCCTGTCCCCTTAGCCTCGTTATTATACTTCAGATCTAGCCATCTCTCCATCTATAAAGTCCCCCCTGGTTCCTCAGCTACTCAGATTTATAGATGTTTTTCTGTTGTGTTCGTTGTTGTTCCTGGTGAGTTGTGGGGAGCCGTGTCTGACCCAGTGACATGGGAAGAGCCCAGGACTGGTTGGGGAGGTAGTGATGGGAAACAGAGAAAGGATAGCAAGTTAACTTTCCCTTAGATAAGTTGAGGCACAGAGGCAATTCCTCCAGACCCTGAGCTGGAATGTACTGTTCATGCTTCAGAAATATATCTGCTGTGGGTGGGGGAGGCCAGCTGCTGGTAACTGGATTGCTCCAGCCAGAGAATTCCCATTAGCTGGATTCTTGAAAAATCTTTGCTTTGGTTAGTCTGCTTAGACCCTTTCTCTTAGGCTGCTTTCTTCCCTCAGCCATTTGAATATCAAACACTATTCCACCAAGTTGGTGATTCAGATATCATCCAGGATCCTGGTGTGAGGTTCAGACCATCTGAAATGCAAAATTTTATTACTTATAAGCATAGTTGTGAGAGATGATCTATATACAAGCCCATCTAAAGATACATTCTTGACATTCTTATTTGTCTAAGTAGCAGATATTGTCAATTGCCTGCAATTTGCCGCAGGTGTGTGTGTGTGTGTGTGTGTGTGTGTGTGTGTGTGTATGATGTGTGGTGTGTGTGTGTGTGAGACAGAGAGAGAGACAGAGACATACAGATACAGAGAGAGATGTGGTGGGTGAGCATGTGTGACATGGCATTCTTGAACAGGTCAGAGAACAACTTTCAGGAGTCAGTTCTTTCCTTATGCTGTGGGATCCAGGAATTGGGATTTTGCTGCTAAGCCATCCGGCTGGCCTCAAGCTCAGCTTGTTAAACTGTGGCTCTAGGGTTCACTGTAGGTCCTCATGCTTGAATTCATTACTGGCTGAGCTGTTCCCTTGTCTCCTTTCCCCCTTTCTTGTGTCCATTTTCACAGCAAACTTCAAGATTGTCAGGGTAGAATGCTGTTTTTATTTCTTGTAGTATTTATTTGTTAAAAAAAGATTTATTATTGCTGGGTGGTGGTGGCGCACACCTTTGAACCCAGTACTCAGGAGGCAGAGGCAGGTGGATCTCTGTGAGTTCGAGGCAAACCTGTTCTGCAGAGCGAGTTCCAGGACAGCCAAGGCTGTTACACAGAGAAACCATGTCTAGAAAAAAAACAACTTCCCTAAAGATCTATTTATTGTTCTTATTTATGTATATGAGAGTTTCTGTACACCACATGCACACAGTCTGAGGGCACTGGCTCTCTGGGCACTGGAATTCTGGGTAGGTGTGAGCTGCCTTATGTGGGTGATCTGGAGCAGTAGTAAGTGCTTGTAACTGCTGAGCTCTCTCTCAAGTCTTTGTTTATATCTTAAAAAATCATTTTATAAAGTCAACGACAGATGATTCTAAATATACGAGGACTTAGGAGTTGCTTTCTGGTTAATAACATTTTGCCATGCACCAGGCCCCCTCTCTTCACGGATTGATTTCAGGCTGAAAGGAGTTAGTCCTTGTGAATCAGGACAGTTTTATGTCAACTGATCCCAGCATGACTGCTGACACCCTCAGTGAGTCTGGATGTTCAGCTAACTGCAATCACGCTTGTTTTGTGACTAAATCTGTTCCAGTGCAGTTGATGGATCAGGGAGTGATTTGAGCATAGCACGATTTTCACATCTACTCATGTGCGATGTGGCCTGTGAGGAACACTAGGTGAGAGGAGAAAGTTGCCAATAGCTGAACCAAATGGCATCAGAATGTATTGGAGGCACAAAGTGTCTTGCGATACCTACCTGTGGCCTTAGTTCACTTCACACAATAAGCCGCAACTACTCAAGACTGGCTTTTCAACTTCCTATTTGATTTCAGAAAAACTTGTACTACAGCCTGGAGTTTGAGTATCCCCAGGGTGACTCTATTGAGAAATTGTGGGATCCTTGAGGGGTGGGGCCTACTGAGAGGTCGTTAGGTCATTGGGAACATGTCTTAGAAGAAAACCATGTGATCCCTGGCTCTTCTGGGCCAGGATGAGAGCAGTTTTGTTCCATTATGATAGTGTCTGCAAAGACTTCGATGCCAAAAAAGGGTCGTCACCACAAGTGCTTGGTACGAGGACTTCAACAGTTCAAACTACTGGCAATGACCATGCTGTTTGTTCCAATCCCTTTCCTGGCCTCTTGTGTCCTAAAAGTTGGCCCAAATGTACTAGTGCCATCCACCCACTTCCTTCTGTGCTGGTCAGCTTCTCATTGATGTGACAAACACCTGAGGAGAACAACTTAAAAGGAGAGAAGACTTGCTTTGGCTCAGTTTCAGAGCTTTGGTCCATGGTCTTTTGGCTCAATGCTTTAGGCCTATGGAGAGGCATTCACTATCCAAACCTGGGAGCACGGCTTTGACTTCAGGCCTTTGCCCCTACCCCATTGTACTTACTTCTTCCAGGGGCCAAAGTCCAGCTCTGCTTTGTTCCCTGAGTCCTGCTGAAGATTATGAGTTCTTTGTTTTAAAGACTTACTTGTGCACGCAGGCACATGTGCGTGCCCCTGGAGGCTAGAAGAGGGCTTTGATTCCCTAGAGCTGGAGTTACAGGTGGTTGTGAGTCTCTCAACATGAGTGCTGGCCACACACTAAACCATCTTTCCAGCCCCTTCTCTGAATTCTTAAAGGTATTGCCCCCATCATTCTGGCCTCATATATAGCAAATTACCAAATAGAAGCCTCATCTGAAGGGTCTAGTCTAATGTAGCTAAGAGAGTAAAGGGCGTGGCCTTTATGCATCCCAATTTGGATCTGCACACTTGTTTTTGCCCTTTTCTAACTGTGTGACCTTGAATGAATTTCTCATGCCTTTGGGGCCTCAGCCTCTACATCAATAAAATGTGGATGAGAACAGTGCCAATCTCCTAAGTTGTTGTGAGAATTAAATGAGGCAACTCCCATGGAGTGCTCAGCATGGGGTTTGCACATTCGCTATTTCTGTTGTAAATAGTGAGGACTTAGCCTTTTTAAAACATTTCTTTTTCAGGTAGTGCCGAGGTTGAGCTTGGGAGTGTTCCCAGAGGAACAGCCATCGAGGCTGGGTCAGTAGGGAAGTCAGGACCATGTATATGGTCAGGGATAGACCCTGGCATAGACAGTCATGTCCAGGGGCAGCATCTGCCCATGGACAGAGTACCATCATGGTACCCACCCTTGTACAGAAACTCACTTACTAAATGAATGGATTGTTGAATGATAGTAAGTGTAGGTTGAAGTAGGTGTAGAAGGAGTGACAGATAGGGAAGGGCGCCTGGGAAATAACTCTATCAAGTCAGCAGTAGAGTAGGTGGGAGAGAAGAAGGGCAGGAGGGAGTAGGGAGAGGCGGGAGAATGTGTAACATACTTTGTCCAGTCCTTTCATTTTTCCATATGATATTTACTGCTTATCAAACAAGAGTGTCTTACCAGACTGAGACCTTTATGTCTAACAAGGACCAACCCAAGCTAACTTTAGCGGGAAGGGAACTTTATTAAGAGAATGCAAGGGTGTGAGTTTCATGAAGTCCAAGACCAGAGGGGGATTGGAAGGCAGGCATTTAAATATGCCCCATTCTAGTCTCTTGTCTCCTTTCCTAAGATCCATGCTCCTCTTCTAGAACTCCATTTGAAGATGATACTCCTGATCATGGCCCAGGATGTGTTCTTATCAGCTCCTGATCCAGTGAGGAGGGAGACTCGTCCCCAGCCCTTAGCACCCATCTCATGCTGAAGCCTTAGGGGAAAGCATCACATTAGCCCGCTTGGCTGGGTGCCCACTCTGGACCACTGAGAATCCATGAGCTGGTACTTTAACCTCCACCTCTGCATATGTAAAGACTAGAGATACAGAGAAATCTCACAGAAGAGGATGGTGGACAGACACATCATAGCAAATAGCTCAACTCCAGCTGTGTCTTTGCAGTTGCTGTGACAAAATGCCAGGCAGAAACCACTTAAAGGAGATGGATTTATTTGAGCTCTCTGTTTCAGAGTGCTTACTCCAGCAAGGCAAGGAAGTCATGGCTGAACAGTTCAAATAGTGACAGCCTTCTGTGGCAGAGACTTTTCTTCTTCTGGTGGGTTAGAAGCAAGGAGTGTCATAGGAAGTGACCAGAGACAATATACCCATATGAACTTACCAGTCCCTACTTTCTCTAGTTGGACCCCATGTATCAAAGCCTCTAGAACCTCCAAAACTAACACCACCCATTCAAAATATGAGTCTGTGGAGAACACTGAAATTTTAAACTTTAATCAGCCTTTTCCAAGGAGGTGCTCTGCTATGTACTTCGAAAATGATATTTTTAAAAAATCTCCACCACAACCCTGTGAAGAGTTCATCAGCTTTTTTAAAACACTGGTTTAGAAACTGAGGTTTGGGGAGTGAGGAGATGACTCAGTTAGTAAAATGCTTAATGCTTCAGTGTGAGGACCTGAACTTGGATTTCTATCACCCATAATAAAAGCTGGGAGTGTCCAGGAGTGTCAGTTACCCTAGCGACAGAGTGGAGACAGGTGGTTCCTGAAAGCTCACTGGTTAGATAGTCTAGCCAATCAGTGAGCTCCAGTGTCAGTGAGAGATCCTGTTTCAAAAACCCAAGGTGGAGAGTGACAGTGGAAGACATCCAATGTCAGTTTCTGCCCTCCATATGCACATGTATGCAAGTGCATGGTCATCTGCACACATGTGCACAAACTCACATGCATGCACTATACAAAAATACACCACACACACAGACACACAGACACACAGACACACACACACACACACACACACACACACAAAGAACCTGAGACTTGGAAAGACATCATTTGCTTAAATTGTTACTATTAGGGAGTTGAAGATAGTAATGTAAGATTTAAGATCTGTTTAGAACACCCAGCACGAGCTGATTTGCCAATGCCAGAGTTAATTGGTGACTAAAAATGGACCAGTTAATATGATATTTTTATTTATAAGTAAACACTTGTGAAGAAGTCATGCAGATTCACGCAAGCTCTCCCTGCTGAGAGTAGTGGACTTGACTGCAGCTGGCCACCCATCTCCTGAGTTCTAAGGCAGACCCTTGCCTCCTATCCTGGGTCTCAGCTGGGCACTGGGGATGTGGGCCCTTATGCACACCAGTCCTTGCTTGTGAGACATTTATCTTTGAGGCTGAATCCCAGCCTGTGGATACTTATTAGGGGCCATGCTCTCCTCCTCTATCCAGTAGCTGATAATGGTACCAGAACCCTCATAGGGAAGGTCACTGATGCCTCTGCTTAGAGAACAGACACAATTGCTGGATTATTGGCAACTCGGGGCTGCTGAATAGCTGGGCTGAAGTCATTTACAGAGGAATAATTCCCAACAAGGGATTCTGGTGACCTTATAAACCAAGAGACTGAAGCAACCTGGCTCCTCTCTTTCCAGCATGGAATTAATTCCACCTAATTCTCTGCAGCACATTTGATATTCTTTTCTGAGAAAGATAGTACAGATTCTAGCTGTCTGTGCCATTTCTTCGAGAGATTAAAGCTACCAGTTTTAACACTATAGGAACTCCTTGAAAGAAAATAGAAACCAGTACACTGACTACGAGTTGTGTGGAAAGGAAGGAAAATTGGGAAGCCTACTTTAAACAAAACAAAACAAAAAACCATTCCCATTTCCAGGTACAAAGCTCCTTTATAGGTACTTTTGAAATGTAAAAAAAAAATTGTTGCGTGTTTATGTGTATGTATGTTTGTACACACACATGTTGTATATGCATGCCTTGGAATGTGCGCCATGGTGCATGTTTAGAGGTCAGAGGGCAACTGTAAAGAGTCAGTTCTCTCCTTCCACTTTCGCTGGGTTCCACGGATTGTACTCAAATCACCAGGCTTATGTGGCAAGTGCCTTCCTACTGAAACCATCTTGTTGACTAACATAATTAAAAATACTATCTTATTTATTATGTTTACAGTGCTGCAGATCACCCCAGGGTCTTGTATGTTCTAGGCAAACATTCTCCACTGAGATACATCCTTAGCTTTGATCTATTTTCAGGGATTGGTTAGAAATGGTTGATGGGATATGTCTTGGGGACTTGGGGATGTCGGAGCAATAAATGATCTTTCCGGGTGTCTCTTTTTGTTCAGAGGATTTCAGAGACTCTTCTGATAGTATCAGGGCCATCCTCTCACTCTACAGCAGAGGGGATTCCCCTGTCAGGCTAGGTGGTGACAGCCTGAGATCTGTTTCTCAGTGCCTCTCCTAGTCCAAGGTCAGAATCAAAGGCCAATTCTGTCTTGTACTCCAGTCTCTGGCTAAGATAGGAGACAAGTCCCTGTCCTCTGTCCTGTAACTAGCCTGATGGTTAGGGTTGGAGCTTAGAAAGAAACACTTAGCCTTGAGTGTGAACTTGCCTAGTAGTCAAAGCAAAAACAACAACAGTAAAACAACAACTGTAGTAGTTTCATTCCTATTCAAAGTATGTTTAACTTTTATATCTCAGTTGCTCTCGAAAGGAACACTAAGACCACAGGAACATTGGATGGTGGAGAAACAGAGACCATATGGCCTTTGACTCTACAGATCACAAGAGATTTACAAGGAAGCTTTTCCTGTTTAGACCCTCAGACCTTCCAGTGGAACCATGAGTGAAGTGGACCCCAAACCCTAGCTCCTGTGGAAGAGAAGGAGTAGCCCTTTGAGAGTCAAGCCCATTCTCCACAAAGGATAGGCTAGGTTTTGCTTTCCCTTCCTTCCTTCCTTCCTTCCTTTCTTCCTTCCTTTCTTTCTTTCTTTCTTTCTTTCTTTCTTTCTTTCTTTCTTTCTTTCTTTCTTTCTTTCTTTCTTCCTTCCTTCCTTCCTTCCTTCCTTCCTTTCTTTCTTTCTCCCCCCACCTTTCTTATTTTTGGGATAAGGTTTCTTTGTGTAACAGCTCTGGCTGTCCTGGAACTTGCTCTGTAGACCAGACTAGCCTCAAACTCAGAGATCTACCTGCCTCTGCCTCCTGAGTGCTGGGATTAAAGACATGTGCTACCACCACCTCACTTGATTTTTATATTTTTATCTAATTGCCTTTGCCTTTTAGAGAGAACTAGAACTCTGATTAGCTATAAACGCAGAGGGTCAGACTAGAAAAAAGTCATTTCACACCCTGGAAAGCTTGGGCACCTAGGACTTTGCCTGGGGAACTTCAATCCTTCTAGGCTAAGAATCTTTGTAACCAGACTTATTTTCATTGGTTTAGTGTAGAAATTTGTCCTAAGAATTGAGAGAATGTCAGCTTCATGCAGACTTCTCTGATGTATGAAATGGAGTTTGAACCTGACCTCCATTTTCAGGTCTCTGTTGTGTCAAGATGACCTCTAAGAGAGGGACATGTACAGCTTCAACCTAATTCTATTCTAATCAGTTAAAATGTTCAGTTACGTGTCAAAGATGTTTTCCTGCTCCACCACCCACCAAAGACCTCAAATAGCTTATTACAGGAAATAGAAGTTCACAACGAAGGCCAGAAGTAGTCAGTGGGGACTACCAAGGATGCTTCCTGACACAAGGAATCTGGGTACTATTTATCTTGCTCTGCTGCCATGGAGAGGGACATTACTCCAAGAGTCATCTCCTGGTCTACTGGAGCCTAATCCATTAGACACATACTACAGAAAGCAAGACAAAGAAAGGTGAAGAAGACATCCCTCCTGACTCTACACTTTGCAAGTTGACTTTCCATTTACATTGGTATATTCTTGACCAAATGCTAGTTCTTGGTTTTCTTCCAAATGGTTGTATACTAAGCTAAAATTAGAGACTTATCTAAGGGAATGGAAAAGAATGGGAGAATCAGGTTCTTTTTAAAACTACACTACCAATAATGAAACATTAGAAATGTCTGAGTATTGCTTGTGTTTTGTCTTTGTCTCAAATATTTTAAGACGATCCCTGAAGCTTCCACTAATATAGCAAAGGATGTATTTATTTATACTAAAATTGCTGGTAAATATTCTAAGCATTATTGAGGTCTTTCATTGTTTTGTACATAGCT
Source organism: Mesocricetus auratus (assembly GCF_017639785.1). Taxonomy (NCBI): domain Eukaryota; kingdom Metazoa; phylum Chordata; class Mammalia; order Rodentia; family Cricetidae; genus Mesocricetus; species Mesocricetus auratus. Next base: position 9,097,402 of record NW_024429200.1, read on the forward strand.
GGATTAAAATGGATAACATAGGCATTCTGATTTCAGGGTGTTTATACTTCATTCATTTATTCGGTAAACATTTGATTTAAAAACTTCTGTATATTATGTATGTGTTAATTTCTGGACCTATAAAGCCAAAACAAAACTATGACGTTGAAACAAATAAGAATAAATGAAATAAATACAAGAACAGATATCAATAAAATGGAAAACAAAGAGAAATAATACAGAAGATTAGTAAAACCAAAAGTCGATTCTTTTGATATTGTCAGTAAGACAGAGTTCTGAAAAGATTAATCAAGAGGGAAGAGAAGATACAAATAAAATACAGACTAAAGAAAGAACTATGTAGGGCTGGAGAGATGGCTCAGTCATTAAAGGCTAGGCTCACAACCAAAAAAAAAAAAAACAAGAGAGAACTAGCTATAAAGTAAGAATTACAACAATGACCATTATGAATACACACACACACACACACACACAGAGAAATATAAAATGCCAAATGGTTCAAGATAAAGAATGTAGAGAATGCAATTAAAGCAATGAATGCAAAGGATTTAGAATGGAAACAAAGCTGCTCTTATTTATTTTCAATTCAACCTAAGCCAAGATAGTTTTATATTTTAATTATAAGCAACTGTGAATTCTAACTTACCATACATGTATATATTTACATATATAGAGAGAATATATATATTATAGAACAGAGAAAAAGAAAATCTATCCAACCTTGGTCTTGATTAATATTTATTTCAAAATAAAAAGTAAAACTATAGGCATATTTCACTTATGAACATAAACACAGAATTGTTAACAAAATCTTAGCTGGCAAAATTCAGCAATGTATTAAAATGTATCATGGACAAGTAAGATTTATTATTAGAAAGCATGGCTACTTTAACTGTAGATACTCTACCAGTGTGACTTACCATTTTAATAGACTAAGGAGAAAATTTGTATCATATCTCAATTGATGTAGAGAAAGTAATTGATGAAGTTGAACTATTTATGACAAAACTATTAGCAAGGTAAGAAGGAAATGGGAGTTTCTTCAACTGGTGATTTTTGTTTGTTTGTTTTTGGTTTTTGAGACAGGGTTTCTCTGTGGCTTTGAAGGCTGTCCTGGAACTAGCTCTTGTAGACCATGCTGGGCTCGAACTCACAGTGATCCACCTGCCTCTGCCTCCCGAGTGCTGGGATTAAAAGCATGTGCCACCACCGCCCAACTCAACTGGTGATTTTGTATCAAATATATGTAGTGAACATTGACATTCTGCAATGTTCAAGGCATTTATTTTATTTCATTGCCTCAAACTAAGACAATGCAGAAAGATGTGACTCAAAAAAGTGGGGAAAAATTAGAGGCTGAAGTACTGGAAAGAAGGATTTGAACATCACTGTTTGAAGGCAATATTTGCCTAGAAAATACAAGTCAAACATTTATGGGTTTCAGGTCTGCCTAGAACCAAACAGCATTTTCTACAACAGTCATAATCAAATACAATATATTTTACAATAGAGCATTATTCTCACTAACAATAAACCAGAAAAGAATGCAAGAATAACAGATTTCTACAGAGAAAAAGTTAATACTGATTTAATATCCAGAGCACTTGATCTGAGTAAAAATGACATATGTCATGTTCAAGTATAGAATTTCAATATTTTAAAGATGTCAGTTCATCTCTAATTAACCAATAAACATACTTAAATTTTGAATAGGAACTCTAATTTGTTTAAGGCAGTCAATATGTCTACATTCTAAAACTTACATGGAAGGAGAGATTCTATGTCAACTGAAAAGAAGGATTAAGTAGAGAGAGCTATCAGAAGGGAAAGTACCTGGGGGAGCTTGAGGGAGGAAAGGGAAAAGTGATGTAATTCTATTTTAATTAAAAACATATATAAAGGGGATGGAGAGATGGCTCAGCAGTTAAGAGAACTTGATGGCTCCTCCAGAGGTTCTGAGTTCAATTCCCAGCAAACAGTGGCTCATGACCATCTGTAATAGGATATGATTTCCCTCTTCTGGTTTGCATGAAGGCAGAGCACTCAAATACATAAAATATGCAAATAAATACATCTTTTTAAGGCATATATAAAAACAAAATAGTTTTTAAAAAAAGTGGGTAGATAGCTTCTGGGGTCCTAGTGGGAGCTAAGATATTCAGTTAAAGTAGCTCACAAATCAGTGGAGGCAAGATGAGTTATCTAATTAGCAGGTGGGTAAATCCACGTGCCATGTAGAGAAATAGGAAACTTGATTCCCACTAGTACGGCATATATAAGTGAACTAGAGATAGTTAAGAGGAAAAGCTATGCTGTAAGGCCAAAAGAAAGGTACATTTGAGACCTAGGATAAGGAAAAACTTCTGCAGCAAAATTTCAAATAGTAAGAGGACATTTAATTATAATCACATCAGAATTCAGACTTCCTCTTGGATGAGGAATACCACAGAGAGTTAACTGGCAGTTGATAATTGGCAGAAGACATTTTCCTGTGCCTGAAATGGATGAAAGCCTGTAATCTAGAATGCATAGGACATTCTTATAAATCAATAAGCAGACGATGAGAATGTCAAATGAAATATGGGCATGATATATAGACATGATGGATAATGGATAGATAGCCTATGGAATTGGAACCTCCAAGTGCTAACCAGTCCATATAGAGATGTATCAAATATAGTTTTTAAATGAGACTTAAGAGCTCTCTTTAGCTTATGAGATAGAGACAGATCAAGATGTGGGACTGTGTGCTGTGACCTGTATGGTTTGGGTCTGGAAACCTGACTGGGGTAGCAAGGGAATGAAGAAAGGACAGACACACAGACAGAGCAGTTGGGCTGAGGTAGGCTGTACACACTTTGGTGGGACAGCTTGTTTATTACATAACACTGGGAGGAGGAATTAGTGAGTCTCAGTGGGCGGTCCCTGTTGTCTCAACGGTAAACACTGGGAGGCGGAAGAAGCTGCAGTCTCTAGTTTTTTCACACTGTGGCCAATTGTTTGTAAACACTGGTACTAGGGTCAGAGAAAAAGGCCTTGTCTTTCTGAGCCCTGACCAAAATGTTGCCAATTTTCCTTGGTCTGAGGCCTTGGTCCTTGATAATGATGGCTGGCTCACTTCAGACAACATGCATTCACTCAGAACTTGACTAGCTCAGACTTCATTCACTCCCTAAGGTGGCAGGAAAGTTTGTGTCCTGCTGGTAGGAATGTATAGTGTTACAGACATTCTGAAGGACAGCAAGCACTCGGAAATATCCCATTTCTAAGGGGTGTTAGATGTAATCTGGGCGCCTATCAACCGGGAGTGAATAGATAGAAAATGTGGTAGTCATCTACACAGTAGTTAAAACTTATCGGTTGCATGTATGTTTAGCTATAGGGTTGCATGTATGTTTAGCTATAGGGTTGCATGTATATTTAGCTATAGGGTTGCATGTATGTTTAGCTATATTGTTGGATGCTCAAAACATAGTATTAAGGGAAAAGACTAAGAAGCAAGTGATAATGTATTTTTACCCAAATCAGAATTCTAAATGCATAAAAGAATGCCTACAATAAACTAATAAACAAACTCCATTAAATTCTTTGTAATAGTAGTCAGTGATCAGTGATCCCCTTGAGAAAAATAAACGAAAGAGGCATGAATTAGAATGAGAGAGAGGGAGAGTGGGGAGGGAGGGAGGGAGGGAGAGAGAGAGAGAGAGAGAGAGAGAGAGAGAGAGAGAGAGAGAGAGAGAGAGAGAGAGAGAACATGAGGGAGCAAGTATGAATGAACCTGTTATGATCTAGGATTATGGTTGAATCAGTCTCCTACCCAATGTCTAGTAGAGTAGAATAGGAAAAGAGGTGATTAAATATGGTTGCCAGGGCTTAGAATTTGAAAAGGAGACAGACACATGATGATTTAGATACCATGGGACAATTCTACTCATGGAAGAATAGTGACATGAATGATGGCTTAGTGACTACAACTTAGGCGGGCGGGGCTGGGAAGATGAGGAGTGGACTTGTACAGGAGACAAGGCATGAATAGGAGTGACAGAAACAATAATCATGTAAAGACATAAATATATAAATACTCATAAGTATATACATAAAATAATATAATCCATAAAAGAATAAGAAAAAATCAAATGTGGATAACTATGCATACATCTGATAAGAATGCAAAAGACAGAGATCATCAAATCTTGAATTGAGAAAAACATCTTGCTACTAGAGTAGGTCCACAGCACTGGGCAGGTGACATAATCAGCCAGTCTGAGGTCACATCTAGTTTTAGAAGTAAATGCCACCTGGCTGTATAGGAAAACACACTGAAGCTCTGCACAATCTGAGACCAACACGGCTAGTTCAACAAGAGAGCTAATCAACAGATTAGTGACAAAATAGGAACTATTAGAAATGTAAACCTCTAATTTTCACCTTACAATAGAAGTGAATCCTTTTAAAACCAACCTCCCCCCTTTTTTTAAAGAACCATGGCATTTAGATTCTGCTTCTACGTTTGAGGTGTAATGAGATGATTTATCATGGAAAATTACTGCTTGATCATCAAAAAGCAATGAAAGTTGTCACAACCTCCCTTCTTAATGGTATTTCTCACTGACCTTCTCCCTCTACCCCAAAATGAGCTTAAGGATGCTAGCATGGAGCCAATTCAGAGGTCCCATGCTAGCTAATTGATAGAAGCAGCCAACCATAAACATATTTTTCAGGAGTAAAGATAAATCCTGTAACTTTTTAATTAAAGCACAAAGGCCCATCGTTAAAGGTACATAAATCACCAAGAAGCCTTTAAATCTTCATAATATTTTGGTGAGGTTTCATGTGTGTTTCCAGTTGGGTGCCCTCCAAACTCAAAGGAACAGGCTTGGGAGCAGTGGCTAAGTGGGAACTGGGTGCCTGTTGCTGGGTGAGGAGCTGGTATTTTGGCTACACTTGGAGAGAAATGTGAAGGCTCCATTCTGTTTCCCTCTTAACCTCAGTCTGCCTTCAAAGGTTCTGGTAAGTTAAGACTGTGACCAAGGATCAGGAGACAAGCCAAATGACTCTGTGGAGAAACAATCTGATAAGGCAAGGATATAAAATGTCCTATTAAGAGGAGGGTGGAATGGGGGGGGGTCTGGGAGGAAATGAGGGGGGAAAATCTGCAGATGTAAAAAAAAGTCATAAGAAAATAAATAAAATGCCTATCAGACAATTAGGCTGGGATCCTTGAAGTCAGCATCATGAAAGAAGGAGATTTGGGGATTATACTGATGACAGGTATTATAACCAGATGCATGAGCTTTGATTGCATCTTGGTTTCCAAAAACAAACCCTAAATGGCTAATGTGGCATCACAAACATGCCATCCCAGCACTCAGACACCAAAGTCCAGAGGACTGCCACAAACTTGAGGCTGGGCTGGTCCACATGGTGAGTAACAAGATATATCCTAATAAAATAACCATGAAACATGCTAAGTATAAGACAACGGAAGTGAGTTGATAAAACTGGTGGAATTCGCATTACTTTTATATGCATGATAATGGTACTTTGAGTACACGGATAACATTTCATTCAGATTAGAGGAATGCTAAAATGTCTACAGTGAAATTTTGTGTTTATAAATGTGGAAAATGACAATTACAGTGTCTAAAAAGCAGTCGTGTGCTCATCTCGCTATTTTAAAGCTAAGTATGGAACAATTTTATAATAACACTGGTGAGGGGAGTAGCCTTTTTCCCCTGGCCTTAGTGTTAGCTGTCTACTGGTATTGTGACAGACTCACGTTGGGCAAGTCTGTCTGGATGAGTGGTCCTCTCTGCTGTAACTTAGTGTCCAGATGTGAGAGTATGCTTTTTCTATGTTTTAAAATAATATGAACTTTAAGAGGGAGAGTGATATTCTTGGTCTTCACTCTGCGGCACATGTGACTTATTCATCTGTGTCCCGAGTTGCAATTAATGAGCACACTAGTTCCAGTTATCAGGAAACTCCTTGTCTACCATGGGAAAGAGATGAGTAACGGTTCCCACAGTTGTCCCCTTGAGAGGTTTCGGACCCAAATGTAACCAAGTGTAATGCCCGGTGTCTCCAAATGTTGTGATTAGAAACATGGGCATCATCTATATCCCAATCTACATCACAGGATCTATTGTTCTGTGAGGTAGGGGGCATCACTGCTAATGCTCTGGTGCTGCCAGTGGCTATAGAAAGAGCAGGAATAGTTAAATCATGGAGATTTACAGCTGACTGGATCTACTGTAGAATGTGACATGATAACTGAGGTCTAGACTTCAGAATCTAAACTCTACAAAGATCCCTCTCTGATCTCCCTCCATCCTTCCCTCTCTCCCTCCCTTCCCCCCTCACTCCCTTCCTCCAACCATTCATTATCTATGGAAATGTTAGGTCAGGAAATGCCATACTTTCCAGCTCCTGGATGGGGCAACCTCTTTCTCCAAGACATACTGCCTGATAAAGCAAGAGAGAATGTGTGGGAGTTGGAGGTCTATTTGGGGCTCGCCCAGGGGTTATTACATCCACATAGGGAGAGGAAATTGTGCTGGAAGTGCCATTTTCAAGATGTCAAACAGTCTTTTGAGAAAACTGAGAAGAGACTCAGTGTAAAATGAGAGCTGAAGGGGCATTAGAGATCACTTGGCCCCATGTTTTACAAAGAGTGCTGTCAGGCTGCTCGAGTACTCAGAGATCAAAGTTGAAAGTCAAGTCCAGACTAACATAGTAATAAAGTCAAAAACTGAATGCAACCCACTCATCCCATGAAAGACATCAGTTTCCTCAGACTGCTATAGCAAAGTGTCACAAATGAATGACTTAGACATGCGTTGGCTTACCATGGAGGCTAGAAGCCCAAGCTCAAAGCGTTGACAGGGGGAAGGATCTGTTTCAAGCTTCTGGTAGTTCCTTGGTTTGTGACAGTGTGTCATTCTCTCAGTGGGAGTGTCTGTATCTAAATCTCTATCACAAGGAAACGAGTCAGATTAGAATGGGAGCCTACCCACTCGGTATGACATCATCTTAGCCAAGTACATCGACAGAACCTTCTTTCCAAATACACTCTGAAGTACTGAGTGGAAAACTTCAAAATAGGAATTTGGTGTGGGGCAGGACATGGTTAAACCCATAATATTGAGCATGAGAGTGATGTCCTTGTCTGGTAATGACACCCAAAGCCCTAGTCTATCTCTCCTGAGTCACCAAAAGAAATCTCTCATTGCAAGCTGCCTCCTGGCTGATGCTCAGAACCAACATGTAGCTCCCAGGCATGCTTTTCTGAGCCTGGGCCTATTATTGCTTGGTCAGTTTTGGCATGTTCCTCATTGAACTTCTTTGTGTGAGTATCTGATCTGGTACTGGATACTCCCCTGCTGTGTGCCCCTTGCTTGTCTCCCTTAACAACAGAAAGAGCAGAAGAGCTTCCTGTCACCAGTGAGCTACTGGTGAGTCAAAGATAGATATTACCTTTGACTTAACCCCTTGACTCCTGGGATATCTTCCGTAAGTGTGTGCAGACACGTGGTGCTCCAAGCAGGCCTTAACAGCACAGGAAACAGCCCGCTCCTGTAACCTGGTCTTGCTTGGCTTCTTCCTAGGTCATCCTAGAGGGCTTTGAGGCTTCTCACTTTTGAACCACTGATGTTCTTCCAGTAGGTTCCATCTTTGCCTAAGAGGTGGGCAGAATCCATTTCTGAGACTTACAAAACAAGCTCTGACAGATGTACCCAGGATGTCTTACTGGTTACCTGGGGAGGTATCACTACATCCAGTTTAATCTTAGAATGAATCAGAATGTATCCTACCATCTAAAGGATGACAAATGACCATGAAGTGGATGCTTTCTTCTTCCCATGAGTAAGACCTCAGACCTGTTCTCTGAGAGTGTGACTAGCTCCAGCAGGTTGGAACTGGGGTGGGCAGGAAGGAGGCCACAACCAGCTGCCACACACTAATTCACTTTCTGCAACGCTCATGTGGCATGCCGATTGTGCCGGTAAACAGCTTCAGCCATGGGAGATCATGGGCCCGATTTTTATCTTGTTAAAATGGAGCCTCAACCAAACAGATAAACTCCATGCCATCTCTGGGAATTAATCCACGTGTGTTTGGTTTATCATCTCAGATGTTTGCTATGGTGTCATTTGTGTTGTCATAGACATAGGCGGGGTAGGCCACTCTTCCTGATTTAATTTGCTTTCAGATGTATGTGTGGGGGGGACCTCCCTGAAACCAAATTATTTGAAAAGAATAGTATAAAGGCAAGTGAAAAAATATGTATTGCAAACTGAAGAAAGGCAAAATGGCGGGGGGAGGCATGAAGGGGTTTATTTTTTAATAAACGCCTTAGCCTTGCTTTTGTATTTCTGTGCCCGTGGCAGCACCTGATCTAGTCAACAATGTATAGTTCTATTAGTGTTATCTCTCAGTTCACTGAAGAGGGCCCTTGACCTGGAAAAGCCACAGAAAGGGCTACAGTGTTCTGGAAGCTTCTTTCTCATTTCTTCAGCAAGTCTATTCCTTCATCTGCATCTAGCTTTATTAAAGGGAGCTAACGGGGAGCCAGACAAATTGTTGAGTGAGATTTTAATGTGGAATTTTTAAAGGCAAACCTAACGCTTTTGGATGGTGAGACTTTTAAATTAAATAAATGAACGATGCCTCCACATCATGTGTAGCTGAAGGCTAACGGTACTGCGGAGGGCTCTTAGATATAGAAAAGAAACTCTTTTTTTTTTTTAATCTTTGGGCTTTTAATGAGGAAAGTGACTTGGGATGAATGTTAGGACTCCTGGGTGTCTTCTAGCTGGGCCACTCAGGAACCTTGTGATTCTGTTTCTCTGTCTACACCCCATGTCCAGGAAGAAAGGGACGAGCTTCCTGGAGTACCAGAAGTACTTGCTGAGAACGCCCAGGCAGGTGGGAGGTAGCCACTGGGAAGGCTCATTTGCTCATGCTAATGGGACACAGGCTCCCAGGGAGAAAGGAATTGCAAGGATAAAGCCCAGCTCTCCTGTTCAATCCTCCCCTCCCATGGGGCCCTTTTCTTCCTAGTCCTTACCCTTGTGGACCCTTCCCAGAAATGCCCACCAGTCAGGAAACAGAAAGGACAACAGCAAGTGGAAAGAGAGGATGCTGGGGTGTTGTAATAGATGAGGCCTCCCCGGAGCGGCTTGTATAGAGCAGCAGTTGTGGTCTTATTTTCTGGAAGAGGGATCAGGGCGTGCGGAAAAACCACATGCTATGCGTCTTTTTTTTTTTTTTGGAGTGGAGCTGGGAATGACTATGACAGATGCCTGTCCTTGTCACTACTAAATGTAAGAAGTATACATCTAAAAGGGAGAACAGAGGCAGCCTTTTTTGAGGCCCAGTCTTGTGGCAAATGCTTTATATGCATTACATTCTTTAAAAACTGTGACTAACTTTCAAAAACTGGGCCTTTATGAGTAAATTTTTTGAGCACTTCCAGCATATGTACATGTATTTATTTATGAGTTATATATATGCTATTGTAATGTAATTATGCATAATATATGCACAACTGTATATATTTTTAAAGAATGAGGGACATAAATAGGGACAGAAGTTACACGTTCTCCCTGCATCTCCACCGAGCCGTGGGCAGATGCTAGGTGCTCATAGCTCCCTCTGGCAGCTTCCGTTCCTTGCAGCCTGCTTCACGCGTAGGTGCTGTGGCTTCCATTTTGTAGATGAAGAACAGTGGCTGAAATCGTCTTAGGGATTTGCTCAGATCTGGGGCTACAGTCCTGTCTCTGATGCCTGATCTGGGAGCTCTTGATCAGTGTTCCTCCTTCCTCCCTTTTTAACTACCACAAGGGCCCTGATGCCCAGGCCTGAGTCCCTGCAGCCCATATTCCCTCCGCTTTCTACCTAAGGCTCCCATGTTGGTTAACTTCGCAGGAAATGACCGCATCTTCACTAGGTCACGTCAATGTTAAATAATCCCATTCCTATTTTTTCAGACATTCACTTTCCCTGCCTCCCTTGCAGCTTAGAATGGTCATACAACCCAGTCTGGCCAGTCAGATACAGGACAGTTTTTATTTTATTTATTTATTTATTTATTTATTTATTTATTTATTTATTTATTTATTGCTGTTAGATTGGAGGACTCCTCCAAAAGAGCACCCCAGTACCCTGCTTCTCCCTGCTCTGTGTCTTAGATAAAAATATATAGAGGGGAGTCTGGCGCACAGGCTAGCCATTTTCTGACTCTGAGGAAATGAGCGCAAAAATAAAAACTTGTCAAGACTAAGTAATAGAAAATCAGAAGGAAGCTGCGTCACTGGGCTAGCCTAAGGGACCACCCACAACCTTGTCGCTGTGTAAGATGTGAAGTGTTCTCATACGTTGAGCATCTGGGTTAGTATTTAGTTATTTACAGACAGTCTCCCCAAAGGATACAGCCTCTGTTTCTGATAGCCTCTTCTGTCTTCAGCTGATGTCTTCCATTTCTTTCTGTATTCAGTCTATTGATGCCATGGCTGGTCTTGATCGTCAACATGACATGCTCTGGAATCGCACAAGAAACTCAACTCTAGGGTGTGTCTGGGAGGACATTTCCAGAGAGTTGTAACTGAGGTAGACCCATCCCATGAGCTGGGGGTCCCACATAGAATATAAAGGGAAAAGACAGCTGAGTGCCGGTTGTCACCTCCTGCTTCTTGGCTGTGGATGCAAAGTAACCACCTCGTCTTCCTTAAGTAGCCTTTGTCAGGAATTTTGTCACAGTCAGGAAAAAGTGAGTAATACAGAAAAATTGTGCTGAGATGCAGGTTGGTTGATGTGGTGAGCCTGACCATTTTTTTCTGTGAGTTTATGGAGCTAATTTGTAGGAAGAATGTGGAAAACCTTGGAGATATGGGCTAACTAAGTCTTAGAGTGCTTAATGCAGAGCTTCATGAGCCATTCTGATTGGAGTGTGGGCGACCAGGATGCTGACCGGGGGCAAACAGTATAAACTGCTCATGAAGTTTCATAGGGGGACTAGAAGTGTGTTGGGAAGTGAGCTGGAAGCCATTTGTGTTATATTCTGGCAAAGAAACTGGCTGTATTGTACTCATGTCTTAATCAATGTGAGACTGGGTTACAAAGTAATGCACAGAGTTATTTGATAGAGGAAATTTCAAGACGGCATCATATTCTGTCTATGGCTTGGTTACCACTTACTGCATTTACCCAGATTTCAGCAAGAGAAGAGCATAGAGTGGACATGAAGGATGCAGAAATGTGCAGTTTGATGAGAACAGGAATATGTGCCCAGTGGAAGATAAGGACACAGCGTATTCAGACAAAGCATCTGTAATTGTTGCAGAGATTAGTGCCATAAAAGCAAAAGTGACGATAAGAAAATTACTCTGAGAGTAAGATCCTACCTGTCAAAGGCTCCAACTTGTGAAAAAACTAATTTGTTTGAAAGGAGAAAACCTGAATTAATAATGATGCTTTAGGGGTCACTGCTTGAGAGAATTGGCTAGAGGGATGTATGCCAGGCCCATCCACCAAAACATACAGAAGCCACTTTATTTATAGTAGAAGAAGCTAGAGTATATCTTGAGTTGGCACAGTACTTATCGACATTGTCTAGAATTGTAGTGCTGGTCTTGTAGATACATAGAATACAAGATTTTTAGAACATGGAGGTTTGTCCCAAGGTTCCAGAAAGAAGTGATTCTAAGTAACATGGGTTGGGTTGGATTCCCTACAAGCAAGCATTAAAAAGGCTGTTGTGTGAAATGTGATGGTGAATGCTAAATTATAATAGAGACCCCAGGATGTCAGAGGTGCCAGGATCGTTGGTTACTGAGGAAACCTGACAGAGTAGAGTTCACCCGAGTGAGAGGATTTGTGTGCTGCAGGTGGCAAAGTTGGAGGGGCTGAGCTACCCAAGTTTTTTGAAGCCTTGATGATGTCACCACAAGTCCTTATTCTGGTATGGAGCTGCTATCCTATATGGGAATTATGCAGCTTCATTTCTTCATAGGGGTTTGTCATTCAGATAATGCATTCTTACTTAGAAGAGACATTCAACTTGACTTTTAAGACATTGGGAACTTGGGGAGATGAACCAAAAATGCTTTTATTGTGTTATCAAGAGACATTAGGGACCAGGGGTAGACAGTTACAATTTAAAGTGACATATTTGGGCAACAAGTTGACAAGGAGTGAACCTGTGGTGATTGGCCTTCATCATCAACTTGACATTATTTGCAAGCACCCAAGAGATACTTCCTAGGGCATGTCTGCGAGGATGTTTCTGGGGAAACTGAGACAGGAAGGCCCACTGAGAATGTGGGCAGCATCATCTCAGAAACTGGGAGAGTGGGGTGTGTCCCAGATGAACAAAAAGAAAAGAGGAATCCAGCTGGGCTCTAACATTCATCTCTCTCTGCCTCTGATAGCTATGTAATCAGATGTCTCCTGTTCCTGCTGACCTAGCTAGAATTCTTCTTGCCTCCAAGCCTTCCCCATCATGATGGGCTGTACCCTCAGACTTGAGTCCAAATACATCTTTCCTTATACTACATTTGTTAAGTTTTTGGTATATCAATTAGGAAATTGACTAATAGAATGGGCTGACTTTTAGGAAACTGGGTTGGGTTCAGATCCATAAGAAAGGTTGGGACACAAAGATCTTTTTAGAATGATGGTTGATTTCTCCTAACCCTGCTCTGTGTTCTGCAGTTATGGTACTATGTGTGTTTATCAAGACTGGTTTTATCTCCTTTCCTTTTATAGTTGTGTGCCCTCCCAAGGTTCCCCCAACTTGCTTTCTTTAGAACTGTTATCTCTCTTATACATCTTACTTCAGAGCCTTGTGCTAGTTTCTTCTTTCGTTTGCTGTGGCCCATCCCTGGCCAGCTCTTTTTTTTTATCCTTTTAAGTCACGGCTCAGAGGTTAACATTTCAGAGACGTTTCTCTAACCTGAGAACCTCTCCCCCCTCTATCTATTCCATGCTTTTGCTTTTGTTTTTCATAGAATTTACTACAAGCAGAACTTGCTCATTCACTGACCTTGTTTATTCTTGTTTCTACCTAGAATGTGTAACACAGGAGCAAGGACCTTGCTTGCCATGAGTTCTACTTCATCCCTGGTACTTAGACCAATGCTTGTCACGTCATGGGAGCTCAGGGCATATTTCCACAACAAACAAATAGAAGAAAGGATGAATGGACCTGCTTATGCAAGTCCTTGTCCCCGTTGGATCATTTTGGTATTTACGAAACAAGCATGCTCAAGTACAGCAATCAGCTTCCCATGCAAAGGACTAAAAGGGCATTGTCACCAATGTTTCACTGTTTCGAATCCTAAACTTAGAAGAACATATTATGTTATTTTTTAAATACTATAACAACATAAACATTATTGATAAATTTTAAAAAGGCATAATTGCAATTTGAATATGATGATGTGATCAGAACCTAGAAGTGTTTTGGGAGTGATACCCTCCCCCTTAAGATCCTTTACCCCCACATGAGCTCTCATGTCTTAGCTCAGTCAGGTCCCTGCACTACTCACCTGAAGACCTGGAGGGCAATGACTATGCCTGAGATCTTTGATCTACAGCATAGAGCCATGTAGTAGGCACCCCATGAATGTTGTTTGAATGGATGGTTCTAAACATGACATGAGTTATGCAAACTATCCTGTTGGCATATTTTCCTCTACAATGAAATAAAAAAATCTTTATAGTCCCATGGAAATATGTGGTCTTTGGAAGGTACTTTTATCTTTGCCATTCTCTTATCATTTCTTCCTTTTTCTCTCTTTCTGTCTCTCTCTTTATTCCTTCATGCCTTCCTTTCTCACCCCATTTTTCCCTGCCTCCTTTCTTTCTATGACTTGACTTATCTTTCACTATAGTTTGAATGCTGGGTAAGCATGAAGGAATCAGGAGGACGAAGATAATGGGGCCTGAAAGGAGTTAGTCTCAGGAGAAGAAGATGATGAGGGGTTCATGATAACATAGGAGAATTACAGTCAGAAGCAGAAAAGGGACATTTGGACCAACAATTTGGTGTTCCTGTGGAAGAAGCTACTGCAAATTCCTTCACAGAGAAGTTCACTTGCTGATGAAGCAATTTTCCCCAGGAGATAAGCGATGAAGGACAAACTAGAGGAGGAAAAGCAGGTGTTATTTACAGTTATCACAGTGTGGTCAGGTGTAGGACAACACCCAGTCAGCCCCCAAGCTTACTGTTCCTGGAGTAAACTGATATAAAGTGACCTGATTTCCATCACCAGAGAGCTCTCTGAGATGCTAAGGGGGTCAGCTTGGTTCTTATGCCCTTGTTGCTATAGAAAGTTCTGAGGATGAAAGGGGGTAGGGATGGAGAGATAGAATGGGCACTCCTGGGGAAAGGAGAAGCTGCCAAGTACAAGGGAAGACAAATCCATCCGGAGCCACACAAAAGAAAGACAGGACCATCAGTTACATGGAATGGAAGATGGGTTTAATAATCGTCTTAGCTTAGTTTCCTGTTTCTGTGATAAAATACCCCCAACAAAAACACTTTAGGGAAGAAGGTTTGATTTGATGGTTATAATTCATGATTCTAGGGAAGTCAGGGTTGCAAGAACTTAAAGAAACCAGTCATATCACATTCACAGTCAAAAGCAGAGGGCAATGGATTGATGCATGTATGTATGTAGTGTTCAGCTCACATTCTCCACTCATATATAATCCAGAGCACTAAACACAGGGAGTGATGCTGCCAATGGTGAGGAGGTTTTTCCTCATCATTGAATGTAATTAAGATACTCTCTTGTAGATGTTCTTACAGGTCAATCTAACCGAGAAGTCTCTCATTGATACTTTTTTCTTGGGTGATTCTAGGTTGTGTCAGGTTGACAGTTAAAACTAACAGTCACAGAAACTATTGAGAATTCAGAACCAGGCTATGCAAATATTCAGGGAGGTGGTTTCATGCAGGCCAGCACCGATGGAGCAGAGGTGGTGTTTCTAAGGAAGGAGTGGGTCAATCCAGGTTTACCCAAGGTGAATCCTCTTGCTCCTTCCAGCTCACTCACTGGTCCCATCCATGGGTTCTATCCCTAATGGAGATCCTGGTGGGGGGGGAATGGTTATCTTCCTTAGATGTGATCTCATACACATTGTAGCTGAAGTCAACGGACTTCTGGTGAGTCAATGCCAGGCCCATGGATGCCAACGCCAGACACAGAACAACTAAAATGTTGGAGTCCTAGAGATGCCACTTAGTTCAAATAGCAGTGTCTTCTTCATCATTACCCACTTCCTCCCCACACATGTCAAATGATGGAGAGCTCAGAGCCATGCCAGGAAATCTATTCCTTCAGAGAGCTCTGACGCTTAGAAAGACATTTCTCCTATGGAGCCTAAATGGCTCTACATAAACAAATTATACTCATTGATCCTGCTTACATAGCTTAGAGTTATATGGACCTGATACTGCAACCCACCCCCTTGGCAGCCCTTCAAATATCTGAAACGTCATGTTCCCCTGAGTCTTACTTTCTGAAGTTGAACAGCACTGCTTCCTTTTGTTGTCTCGAATATATTGAGGTTTAAATTTCCTCTTGAGCTGGGCCATTCTCCCCTGAATGTACTCAAATTTATCATAAAGTAGAAGGCCTTGGGCTTCATGTATAATCCTTCTCAAAGTGGAGAAGTGGTTATCACTCCCTTTGGGACTCCACTCTCCATTAATGTACCTTACATCCAAATGACCTTGGTAGCATCCTGTGGTGACTCACACTGAGCATATCATAGGTCTCAGTTTGTCATCACATTGCCTAGGTACTTTAATTGCCAAGTCATTCTCTCCACCTGTATATAGGACAATGGGTATATCCATATCATGTGGTCATTTTTGGGAAGCTTCCCGATTGCCTTGAATGCAGAGTGTGTTCTTCGTGGCTAAGCTATGGTCATACACTTGCAGGATAAAGATAACGAGACTTCTTACTGTAACTTGACAATGTATCTAAAAGAAAGCAAGAGCACCCCCACAAAGGATTGAAAATTGTAGAGTTCTTTACTGATGGCCTCTCTGAGAGGCACAAAATGAGGACATCCAGTTCATCATTACTCATTGTGAAGGACTTCCTAGAAAACTGGTGACAGCTACTGATGTCTCTCTCCCTGCCCTCCCTCATAGCCTTCCTCCTGCCTGGAAACCCCACCCTCCCCTAAGCTTCCCTGCCTGCCTCCCATTGCATACTTCTCCCCATTATTAAATCTTGTCTTTCTGGCACTCTGTGTTTAGCTTCCTTGCTTTCCCCAAGTCAATACCAAACTTCCGAACCAACACGGAACATGCCCCAAATCCAAGGTTTCTTTTTCTCTAAGAAAGGGATTACAATACTCATGTTCAATAACTTTAGTGTAGTCTAGACGAATTTGATAACCATGTCTCCTCTGTCTTCATCAAAGTCACTAGTAATTGTGTTAAGTAGGATCAGTTCAAGAAGGTGTATCCTGACAATGTTTTCCTTCATGCTGCCGTTGATGCGTCTGTGAACATCATTGAGATTTAACCAAAGAGTCCATTCATCAATCAGTCCACATGACCCCATGTCCTTCCAGACTTTTATTCATCAAATACCTGATACAATTTATTCTCTCTCATATTTTCCTTTTAAAATATGTTTTTGGGGATTTCACACACTATAGTTTGACAGTATCCTTTTCCCACCATCCTCCTCTCTGGTCTCTCCACTCCAACTTCATGTTTGAACCCATTTTTTTTCATTTCATGTGCGTGGGTTTTGCTTATATGTCTGTGCTATAGGCTTGTTGAATCATGGCATGAGACAAATCAACCAAGTTTTGCTTTAGAGCAAACTTGAATGATGCTCCTAAATTCATATAGTGCAGCCTGAAGCCCTAAACCCTGATGGTATTTGGAGATGGAGTCTTTGCAGGTGATAGGGTTTGGAGTGTGGTCTTATGGGGTGAAGAACCAATTTATGGTGGGATTAATGTCCTTATAAAATATAGATACTTAAGATCATTCTCTCCATCTTCTTCCCCATATCTCCTCTCTCTTTGGTTCTCCATGAACCAAAGAAAAGCCATGCGAGGACATAGTCAGGAGTACTGTCCTCACCAAGAATCCACTCATGCTGATACTGATCTTAGACTTTTAGCCCCAAAATATTAGGAAATAAACATTTGTTTTTTATTTTTTGTTTTTTTGTTTTTTTTGGTTTTTATGAGACAGGGTTTCTCTGTATTGTTTTGGAGGCTGTCGGTTCAGCCTGGCCTCAAACTCACAGAGATCCGCCTGCCTCTGCTTCCCGAGTGCTGGGATTAAAGGCGTGCGCCACCACCACCCGGCTAAACATTTGTTTTTTAAGCCACCTAGTATATGCTTTTTCATTACTGTAGCCAAATGATGAATATAGCAATGCTAGGCTTATCCCTTAGAAATGAACCAAGCCTTTCCCACCACCAAGTACCAACCTTTGACTGAGGAATTGGTCCATTTCTGGACCATGTTTATGTTCATGGATTTTTCAGAATTTCCATTGTTCTTCCTTTTGAAGCAACAGAGTAATATTTAACTGTCTTTCATTTTCTGTCTCCTCTTCCATTTGAAACAATGCAAATCTTTCTCCCATTAGGAGATAATATATATTTACTTCACCATATTTTATATCCATACCATGTCTGAGTGTTACTTTCTTTGAGTTTACCAACCCTGCTACAGAAGAATATTTCCTTTCTGTCAACCTAAGGTGACTCGCTTAGTGTGGGCAAATGCCATTCTAATATATTTATGCAACCCCCTCCCATCCATATACTATCAGGAAGAAATCCTCAGGCCAAGTTGATTGCTGGCTGGCCTTTAGGTGACAAGATGAGGACTTCTTCATTGGGGCAGACAACCTGCTGAGCGACCGCCAATGAAAAGGAGCAGCTTGGAGCAGGGAGCAGGAAGGTAGAACACAGGCAGGCCTGAACACGATGCAGATGGGGTGGAGGAGTGCTTGGCTGGGCTTGAAAAGTGAGAGCACAGAGGGCTGGCAGTGTGATAAAGATGTTTTTAGCAGCAATATTTTTTTTGTTCATTTTAAAATAAAGCTATTTAAAAAATGGAGAACGCAGTTTTTGCACATGGTAAAATGCCATAAAGAACAAAGGATATGTAATAGAACAATGAAGTATGTATCCTTGTCACCCTATTTTCTCTTAAGCTTCCTGGTGCATTATTTCAGGGTGTTCTGTGTGCATGCAGACCTGCAGAGACAGGAACACACTTCCTGTATATGTGGAAATATGCAAATACATATACCGAGCCATTTTTTTTCCTGCAGAACAGAAACATATATTAACTTCATCTCATTAAGTATCTGTACAGTATTCTATTTCATGGTATACCATAATTTTAATAGAAGTACTTACAGAAAAAAAAACAAACAATGCCAAGCCCTGGGTATTGATCGTAAGTTTGAATGGAAAGAGTAAATGAGAGGTACCCGTGACACTTGGAATGAGAATGTCCCCCATAGGCTCAGATGTTTGAGGACTTGGTCATCAGTTGGAGGTACTGTTGGGTAGGTTTAGAAGATATT
Source organism: Mesocricetus auratus (assembly GCF_017639785.1). NCBI lineage: Eukaryota > Metazoa > Chordata > Mammalia > Rodentia > Cricetidae > Mesocricetus > Mesocricetus auratus. The sequence continues at coordinate 9,115,992 of NW_024429200.1, forward strand.
GCCTTGCTGAAAGAAGTATGTCCCTGGGGTAGGCTTTAAGGTCTCAAAACTACAAACCATTCAAAGTTTGTTCTCTGCTTCCTGCCTGTGGTTCAAGACATGAGTGCTGAGATTGCTGCTCCATGTCTGCCTGATGCTTGGCCTCCCTCTAGAACCATAAGCCCAAATAAACCCTTCCTTCTGTAAGTCAGCTTGGTCATGGTGTTTTATCATAGCAATGGAAAAGGAACCAAGACAGCATCCATTAGCAAATTTACACACTGAGCTTCCCGTGTAACATGAGCCAGGTAATGCCAATCCTTTACCTTGGTTTGCTGATTGGAGAAAAATAAACCACAGTCCACTTGCTAGAGCAAGAATACATTTCCTTTAATATAAGGCTTAGAGAAATAGCATATGTTAATATTTTCTTTAAAAGTGACATGTGGACAGAATAGAACCCTTACCGTGACTACCATGACACTGAGTTGGGTTGGTGCGGTTGATGCCTTTGATGGTGTTATGACTGGGTTACATTTGAATAGGTGTTGGAGGTTTGGTCCCCAGTGGGTAAGTACTGTGAGGACAAACTGATAAGAAGTGGAGTCTTGAGGCAAATCTTCAGGTCATTGGAGCCTTTGCCCTAATGAAGCATTCTGGTTGTTCTCCTGGGGCACCTGAATTAGTTCCTGCAAGAGAGTAGTCAAAAGGGAACAAATGTGGCTATTCCCAGTCTCTGGCTTTCCATTGGTGATGTGGCCTCTCCCTCTGGCATGTGCTCTGATAATTGTGATGTTATCCCCTGATGGATCCTCCTTAGAGCTGAGCTAGTGCTGGCACAGTGCTCTGGAACCTACAGAACTAAGAGCTAAATAGACCTCTTTTCTTTATAAAGTTACTTAACTTTGGCCATTACATTATAGCAACAGAAGGTAACGTAATACAGATGGAATCTGTTACCAGTCACCTGAATGCCTGGTAAGGTAGGCTAATCTGGACCAATGCCCTGTATCCAAGCTTGTCATTGGCTTCTTTAATGCTATGCCAGCAGATGTTTGCTAAGAGAGTCCCTATTTGTAATGTGTGATAAATATTACGGTGTAAATATTTCCAGTGTCTGATTTCCAGCTGCCAGCATGACATCACTGAATGCAGACATGGGGAGAGACAGATATGATTGGCTCTCCCCTGTTCTTAAACGCATCATTGTGCCTTGGACACCTGTCCCTCTGAATTCCAAGGGATGTATGACATTTGCAAGTCAGTCAGCAGCAGAGCTTCAGGAAGGACTCCTCCAAGAGCAAGGAAAGGAAATAGGCCCCAGGATAATAGAGGCAAAGAATGGAACTTGCCTCAGAGTCTTGGAGAGAGAGTAAAGGGGAAATGGCCACCATGGGTCTGAGAATTGATGGATAATCTTTCTGAAGCTGTCGTCATGGGATTCTCTCTACTCTGACCCAGAATAGTCAATTCTTCCCTTCTCTCCTTCTCTCCCTCTGCTTCGTTTTTCCTTTTTCCTCTCTCCCCAACCTTTGGTTTTTGGTATGTGTTGGGAGTAAAGGGCTGAGGAAGGGTCTTTCTATTTATTCCCAGCTCACTTAGAACTGGCTGTGCTGCCCAGAATGACCTTGAATCCACCATCCTCCTGCCTCAGACTCCTATGTACAGAGACTGCCAATGTGTGCCCCCCTTGTGCACGCCTTGGCACTGCTGAAGACCCTTGCATCCTCCTGAGATCTCCACAAGCTTTCCAGGACTGAACAGAGAAAGTATGGGGACATTCTCGTGGAAAACTGTGGGAGGGAAATTTAAACTACTAGTTCTTGCATTCTCCAGTCTTTACTGTGCCTTCTAGCTGTAAGAACTGGCCATTGACTGCCCCTTCCCCTTGTGGCATGGTGAGGCTCAAGATAATCTGCAGGCAAAGCTTCAAGGGAGAGTCTCCAAGGGAAGTGGTGTTCTGAAGGTCTCGCACTAGGTTCTCACTCAAGCTGGTTTCCAGAAGGCTCTCGGTCAGGGGCTGGAGCCAGACAGCTCATTAAAATGAATAGGACCTAGCAGGCCTTCTGCGTCGCTCCTGGACGCCTCTGATTGCTGACAGTCTGGAGCTGATGACAGCCCACTTCAAGTGAATGCTGGACTTGAACATTCTCTGTGTTTTGCTTTCCCAGACCCTTGGTCGGATTTTGTCATTTTCATTTAACACAGTGAGATGCATTGAGAAGCTTAACCCCAGATTCCTGCCGGGAGATCCTGGCAGGTTGCATATAGGAGCTCAGTCCTTCCCCATATCAGGATATCATATGCACAATGTTCTCCCCCTTTCTTTCTTGTCCTAAAGCCAAATTGGGCTCAAATAATGAGTGTGAAAGGTTAAGGGGCCCAATGAATGATTTGTTCTCCATCACCTCACCACATTGGCCACGTATTGCTGCATGGCAAATTGCTTCCAAATTGCCCCCATAAAGCACCTGCCTTGTACCTCACTGCGAGATTCCAAAGGTTGCAATCAGGTGTTTGTACTTTCTTTTTCAAGAAAGATACAAATCTTGCCAGATCTGGGACTCTGCTGTTTCTGGCCAATAGACTCGGGCCATTCTGATCCGTCTGCCATCTCTTCCCACATCACGGCATCTTCTAATTTTCCAATTTTACTATCAAAAAGATACGTCTGCCAGCGGGTTAAAAGGAAAAAGAATTCTAAAGAGCGGGGAGTGGATAAAGGAGGCTAGGGAGAGGGGGGTGGGCACACACTTGGACCATGGTTGGGGGACACGGGGGATACTTCTAGGATCGGCGGGGGACCAAGATTCCCAGTGTCTGTGCTTGTGTGTGGTTAGATGAGGGCATCCTCCCTGCCTCTGGACCCTTCCCGTGTGGTTCGACAATCCATAGCAAGCCTGTGACACTGGCTATTAGCAGCAGTATAGCCAGGCAGCGGTGTCCTTAGGAGGCCACCACACGGCTATCAATGCCAAGATGTTTTCCCACCAAATGACTGATAGGCAGTGCACATAGTGAGTAAACCTGTGAAAAATAACATGATCAGCTCCCGAGTACAGTCACCAAGGGTCAGAGGGCGGAGTCTCTTACCTTAGATGAATGGAAAGGAGTGAGGTTCAGATGTTAACATCTGCACTGTCATTTACACCCACGGGGGAGTGAAGCAGGGACGGTTTGGATCCTAAGACTGCCACCATAATTGTGACAAGGATGCTCCACCCCCACCCTTTTCAAAGAAAACCATTTCTCTGTCCTATGTCCCAGCACCTGGAAGACAGACCCATGTGTTCTGAGCTTACTCACCGTTTAGTAATGTGAGGAAAATAAGTTTGAATGGATTGGGAATATGTAAAGCTGCTGTTGATCTTTGAAATAGCAGTTTCCAAGGAATACACACTGAAGGCTGCTGGAGTGTACGGAGGACATCTGGTGATATCTGCCTGATAGCAAGGGCCCCTTCTTTCTGTCTGCAACCCTGCCCTGACTGGGCTAGTTTGGGGAAGCTAGGACTTCCCATTCTTGGCTAAGATTTGGGATAAAGTTGATAACTGTGCTCTCCTGCAGGTGGCGCCACAATGTAGGTTTTCAAGCAGTCTTGGGCCATAGGTTTTTATCCTGAGCACAGAGCAGGACCCAGCTAAGGGACAGCTCTTGGGGGAAAGATGTCTCTCTGTAGCACCACCAGACTCTGGCAGTTTGTTTAATAAATTAACCTGGCTTTGTCTCTGTTCCTAAGCTATGGTGGTAATTAAATGAAGGGAAATCCAGGAGTCTTCTCTCTCCCTTAACCCTGGCCCTTTTATTCAGCCACTGGAGATGAGCCAGTATGCTTCTCCCCAGATCTGGCAAAGAATCACAGCCAAAAAGTCTCCCAAAAATAGCTTCTTTAGAAAATAGGACTCTATAAAGCAATATGCCATTTAACTTCTCCCTCTTGTGGCCATGGGGCCAGACGCTGACCTCCCCAGCTCCGCCACCAGGCCAGGGACGCAGTGAGTGACTCACAGGCCCATAGCCATCAGGAAGCAGCTAGACTGCCCAGAGTGTGTCTGTCTTCACCCCTTATCAGCTTGTGGGGGTTGTGTAGCTAGAGAGAGTGAGCCCGAGGGAGAGCGAGGGGGCTTGTAGCGAGGGATGATGTGAATCACTGCACGGTGCTGCCTTTTCCAGGCTGTTGCTTCATGGGGAAGAGTCAGGACAGCAAAGGGCCTGCCCCCTGCATGCATCGTACCGCTGGAGACAAGGATGCTTTCCTATGACAGGGAGTCCAGACTCCTTCCACGTGCATTGTGTTAGAGCTCCAAATCATGCTCGCAGGGGCTGCGTTTCGTGTGAATGCCACTGCAAGCAGAAGGCTTAAATGTGGCAGGGAATGGTACTGAGGGCGTGTGACCCATGTGGAATGAGAGGGAAGGTCAATACCAGAGTCGAGGAGTAGGACAGTCTACCTTGCCCCCCCACCCCGCTCTAGACCTGAGGGGACATTCAATAGGCCATTAGGTCTCTTGCTGTGGCCATCTTGACCCTTTATGCTAACCCTTACAATGGTATGAAGCTGTAACTGTTTCCAGCCTGCCTTCCTCCTGTGGGGTTCAATGGAAGCCAGGGAAGGAGCCGGCGGTGTGAGGGAAGGGTCCCATTAAGAACAGGAGGGCTAGCAGGGGCTGCACCTGCCCTTTGTCAGGCCAGCGCTCCACACTCTCCTTCCCTGTCATTGAGCTCTGTCATTACTCTTCAGGCACCACGCGATGCTCCTTCCTGTGAATGAAAAGAAATGATACCACACACTAGGCAGGAGATAAAGGGTAATAAATACTTTGTTTGCTACCTCTGGGGAGAAAAAAAAAAACATCTTTGACTTCCATCAGGGCATGGACCTGGAATTTACACACACACACACACACACACACACACACACACACACACACACACACACACACACCAAAGGAACAGAAAAAGACAACCAGGCAATATTAAAAACACTTGCTGGGATGCTTAATGATTGACTGCAAGGGGGTTAGTTCTCCCTTCCTCTCCCTTTCAGCCCTTTTACAGAAGTCCTCTATAGCCAAGTGACAATTGGGTTTGAAAAGATCTCTTGTACACCTTTAGTGAAGCATATTATTTAAGTAACCTGTTAAGGTTTTCGGTAGTACTTTCTAGGCTGCCACTTCTGGGGCGAGCCTGCTGTGATGGTACCGTGTGTCAGTTTCAGAGCAGAGTGTTGCTAGTGGGTTTGGGTCCAGGTGAGGCAAACCTTATGTAAACCTATGGGGACAACTTCCTTAGATTTTGCATGTCAGGTGTCTCTGCAGTCCCATGTAAGACAGACATGTGGCCCCAGGGCTTCCTCGGTTCTGGAAGGATGCCAAAGCAGTAGCAGCAACATGGAATTACTGTCTTGTGTTTCTCTGGCCTGCAGAAACTAACTCGATATTGTATGCTCTATCTTGAGTCGGGGATCCAGAGTTTCTGAGATGAGAGGAGCCAGATGAGCGTATTAACGGGAGCTAATAAGATAACCCTTGCTGTTTTCTGGGCCATGCCATGCTCAGCGGACAACCAGAACCTAACAGGGCTCCACACTGTCTCCTGGAACACCCTTTAACTAGAGCAATGTCTGGTGTTTTCTTTTGCACGCTTGATTCTTTGCCTTCTTCTGGTAAGAGCAGTTTCTACCAGGTCCTGTGTGGATAAGTCCAGTCTGACCCACCTGTGCTACCTGCCCTGGGGGCTTGTGTAACGTGTCATCTCACAGCTCATTCCAAAGTCAACCGAGTTTATGACTGATTTCTGTGAAAATCTAACCCCTATAGGAAGGTGTACAAGTTTATACTGCTGTCAGTCATCTCCTAATAAGTAGGTTCTGAGAGGATGGGAGGGGCAGATACTGGCAGGAAGTTGGGGGGGTTGAGAGAGTTAAGATGAATAAATGGCGTGGTTGAGCAGGCTGGGAGCCACAAACCAGAGTCTTCTCCAGAGGGCTCTCTTTGATGAATGGCTACTCTCAGTGGTCGTGGCTGACAACGCCATTTCTCTGGAACTATGCTAGAAGTAAGCATATAGGCTTGGGTAGACAAATAGGTGGGCATCCTGCCTTGTTAGTTTTTAATGGTTAGGCACGTTGATGGGGAATGGTCTATGCAGAGATATTCTACATAGTGCTACCTATTTCCTGTCCTCACCTATTTTCTGTCTGTCGGATGCTGTCTCAAAAAGCAACCTCAGGATTTCTTCCTTCGGGCGTCTCAAACTACTCGGATGTTGGCATTGTCTAGTATATGTTTGGGATATGGTCCAGGACCTAGGGCTTCAGAGACAGAGAAGCAAGGTCAGCCTCTGGACATATTGGTTTACCCAGCAAGCTCTGGGGCATTGCATTGGCCATTCATTTCTTTCCTGTGACTAGAAGCCTTGGACTTGGGCATTCTCTAGTGCTCTGTATGTTTACCTTGGTTGGTGGGGAACAGGGCTGGCCTGGGATTCTAGTTGGGAATGGGTGTATGCTTTGGCTGATGTCTGTTAGGAGTACCCCGAAGTGCCTTCACCGCCTGAGCCCACATGGAAGTGCTTGGAAGTGTGACTAGATCCCAGTGCACTTGGTGTCTCGGTATATGCGCCACTCTGCCCTATGTCGCCACCACCAGGGTGGCTCCAAAGACCCAGTGGGTGTCTGAAAACGTCCACACTGAGGAGAATGGGCGAGCCTGCAGCGTCGACGTTCAGGGAAGCGCCCCCTGCCCCCTCTGCCGGCCGTTCTACCTTGGTCTAGATGTCAGCCGCGAGCTCCGAGCCAGCCAGCGAGCCAGAGAGGGAGCGGCGGCGGAGGCGGCGGCGGCGGGCCGCGGGCGGCGGGGAGGGGGAGGAGGCGAGGAGAGGGAGGGAGGAAGGGAAGCAGGGAGGGTGGGAGGGAGGAGAGGAGGACCCAGAGAGCGCCAGGCAGCTGGAGTTTTTGCAGCGCTTGGCCGGGCTTCAATGCACAGCAGCAGCGAGCCGCGGCGGCAGCAGGCAGCCCGGGAGCTCCGGCGGCGGCCGAGCCAGCGGCGGCCCCGCTCCCTGCCCCCTGCAAACTTTGCGAGCAGCCCGCCCGGGGGGCCGGGGGCGCGCCCGGGAGGCTCGGCTTGGACCACGGCCGCGCTCTTGGCCGCCGCAGCGTCAGCCGCCGCCGTCGCTGCTACCACCTCAGCTCCGTGCCTCCCCGGGGAGCAGTCGGCGGCTCCTGCGGCCCCCAGCCCCGGCCCCTGGGCACTGCCCGGCTAGTCCCCGGGCAGGGGTAGGGGCAACAGCGGCGCGGCCAGCCCTGGGCTGCCAGAGGGTGGCCGCCACTGCCCAGGGAGGCGCGCAGAGGCTCGGAGAGCGCTCCCCGGCGGGTCCCCAACGCACTCGCCGCCGTGCCCGGGCAGCGGCCCGACCCGGCTAGCATGGGCGGCGCAGAGTGACGCCGCCGTGCCCGCTTGGCATCAAGGACATTCAGCCCGCTGGGGTGGGGACGAAGGGGGGCAGCCCCGCGTCGCCGCCGCAGCCCCTGAGAGCCACCACTGCCGCTGCTTGGGCTCTGGGGCTGGGTGGAGGAAAAGGGGTGCTTGGAATCGATCCACATTTTCTGACCTTTTTGTTGGACATTACGCCCACCTTGGACGCTGCAAGAGGAGCTGTCAAGCCCGGCAGGCTCTGATTTGGCCCCCTCCGTTTTCCTCTGCTGCTCGTGGCTTCCCCGTGCCTCGGTGGAGTATTTGCGTTCGGGGCTGGGGCTGGAGGAGGCAGCCACACGCGCGCACACGCACACGTTCAGAGGAGGGCGAGAGGCAGCGGTACAGGCACCATCTGCAGTGTCAATGCGGCGCTGGGGCTGAAGGAGGGAAACGCCGCTCTTCCAGGTAAGGAGGCACCGGGCGGGCGCAGGGCCAGCGAGGCAGAGCGGGCGGAGGTGTGGGGTCCGGTCCCGGAGTCCTCGCCTGCTCCAAGACAGTCCGCTACACAGATACACGCACGCACACACACACACACACACACACACACACACACACACACACACACGCATGCACAGACAGACAGACACACATACACAAACACGCGCGCGCACACGCACACACATGCATACACGCATACACTGAGCTCACGCACCTGCCCACGTCCCACCTGGACACCCGTGTAGGTGCAGCGCAGCCCGGAGCAGGGATTTCCCGTGTTCTTCTCTTCACTGGACCTAGACTTCCCCTCACCGGGACTTTCAGGGTGGGATTCGGTAAATGACTGACTCTCTTACCTAGCCTGATAGAAGGAGGGAGCGATTTTGCTGTTTCTAGCTCCTTTCATTTCCTAACTGTTTTTTTTTTTTGTTTTGTTTTTTTTTTTACAAAACAGAAGTCATGGGAGGTCTTAGGAGACCCGCCCAGTGCAATTGCGCCCTTGGCTTTTGGACACTCGGGGATTTTTTTTTTTAAATAGGAGATAGACGTAAATATTTAAAGGGCAGAGATTTGGAGATTGTGGTGATCAGGCGCTTGGGAGGAGGCCACATAAGCAACCGGGCTGCAGTTCTGTAGGGCGGCGCATATGGAAGAGACTCTGCGTTTCCCTAGTAAAGGCAGCACACACGCCTTTCCGAAGCGTGGCACTGCTTCCCTGGAATGTGCCGGGATTTCAGGCAGGGAGGGGCTTTAGCATCAAAGCTAGAGGAGGGATCCTTGTCTAGAAAGGATGCTGCGGTCCTTTAAGGGGGATCAAACCTTATTCACGTTGCCAGTCACTGGTAGACAGCAAGCAGACAGGGCTTGGGGGACACGGCTTTGTGGCCAGTCCCTCACTCCCTTGTCCTTCTCTGTGCATGCCAGGCAATTTCCTCTGGTGCTTTGGCTAACCCTGTCACATGTCTTTGAGGTATGTGTTTGAGAACACAAACTAGGAGGGAGAGTAGAGATGGATTTAGACTTCCAGGGAAAAAGGACTGTGAACACATTGTCATACCCCACCCTCTAAGGTATTGAATCTACTAGTGCCCACCCACCACCACTCCAGATCTTCTGCGTGCAGAATTACTTTCCCAAAGCCAATGGTTCAAGCCGTACGTCCCCAGAGCTCCGGTCCCCGCCCCAGTTCCAGAGCCTGCTCATTTTGAAACTTTTCCTAGAATGGATGGGGGGTGACTGGAGTTCCAAAGGGCTTTTTCCTGGCTCCCCTGTTGGAGTCTAAGACAGACTTCTCTGGGGCTTCAATTATTTCAGGGAGAATAGAAGATTCAAATAAATCGTAATTTTAGGCTCGAATATACATGTAGAAAGTTTCTATGTTTCTATAGCTGTCCCTTTGTGGGTTTTTTTGGGGGGGCATCCTGATTTTTAAAAAATGGGATATGCTTCTTCCCTCTTTATAAGATCATTTGTTCAGAATGTCCTACAAACCTACCAAAGGGAGAAATACATTGGGAATCTTCCAGTAGGTGAGGGACAAGGAGCAAATACTCTTGAACAAGGAGGCCTGAGTATAGACACAGGATTTTGACTGCCTTATAAATCCCAAAGATGTGGTACAGCCACATAGGGTTTTTTCTATACCCCCACCTCTCCTATTTTTCAAACTTTCTTCTGACCCCACCAAGGTCTCTGAGGGCTAGATGTGGGGGATTGTGGGGAGAGTATGTGCCCCAGGAAAGAAGCTGTACCCCTGCTGTGTGTGGAGTAAGCTGTCCTTTGATTGACTGAAACAGGTAGCTGGAATAAAGGGAAACAATGAGAACCCAGACCAGGAAGAAACATTATTTTAAGAAGGGTGGGTGTGTACATCCAGCTGTATACTCCCGTCCTTAGAACCTTGCCAAGTGCAGTCAGCTTGTCCGAGCACAGGTGACAGGGGTGTCCACTTCTGATACCCAGGCTGTGGAAAAACACTGGTACATTGCAGCATGCACACACTTGGAGTGTGTGCATGGGGAGGACCCACATATGCATGCATATGGCTGTGGCACATGGTTCATAATAAGGAGCGAACCACAGTGACAATGAGTGTCTCTGAGAGAGGCATTCCCTCACAGGACCTGCGAGGGCAGGGAGCTGGGGTGCAAAGCTCCCCTGTCACAATAGACTTCTGATCCTTTCTCTGTCCCCTCTTCCCTCTCTCACATAGTTGCAGCCTCAGGATCTGTCATTTTAATGCAAAGTCAACTGTCATGCTGGCTATAAACACCAGAGCTCAAGAGAATCCCCACACTTTCTGCACTTACCATTGGTTTCTAGGAAAACATAGACAGGAATGAACACTGTGTGTGTGTGTGGTGTGTGTGTGTGTGTGTGTGTGTGTGTGTGTGTGGTGTGTGTGTGTGGTGTGTGTGTGTGTGTGTGTGTAAAAGAGAGACAGACTCAGAGACAGAGAGACAGAGAGTTAGTTCCTGGCTCTCTTGCTTAACCCTGGAGTCTACCACAATATGCTTTACTATTCTTCCATGGGCTTTTAAGTTCTCTGGTCCGTACTGGAAGACACTCAGCTGCATGCACTAGGAAAGGCCCAGGCACAAATGCTTTTCTTTGGTCAGCCTTATTGAGGCTGGAAGTTGTTCTGGATGCATTCCTGTGAACAGCAGGCATGGTTGACCCATGATCTGCTCTGCTCTTTCACTAAATCCTACACACACACACACACACACACACACACACACACACACACACACACACACACACAAATAGGCCCTGAAAATGTTTCAGGGAGGAATTTTTCTCCTAGGCAGCCAATTTGCTCCGGTCGCCTTCCCTGTCTCTCTTCTCCTGCTTCTGCTCTGCTCCCTGCAGACAGGGAAATCGGCATAGCAGAATCTGCCTACACTTGGCCTACAGATCCCTTTAATCAGAAGGAGGGCTGCTGGGAATTAAGTGGGGGCTTTCTCGGGTGCTAACATTCCTACCTTGGGGAGAGAGTTCAGGGGGAGGGGTTAGTAACTGCTCTGGGCTCCTAGGATTTTGCCAGGCTTTCATGGAAAGAGATTACAGCAAGTGCCTCTCCTCCCAGCCAGCTAGGGGGCATTTCTTTGCAGCTCCAGCCCAGTCTCACCAAAGAAGGCACTGTGCAGACAATGCACATTGGAGACCTGTTGGAGTGGCCGTCTGCCTGGCTGTGATGGGGTGGCAGCTATACTGTGAACCTACCGTGATGTGGTTTTGGCTTTGATTACTCTGCAACAGATGTGTCTGTCACTCTGGCCTGGCCTCTTACTTGTGTCCAGTGCTCCCCGATGGGGAATGGGTTCAGGCCCTGGGCAGTTGGGCAGGGCTCCTTTCTTTCCCTTGACACCTGTTCCCTCCTCCTTCAAAGCCCCGCCCCTCCCTCCCTCCCTCCCTCCCTCTCTCCCTCCCTCCCTCCCTCTCTCCCTCCCTCCCTCCCTTCCTCCCTCCCCCTCACTTGAGCCTGCATCCACCAATCCACCAGCCCATTCACCCTCAAATTTGCGGCACTCCACAAAATCAATATAACATGAATTTAATGACAGCTGGATGATTAAGTGTTATTTATATTTAAAAGTGGCATTTAAAAAAAAGACGTTGTGCTAATAAATCAAAGGGCTGTTTGGGAGATGCACATGATTAGGGTAATTGCCCTGGAGGCTCCACTGAGCAATGCTTGGTCCACCCAGAGCCCTGCAGACACTGTCACTTTAAAAGCTAGTCCTCACTGTTCCCTTCCCCAACACTCTCCTGATCCACTCTCACTGTCCAGACTCACTCCAGGTCTCCCTCCTGTCCTTGTTTCCCAGGCTGCAGACATTCTAGTTATGACAGGAAGGTGGAGCCAGCAAGGAGACAGGAGCAGGCTCTGCCATTGAGTGGAAGGAGGTGCATCTTAAAGGGGAAGGCAGGCAGGGTTCCAGAGCGGGGAGGCTGCTTCTCCACTCACTGTGAAGCAGATTAGCTTCTAACTAAAAGTCCCAAGTGAGGAACCCTGTGCTGTGATCCTGCGGTGTCAGCCTCCCTAGGGAAGCAGCTGTGTGGACATTAGTATTGGCTTTAGCCCTTATGAAAACACGGGAATAAAAAATAGTACTAATTAATGATGATAGTGGTGGCTGTGTTTATGGAGCACTTCCTTTGATCTCGCATCATGAGCGCTCTAGTTGGGGTTGCTTCTTTTATTCTTCACAAGCACCCCAAGAGGCAATGGCTACAGCTGTCCCTACATCCCCCTCAAAGGGGCTGAGATGAGGGAGGCTAAGGACTTTGTTCAAAGTCACATAGCCGCCAAGTGGTGGAACCAAGTCTCAGTGCTAAGTCATCTGACCTGGCTTCTTGTCGCCAAGCTGCTTGCCATGTGAGGATATAGGTACTCCACATGCTGCCACCCCCTTGCTAAGTGAGTGGGAGAGTGTGGTGGGGGTCCTGCTTTCTTCTTTGGATTATCTCTGACTCCAAGCAAGAGTTTCTATTTGTTGAGCCTCAAATTTCCCTATTAACTAAGGGGATAGAGTCTCATCCTTGGTTGATGGTGGATTGGAAAGTTACATGGGCCTTTTGAGCAGACCACTCGGCTCTGAGGTCCATTGTTACTTCATTTAGAAATTGCTGCTTTTCTCTGGGAAAAACATGGAAGACATGGCTGAGGGAATGAATGAAGTCTTCACCTTTGCTTTGGAAACTTGGGAAGCTCTAGGGGTCTGGTTCTTTGTAGTGAGTATTCCAAATTGCTGGTATTGTGGAAATGATACTCTCATTGAATGCTTAAAGTAGCCTGTGAGGTGGGGTATTGTGGCTTACCATTTTGATGGCATGAGAACTTAGGCTGAGATGACAGTTAAGGATGCCCCAGGCCCAGGTTGCTAAGCAACAGATGGCCAGTTCACTGTCGGGCAAAGATGCATGCTATGGCACTGCTCACAGGTGGTGCTCTGCAGTTGTTCTTTCATTCATTCACCAGTTCTCAGGGTCTAAGCTTTAGGGTCCAGAGGCAGGGACAGTGTCATGTCATACTAGGTGGAGGTTGGTTGGTGCCTACGACCCGCACAGGAAGGGTAATCCTGTAGCTGTAACAGAATTTGGAATTTATACTAGAAGAAGAAAAGGCATTGGAGTTGCCATAGGCTGAGTGGAGCCACTAGGAATCACATTATGAAATGAAAAGATATACAAGCAGGGCCCTAGGAAAGTCAGGCAGTATGGTGTGTGTTACCCTACTCCAAGGCCAGGGCTCTCCAGACTCACTCCCTCTGGTCTATATTTCTCAGGCACAGAATAAGAGAGGCTCTAGTGGCTAGGGTTTTCCCTCTAACTTTCTAAAGAGAAACTTTTATTCCATGCACAATGCAGTTTGCTTTTCTTCTACACTGTTCAGTGACGGAAAGCTCTGCTAAAGTTGGGGAGGTTATAAGGGGCATAATTAGAATTTTATCATATCCTCCCTGGGTGGGTGAGAGGCACAAGCAGGGGAGGCAGAAAGGACTCAGATTTAAACCAACAGGTGCCTGTGAGTTCTGAAGCATCCTAGGAGCCCGGGGCCGTCAGCTGGAATATCCACTCCCCTCCACGGTGCCTACTCCATGAACCAGGATTTGCAACAGCAAATTGGATTTTAGGGTGTTTTGTCACTCCAACACAAAACACATCGCTAGCTAAGAGGATCTTGTCTTCACAGTCAATGTGCCGAACCCAGCCTAACACAATCAATTCCCCAGTTCTTACCAGGAGAAAGTCTTTCATTATGAAGTGGGAGGAGAGGACCGTTTGGAGATGAGGTCACTGAAACCACAGCTATTACAAGTCTTTTCTGCTCATTGCTGCAGACCAGTGCTTCCCATCTGACATAACCCATGAAAGTCTTGAGAGAGCCCAACTCACTTCCCCTGCGCCAGTGAAGAGCTCTGAACCAGAGGGTGAGCAAACTGACCCTTGGATTTAGCCCAGAGGTCAAAAGGAGAGAAAGTAAGCCAAGTTGAACTGGTTGCCTGTTTCTTTTTACACTGGGCTTAGAGATGGCATTGGATGCTGGTTTTTCTATTGAACCACAGTCCATGCGGCATGGCAGCATCGCAGAGGGCAGGAAGTGCATTTTCTCATCTCAGGCTTGCTTCTTGAAAGTAATGCCAACAAGAGTGCAGAAATCCCCAAAGTCCATTCTGCAGTTGTGTAAATAGATGTTATGCATACCAAACGTTACCAAATCCGGTAAGTTTGAGACACTAGGTAAGTTAAATGAGTTAAGCTAAATGAGTTTCTTGCCGTGGGGTTTCTCAGAGACTGTGACATATAAGCAGCATGGTCCACTGTGGTATAGCCCTGAAATTCATCAAGAAATAAACACTGTCCTGTGTGTGTATATGAGTGTGTGTGTTTTCATATTCACATGTATGTGCAAGTTTGTGTGTATATGTGGAAGCTGGAGTTTCATGCTGAGAGCTTCCCCAGTTGATCGCCACCTTACATTTTTTTTTTTGAGACAGCGTCTCTCACGAACCTAGAACTTGCCAATTTGGCTGGACGGGCTGGCCAGTGAGCCACAGGCCCTTCCTGTTCACAGCGCCAGTGCTGGGGATCACAGTGCCTGTTGCTGTGTCTGGCTCTTTAGGTGGGAGCTGGGGATTGAATTCAGGTCCTTACACTTGCATCATGAGTGCCTTACTGACTTGAACTGAGGTCCTCACACTTGCTTTACTGACTGAGTCATTTCTGTAGCCCACCTTTTTCTCATGACCTTATTATTGATTGAATAATTGCAGCTGAACTTTTATAACCAAGTCCTGAGTTCTGGTGACTATGAGTTTTCCAGGTCCTCAAATTCCGTCTCTAGCCTCAGCATCTGCTGAGCCATCTCCACGCCCTACCCTTCCCTTTGTCCTTCCAAGACAGTAGAACTTCTCAGGCATGCGGACATATTCTTAGATGCATAAATGATCCCTGTAAGGTGTTTTTTTTTTGATAACCAGTGGTGTTATAGGAAAAGTAGGCTTTGGATGCAGCAAAATGTCAATCTCAGCTTGGTCATTTACCAGAAAAGGGTTTTTTTTTTCAAGTGAGATCACCTTATGTCTCAATACTACCAGTTACAAAATGAGGACATTGTTCTAGAATGGGGGATTGAAAAACATTTAATATAAAGCTGAGAAAGTCCTTGTTCAACTGAAATTTTACACGGAATTCTAGTGCCTAGAAGAAGTGTAAGCAGTACTGTTCTGGCCAAAGATGGGGATACCAGGATTTACCCCCTTAGCCTGTCTGCCCCTTACACCTGATCTCAAATGCTGGTGTGACAGGATCTTAGCCTAACTTCCTCAGATGCTGCTGTGACATCACATTATTGAGAGATGGTCACGCCAGGGGCTGCACCTCCGTGGCTCCTCCTACTGTGTTTGATAATAGAACCTTTACCGGAACCTGACCTTTGCTCTGAAGGAAGAAAGACAGTAAGAGCTAAAGGGCAACAGGGCTGGTATGAATTGTCACTGGGTCACACTGAGGGGGAATCTGGATGAAGAGTGGCTGGAGCCGGAAAGAGTCAATTTATCCCCTACTCCATGAATCAGTCAGGTTTATTCACTAATATTTGACTCCTGAGTTTTATTGAATAAAAATATAAAAAGAAATCACAATATCTGGTGTCTCACCTTGGATGCCATGTGTAGCAAGTCTTTCTGTGCCCCACCTGCCAACTCCCAAATAATGACATGGAGACTTACTAATTATGAAAGCTCAGCCTTAGCTTAGGCTTGTCCCACTAGCTCTTATAATTTAAATTAACCTTTTTGAAAAAAAATGAATCAACGTTCTACCACATGGCTTTTACCTCTGTCCCATTCTATGTGTCTGACTCGCTCCAAGTCTCCAATTCATGCCTCCATTCATCTCCTTCCTCTCTCTCTGCCTGGAAGTCCTGCCTATACCTCCTGTCTAGCTACTGGCCATTCAGCTCTTTGTATCTTCACACACTACACAGGGTGGGATGGGACCGATCTGGGCAAATGCATTAATTGGGCTCATGACTGCAGCCCTTCAGGGTCTAAACAGTGAGACAGGAAGGAATTCTCTAATAAAAACCTCCTCAAATTCATAGAGTTGTGGCAACCTTAGTCAATCATACTGCATGCTGCCTGGCCCACAGTCCCAGCTGAACCAGCATTAGGAATGAGCGCTGGCATTCCTAGAGATAGTACTACATTGTTTTGGTTCTTGCCAGTGAAATTATTTTATAACTTATAATGAGCTAATACTGACAAAATTTATTGAGTGGGTCATAGTAACAAAAAGTAGAGAAACTGGGCAGGTATCAAGACGTTTCCCAGATGTTGAGCTGTGTTAGCCCCAGGAGTGCCTTCCAGCATGGTATGGGGGCATACCAGGCACTTCTGCTCATGTGAGTTGATGATACCGCTGCTGGAAGCAGGGGGCAGGAGCAAATGATCTGTCCTCCCTCCTGCTTTTTGAGTCCTGTTGTAAGCTTTGAGGTGTGGTACAATGGAGGAGAGTTCTGCATAAAATTTCTTTTAAGTTGTTGCTTTTAGCCAGCCCTGTTCTCTCTGTAGTTTACTTATTAATTATTTTTGGTAACTCTTGCACTTCGGAGCCCTTCCCAGGTCAATCTGAGCAAAGACTGAATGATCACACTGTGTTTGCGACCTCTCTCTTCTGCGTTAGAGGCTGACATGTCCTCCCTCCCTAGATGCTTTTGCTTTTAACTACTGACTGATGTGAGCAACTCACTGGCCTAGAGACGGGGTTTGCAGAGCAGTCTGCCTGAGAGTTCTGTCCTCAACCCCTGCTTGAAAGCGTGTCTTGTGCAATCAGGAACTCAATTCGTTCTTTCCCACGATGACAAAGAAGCTGCTGCCCGGCAGGGGCAGTGATGACAATTGAAATCATGTATAACCTGCTCTCTGTATCCACGGGTTCCACATCTGTGGATTCAACTAACTGTGCATTGAAAATACTAAAAACAATCATATTGCTGCCGTATGTGAACAGACTTTTCTCCTTGTTCTTATTTCCCCTGCACAATGCAGCATAATGGCCATTTACATAGCATTTCCCTTGTATTAGTGTTATAAGTAATCAAGAAATGATTTAAAGCATACAGGAGGACAGGCCTATGTTGCATGCATGCAAGAATTGCATCATTGTATATAACAGTCTTGAGTGTCTGCAGATTTTTTTAATCCATGGAACTTGGTGTTGTCCTGGACCAATTGCTTGCAGATGCCAAGGGATGACTATATTTTCTGATGTCCTAGATTGAGAGGAACCATTTAATACTTCCTTTATACTCGGCCCAACCCAGAATATTTGCTGAATGTGCAGGATGGGGGGAGATAGTGTGCAGTGGGCTCTTCATGTTGATGGGCATAGAATCAAAGTGTCACTCTCTGTGTGAAGCTTACTGTGGGTTAGATGCTGAGACATGGGGAGAGATGGCCAAGTAGTTTACTCAAAGCCCAGTCCACCGTATGTCCCCTCCTCATGTCCCAGTAAAAAAAATGACACGGTTAAGCAAGTTCTGCAGATACCTTCTCCTGTGTCCTCTCTGTCTCAAGACGCATAGCAAATATATTAAAGGGAGGCCTGCTTATTATTAACCATATGTTTTACAGTTTATCTGGCAGTGGAATTGCTTTGTGTTGATGTATTCAAGCCTGCTGACATCTCCTGGAATAAGTGTTCTGTTTAGTAGAAAACATATTTTGGATGGGGATATAGTTCAAATGCAGAGTATTTGTTTATCATGTGCAAGGTCCTGGCTTTCTTCCATAACTGAAGGAGTGGGGGAGAAAGAAGAGGGGGAGGAAGAGGAAGAGGAGATGGGGGCCAGTGGTAGAAGCATCTTAGTAGATGCTGTCCTTTAATGGGATGCTTTTGAGTTCAAGGTCAGCTTGGAGGGGAGCTAATAGGAAGAGGAATCCACTGTATTGGTGAAGTGAAGGCTTGTGTGGTCCAGATCTCAGGGATCCCACCCACCTGTCGTCCCTGCCAAACGTTTCTGAGGGGTCCAGAAATGACTGGATTCTTACAGAACTTCTATGAACACAGCCATACAGCCTGTAGGCAGGCATCTTCTGTAGGGATTGTTTTCAGAAGCGGGGATGCGTCTCTGGCAGATCGTGGACTTGTTTCCAGCAAGTGGTAATTTTCTGTTGCGCATCATTGGTCAAGGTGGATGTCTGCCAAACCTGTGAGTAATGATGTTCACCTTTTCCATTCCCCCAACCCCAGCTGCTTGTATGAAGTAACAGGCCTCAGTGTAACTGACAACGAGAAATGTTCTTTATCAAATTAACAAATGGGACTTACATTACTAAGGCACATCTCTCTAAATTTTGAATAGTTGAAACCAGTTTGCTCCTGAAATGTGTTGGGGAACCTTTGCCACCCTAAAGGAGGATGAAGGTTTGTGATTTGACTGTAAATTCGTAGCCTTAACCATGAAATCATGACCCAGAGGTTGTATTTCCTATAGGACTCCTTTTAATCACTGGCTATTCATCTTAGATAGGTAAATGGAGTGTGTGTGTTGGGGCAGGGGAGTGTGAACTGAAGTTCCTAGAGGTTTTGTAGTTTGACTGGATAGAACCTCATGATTTCAGAGAGTCAGAACATTGCAGATGGAGAACCAAAACCATCTTGGGTTATCTTTAGACCTTTTATTGCTCACCACTGTATCTGACTTGGCATCCTTTTGACTACCAGGAAAAACATTCAGAATATATTTTTAGTAAACCGTTATCTTCCATTAGCCCCATTGATAGCATCTGAAACCTATAGCAGAGTTTTCCCATTTGCTACACCCACCTGCCTGTGGTCTCAGTGTTTGGTATGTGCATTACTTTATGACTGCTTTTTGATCTGTGTTCCTGAGAGTTCATGAAACTATTTTCATGGTGGATTGTGTTAACCGGAGGCAACACAAATCTGTGTTCCCTAGACCACAATCACTAATATTTGGTTCAGTGCAAGCTATCTAACATCCTTTGGAAGGAGAGTTGCATTTTGCACTGACAAGAGGTCCATTCCAAGTGGTATTTGGCTTTGGATTACCTAGGGACATCAACGGATAACCAGCTTGCCCAGTTGCTGGGCCTGCAGTACCCTTTGCCTGAGCACCTAGTTCCATTTCAGAGTGAATAACGGTTGCTAACACACACTTACTAACAAAATTCCCCTGAGACCCATTCATAAAGCATGCATTGGTGATTCTATCAGCATTAAACTGTTTGGTGACTGAGTTTAGAATTATAGGAATCGGAGAAATGAATTAGCAGTAAATCAAGTCCCAGCTGAGTTCAAACCCAACTGCAGTGAGTTTTAAATTTAAACTATCTAGCTCTGATGAAGCAGTTATAATTCAAACACTGGAGCTCTGTTGCTCTTGACTTTGGAGAAGTGTGGCAGCCACCCTTTGATGGAAAAACCCTGACAACAGCTCAACAGCTTGTATTCATCCCTAGCCATGTTGGGAAACTGTCACTTCATTTCTTCAGTATAAACTGCTCTCGCTCGCTCTCTCGCTCTCTCTCTCTCTCTCTCTCTCTCTCTCTCTCTCTCTCTCTCTCTCTCTCTCTCTCTCTCTCTCTCTCTTCCTCTCCCTCCCTTAAAGTAGGAATCCCATTTTCAGGGACACAGCAGAGGACAGGTGGGAGAGGGGCTTAGACCCATGATTTGGGGAGGGGGACTATTCATCAGTTCCTCTTTGGCCCTGACCATGCTAAGTTCTGGGGAAGGGGCCTCTGTGGCTGCTGCTGGTGGTGTCTCCTTCTGGGAGATCAGCACAGACAATCAACAAAGAGAACACTCTGAGGAAGCAGCGCAGACTGTCATGTTGCAGTTGTCAATTGTAGTATAATAAGAAGTCATTTACGTAAGTTACAGGGTCCCCCAACCAGAGCTTGTCTGAAATGTGGCTACAGCTTCTCCAGACTGATTTTTTTTCTCTCCTGCAAAATAATCCTGTGGTTTTCATTTTCAGAGCAATTGAAGAAGAATTATGTGCTGCTCAGGGAATAGAGTGGCGTAGCTTCTAATCCCAAGTCGGCTGAGTACTCTCCAGTTAGTTCTGTCTGGGCGATGCCTCTATTTCTCTTTCTTTAAAGCCAGGAATAAGCCCTTCTGTTCCCCACCTACAGCCCAGGAGGATGAATATGGCCATACATATTAAAGGTCTGGCTTCAGAAAGCAGGCTCTATTTGCACACAAAGTCAAAGAAAATCAAGAAAGAGAGTGATAGAGCCAGGCTTCTCACCATGACTCCTTGAGCATCTCCTAGTTTTGTTCATCTGGTAAAGAGCTACAAGGGATTTAAGCCCATTGCCCAGGGCCAGAAAGAACAGTGCCACTGGGGACAGCAGGAGAAAAGTGGGCTGGGATGCTTAACACCAGAAAAGGGATCCTGGGCAGGGTGGGTGGGAGAGCTGTATTCCGATTTTGATCATTGTAGATTGAGCTGGGGACTTTGGAGAAGGAAGGGGGCAAGATTTATCTACATTCCCACTTTTCACTGTGCTCCATCCAAATACACTTACATATTTTAGCTAGAGAAGTTTGTTGTGATGGTATAGGAGATTTTACCAAGTATTCTGCGGGCCATCCATTCAGCTAGTGTCTGTTGAATGCCTACTGCATTGCCAGACTGTGGAAGGATTGGTTTGCACAGGAAAGGGCCTCTTT
The DNA here is from genome assembly GCF_017639785.1 of Mesocricetus auratus. Lineage (NCBI taxonomy): Eukaryota > Metazoa > Chordata > Mammalia > Rodentia > Cricetidae > Mesocricetus > Mesocricetus auratus. The sequence goes on from NW_024429200.1 coordinate 9,136,592, forward strand.
CCTGTCTCTCGGGCATAGTGTATTATGCATGTAGCATGGTGTGAACAGAATTTAAATGAAATGTGGTCAGGGTGGGGTCATGATGAGATCATAAGTGGGCACGTGTCCAGCTATGAGAAGAAGGACATAGAGATGACCCTTGGCAGGAAGAGATGCTACACTGAGTTTGAAGGGTGAATACACAAAGAGGCTTGAGGTGGAGGAAACAGCATAGGTATAGGCGTGGAGAGGGTGTGAGAGTCATCTGAAATAGTTCAAGGCCAAGTGGGAAGAGATGGGTAGCAGCCAGGCCAAGAACAGCATAAGTGCCCCAGAGAGGGTTTTACCCTGCAGGTCCAGCTTTGGGGCATTCCAAGGAGGAGAATCAGCCTGATAAGATTCTCCTGTAAATGGTCTCAATGGGGAGCACATCAAGACCAGTTGGAAGTAAGGTCACTGTAGCAACTCAGGGGATAACCGAGCAGGGTCTGAACAAAGTCAATGGGAAAAGTGGGAAAGACAAGGCTTTGGGAGATGTAGAGGAGTTAAAGTTAATGGTAGTAGTTATGGTGGTAAAGGTGTTGGGTACAAGGGAAGGGGCTGGGGATCCCTTATAGGTGTCTAACTTGAGCAGCTGGTGGCAAGTGAGATCCTTAATAAAGTGGAGTTTTCTAGGTGGAGATAGGGCTGGAGTATGGGTTGGGAGAGCAGTAATGCTTTTCTGTTGGGATATAGTGAACTGAGAGATGTAGGGAGTCAGGGTGGAGGTGACCAGAGACCAGAGACCAGTGGCTTGAGCTTCCTCTATTTGCCCATGCTGTTTTAACCTATGAGACTGTGGACTTTAAGAGCTCACTTTGTGATCTGGCAGTAGCTTGGTAAACAAGGAAGACCCGTGTGTGGATTTTTACACTTTTTTCAAGTGATTCATGTTTTGAATTAAGCATGCTGTCTTGAACAATTTACTTGAGATGTTTCTAGCAGCAATCCAAACATCTACCTAGTATTAGGAGAGCCCCACTCCTTTTCAGCAGGGGAAAAAGTGACAGTCCTTGGAAGGTATAGTGGTACCCATACTATCAAAGAGCAAACTGCACAAAAAAAGATGTCAATGGAGAATGATAGGCCTTTGTTCTGACCATCTTCATGTTCTCTTTCTTGGCGTACATCCCTCTCTCCATTTCAGCAAATCCCCATTCAGAACACTGTGGTCTAGTGAAAAGAGTTTCATCAGCCTAAGAAATGGCAAAGATATTTTGACCTTGCCCCTCAGGAATAATGACTTGTTTACTTAGTCCCAACATCCTGGGTGATAGTGAGGCATGATAATAAAAAAGACCTGGAAAATTCGGGGGCCACGTGGACAGGAAGAAGGGGTCCACTTTGCCTTTCCTGCTGAGAGTCAAGACATTTGAACACAGCCAATAAATCCAGGATTGCTTACAGAGATAATGCATGTTTTCCTAAAGATGCCTCAAATAAGAATGTTAAAAACAACAGACTACACTTATTTAGGGTCAGAATGTTTGTGTCCTTGAGCTTAGCTGTGCCAACAGTCTACTCTCATCTCCAAATTAAAATGATGCTCCTTGTAAAACCATGTGTGATTTCATTTATAAAAGCGAAATCTTTATTGTTGGAGAAAGATCTAAGCCAGTTCATATATATCTTAATTTAATTTGTAAGCTGGGCTTTATATATTGTTGTAAATTATGTAAGAACGTAACATAGAAAGCCACAGAATTATATACACGCATGCATACATACCACCATGATGAGGGCAGCTGTGATGGCTAATTTTACATCAACTTGACACAGGCTAGAGTCATCAGAGAAGGGAACCCCAATTGAGAAAATGCCTTCATAAGACTGGACTGCAAGCAAGCCTGTAGATCATTTCCTTAATTAATGATTGGTGCAGGTGGTTCCATCCCTGGGCTGGTGGTTCTGTGTTCTATAAGAAAGAAGACAGAGCAAACCGTAGGAGCAAGCCAGTAAGCAGCACTCCTCCATGGCCTCTGCATCGGCTCCTGCCTCCAGATTCCTGCCTTGCTTAAGTTCTTGCCCTGACTTCCTTTGATGTTGATTAGTGATGTGGAAGTGTAAGCCAAAAAAGCCCTTTCCTCTCCTGTTTGCTTTCGGTTACGGTGTTTCATCACAGCAATAGTAGCCCTAAGACAATGCCTAATTGACCTCTTTCCAGAACTTGCATGACTTAGTTATAGTCCCCGTTTCTTAAGCATCTCGCTCACTCTCTAACATTCAGACTCACCTTAATAAACTCATTAACTTCATTTCACTCTGGCCTGTCCCAAACTTCCTTTCTTAGGTAGTCTGGGATCAAGCTTTACCCAAATGGAGGTTCCTTAAGTAGAGGACAAACACCTCAAGCTGCTGTAGCAGGGTTGGGTTGCATATCATCTGAGCCACTGCTAAAAGTAGGAGCCTGTCTGCACGGTCAACGTGTCTGGATAGGTCTGACTTGGTTCAGAGTGGTAAAGAAAATCTTACTATTCAAATGCCTTTTAGGCAAGGCAGTTTCCATTTAGGGAGCTCCCTGTATGCTCATACGTTTGCTTTACACAGGTATGGTGAGGGCATTTCAATTAATGTGCCAAGCAGAACTTAGCACCTAGTAGGTATTAAAGCAGTATTTGGCACTTGTCTTTGCGCCATGTTGGAAAATAGGCTAACACATCCATGTCATGTGCTTAGCATTCTATAGGAAGGCTTTGTTGTCCCTATTCACAAGAGATGCAGACTGGGCTGGTAGAGAATCTTAGATTGTGTGTGCCCATTCCTATGGCTCAGCATAGGAACTGGAGAGAACAGGCCATTTGCTTTGAGCAGTTTGAAGAAGAAATATATCCAACTCCTTAAAGTCCATGCAGACGCTTTGAGTACCCGGTGCCTCCGTGGGAAGTCATCAGTCTTAGGTGAGGAGTGGAGGGCTCAGTGCAGGATGCCTGATGAGCACAACCTCTGGTCTGTCCAGTTCTCTAGAGCCAGGGCTTCCAAGAGTTCAGCCCGGACTTTGTTTGTAGCTGAGGAATTCCAGTGCAGTTCCAGGGGAGATGGTACATGTGCTTTCTGCTGGATTGTTTCTAGGTATCTCAGTTGATTCTAAACATGGCTGACCTCTGGGCTTACTCACAGAATAGAGCTAGAACAAGAGTAGGGTGTGGCACAGGCGATGTTTTGGGGGCACTCCCTTTTCAATAGTTCTGCAGAAGCAGCAGGATTCCTGTTCACCTCTGTGTCCAGTTTTATGCATGCTGAACTCTTCTCAGTATGCTAAGTATCAATGTGGCTGCACTTCTGTTCTCAGAAGAGGCAGTGGCTTCCCTGGTTTATCTGGTAGAGCACTCTTTCCTTTCTAGGGGGCAGAGGGCATGGCTGGAGACCCTGGGAGGGGAAGTAACCTAACCACAGCGCTTCTGGTCAGGGTAGAAGGAGAGCTGTGGACACACCCACCTCTCCTGGCTGTGTTCCCTACACACATGTCTCTACCACCCTGCGATCTGAGTTCTAGCCACAGCTCTCTCCAAGCCTGTGACAAAGGTCTGGATCCCCACTGCTCCCCTTCTTATGCTGCCGTCTCATTGACGGATGTGTGCCAATAGACAGCCGAAGAGGGGCAACTGGTCACCCGAGAAGACTCAAGAAAGAGAGGCATTACTTGCCTGAGAGTCAACATGCCAACCATGTACACGCTGACAAATTGGATGAAGATTCCAGGCTGATGGTGGGCCTCAGACTGTGTGTTGGGTGCACGTAGAGAGAGCAAGCTTTGCTAATCCCAGCCCTCTTTGCCTTAGCTGATCCTACTCATTCCATTTCCCTTCATTCCTCCTTCTAGGACTTAAGCAAGACTGGCAAAGACTCAGAAACAGACTCATTAAATAATTTGTATAAACTGTGTTTATGTTACTGGCTGTCATTATCCAGTGAAATACTATTTTATTTGCATTAGGATTTACAATGATGTAATCGCTCTCAGTTTTAATTTGATGAGGCCTGGGTTGGTGTGTTCAAGAGAGCCAGAGTAAAAGTCTAAGACATATCACAAGGCCAAATATAGAAAACAAAGTCTGCAGCTGTCAAATAAAATTTCCCCAGCTCATATTGTTTTGAAAGAATGGCATTTTCACCTAATACTTCTATTTGCAAACTTTCAAATATTGCCAGGCATGGAAGAGACTTTAAACTGGCTAACCAAGGTTTCAAATGCTCTTACTTTCCAACCATTTCCTGGGTCCAGGCATTTTTATGTGGCAGCCATAGCTTACTTAGAGACTGTCTGCAATGTCAGGCTTCCAAGAGTTTCCTGGTAAATTGCAATTTATTGACTTTATTTTGGGTATTTCCATTTACTTAATTGCACATTTCTTGAGAGCAGCTATCTTCTTACCTACATTTAAAATCCCCCTGGACCAAACATAATGCTTCATTTTCTTCTTTCTCCTCACATGCTCACCAGGTTTTCTGATCTTCAAAAAGAGAAGTGGTTGAGGTTTTTTTTTTTGCCTTTAAAAATATTTTTTAAGATGGGATGTTATGTTACAGCTCAGGCGGGTCTTGAATTCCTAGTGAACCTCCTGCCTCAACCTCCTGAGTGGCTGGAATTATAAGCATGTACTACCACACCTGGCTAAAAGGAGGGGAGTTTGAGCGTCCAGATGGCGGAGGGCATTAGCTATCGGGAAGCAACTGAGTATTCGGGAAGTGGGAAGCAGTTTCGTGGGGAGATCTGCATGTGGAGATGGCTGTGTGTTAGTGTGTTTATTATATTTAGACATCGTTACTTCCCAGTGGACGGTGGATGGCATCCAGTGAGTTGGAGCTTGATCACCAACTTACCATACCTCATGGGAGGCATGAAGGGCTGTTAATTCTTCCTTTCCAGCACGAAAACACCACAGAGTTGCGCTGATTTCCTGTTGTCTTGGGCTAGAAAATTCTGAGCTTCTGTAAATATTTTTGAAAAACGGGAACTATATAACATGGTTGTAAAAGTCCAGGAAATAGAGATCTTTCTTTGAGGGCACAAGCAATTGCTCTTGGCAGCTGCTTACCTATTTTCATGCCTTCCCTTCCCTACCATTTTTATCTTCTGTGAAGAAAATATCAAATAGCGGACTTTTGCCAACTCACTTCCTATCTGTCTGGTCTGAGTCAAACATCCTGTCGGGGTTGCCAAGTTGGGAGCCTTTGCAGGGGATGATGGGAGCATCCCAATAGCGGTAGTGGTTTGGCAGACTCTTCCTTTTATTGTCCCTCTGTGTTGATTAGTTAGGGGTGACTCTGCCTCTGATTGGACAGTCGCAATGTGCAGCAGGTGAGTATGGCAAAGGTCAGGGTCAAAGTCCCATGTACGGCAGGCTGTAGAAATTAAGAGTGACTCTGCACACCTTCATTTTGAGTGTTTTACATGATCTTCTGCAGTCTTGTTTTTTTTTACCACCTCTCTCTCTCTCTCTCTCTCTCTGTGTGTGTGTGTGTGTGTGTGTGTGTGTGTGTGTGTGTATTTGCTTGAAACTTAAAGTCTGAACTTATTTTTAATCACATTTAATTTGGGGTGGAGGGATCCCCTTTTGACAGATTGCTTTAAACTGTGGGTCCTCCCCATCAGTGGGCTGAGTCTTACTGTAATACCACATGGATGTTCTTGTATTATCTCATTTGACCTTCCCAAGTCTTGGAATCTGTCATCTGCAGTTTGATAAATGTGATTCTCAGTCTTCATTCAAATTACTGATTAAAAAAAAGTGAAAGAGCCTAGCGCCAAGGACAGAGCCCCTTGCCCGGACATGTCCTGGAGAGCATCCATTCTGAGTTTGACAAATTGCCATTGAGCTACCTTCTCTGGGTCTGGGAAACAGTGGAGTGCCAAGGACCCGGCGTGGACCCTGGAGGCAGACAGGCCCACCGGTGTGACATGACTTCAGCCAACACCACTGTAGGGCCAGACTGTATTCAGTAGTGACAGGTAAGAGGCAGTTGTAGGCCTCCTTCTCTCCAGCCTGCCATTGAAATAAGTTTAGAACTCACTTGGTCCTCTCCTGCCAGCCTTTGTCAGCCATCAGGCCCACCGCACTCTTACAGGTGAGGGAGGACCTGCTGTCTGTCCGTCCTAGTTAGTCTAGTAGGAGACAGATTGATAAGGTGGCAAGTACCTCCACCCCCGTCCCCCAACACACACAGAGGTCATGTAGGACATGCAGGTGGCAGCGGCCCCTTCTTTGATCCCTGGAGTGGGGCAAAAATCTTTTCTGTATCATCTGTAGATGAGAAAGTTTTCGATGCACTGATCTGACAACTCCGGTGAGATTATCTGAGGCAGAGGCAACAACACTTTGGATGTAGTTCCCATCCACCTTCTAGTGCAGTGATTCTCAACCTTCCTAATTCCGTGACCCTTTAATACAGTTTCTCATGCTTTGGTGACCTCCAACCATAAAATTGTTTTTATTGTTACTTCATAACTGTAATTTTGCTACTGTTATGAATTGTAGTGAAAGGGTCATTCATGTCCCACAGGTCGAGAACCTCTGTTCTAGTGGGATCTGTGGGCAACTGCTCTGAAGGTCAGAACTCTGACAGAATGGGAGCCTTAGATAAGAATAGAGCCACAAAGGCTCTGAGCTTGCCAGACACTTATGCCCAAAGGGCAAAGATTCTTGGAAGCTGCTTCTAACCAATCATCTGTCTTTGACATCACTTTTCATTGAAAAATTCTTCCCAACATCCCTCATGTTCATTAACAAATCTGGTAATGCCTGCTGAGACAGTGTGGTTAGAACACTAAGGGTAGGCTCTGAGGGAGGCTTTCCACGCCAGCTCTGTGTGTGCCTCTGATCACGGTGCTCCAGAGGTGTGTGAGTTAAAGTGCAAAGCTGGAGTACATTGGTTCTCCTTACTCAGAGTTTCGCTAGCCACAGTTTCTGTTACTTACAGTCAACTACGAGCCAAATATGCTAAATGGAAACTTCCAGAAATCTGTAAGTTTAAAAGCATGCACCATTGTGAATAGCATGATGACATCCCATGCCCTCGGGTTAGTCTCTTCCAGGACACCAGTGATCTCTCTGTGTATCGCATCCACACTGTATATATTTACCTGCGCATTCCTCGGGGCTGTCTTGTTATTGTTTGCATGCTTCTGCGGTGCTTGTGCTCAAACACTGGGTAAGTAGTCGTGTACGGCTATTCCACAGGGCATACATCATTCAACTTCATATCATCTCATCACATAGGGATTACACAGTCACAGGTAGAGTGAGTCAGTGTGATTAGATACTAGGGGAGAGAAAGAGGTTTCCACATTTAAACTATATTCCTTTCAGTAGATTGTTATGCTTGTTGCATTGTATTATTACTTAATTGCTGATAATCACTTATTATGCCTGATTTTTAAATTAAAGTTCATTATTGGCATGCATGTACATATAGGAACAAGCAGTATATATGGTATTTAGCACTGTACCTATAGGAATAAACAGTATATGTGGTTTTGGGCACCCAGTGTCATTTATGAATAAGAGGCAGACTACTGTAATTTACAGACATGTTAGCTCGTTTGGCGGTGTCCTTGAGTACGTTACTTACCTCCTCTGCTATCCAATTTCTCTATCACTAAAAGGTTAAATAATACATTAAGAACTACTGTGACTATTAAATGACACACACGGGAACTAGCTTGTGTACTGTTGGACATATATTAATTGTTCAATTTGTAGAAGCATCTACTATGTTGTGAAGAGTTAGTCCCTGTTCTCCAGACCTAAAACTTGTTAGTGCTGCCTCTTGCCACCCTGAACTGGACCAAAACACTTGAATCCTCTTGGTTTATAGTCACAGCTCACAACTGTTTTTATGTGGGACTTTGGCAATCCCTGTGGTTCTGTGACTCTCTCCCTCTCCCTCTCTCTCTCCCCGCCCCCTCTTGTTATGGCCTCTTAAAAAGGGACTTCAAATATTTATAGGGATGCCTTCACTTTTGGAAGACTCAAAGATTCTAGATTTAGCAGCCATATATACACAACCAATCTGGGCTCAGTTTGGCCATTTATTTTGCCAGTACTAGCTTGCAAATGCACTTTATTTTTACAGAATTTGCAAAGGTGACACAAATAATGCTCCCCCAGACATAGGTATGCTTATCGGCTTTTTAATTCTGGTTTTTCTACCCCAGGACTGTAACTGTGGTTTTAGGAGAGAGAATGCAGGAGATTCTTGGCAGTGGCTAACCACTACTAAGTACTTACTGTGTGGATGCTGTGCCAAGCATCACAGGACATGATCAGCTAATGTTTGCCTGCAATGAGTCCCAAGGCTGCTATGGTTTACTGGAGACCAGAGAGGTGTGTTCAGTGTGTGTGGCATCTACAGACTTGAATATGCTCAATTGTATCCAACAGGGAGAGTTATGAAAACACCCTATTTCTACTGTGTTCAGCCCCAGGCCCTGGTTCCCTGCCAAGGCAACCTTAGACCACATATCAAGGGCCTCTGAGATTTTCTTGTATGGTTTTCACAGGATGTGGCCATCTATCCAATCAGAATCCATTGCCCCAAAGCATCCTGGTTGTCAGAGAATGTTCAGTTCAGTTCTCCTGGGCTCTGAAAATAAGTGACATCTCTTCATGATGACACGCTCTTCAGCTTGGAACATTGCATTATTTCCAGATACACTCTTACAGGGACAAGAAGAAACCATGAATTGACTATGGAGAAGGATGGGAACAAAAGCTTGGAAAGCATGATCTGTGTCTCCTTCCCCTCTCGTGTGTGTGTGTGTGTGTGTGTGTGTGTGTGTGTGTGTGTGTGTGTGTGTGTGTGTGTGAGTGAAGATGATGGGGTGTCTACCAACACAGTTCAGCCATATCTGAATAGGACAGTTTTTCCACTGTAGAGCAGACCATACAGGAGGACTATCACTTCTGTTCTGTCCTCCAAAGAAAAGTAGGAATCTCTGGTACAAATTTCTCACTATAACCCCACCTCGGGATTCTGTCACAGCTGTCCTTTATTCTTCATCACATCTACAGTGATGACAGAAGAGCCCATGTCCCAGTTATCCTGCGTCATTGCTGGAGTATGTGTCCTGATATTTTTGGTTTGAAAATAGTCATCATTTCCATATTTGTATCTGTATCTCTCATCTGTCACCATCCAAATAGTTACCCTTGAACAAAATTGAGAAGTTACATTTTGCTGTAGGCACACCGTTCAATCTCTCCTTCGCATCTCTCCTTTCTTTAGACAAGGTGTCTAACACTCTATACTGTAGTTTATTTATTTCACTTACTTAGTTTTAGATTCCTATCTCTGCCTCACTCTGTAGACTAGACTGGACTTGAACTCACAGAGAGTTTCTCCTGCCTCCTGTACTATAGTCCATGTCCCAGAGGTAAGAAAGACATTTTCACATGCTCCATTGGGCAGTCTTGCATCTTCTTGCACAGGAAACTGTTTCCTCTCTCTTCCATCACAATGATGTCTACTTACCATGTCCTTGACTGAGCGGAGGGGCCAGGATTCCCTAAGTTCTGGGCAAGCCAGTGAAGACCTGGATGCCACACCCTCCTTTTCTTCCTTTCCTTTTTATGCCCTCTACGGTACCTCCTAATCTTGGGGGACAAGATGTGACAGAGAATGCCCGCTGACACAGGGCTTCTTAAACATTTTTATTCATGGCTCCTGTTGCCTGACAAGTTCCTAGGTGGTTATAAGTTTATAGGTTTATGAAATAGGTTTTTAACTCATTTTCTAATTATAAATCATAATGAGTTTATTTTAAATAACTATTTGGCAATTATATATAGCTTTACCATTTATTGAAGTTAGAAGTAAATTTACATACTAGTAAGGTGGGCACACTCTTTTGTCTTTACATAAAGAACTAAATCTTGGCTGAATATTTGATACTGGCAGGCACAGAGCATTCTCAGGAATGTTCAGAGTTTATCAGTATTTTGACTTTTTAATCATTGATAGAATTAATACCAGTTCATACAGATGCACACTGCAGACTGTCAGAGTATGGCTAGGTCCATTTTAGAGATTGTTGGAAGTTCTGTCCTAATCTGAAGCCAAAAATTCACTTACTCATCTTTTTTCTTAAAAAAAAAAGGAAACTTAACTGGCAACTCCAACAGCAAGTTTAAAAAATATCTATTGTCATTGATGTGTATGAGTCATGTGCTTGACAGTGCCCACAGAGGTCAAAGGTGGGTGGGGCTGGATCCTCTGGAACTGAAATTTACAGACAGTAGCAGACTGCCACAATATGGGTGTTAGGCACTAAACTCATGCTCCCTGCGAGAAAAGCAAGTGCTCTTAACCACTGAGTCCTCTCCTCCATGCCTCAAACAGCAAGGTTTTACAAAACCTGTATAATTGTTTAAAATATCACTTTTAAAAATTTGAGATTAGAATATAATTACATCACTTTCCCCTTCTCCTTTACCCTCTAAACCAGCAGTTCTCAGCTGGTGGGTCATGACTCCCACAGGGGTTTCATATCAGCCTGCATATCACATATTTACATTATGATTCATAATAGAAGCAAAATTAGTTATGAAGTAGCAACAGAAATAATTTTATGGCTGTGGACACCAAAACACGAGGAACTGTATTAAAGGGTTGCAGCATTAGGAAGGTAGAGAACCGCTGCCCTAAACCCTTTGTTATATAACTCTTGCTCTTAAAAAAGGAAATTCTCGCCGGGTGGTGGTGGCGCACGCCTTTAATACCAGCACTCGGGAGGCAGAGGCAGGCGGATCTCTGTGAATTCGAGGCTGGTCTGGTCTGACAGCCTCCAAAACAATACAGAGAAACCCTGTCTCGTAAAACCAAAATTAAAAAAAAAGAAAAAAGAAAATTCTCACATGCTGAGGGGCAATGACAGGAAAATTATTAAAGTCTATTTCTTCATCAAATTGTCATGTTCCTATGAGAGCAAAAAGTGTTGCGTGCAAGTTACAAACAGTGCAATTCGCCATGCACAGGAGTATTGAACCTGAGCCGTGATGCTTCAAGTAGGTCCCTATTGGTGTTGCTTGGCAGGACAGCACGCCCAGGGTGGGGTTTACTTGCTGCGTGTTCAGAACCAGCACTGCAGTGAAGCTGTGTGATGTAACACTGGGAGTGCTACCCAGCACACCTCGGATTTGCTACATGCTTGATTTTGAATTAATGTTTGGTTGTTATGCTTCCGGAAAACCTTTTACTGCTGCCAAGGTTTTCTCCACCTCCACAGTCAATGATGTGGTGACCCACAGTTTAAGAAGCCGGGCGGCAGGAGTGGGTTGTTGAAAAAGCATAGTGCTTGACCCGAAGAAGCAACATGCCAATTAAGTACTTTTGAGGATGTTGGCTGGTACAGGGGACATTGCTAGAACTTCTGGAGCTTGACAGGGAAGCACTGTGTGTCTCTGCTGGCCCACTGTCTGTTTCTCTGGCCACTCGTGCTTTTTCTTTCATTTGAGTAGTCTGACAGGAAGTTCCGCCCCTGAGCTGAAGGCTGTTGCCTCTTTGCTCTTCTAAGAGGCCAGGCCAGGTCTAAACCTGGAAATGTTTTGACAGTGCCATGAGCCTCTTGGGACAAAACGTGACTAGCCATAATGTGGAAAATCACTCAAGAGCCACCGAGAGCTGGCTTCTCCCGTGTCCCCACATTTCCTTTAATATGTCCTCACTGCCGTTTCAGGAAATGTGGGCTTCAGGGTGAGGGGGTCGCAGGCCACACATGGTGCCAGAAATAGAGTTCAGGATGCAGGCCCTCCCGGGCCTCTGGATCACGCAGGTGCAGAGATGGGTGCCAGGGAGAAGTCAGCAGACAACATATTACCTGTTAGCTGCTCTCTCAGACTGGCTTCTCCACCAAGCAGATTGAAAAAGAAGATACTTTCCATGGCGAAGGGGGCCCATTGCACCTCAGTAGCCAACCCAGGGTTAAGGAGCCAATTCTGCCACCTGGCAGGGCTTACCATGGGCAACACTGGACAACTAGGGAAGATTTCTTGGCTTCTCACTCTGAGTCTGCTATTCAGTCCACTTACCTTGGAGTTCCTAAGCTGGCTCTGAGGAAGGGACTGAGTCCCTTGTCCCTGTGGGAGTCTCTTCTAATGTTCATCTCCAGGAAAATGAAATCCTGGGTTTCTTCTTCTGTTTAGGGATTTGTAGCCCAAAGGAGAGGACCTCCAGCTGGAGTGAATCAAGTTGCCATGCTCACTGGAGCTCCAACAGTAATCATCAATTCTACGTCATCTAGAAACCTCATGCCCCAAAGCTTTTCCTCCTGTCACTTTCCAGAACCTTCCTTCTCTGCTCAGAAGTGTGTTACAGGAAATGAAATGTGGAGCTGATGAAGGAAAACAGGGTTCTCTTAGAGGTGGAGACTTCTAAGGCTGCTTCTAAGGGTCATGCCTCTGACTGCTCAAGGCCAGGCCTCCTATGGTAAAAGGGAGCCCAGACTTTGGGGGTAACTGAGACTAACAGCACCGAAACAGATGACTGCTACCACGGAATCCTTTGGAGAGGGGAGTGTTCGCTGAGAATTCAGTCTGCTCTCCTAAGCTTGCTCTTAGTATTTTTAATACCGGTCTAGGAGTTAGGTCTTTCTACCGAAGTTCTGGGTAGTTCCTCCAGCTGCGATCTTGGACAATGCCTCTGTATGGTTTTCCCAACACCAGTTAGCTTCTGTCCTTCACGCTGCTCGCATTAACTCTCACCAGGAGCTTTCCCATGGAAGGGAGGAGGCAAGCACTCCAATTCCCGCCAACTGTCAACTTTGGCCGCATCTTGGCTGCGTTCGGGACATTGATTTTACACATCCCCTCTCAGCGGACCTGTTAATAAGGTTCCTTTCCTGCCTCCCTTTCCTTTCAGCCTGGCCCCAGCTCCTGGTCAGACCTTGATTACATATCTCATTGATTCCATCCAGCTATTTATTAATACACTAATTAGTATGCTCACTTAAAGGAGAGTGACACCGCTTTTAAAAAGTAAACAGACAGAGGTGCAGGTTAATGGAAACTTCCTCTTATTTAACATTGATGTCTGGTGTGGAGAGGATTCATTTTGGATGTTAAAAGGACCAAGGGGGTTTTGCCAGGGCTTAAATCACTTCAGCTGACAGTCAGTGGCACTCTCTGAAAGGTGACACCTAGAATCATATTTCACTCTCCTTCTGTGATCATGGACTCCATGGTTTGGTTAGAGGAACTCAGCGAAGGTCAAAACTCTCCTTTTGTGCAGGGCTGGCCAGACAGTCTTACATAAATGGCTCTGCTCTAGCTGGAACTGCCTGGCCCTGCGGCAGCATTCAGGATGTACACCCTCTGCTCTGACTGTAGGGCCGTCGCATTCTGCAAGGCAAAGCCTGGAAAATGGATGGATATTACTCTTCCTGATATTGGCTCTTTCTGTTGTTTTTGGGTTGTTTGGTGTTCATCGGGGCAGGTAAGTTCAGTAACAATCACCGACTCTCAGTGGGTAAATGCCTTATAGTCTCATACGGCTTAGTATGTATGGGATTTTGCTCCACACAGTGATTCAGGATCCCAGGTTCCTTCTATCTTGCTCTGCCATTTCTGGGGCTTTGAAATTCAATACTGGTTCTTCTGCATCTCACTAAGAGAGGAGGAAAGAGAAGGTAGGGAAACCCCCGTTCCTGTGCTTGGGAGGTAAATTCCAAGATCCCCCTCCTGTGGATACCTCGAAGCTGATAGTTCTAACCTCTACAAAAACACACCATGAGAGTGTATCAATCAATCCAACAACTGAGATGACTGTTAAGTGGGAGTTACCTGAGGGATTGTTGAGGAAAAGAAACATACATAATATGACTGTACGATGACTGTGCGTTTGATTATGTGAGTCTGGAGAAACCCATGGATCAATACTAGATGCCAACATTTTCCTGAAAGAAAGAGAAATTAAGTGTAAAGAGGGAGAAGACAAAACACAATGGGCTTAGACCTCTTTGGTGCCATTGGATGTTGGTAGCTAGGGGATGGATTGAGACAGGAAGATAAACTAAGTTGATTTACTTCTTAGATCCATCTTGGTGGCATGGTAGATGGGTGGAGGAGCATGGCCTCAAAGAGAGAAAATTTGATTGGTGAAGAGGTGACGGGGGCTGTTTAGTTGGGGTTACTGTTGCTGGGATGAAACACCATGACCAAAGCAATTTGGGGAGGAAAGGGTTTACTCAGTTTATGCTTGACATCACAGTTCATTGTCTAAGGAAGTCAGGACAGGAACTCCAGAGCAGGAACCTGCGGTCAGGAGCTGATGCTAGGACATGGAGGAGTGCTGCTTCCTGGCTCACTCCTCATGGTTTGTCTAGCCTGCTTTCCTATAGAACCAGGACCACCAGCCCAGGGTTGGCACCACCCATAATGGGCTGGGCCCTCTTAAACCAATAACTAATTAACAAAATGCCCTACAGGCTTGCTTACAGCCTGATCTTATAGAGGTGTTTTCTCAATTGAAGCTCCCTCCTCTTTGCTGATGCTAGCTTGTGCCAAGTTGGCATAAAACTGGCTAACGCAGGGGTGGTGGATTGAGGGATAGAGAGGATATATAAAAGTGGGCCTAGATGACAATTAGACAGGGCAGCTGAGGGAGCAGTCACACTCCACCAAGGACAGAAGTCAGGAACAGAGAACAGAAAATGTCAGAAAATGGGAGCAGTTCTTGACAATCTGACTCTGAGATATCTATAAGGCCTGGGTAGAGATATATAGGCTATGGCTGTGTGTGTAGTCTGGGATCTGGGTGCGAGAGAGCAACGGAGGTCTAGACTAGGGATAAAATAAGGTGTGGCCAGTGTAGTCTCCCAGTGAAATTGTCAAAGCAATTCCAGGACCCTTGGCGGACAGAGTTCTGGGCTGCCCTTGTCTTCTGCCTAGCAATGATGGCATGGTAACTGTGTTCATAGACTTTCAGTGCCTTATGAACACAATGTTAAGTCTCATTTTGGTTAAAATTCAAATTATGGTTTTTCTAAGCTGGTTTGCTGCACTTGTATATACATATCCTGTGTAGCCTTTGGCACTCAAGGTAAACTGACCAGTGGCTGTCCTATTAACCTGACCCCATGAAGTCCTTTCCAAAATCCCTCCTGGCACGAGGGAGCTCAGATCATAACCCTGAATAAAACTTCTGTGATAGGTGAGGGGTAATAAAAGGACCAGGAAAGTAATAGAGAAAGGACTTCGCCTCTCCTGCAGCTGTGTCTGCAGCTGTGTCTGCATCTCTAGCTTGGGTTATCCTCAAGGGAGTGCCTGAAGGACCAGAGCTCCATGGGCCCATTCTGGATATCCTGTCCCCAGATAAAGGTACTCTGAGCTCAGGTTGGAGACCCAAATTCTGCCTCTTACCTTTTCTCCTAGGAAGTGGGCCCTCCTTTCTGTGGGAACTTCATTCTCGGGCATGAAGTGAATGTGCTCCAGAGGCCTCCAGGTTATCAGTGGCAGAGTTAGGTTGTCCAGTGTGACACGTTTCCCAAAGTCTGGACAGAGCTATAGTTTGCTTCGGGATCCTAGACTCTAACTCCCCTCCTTGTGGGGTGGTGATCTATCTTCTTAGCTTTCTCTCCCTCCCTCACCCCCTCTCCCTCCCCCCTCTGTCTCTCTCTCTCCCTCTAATGCGTAACTCTACAAGGATGAGAGGGAGTTCCTTTTTGAAAACATAGAATTAATTAATTAGTTAATTAATTGTATGGTTTTATGCATGCCACAATGAATGTGTGGAGGGTTTAGAACAACTCACAGGAGTCAGTTTTCTCCTCCCACTATCGGGGTCTGGGGATAAAGCCTGGGTTGTCAAGTGTGCTCTGAGCTGTCTCACCAGTCCTATGCGCTGAGAGCTCTGAAACCACTTTAAGAAAATATAAAAAGAGTTTTTTAAGTCCCACACCACTTTGCAAGCAAACAATCCCCAAGGAGAACATTAAAGAAGCAGCCACAACTTAACCCAACTGTTCGTTTGCATGACTAATAAGACTGCCTCTTTGCAAGACCATTTTCCAAGACATCAAATCAGGTAGTAGACTGGGCAGAGGGAACCTGTCCTGAGAGGTATTTCACAGTCCATTTATTTTGAATGCTTTATATTCAGGGTCTGTGTTTCAAAAATCCTTGGACGGGCCAGATATATCATAAGTGTCTGGGTCACTGTGTTGAGCCCCCGGGATTTACCAACAGTTGCCAGGTGAATTTCATGTGTACCCAAGTTCAAAACCATTTCCATGTCTGAACTCAGATGTTCCAGTCAGACTTCAACACAGTGAGAATTAATTCACTGAATGTTCTGTACACGAGATGAGGTTTCCTCGGGCTGAAGTTTCCTTAGGTGGGGTGAGGGTACTCTTCATGCAGAGCAGGAAAGAGCAGGTTGATGTTTTGTTCTCCTTGTCTGACTGGGTATCTATTGGGGAGTGTCCTTGGGGAATTCTTCGTCTGGGTTGTTGGCCGTGTCGTGACTGGCTGGCTGGGATGGATGGAGGAAACAGCAAACCCAAAGCATCCGCTGCCATTCAGCTGCAGCTCTCTGGTTGATGTCTGCTATTGGTGTCCACAGCTGAGTCCCTTTCTTCAGTTGTCTCCACCAGATAAACTCTCAAAATGCACATGAAATGATGAGACAAAAAAAAAAAACGATAACAACAAATAAAATAACAATCAAACAGGAAAACTGCTTGCACTTGAAATTGCCCTAGGCTCATCTGCATATCATAGAAATCTCAGTCATCTCCCAGTTAGAATCAACTCTACTCTGAATTAATTTCGCATCAGGATTTAACTTGATTAAAGACAAGGGCTGGGCGAGTCTTGAGCTCTGTTTCCTCCTATGACGACCAAGTGCAACTCAACAACCAGCAATCTCTAACCCCTTCCCAAACCCCACTGGATCCTGGAGGTGGCATTCCTCGAAACTCCTTTGAGGCTTTCCAAAGAGCTGCTTTGTCTGTCTCGTTTCTCTCTCTCTCTCTCTCCCCCGACTAGCAGCCCTGGAGCAAAGCCACCCATTGAAAGGGCTCTGTGTGGCTGGGTATTTTCTTCAGTTTCATGTTTTGTTCGACAGCGTTGGATCTGTTTGGGTTCAGACTCCCCGGGGCTGTGTGTGCGTCAATGCAGCCTTTCTGTCCTAATTTGGTCGTGGTGATCTTGGGCTCTGTAGTTGTGACTGCAAAGAGAGGTGCCTTCTACTTTTGTGTCATCCCCAGGGCTTGCTTGAAAGCTACTGCATAAGGTTGGGGACAGAGCCACCCAAAGGACAAGGATCAAGGCAAATCACTTGCTGGATTCTCCCTGGTTGGGTCTTTGGGGGTCTTAATGTTTCCTGTCTCCTCTGTGCTTGCTATTGCAATGCCTGTCCTTCAGTTCTGCATTGTAAGCAAGTAAGTAGGAATCCCTGCTAGTACTTCAGGAGAATCCCTACACCCAGGCCCCAGCCTCTCTTCTTAGTATCTGCCACCTCCTGGACCCTCAGCCACATCTTCTTGGAGTCCGAAGAATAGGACAGATTGCACTAGAATGAAGGAGGACCTTGGTTAAGTGTGACGACACACTTAGTTACAGACTTGATTCCTAGAAAGGGGAAACCTCAGCGGAAGAATTGTCTTCATAAGATTGATCTGTGGGGATTTTTCTTGATTGCTAGAGATGCAGGAGACCCAGGGCACTGTGGGTGGTGCCATTCTTGGGAAAGTGGACTTGAACTGTATAAGAGAGGTGGCTGATCATGAGCCTAAGCACAAGGCAATAAGTAGCCCTGCTCCATGACCTCTGCTTCAGTTTCTGCCTGACTTCTCTTAGTGATGAACTGTTGTCTAGAAATGTATAGACAAACAAATCATTTCCTGGCCTCAAGCTTTTGTTGGTTGTGGTGTTTAACTATAGCAACAGAAAGCAAGCTAGAATATTTAAGCAGTACTCAAAGAACCAACAGTTAAAGCAAAGATGTACACACAGAAGCTAAAGGTGAAAACTCAGGAATATGATACAGATTCAATTCACAGCCTGCCACTCCTTAGCTTGGGCAATGACTTAATCCCCGCCCCTCCCTCACAGTCAGATGACTACCTCTGTAAAGTGGGGATAGTCCTATCTTCTTCACAGGTGAAGTGAGATGTGTGTAAAATGTTCAGCCATGATGCTTGGCCTAGATCATACATGGCCTTGTATATTTTCCCACTGGAAAAGACATTGAACTTTAAATCCTTGAATAGTGGAACCAGGTCATCCACTTTGGCATTTGACTTGTTTATGGTCATTCTGTGGGTATCATGGGTTGGACTTGATTTTCAAGTCCTGCATTATCCCAGAATTTACCTGATGAACTTGTGAAAAATTATTCAGTTCCTAGCCTCATCTCAGACTGATTGAATCAGAATCTCCAAGGGTATTGGGAGTAAGAAGTTGGCATGGAGAGCCTTCTAAATATATACGTATATGTATAAAACAAAAAGTAACAGATACTGGGTGGAAATGTATGGGAGAGTTTAGAGGGAGGAAAGAGAAGGGGAAAATCACATAATTACAATTTTAGAATATAAAAATTATTTTTTTAAAGGAAGGAAGGTGAGTTTGACAGTCATCAGTTTTGGAAGCCCAAGGCAAGGCCATAGTTCACCACTAGGCAGTTTGTTTCTGTCGTTTCCACTAATGGTGTCTCTTCTCCCTCTGCTCTCCAGAGTATCATTAAAATCCTGAGTACTCCAGGGACACTCAGCATCTGCCCCCTTCTGTTCCTGAATCTAAATGAGTATCTGGTTGTGTGTTAATGATGGCCCTACTGGTCCGGTGACACATTCTGGGGATATTCTTACAAATGACTTCCTGAATAATTCTACTTTCTTGGGGTCTTTCAAACTTGAATGCAAGTTGGATTCCCTTTTTTAGTTCATCCAGCCCAGTTCTATAGCATATTAACCATACGAGGGCTGGCAAAGAGAACGGAAGATCAAGTTCATCTTGAGCAAACACAGGGCAGTGGCTTCCTCTGTCTTGTTCCCTCTTCTTTCTGACCTCCAGACCTCTGTATGAGGGTTCATGCCAGCTGTGTCCACGAGAAAAAGAGGGCAAAAGCATAATTCTGTGGGTTCCTCTCTCAGAAATTCTGGCTTTTTCTTCATTTTTTCCTTCTTTGGGCTTGCTCTTCTTGCTAAGTTTAGAGCCATTGCTCTCTTCTAGCCCCACCAGACAGACACTGCCAGAGGGGCTACTTCATCTTTGTATGAGAACATATTCCAGGAAGCATTGTGGGTCTCCATCCTACTTTTCTGTATCTCAAGGATAGGATTTAAATATTCTAAGTGTTCATATTTTGGAATTATACCAACTTTGTTTTTCCTAGACATCATGGAACTCAAAGGGAGAACCTGGAGCCTCAGGTCTGTTCATTTCTGAAGGCCTTCCAGTGTTTTGACAACATGGGTCAAGGTAGAAATGAGAAGTCTCGCTTCTTGGGGGATAATTCTCTGAACCAGGAGGGAGTAGTCCTTTATGATAGAAGCTGTTTAGTCAGCTCTTGGCCTGACCATGGAAAGGGAAACTAGACCACCTTGAACGGTCTTTAACTCAGTGTCAATCTCTTGCTGCTCCCTGGAAGGAACTAAAGTCTATATCCTAAGAATCTAGAAAGGATTGGTTCTGCTCACACCTGGCTTCATGTCCTCCAAAAGGACGAAGAGATACCATAAAGCCTCATGCCTTTCAAATTGACCCCAAACTAATGGTTTTCAGACGTTACTGTTTGACAGGGCCCCCAAAGCCAGATCCTATTTTGTGTTTTGTTTATACCTGTGGAATGCTTTGCTGTGGCCAATATTTAAAGAGATTGAGCTTCAGATGTGGTTTTGCACTTCTGTAGAAATGCAGGCCTGTCTGAAAATCCTGAGCCTTTAATCCCAAATGGGACATCTGGAGGTGCCTGGAGCCACTTCCTGGTGGAGTAAACTCCCCAGCTTGGAAGGAACACATCCTCCCTAGTTTGCTTTAGCACGTGGAATTATTTGTCTTACTTTTCTTCAGCTCTGGGTTGGTGCCTGAGTCTGGGAGTCCTTCCTATGTTACAAGAATGTCCTGAATATCCAGTGACTGTAGAGGCTGCCAGACCCTGTCTCTCAGGGACTTCCCTAGATGTGTTCCTGCTCCTAGAAATTGTACTAGAGGGCTAGTGGCCTACAGCCCAGGGTATGATTTGAAATGAGAAGGGTGAGTGTGATTGCCACATAAGCAACCAAGAAAATAGCATTGAGGGCAAAGACATGTATCCATCTTTGGTACAGGGTTTAGAGTCCTGTGGACCCAGAAGATAACATCAGCTGAGTTTTGTTTTCACCCTCATAGGTGTAATCTGGAAGGAGGTTCCTTCTTTGTGGTTGTGATTGGTGGACAATGGTTGTCTCACTGAAGCCTCTAGAGAAACAGAATGACCCCCCCAAGGAGTGCTTGAAAACGATTCCAGAGAGTCAGCAATGAGTGCAACAATGTGACCTACAGTGGCCAGAGTGAGTCCTAACAGTTCAAAAGCCTGTAACAGTCGAATCCCCAGGACCTGGACTCTCTTGTATATTCTATTCTTTATGGTCCTAGAAGCATCAGTTTTCCTTTGCCCACATTGTTACCATTGTATTTCAGTTTGAACGTTGGTTAGTTTTGTGTTTAGACAAGCTTCTGATCCTCAAGCTGTAGCTAGAGCAAACACCCTGTATTCTCTGTTGAGGGAAAGTGTCTGTAGGTGTGGTTCAGCAGGTGCAGCACTCTGGAGCACCTGTCCACCTGGGACTGTTGTTAAAGCCAGTACTCTCTTAGCAAGCTACTAATGACTGAAGTTATTAGGGGCAATTGACCACTTACTAATATGTTTCTAGGATTGGCTGGTTATTTATGGTGCCCTATTCTGCCTCCATCTTCTGTTCCTTGCTATTCCACCAATCAGCAGAAATAGAACCATCTACCTCCTGCTGGGTCTAGACTTTGCAGGTGCCTGATGACTTAGTAGATGGTGTCAACCAATCAGCCAACTTTCCCTACCTAGCAACACTCACTTTTCTTAGCGGCCTCTGCGCCATCTCACTCCTTAACACCTCAGTCCTAACTTATCCTTATCCTCACCTTTCTTCTCTCCCTGTGAAAACCATGCATGGAGCCCTTTCTACCTTAGACTTATAGACATTCAGTGCTGCTTCTGTTTTTTTTTTAATGGAAGAAAAGCTTTGATAGGAAAGATGTCAGGACACACTCCCACAGAGGACCCTTCATGGAACTGTGTAATGAGAGAGCAGAGAAGATCTTGGGTCAATTCATGGCTGTGCTCTTGGGTAGCAAGTATAGAATTCAGCTACTGCGGCAAGCATGAGGATTCAGCAGTGAATTAGCAACCATGACCTTACCAGCAGGCACTTGATAATCTATTTTTGAGACCATTTCCCTCATCCTTTGTTTTGCTTTAGTAAGGTTTTCAGTCACCTACCCACTTTTGTGTTTAATGTTCATGAGCTGCAGCAAGGCCACACACATGATCTTAGGAGTGGACACCAGGAGATGGAGTTCTTTAGGGGAGAGTTACAAGGAACTTCCATACAATTGAGTCCACAGGATATTGACAGGGGGGGTCCCCACTCTCTTGAATTCCAGGTGTGAAAAGGAAAGAGGAGTCCTGGGATTAGATAAGGAAGAGGCTTTTGTAAGTCTTATTGACTTGGTGAAGACAATTAATAAGAGAAGGTAAAAGGAAGCAGGTCCTGTGGTGAGCTTTGCCGGATGTGGCTGGACCACTCTCTTCAATAGTTCAGATCCATGCCAGGCTCTGTAATTTATTTATGAAATTATGCTTCCCTTCCTTTAGTAACATTTTACTTTTATTTTATTTCATCTTCCAGTTCCCTACAGTGGAAGCAGGAGTTATTTCCTCATAGGAAGCTGCCTTTTGACGTTTATTCATATAAATGGAAGAGTGGATGGGAGAAAATAGCCATAGTGTACGGTAGACATTTAGACCAAAAGTGATGTGATTATAGTTTAAAGGTTTACATTTCCATTGAATCCACCCCTAGGAACCTGGCAAGTTAATCCTAGTGGGCACTGTTTTATCACTCAATGGATCCCATAATGACAATATGTGGAGTCCCCTGGTGTCACCTGTCTTAAGGGGATGGAATGTGCCCCTCTTATTCTCTGCATACTTGAGTCTATTTCTGTGTCCTTTGTTTTCTATGGTACCTCCTGGTTGTGTTTCCGTAGTTCAGAACCTCTGTATATTAACAAGCATCTCAGAGCGGTGTCTCTCAAAAGGATAATACTGCCAACATGTTCACTTAGAGATTATCTGCTATCACCAAATATGGTACACCCACTCTGTCTCCCCAAGAGGTTGTCCTCATCCCTGATTATAGTGACATAGATGTATCTTCACATAACATCATTCCTCATGGGATTTTCTGGGTTGGAGAGAGGCCATTGTCACTCACTTCAGACCGAGATCTTTCCCTGAAGCAATGTCATGACTGAAGGACAGGTAATTGTGGTTTAGACCACCCTTTCATCTGTGACTCATCCCTGTTTAAACCTCAGTGTCACTTGACTCTTTTCTGTCAATTCCACTCTTAGTCAACTGGCAAATCATATCATTCTTCTATTTTATCGTATTTCCTTCATTTGGATTTGTTCTTATTTTTTTCTTTTATCATTTTTTCTTTTAATTTTAAATAGCTTGTTTTACATGTCAATCCCAGTTCCCTCTCCCTCCTCTCCTCCCGCACTCCCCTTCCCCCCAGCCTCCCACCCTATTGCCAAATCCTTCCACATAGGAACTGAACCCAAGGAACCCAGTGACAGAGAGAGGAGTGACGAGCAAATTGGCAAAGAATGGGCTGGCAAAACCAGCAGAGACAGCTGATCTGAACAGAGGAGAGCTCTTGGACCCCAGACTGACAGCGGGGAGGCCAGCATGGGACTGATCTGGACTCCCCAAATGTGAGTGTCAGCGAGAAGGCCTGGGCAACCTATGGGGCCCTGAGCTGTGGATCAGTGTCTATCCCTGGAATAGAGTCATCATGCGCCCATAGCACAAAGAGGGATGCTCTCTCAGCCTGGATTCTTAGGGGAGTGCCTGGACCCTACCCAGAGTGAAATGACAGACTCTAGATATCCCCTATGTGGAAGGATTTGTTCTTATTCTTTAATTCCTGTCTTGGTCTTCTGGTTGGCACACCGTACTCACTCAGGAGTCCTGGACACCCATCTTTCTGTTTTCCTGTTGTCATCCTATAATCCCAGTGCATCTGTGTGAATACCTCTTCTCTTAGAAAGCTTGTTGATATCCCTTCCTGATTTGGAGTTTGGGGTATAGTATTGAAAGCTATTACTCCCTCCTTTATTGAAATTAGATTTTTCGCTCACATAATGTATCCAGATTAGAGTTTCCCCTCCCTCTATTCCTCCCAATTCCATCTCACCTCTTTTCCCATCTGGATTTATTCCCTTTCTGTCTTTTATTAGAAAACAAACAGGCATCTAAGGGATAACAATATAATACTATAATATAGTTTAATATGATAAAAACTAACACAGTGGAATTGAATAAAACTAACAAGAAAAAGAACATAAGAAGAAGCTACAAGAAACAATGGCTGAGCAAGGTACTGATCTATGAGTATAGAGAATGTCATTAGGAGTCATTTTTATTGCTACTTTTTTGGTAGAATAGTAGTATTTGGTTTTACCCTTGGTCCCTGTGCTATCTAGTCTTTGATTCTTGGCCACCCAACCAGTGTCAGGTGTCGGTTCCATCTTGTGGAATGGGACTTAAATCAAATCAGATATTGGCTGGTTACTACCATAAGGTTTTTTCCCCCCATTGCATTAGTATGCCATTTTGCAGGCAGGATACCATTGTTGATCCAATAGTGTGTAGCTGGGCTGGTGTTTATGTTTCTCAAACACATCATCTTTGAAACATTTAAAATATTTTTATTTTATGTGTATGTATGCTTGACCTGCATATATATATATCTGTGAAGCAAGGTATGTAGTGCCAAGGGAGGCCAGAAGAAAATGTCAGTGGGTCTCTAAGAACTAGAGGTACATACAGTTATGAGCCACCACATAGAAGCTGGGAATTGAACCTGGGTCCTCTAGAAAAGCAGCATGTGCTCTTAACCACTGCGTCACTTCTGTAACCTACAAAGACACACTCTTGAATGACATAATCTCAAATATTCAAATCCTAAAAGAATAGCATCCTTAAACTATGAAACTATGAAGATTCAAATCCCCAAAATACAATTCTTGGGAAAGGGATAAAATTCTTTTAAAGGTATGTATTTACATTTTTTAACTTAAAAACTCAGATAATTTAATTATAGCATTTCTCCCTTTCCTTTCTTCCCTCCAAACCTTCCCATATGCCCCTCCTTGCTCACTTTCAAATTCATGGCCTCCTTCTTTTTTGTTAATTTTTACATGCATGTATGTGTATGTCTATACACATATATTCTGAAAATAACCTTCTCATTTGTATGTTTCTGGTATGTATACATCTTCAGGGTTGATCATTTGGTATTGGGTAACCAGTTGGTGTGCTCTTCCCTAGGGAAGACTGTCCCTCCCACACTTACCGTTCCTTAGTTTCCAGTAGTTCTTTGTGTAGGGCTGAGACCTCATGGGCTTTTACCTATGCACTTTGGCATGCCTATTGGTATTTCCTTTGCTCAGATCATTTTGGGTTGCCATGCATTTCCATTGTTTAAGGAGAATTTATTTGAGAAACATTAAAAAGTCACAACGGAATACTTCTCAGATACTTTACACGAGAGTAGTAACAGGCAATAGCAGTAATGCGTTTTTGCAAGCATAAACACCCAGGTATGCAAATGACAGTCAAATGAAGAATGGCTGTAAGCAGAAAAACCACGTTCATAAAGAAATAGGTCATGAAGCAAAATGCATAAATGTCTGTCACTATGGATGGTAATTGTGCACACCCAGTGTTATGACTGTGGTGATCTGAAATGCCATAGCAAGTGACCTAGGTCCATTAATAAGATCATTCAAAAACAGCAGTGGGTCAGCACTTGCTTACACTGTCCCCTGAACATTTAAGACCTCAAGAATTGTTTTCTTTCACAAATACAGACACACAGAGAGGACATCCCTCCATTTATTCTGGAACTTACAATGTATTTGTATATATACATGTGCTTGCATATAATGTCTACATTGAGATAATGTACTTTCCTGGATTTGGCAAAAAAGAAAATTTGTAACAATTCATGCTGAAATTAAGTGGGAAAAAACTTCCAGAGAGTTTGGTGTCTATCTACCATGGGAACACTTGTCTCAAGGCTGACTGTAAGTGAGCCAGCCCTTACAGGTCCTGCTGAGAACATACCAGTCCTTGAAACCATAGGAATACTCTACTGTGTTGCAAGTAGTTACCAGACAGAAGCAACCCAATGCTATCAGGGCGGAGACACTTTATCCTTCTTCCCAATTATTTTATGCAAATAGATGTCTGAAGACAATGCTCAACATACAGTCAAAGAAAAGCTAGTACAGGAGGAACAAAGTTTACCTGAGCAAGAACCAGCTAAAGTGATAGATTTACAGGTTTCCTAGACACTCCAGTTAGGAAGTGCTGGCCTTTAAAATAAACAGACTTACTATCCCCAAGTGGAAATAAAACAAGGCTAAAAGATTTGGCAGCAAATAGGGAACTACAGAAATTATATAGTAGGTTTGAAACAAAGACTAACTCTAGAATGGAAAAATGCAGCAATTTGAGTATGATTTCAATAGGCAGATATAAAAAGAATTCAGAAACAACCAAAAAGATAATAAAGTGGGTGACAGGGCAAAAGAAATTACCCAAAATAAAAGTTAAGGGTCTTAGAGGCGACATTGAGAATATCTTATAGTTTAATTGGAGTTTATATAAAGAGAAAGAATTGGGAAATTGTTACTTGAAGAGATAGTAGCTATATATTTTCCAAAATGGAGGGAAAATATCATTGAACACATTCAAAAGGCCTACCAAAGGCAGATACATAAAAATAAACCAACATCTATCCATGCCACAGTATAAGCAGAATATTGAAGACACTGTTCTACTGTGGGCTCTCCAGCCAACCCTCAGTGCCCACCCTTTCGTTTTCATCTGTCCAAATATTATTTGTTGATCAGTCAGCACATTCTGATGATCCTGTTTTCATCTCCACCTAGATTTGTTATTTAAATAACCAAAGATATGTTGATGTCAATGGTATTAATACTACTTCCTTGACTGTTGCTATCATGTACTTATTTAGTTCAGGTTTTTTCTTTGTCATCGGCCACACATTATTTTATTTAACCCCACAACACAGCCTGGGTTTTTACATAAAAAAATGGAGTCACTAGCCCTTCTGCGAATGCTTGTATCACTTGATTTGTCATTTGCATATAAAGGCAGTTTCATCTAGGGCAAGGCCCCTCTAAACTGTAGGTTGCCACTATGGGTGGGATTGTATAACTGAATGTGGGTGGCTGTCAACTTTTGTTAATAGCAAAAGGTTTCTGAATACACTCTGGCCAAAGGTTAATTCAAGATCAAATGTGTAAGCAATTCTTGGTAGTTCTGCCACTACTCACCTGTGTTTCAAGACACGACTTCACTCTAGCTGTGGTTCTGAACACACCATATGTGTACACAGCACTGCACATGCCTTCACACCACACGGTGCCGTGCCCAGATGACACCTGCAATATTGTGGCTCAGATTTGAAATCATTGTATGGTGCAAATTCCAGTGCACATAAAACTTTCTACTCATGGGAAACATGATAGTTTAATTACAGAAGCCAGAGACTTTCACTATTCTCCTTCCAATCACTTCTAAGCATAGAAATATCAAATTAGTATATTGTTGGATTGCATTGTGTTAAACAAATGGGCATGTCCGTTCATTAGTATATAAATGTCTTTTATCTTATAATTGGTAAAATTACACCTATGTCAAAGAATTGTTTTAAAATAAATCTTAATGATTTGTTGTCAATAAATATTTGATTTGTATGCCTACCTTGTATCCCTATATTCCTGTGTCCTGTAAGCATTAAAAGAGTCATTAGCATAAAAAGTTTAAGATGCCTTGCTCTAGGTGAAGTGCCTAGCACCTAGTGTGTCTCATGCATAGTAGGCACTCACTCCAGTGACAAATAGTTCTTGCGTGTGGCTCCATCCCACAATGCCTGTGTCTCTGTTGCAAGTCTGAACAGATACAAGCAGTGGGGACTGTGACCCTGTCCCCACACCTGTCCTTGCAGCTCCCTATCATGTGTTAGACTGAAAGTAGCAACCAATGCTCTATTTAACGGTACACAAGTGTGTAACAAAGCTATTTCCTTGGTGCGGGAAAGGTATTTTTGGAGAGGTTGTTTTTACCTTTGGATAGGGGCCTTTATAACCAAAAGTCATTATACAACACCTGTATAGATGTCAAAAGAACAACAGAAAAAGAAAAAGAAAAGAAAAGAAAAAAACCCCACCAAAGTATTAGTTACCTCCATCTCTAGCAAGACAAAAATCTGCCCGGTTATTTTCTCCATCAGGCAAGTCTCTCCCATCAGTATCTAAGGATCACACAATATGACCTGAGGCCAGGAAAGTTGAAGCAGGAATTGTCCAGAGCAGAAAGAATAATTGCAGTTTTACCATTAGCATTCCAGTACTGGCTCTCTCTGGGTTTGTTCACCACCTCAGTTTGACAGCTTAATGGCTTGTGGGACAAGGAACATTTTAGCACAGTCAGTTGCTGCTCTGTGGGGAGGGGGAACTGGTGAAAGCATGAGGCGGAAGTCCCTAGAGAGAGTGGCTGTGCCTGGGGACAGAGGCGTTGAGTCAGGAGAAATGGCCGCCAGCTTCATCAGAGCTGTAGGCCTTCGCTGCTTCAGGGGAACAGTGATTTGTGTGTGCCTTTAAGTGCTGTTGCAACAGCCCTCCCTCTGGTTCTGTCTCGTAATGTTACTTTGGGCATCCTTTGAAATAAATCTTTATTGATTCCACTGATCAAATCTCCTTCTTGCACTGTTGACCCACAGAAACTTTTATCTTCTGAACAGTACACACATTCAACCTTCTTCTTGCATCCCTTGCCCTTCTTTGAGCCGCAAATAATAACCGTTAAAAAGTTTTAAAGGTAGGTCCACTCCACACCCATTCTCTTGACCCAACATCAGTTTCCTGTAGGAGCTTCTGGCAGAATAGAGGGACTCCCAAAGACACATAGCATGTTATGTCTACGTACTCCCATGGAAGTGAGCTAGAAGTCAACTAAGTATAAAGGGAGTAAAAGAAAATGTCTAGAGTGGGACCCAGAAATGAAACACAAAGTACAAATTCTGGTGACTACAACGGGAATGTATCTCATGATACTTCTTGTCATTCCTCCCTGACATTACTTCAATTTGCTTGCTAGAGGGTGGCCTGTGGCCTGGGGTTCTTCTCTTCTTGCAGACTTTGGATGGTCAGGGTTTTTGAATGGAGGAACTGAAACAGTTTTGTGTGTGATGGTTCTTCATGATTGAGACTTTTTGCACCACCTCCAGGAAGAGGACCCATGAGCTGCTATATCCTAAAGCCAGGTACATTCAGTATTTCTACAGACCCATGGCAGAGGGGACTTGCCCCTGACTGACAACTTCTGAAACCCAAGAGGAAGAAGAGCACGGTTGAGCCAGGTATAGTAGGTCATACCTGCCCCATAGAGGCTGGGGCAGAAGGATTGCTATGAGTTAAAGACCAACTTTGGCTAATTAGAGACCTAGTTACAAAACTGGAAAAACAAGACAAAGAACAAAGGAGAGAATGGTTGACCCCTGTCCTCTTCCTGGGGAGATGAGCTATTTAGATTGACAGTCCAGTGGTCTTGAACAATTCATTTCCAATCTCCTAGGATCCTTTAAAGAACGAGAATAATTTCTCAGCGTTATTCAGAAGACAAATCTAGCAAATATTTATATAAATGTACAAGATCTCTGCTACTGTTTGTAACCAACCACACAAGGAAGCAGCTGACATCCTTAGGCCAATTTTTTTTAGACTGGGTTTCTCTGTGGCTTTGGAGGCTGTGCTGGAACTAGATCTAGAGACCAGGCTGGTCTCGAAACTCAAAAAGATCCACCTGCCTCTGCCTCCCGAGGTCTGAGATTAAAGGAGTGCACCACCACCACCCAGCCGCATTAGGCCAATTTTAAGTTGGCAGAATTGTTTTGAGTTCTACCTGAATGTGTTAATTAAGGATATGCATCAAGCTGGCCTATCACTTCAGCCAGTGGTTCTTAATCTTGAACATCTTCAGAGTCTCCTGGTAGGCTTGAGAGACTCTGATTGCTGTAACCTGTGCCCTGTCCAGGGTTCCTGATTCTTTGGGGGCTTCGTGGGTTGGAGAGTGTATAGTCCTATCAAGTTCCCAGGTATGGCTGCTCTGTCTACTGAACACATACTGAGAACCACTGACTTGAGCTTTGCAATGCAGGAGTCCCAGTACAGATCCCCCTGCACACACAGCCCCAGGGATTTGTGAGGCTTTGCGTGGCCCTAGATGGGCTGCCATAGAATGACTAGGAAGCAGCTGGGCTGTAATGTCAATCCACTGAGACTCCTGGGTCCCTCAGGCCCAGAATGGAGGAGGCTGAGTCCTCAGTAGGCACTAATGAGGCCCTTGAGCCTTGCAGCAGAAGAGAGATGGGCAGGATGGTTGGGAGCAGCAGCTACAGGGAAACAGACAGGGACTAGGGCTGGGAGGTCACACAAGATGTGGCTCATTATAGGAGCAGAGAACTACACTTAGAAAATGTAACTATGTCTGTGGAGTTTTTAGTTTTTGAGATTTGTATTTTCTTTAGAAAGGTGTCGTAGCTAGCTAGCTTCAGTTATCAACTTGACACACCTGGGAAGAGGGACTGTCCACTGAAGAACTGTCTCTGCCATCAGAGGGCCCAGCCCTCTGTGGATGGTGCTATCCCTAGGCTTATGGGCCTGAGTTATAAGAAAGGTAGCTTGAACAAGCCAGGAAGAGCAAGCCAGTAAGCAGCATTCCTCCATGGTCTCTGCTTCACGTCCTGCCTTGGCTTCCTTTGATGAGTTGCCTCTTCAAGTCGCTTTTTTTGTAACAATTTAAATATTTTAAATTATTTGAAAATTTCATATATGAGTACTGTACTTACATTATTTCTTTCTCTTCCTTTTCCTCCTCCAACTCTTTCTGCATCTCTCCACTCCCTCCAAACTTCATGGCCTATTCTTTAATTAATATTATATACACATATGCATACATGAATGCAGTCTGTTGGGCCCTTTTAGCCCTGCTTGTTGGTGTATGTGATTTTGGCCGACGTTTATCACAGTGACAGAGAAACAAACGAGAACGCGAGGTCAGCCTGAGGAAGCAAGGAAAGTTTCATTCAGCCATGCTTGGACTAGGGCTTGAGGAAGGGAGTTCCTTCTCTTGGCTGTCACTTGTTAGGGTGACAGCTGGGACCAAGGTCAAGAAGCCCAAAGAGAGGCAAACACGGCATAGCTCTGCTGCCAACGGCACTCACAAATGCTCTGGCAGCTGCCCACCCCATCCAGAGATCTCAGTGTTACTGCTAGACCTGCCACTTGCAGTTGCTAATGGCTACGTACCAGGGCTCATGTACTGCACTTTGTTGTAGCTGTGGGGATGGGTCCTGTTTTCAAAATCCACTACATGGATCAAGAATGTAATTTAGAGAGGTGTAGAGATGTGCTCAGATCTCTCCAATGAACAAAGGGCAGCCCGGCCAGCAATACCTCAGGAAAGCCCAGGCCTGTAATCCATTTGCTCCAGTGTTTACCCAAAACCCCAGCTCCTGTTTGTCTAATCAGGGAAGAGCCTTTCCTGACCATAGGGACAGCGAAGAGTTCCATTCAGAAGTCAGAAGCAGCTGGTCCTGAGCTATGTACATGCCTTAGGTTGGCTCTGTCCAAGCATTGTCCTTGAACCTGAGTTGGGTATAGAACTCAGGAGGCCTGAGTGCTGCTTCTGGGTGGGCACCCCATTTCCGTTCTCACTGGGCTGCTGTGTGGGTCCTGCTGTATGTCTGGGATCCTGAGAAGAAAGGCAGCAGCATCCTCCATCCATCCACCCAGGCAGAAGCCCCTCTGCAAGGCAGGCCTCTTCCAAGCCTGTTGCCACACCATGGGAGTGGCGGCAGAAGGAGAGCTAGGGGAGAGGGAAGGGAAAGATGGCAGTGGTCTGATGTCTCTCTCTGGGTGACCTAGAAGCAAGCAGGTTGTGCTGGGGCGAGACCATCAATGTGCTGAGTCCTGCAGAGGCAATGCTTTTTGATGAAGGGTTTTCTCCCCTGCTAGTTTGATAAATGATCCTTAGCCGTGGGAAGGGGGAGGGGATCCAGGCCAAGCAGGTGGGGTGCGGTGGCCCCCGCTGCCTGTGCACCTTCCTGTGAAAATGACAATAGAGTTCATTGCTTGGACGGGGTCTCAAGTCAGATAAAGACTTTTTCATTTATTTTTAGTTTGGGCTTCCATTCTTACCGGTGCTTTGCCTGTCATTATGGATTTGACCTCTTACTCCCAGAGGGCCTTTGGCCTCTGCTTCCTTTTCGCTCCGTGCCTTCATCCGTCCTCTTTTCTGTGTAGCATGAATTGGAGAAAGCTGTGAGGAAATGCCTCCACCCTCTGCTGGGCCCTATCCAGGCTCTGACAAGGTATACAATGCTACTCAGTCTCGCGGCATTGGAAACCCTGGGTCTGGCCATCTCAGAGAGTCTCCAAGAATGCCTTTAAAGGGATCTTGGATGAGCAAGTCGGCTTATCAGTAAAGTGCCTGCCTCAGATGTGTGAGCACCTGAGTTTGGATCCCCAGAACACATCTACAAATCTCAGGGCAAATCCCTGGATCTTACTCACTGGCCAGCTAGCTGAGACTATTTGGTGAAGTTCCACGCCAATGAGAGACCCAGTCTCAAACAAAAGGCGAAAGATGGCTGAGGAATGATGTCCAAGGTTGTCATCTGACTGACCTCCACATGCCCATGTACTGTGTGCACACTCTTACCTACACACACACGCATACCCACTCAGACACAAATGTGAGGGCATGCATGTGCACACCCTCTCCCACCCCCAAAAGGTCCCGACTCAGGACACTGAATACAACCCAAGCATTAGAATACCTTCCTACAAAGCTGCTGCACCATTTCTGTCCATAAGGGATCCCTTCTTATCATTCTATTAGTAATTCCTAGGAAGCTCGATTATGCTGAGCACACAACCTGTCCGACCTGTGTCCAGGGAAAGAGGGGATATCTGTTTTCTGAGTGCAATGGCGGCAGCCTAACCTATTGCTCTTCAGGCTCAGGCACTGTAGATTGTGAGAGGATGGAGAGCGTCATCTTCTGGTCTCCCTTGAGTCTTCTCTACAGACCAGAGCGTTAGGGGAACTTCCTGTGTAGCAGGCAGTCTGACCCCTGCATGTGTGGGTGGAGGGCTTCTTGTTCGCATGAAAAAGAAAATTAAAAGCTGGGGGCTCATGACAAAACTCACTTGGCAAATTTGCTCCCCTAGCATGCCCACCACCCTGGGCTCAGTGCCCACTACTGCTTATGTGTGCACCATGTGTGCGTATGTAAGTGTGGGCGTGTTGTTCCTTAGGTGCTTTCTACCTTTTGATTGAGATGGTCTTGCCCATTGGCCTGGAGTGTTGCCAAGTAGGCGAAGCTACCCAGTTAGTGGACTAGTTCCAGGATTCTCCTTTGTTTACCATCTTGCCATCACTGGGGTGACAGGTACATGCTTGTCACCCTAGCACTTAGGAGGGAGGAGGAGTAGAAGAAACCCAAGTTCAAGATCATCCTCGGCTACACAATGATTTGAGGCCAGCCTAGACTACGTGAGGCCCTGAATCAAACAAAAGAAATTAAAACAAAGCAAGCCCCTTCTCCTGTGGCTGTCAAAGTCCTGACTTCTGGGATCCTAGAACCTTGGGCTTGATAAATTCTAGTGCCACTTTCTAGTAGTTTCTCCTGATTTGGGAGATGTCTTACAAATCACTGTTATTGTAGGGACAAGTTACTGTCTTGCATTGGTTCTGGGTTCACAGCCTGCCTGCCTTTCTCAGCAGCTGCTTCTCCCTGGGGCCTCTGGGCCCATTCGCCTGAGGACCAGTAGCCTAATTAGTCTCCAGGTGTCTGGGGCCCCAGTAGGACAGCCTATATCTGGCAGATTGACGCAGAAGGCGTGGCTTGCCAGGTGTGGGTCCTGCAGAGACTGAAGAAAGCCCTTTGCTGAAGTGACTTCTCCACTCGTATGCTCGTTCCATTCGCTGAGGCCAGGATACAGCTGTGGTGTGTACAGAGGCGATGGTAAGGGTAGTTCCAGCTTCCCCTCCGGAATCCACAGTTTCTCTCCTAGGAACAAGAGGACAGACTTGGCTTACGAAAAAAAAGTAGCAATGGCAACAGCCTTCACTGCTCACACGGCACCAAAGTTTCTCTGCTAGAGTATTCTCTGAAGCTTTGTGTGTGGTAACTCATTTAAAGCCCTGTGCAATATGTCCCAGAATAGCCTCATTTGACACCTGTGGGATCTGAAACTCAGAGCGAAACTTGTCCAAGGACAGACGCCAAGTGTTTCTTCAACTTCTTCTTTCCAGACTGTGAGAAGCAGTAGAGAGGTGAAATCAGAGTTTCTGGGTTGGGCATGAGTGTAGCTTGCCCCTTAAAATGACCTGCCCTCTGTAGCCCCCAATTCCTTTCTTTCTCAAAGGGTTTAAATAAGATTGGATGAATAGAAATGAGGGCGTCAAGTTTGCGGTCCAGAGTTTAGCATGTGGCAAAATCTCTGTAGTTAGGTCCTGTTGTATAGAGGAAGATGCCTTGATTTTCCATTATGGAAAAGTGCTTTGCCTTCAGGGTCTGCAGAATGGATCAAGAGATCAAGGAGGAACCCAAGGACAAAGAGACCCAGGTTCTAGTTCTGTGGTATGCTTGCCTTTGGACTTCCTAGATGAATCAGTAGGGCCAGGCAGATGGGGATGGTTGTCATTGAAGCAAAGGAGGCTTGTGATTTGTCTAAATACCAGGGAATCCCATCTCCTTTGTCCTCTGAAGTGAAAATTCTGCAGCTTCTGGGAGGAGGAAGGATGGCATGAGAAGGAATAGATCACTTGAATGGTCCTAGCCAGCAGAAGTCTCCACTAGATGCTTTCTCTCCTGGCTTCTCCTTGATGCCCACCAACCAAAGCTCAGCCATCCTGTGCCCTGATGAGCCAGGACAACCCTCAGCAAAGAGAGGAGAGGACATGTGGCCCATGGTGTAACTGAGGTGTGCCTCTACCCAGAAGGCCGTGCCTACAAGTACGTCAGCACTTAATGGGAAACTCATCGTTCAGGAGGGATAGCCACAGTGAGTTCTCAAAAGAGTCTCCTGAATGATTTTGATTTCTTTTCGAAAGAAACAAGTGTCTATTCATGTTTTGATTTGTTGATCCTGAGGTTTGTGGTGTGGATGATGAAGAGCTTGCGCCTGGAGTTAAGGGTGACCTCTTCATTTTCTTATTGATTAATAGTGTTTATGTTACTTAATTTCCTACTTACACTGTCCTTGTAGGAATCTCTTAAAACCATTTGCTTGTTTTTTAAAAACCACCGGATTGTTGAGGTGAAATTACTCAATAAATAATAAATTGTCTTAATTAGCTGAGACCAACTGTAATAGCTTATAAAATACCAATGTCTAACTAAGAAGTAAAGTCACTGGGTCTGTCCCTCAGCTTCATGGTGCTGCCTACTCTCAGGGTGCCTTCAGGGTACACATGACCCTGAGTATGCTAACCAGCCAAGATATTGATTTTGTGTGAGGACTCTTAGTTAGAGCTGTTTGTGTTCTTTCCTTTGAGATACAAATATATTTAAATAGGAGCTGTAACACAGTCATGTATGCTATTTAATGATGATGTGTGCTCTGAGTAATGTATCCTGAGGCAATTTTACCTCTGAGCACATGTTGCTGTCTGTGTGTATACTATTATCCCAAGGCTACATGACAGATGTCAAACACTTTATGTGGTATCATAATGTCATCAAGAGACATGGTGGACTTCAGATATCATTGACTGCTGCTGACATAACATACCATTATACAGCCAACTCACCTTCTAATAAGTAAAAGGAGTTTACATTAATAATAAAAGTATAACATGCCAGGCAGTGGTGGCGCACACCTTTAATCCCAGCCCTCGGGAGGCAGAGAGAGACAGGTGGATCTCTGTGAGTTCAAGACCAGCCTGGTCTACAGAGCTAGTTCCAGCACAACCTCAAAAGCCACGGAGAAACCCTGTCTCAAAAAAAAAACCAAAAAACAAAAACAAAAAACAAGTATAACAAACACATCCAATAGGAACATAGTGGCATTGATATCAAGTCTTCTGATTTGTGCATCACTCGGTCATGGGAGTTTCTCGGCTCTGTTTTCATCTCCATGGCTCACTGTCATATGTAGCCTGTCACTGATATATATGACTCTATGCAGAAAATGACTTATTAGTTCCTCTACTCTTCACAGTGGATATCACTGAGTCAAGGCATCAGCTCCAGGCTGCCTTGTGTCTGTCTATACCATTCTACATGTTGGCTCTTCTCACTTTCAAGTCACGGGCCTTTCCTTTGCTGCCTTCTCATCCCTTTCTGTGATGGCTACACAGGTATGTCTCCATACCAGTGGATGACATTCTTGGACACCCCATTACGGCCAGGTATTTGGCTTCTGCGTTGGGCTTAGGTAAGGGTACCAGGGATGGACCTTGGCAGGAACTCTTGACTACATTTCTCTTTCTTGGATACAACCTTCCTTAGATAGTAGATCTAATGGTGGGAGTAAGTGGTAGGATCTGGGTTCTGTAGCAGGTTGGATGGGAGCCCTGGATCATCCTCACTTCCCTGCTTCAACCAAGGCAGAGAACAGTCCTCTATTCTTTCCTCATTCTACTATTTTACATTTCACTACAAACTCCGCTCCCTGACATGCCTCAAGCTGCAGCATCCTTTTTCTTTTTTAAAATACAAGTAGGATCAGCCCTAGGAACCATCAAAAAGCAGCCATTTTATTTCCCAGCATGCCTTTCTCCAGGCCTTTCCTTCTTTACGGGACATCTCTCAATTTCTTTATCTCTGCTGCCTGGATAACTGCTTAAAACAAAACACCAAAACCCTTATTTTGCTCTGTTACGCACCAGGGGACTGGAATAAAGGAAGTGGGCTCCAGAGTTCTGGCCTCATTCGAGGTGATGTGTTGGTGTGTC
Source organism: Mesocricetus auratus (assembly GCF_017639785.1). NCBI lineage: Eukaryota > Metazoa > Chordata > Mammalia > Rodentia > Cricetidae > Mesocricetus > Mesocricetus auratus. Next base: position 9,172,910 of record NW_024429200.1, read on the forward strand.
ATGATGGTGCCCAGGAGGCTGTGAGCAGATGAAGGACAGACAGCAGGCAGGGAAAGTACTGTTGAACATTCTGGGTCTATAGACTGTTTGCTGAGGACCTGGTAGCTTCTGTCAAGTCCAACTCCCTATGGTGGACAGTGTCACTGAAGCTTCATGGACTAGCAGCACAAAAGGAGAACAGATACCCTGAGTGTCAAGTAAGAGGAAAATGGTTTTGTTTGGGGGATTTTTTCTTTTGTGTTTTGTTTTAGTTTTGGTTTTGTTTCAAGTAAGCACAAGGGATTCCTGGTGTAAAAGGAATCTTTCAATTGCTGGAAGATGTTGTTTGGGGCTGGAAAGCTGGACTGGGGCCAACCTCTGTGGGTTTGGGGAAACCTTTGAAGAGAGTGTGTCTGGAGGCAAGTTAAACCCTTGCATGCCAAAGGTTTACACCCATCTAATCCCTAAATTCACGTCCTACCCCAGCATTTGTCTCCTTTCCTTTGAGGTTCTAGGCACTATAAGGGTTCTCTAGGGGACAATTTAAAGCCATCCAACACTGATCATTTGTGCTTCTCACTGTGGTTGGGCACTTATGCTGCTCTGTGCACTGGGCTAAAATTAGAAGTACTGCTTCTCCTCCATGGGGTTTCCTTAGCTGAGGGAAATGTATCCAAACCAGATATAAACATTCCTGCAAATGCAAAGCAGGAGGTGGTGAAGACCAATGCTTGTGCCTATTGCCCTATCAAGGGAAGAGGTGAGATTCTCCGGGCTCGGAAGTCAGGAATGATTGGTGGTGGTGGGCACCACTTTGGTGGATTGCCCTATTCATTTTTGTTCTTTACTACAAGTAGGAGGGTGAATCTTACCATCATTTCTATTTTATGGTTAGGATTCTGAATCATAAAATATAATTTTCACAGGGTGAAATTCCTGAGTATAGAAATAAAGAAGGAGTGAGGAGAAAGGGATCCTAGGCAGAGGAGAAAATAAAAACAAATACTGAATGCTGGAGGGCATAACATATCACTGAGCAATGGAGGGTCATTTTATTAGAGGCTGTCTTTGAATAGGCCACCTGTCCCTCTCTCTACAGGAGGTAGGAGTCACCTGAGACTCTTGTATGGGAAGGTGTTATCTGCAGATGGTCTTTTGGAAAGAGTGGACTCTGAAGATGCCAAGACCATTAAGAGATGTGACAAGTGTGCTGCTTATATGGGGGTGGTGTGATGTGATGTTATTATGGGCGATGCAAGGGAGAAATTTTCCTTCATTGGTAAGAGGCAACTGATGTCAAATGAATACAGAAGGGCAGCCCACATTCCAGTTCCTTCCCACTCCTGACCCACGAGAGAACCTCTGGCTACTACTTCCTCAGCCTTTCTGTCTCTCTGCCTTATTTCTTTGGCAGGAATGCCAGTCCTTTTGTAGACAATTCTCATGCCACTCTGCTAGCATGGGTAAAATCTATGTCTTCATTTATTGACCTTGGGGGAAAATGGGCACATAGAACATCTAGCATGCTAGATGCAGGTTTACAGTAGGAAGAGCCTGGGACTCAGGCTCTTAGTCTCACTTAGTTCCACTAGTGCTTGTAGGCTGTGTGGTCTTAGGTTTTGAGTTTCCATTTCTGCGAAAGGATTCTGTTTATTAGCGGGTCCCAAGATATGGCCCTGGCTCCCAGTCCCAGTGGTAACTTGCTAGAAATGTCAAATCATTTCCCACCATGGCTGTGTGGTTGCACATTCACACAGTAGTATTCAAGGGTTGCAGTTTTCAATTCCCCAATGACTAATGACATCAAGTAAGTTTTCATGTGACTGCTAGACACTGATGTGTATTCTTTGGACAAGTATTTCTTGAAGTTGCTTGTTCACTTTTATATGCCTTTGTGGTTTTGTTGTTGTAAAATTCTTTACATGTAGTGGCTTCTAGTTCTTTATCAGTTATTTGATTTGCTACTGTTTTCTCTCGTTTTGTAGGTTGTCTATGGTTGTATTTTAAAATGCAGCTTTATTGATGTATAATTATGTTATCAGGATGGTCTTAAACTCCCTTTGGGAGAGTGGGGGGGGTTGAGACAGGGTTTCTTTATTAGCAGCCATGGCTGTCCTGGGACTCACTTTGTAGACCAGTCTGACCTCGAACTCATAGAGAGCTGCCTGCCTCTGCTTCCCTAGTACTGGTATTAAAGGCATGCACCACCACCTCCTGGCAGTTAGCTGTATTCTTAAAGACTATACTGCCGTGTGATGGGAGATACATAGTCTGGGACTCAGAAGACCATGTTCCCAGTGCTCTGGCTCAAGGCTAGCAAATATGTGATTTTGAAGTCTCTAAAGTTCCCAGGCATGCTTCCTCATCTACACATGACAGGACTCAGCTATCAGAGGTTCCCATCCACTCTGCCTGAACGATTGGACATTTCACGTGAAGGGCATTTTAGAAAGTATACTGCTATCTCCTGCTGACCATTTAAGTCAGAGTCTCTAGGAGTGGGATCCTATTTTACCTGTATTTCTTTAAAATTCTACACCCCATGCCTCTGATGATTTCCAGCACATGCTTTGAATTCCAAAGCCCACAATTTATACTTTATATTATGTATTTCATATTGATTTTATTTCAATCTCTGAAAAACATCATGAAATAGGAAAGGGAGATGTAGCCTACTCAGGGAAGCAAATGAATTTGTAGGTTCCATATTCACAGATACCAACAATTGTACATTAAAATGTTTAAAAACTCATCTCTACTGAGTATGCACAGACTTGTGTCACAATTGCTTAAACAAAACAGTGTAAAAATGATTGATATATTATTTATATTGCGGTAGGTATTATAAGCAGCCTAAGGACAGAAGTTCAAGCATACAGGAGAGTGTCTGCAGGTTATATGCAAGTACTGTGCCGTTTTGAGTAAGATGCTTGAGCATCTGTGGATTTTGGTATCCAGGGGGATCTTACAACCAAATTTCCGCAGATACCAAGGAACAGCTGTTGTGGGCAGATTGCCTAGGTGACTTGAGTAGAGACAAGATACAGGGGGACAGGAAAGTAGCATGTATTTTCTGCTATTTCATCAGATTACTATCAAACAAGATGGCACCAAGATTCAGTGAAAGTTAGTCAGTGGTGCTGGTGTTGTCATGGGCCAGGGTCTGTCTTGACTAGTGTTCCCAGACTGGAACAGGTCTCCAGACCCAATTCCCTCCAAGCTGAGACATAGATGGTATTTATGGAAGGATGCTGAATTATTCACTCTGGTGGGTCTTTTCTTATCCAGTTCATGAAAGAATGGGGGTTTATCCTCCTAGACCCCTCCATGGTCTTTACGTAAACAACTATCTTATTTGAACATCTGTAGCCCAAAGACTTCCAAAGAATCCTAGTGTGATGCTCTCAGATTTTGCCAGAACCGAGGGTAGTGAGAACATAAAGAAACCAAGGGGGTGGGAGGGTCAGTTGCTCACCACCAGCATCATCATACTCTAAGACTTTCCTCACTCTTCTCAGCCATTGTGGTCACGTCACTGACATGATTCCTGGGGGGGGGGCACAGATGGTTTCAGCAGTTCCCAGTTCCCAGGCATCACAACACCTAGATACATTAGGAAGAGACATGCTTCCTTTGTCAAAAGGAATAATTCAATGTCCACGAAGTCTCTAGCAAGCTTCCCATCGCAATCAGTTGGCCAGGCTTGGGTCCCATGACTGTTCCTACCCTGTCAAGGAGAAAGAGATCATTATGGCTGGCTTAATCCAGCCATGATTAGTGGATCAGGCTCTGCACCACAAACTTACTCCAGTTGTGTTTGAGCCCTGCCCCAGATGTGGTCCTTCAGAAGGTAAACACTTGGATAAAGCTGTGAAGATATTAGCAAGAAAAAGGAGAGGAAGAAAGAAAGAAAGGAAGACAGAAATAAAGCAAGCACCGGAGGATGGCTGCCTGGCAGGAAGCATGGAATCAGAAGCAGAGCTTGCTCGACCTTAAGAGGGGTGTCACTCATAAAAATGAAGCCTGAAACACAGCTGCTATCACTTAGAACTCACCTCTCTGGTGAGCCAGTCACCACAGCTCTCTCCTGAACACCGTGAGCTTGGACCCCAAGCACTTCTTGCTACTTGCTCTGCACTCCAGGCCACTGCCCCGAGCTAGCTAACACCTTGTGTATAGTCCACTGTTTCCCTTACGGCCTTCTTGAGTCCCATTGTTGTGCCGAGGATAACACCTTGTCACCCTGATTGGATTGCAGTTCTCGGCTCTTTCTGCAGCAATTTAGGATGCCTTGTGAGGCGGCTTCTGCTGATATCTGGGGCTTGCACATGGATGTCTTGATTGTGACTAAATTAGCTCTTAGAAGGTCACCTTATCTCCCTGTTCCAGAGGCTTCTTTCTCTAGCTTCTGTGCAGGCTTCATCAGCCACCTCTCAAGGGCCGTTTGAAGATGTTCAGTTGGGGTCAGGCGGATGCTCCCATAGATGTTGACTCTGGTACCTCGTGAATATGCTGGCAGGTGGGATGTGAAGTTGGTTTGGGTGAACACAAATATGACATCATATGGTTGAGTATCAATTCAGGTGGAAATACAGGCCATTGGTTGGTTGCCCCATCGATTTTCACAGGTTGAGCATTTGCCTCATTGATTTTTTTTGCTGCAAACTGAATCCTGTTTGTCTGCTCTCTAGGGATTGCTTCATTTCTCTTTCCTTTTTGTACCTGTTTGGCACTTTACTACATTGGATTGCTCTTACTCACTGTCAATGCCAATCAGCTCTTTCTTGGGAGAATCTCTGGGACCTTAAAAAAGATCTTTAGCCCCACTGAGCCTTGCTTTCCTCATCTGCTAAATGGAGGCAGTGACTTCTGTCTAGATTGTCTAGGAGCTCGGTCAGGTACTGGAGAAAATAGGTCCTGTTTGGTGGGTGCTTAGATTTGATTAGTTAGAGAATTATCACCTTGGACATATATTAATATAAGGCTCAGAGATTAGACTACAATGGGGGAAAACTTCTATTTGAGGGTGTGAGATTCCCTCAACCTCCACCCTTGTCTAAAGACGCAGACATCCACAGTTTGGCCATGTTGCTTTCATGATATTCCTCGGTCAGGTCAGTGTGTTTATAACTCTCTGTTGATATCTGATATCTGCACAACTTAACTGGGCGTTTCCCACAGCATGGAGTGAAAAGGGAAATATATAGAGTTGCTGTAACGAGTCCATGAGGTTTCCTTATTTCATTGTGTTGCCTCCTATAGTGCAGGCACATTCTAGTATCTGCTGTGCTGCTGTTTCTGTTTTTGACCCCCTCAGCAGACCCTCAGTACCCCCTGAAAGTTTAGGCATAAAGAGATCTTGAGGAGAATGGGAACCCCACCTGCAAAGGTGTGTCATCATCTGTCTTCCTGATTTTTTTGTTTTTGTTTTTCAAGATAGGTTTTCTCTGTATAGCTTTGTAGACCAGGCTGGCCTCTAACTCACAGAGATCTGCCTGCCTCTGCATCCTGAGTTCTGGGATTAAAGGTTATGTGCTACCACCGCCTGGTTCAAGCCTTCATGATCTTTTGGGAGCTACTTTGTTACCTGGATAATGTACCCCTTCTTAGGGAGCCATGGCAACCTTCACAAGCACGGGCCTGTCCCACAAATGAGGACAGAAGAGTGAGTGCCATTCCCAAGACAGTCACCTCAGCACAGGCTAGAGAAACGTCCAAGAGAGGTTTCTCAGGTGCTGAGTCAGCTCTTTGGGAGCACAGCCTGGCAGGGCTCTTGAGTTTGGGAATTGGTGGAGATCCATTGAGACAGAGACACCTACCGTTTGTTCACACAGACTCACTTTGTTCTTGTTCTTCTCTTTACATTTGTTTTTCTTCAGGGTTTAATACAAGCATAGAAAACTCTGACCCCTCTCTGCTGTGCTAAGGGAAAACAGAAGAAAAGAACTGAATATTGCAGGCTTGGTAATTTGTTTCAATGCATGAAGCAAATTACCTTAAATTTCAAAACCTGCACTACAAGACTGTAGTAAGGGTGGATAAACTGGGCATACACATGCTTCCAGGGTTGAAATCAATTAACGTACAAGTATTTCCCGAAGTGTGTATTGTGAAATGGGGTTCTTAAAGATTTGATAGGTGTACGGCAGTAAAGGGGTTCCTTAGTCAAATGAGTTTGAGAAACCTTGACTCACACACTTTAAGGAAGTTTCATCATTAGAGTGTCCCTTGGGACTTCAAGTAAGCTAATGTGCATCATGGTTCTCCAGGAGGGTGATTCAGTGTTTCCCAATTCCTTGAACAGAGTTTTCTTTGGGTTGAGTCTTGAAGGGACTTCGGTTCTTCTTAACATTGTATTAGGATCATGTGGGCTGCTGGAAGGCCATTTTTTTCCACTCAATATGTATTGACAGACACCTGTCTACACATTGTCTCTAATTTCTCTATCTTCATACCCATAAAACAGCAGCTACAGGAGTCATTGCTTTAAAGATGTGTGTTAAAGAATACTTGGTATATAATTTAGCATTTCAATCATTTTTATGGGTGTGGTTCAAAGACCTTAAATACATTTGCAGTGTTGTGCAGCTGTCATCATCATCATTATCATCATCATCATCCATCTCCAGAATCCATTCATCCCAAGCTCCAACTTTCCCTCTTAAACACAGCCACACTTCCTTGCCCCAGACTCCAGCAATCACTTGGTTTCTCTATGAATCCTGGGGACTCCAGGGACCTCATGAATTCAGGATAAGAACCTCTGCCCTTTTGTATCTGACTTATTTCTCTTAGCATAATGTCTTCAAGGTTCATCCAACTGCAGTCCCTTCCTCAGCCTGAGTTCTTTTGATTTCTATTGAATTTTCATCAGCCTGGCCTGTGGGCTGTCACTGTTTTCCAGAGCCCAGGCTGTTGCTCATGATGTGACTGAAAAGATGGCTTTTTGTTAAGAACTATGTGACAGAAAGAGGATGGGCACTTATTTTTGCTATTAATTTTGGTTGGAAACCTAATGAAGTTTACAGAATACTCTATGTTGCAAGGACATTTTCAATTTCTCTTTGATAAAATGGAACTTTTGCTGTTATTACTTCACAAGATGAAAGCATAAAATTCTAGGTTCCTAAGTAAGGCATTTTAGTTGACATCACTTCTCCCAGTCTAGAAAGCTTAGTGCAAAATCGACACTATCAAGGGATCAGTCCAGGTGAGAGAGCATGGTCCCTAGGGTCCTTTGGTAGTGTAGGTTCATAAACCAGCCTCATTTCATCTCAGCTATGGAGAACCAGTTTCTTATCTAGATATGATGATGATGTTAGCATCCTGTTAGAAGCATTTACATCCCAGGCTTTCTAGAGACTACAAGCTTTGTACTTTGTAAGTCATTCCCCTAGATGATTCTCATAACCATTGTGAACAGGGTAGTCTCTTCAGCCAATCTAGCTCTTGAGGTCCCAAATAAGGCTCTTGACCCCCCCCCATGGCTTGTTCTTCCTCAGTCTTTCCCCAGTCATTAAAATGATGCCACCATCATCCACTCAGATAAGGCACTTAAAACCTTGGAGGTAGGATGAATGCCTTTCTCTTCTTCCCCTCTCATCTCGGAACTCACCAGAAAGCACGTTGGAACAGCCATGCTTCATACTCTGCCAGTCTGGCTCATGTCTTCCATCACTCCTCGCTGAAGTCCTGCAGCTCTCCTCTTCTACACCACAGCCAGGCTGACAGCCAGCCCCATGCCTGACCACTCCCTTGCTGTGCCCCTTCGCAGGCCTCTCATGCTACTTGTGACAAACAGACTCCTCTCCATGGTCCCGCGGAGAGTCCTCAGTATCTGCTACCTTCCTCTGGGGCTTCACACTCATACTCCCATGCTTAGTCCATGCCTCCTACTTTTCCCTCGGGGGGGGGGTTCTTTTTCATGTTTTTTGTGATCACTTTTTCATTTGTCTAGAAGACCCCCCAAATCTTTGAATGGCAGTTACCCCCTGATTGTTAGTCCTTCACCTTGTGGAAATCATTTGGCTGATTCAGACTCCCTGTCCCCACATGTAGTATGTTATCCCTGTTCGTTTTCCTTTAGGTGTTAGTATTATCTGGCTATTTTGTTTTGTTTCCTCTTTAGCACGTGCACATACACATTTGTATATGGTGCTGGGATATACCCAGAGTCTTACACATGCTAGGCGAGCACCCTACATTAAGCTATGTTCTCAGTTTTGTCTTTTAATATGTTTAATAGGATCAAAGACAATGTTGTCTCATTGATGGCTTTACTCATAAAAGGCAGGTTACTAGTATCCAATGTAGAGGACTGCATATATGTTGTTGAACAAATGCACAAATGGAAGTGAGACATCTGTCTTACTAGCTGGTTGGCTTTGACATACTATCTGCTGTCTTCCCCCAAACTTGCCCAACTGTGGAACCTCACTAGGTTCCGTGACATACAACCACCAATGCCTGTCAACGTAATAACACGTTTAAAGATTTCAGCATGCTGACATGGCCTTCTCTCTTCTCAAGTTGGAACTATACATTTGCACTGGGGCCATCTAGACTCATTTCTGCTCCTGCTTTTGATATACAATCTCCAATGATGGGAGATTTGTACTATAGGGGAAAACAGAACAAACAAATGTATTAATGTGGTGTGTTGGTTACTTTTGTGTCATCCTGACACAAGTTAGAGTCATTTGGTAAGATGGACTCTCAACTGAGCATATGCCTCCGAAAGACTGGCCTGTGGGCAAGCCTGTGAGGTATTGTATTGCTAGTGATTAATGTGGATGGCCCAGCACACCATGTGCAGTGCCACCCATAGGCAGATGTTCCTTGGTTGAATAAGAAAGCGGGCTTATCAAGCCAGTAAGTGACACTTGTCCATGGTCTCTGCTTCAGTTCCTGCCCCTGGCTTCCTGCCTTGAACATCCTCCCTGACTTTCCTCAGTGATGGACCTGAGAGTTATACACTGCTTTTGACCATGGTGTTTTATCACAGCAATATAAACACTACGGTGTATGGGAGGCTCGTGAACGTCCCTGAGGTTCAGTCCCCAGCTTTTGGAATCATGAGTGTTCAGTGCATTTGAGTTACTTGAAGGCAAAATGCAAAACGTTACACTCATGAGAGGTGGTAGCCATGACACAGGTGGACTCTGGGACCATGTGAGAGGGACAGTGAACTGGCAGGCACTTCTTCCCTGCCTAGAGGATAGTGTGTTCCCACCCATGGCTTATATGTACAGCTGACTCAGAGCCACTGGAAATAATGGCCTTCTGGACTTTGCAGCAGTCTTGATCCTCTCTGCAGCTGGCTTACCTCTTGTGCTCCTTCCACAGACACAGTTTTGAGAAGATCCTGAAAGAGGGTATCAGCAGCATCCAATATTAATTGGATGTGCCAGGCCTTCCTCTGGGCCCTCCTTTAATTCTGAATTCTTGTAACCTTGAAAAGGGGAAGAGCACACAGCATGTTTACAGGGATGCTATAGGAGAGGACCAGGATACTGGGAGCAATGGGAAGAGGGTCAGGTCCTGACTTGGAGACACAGGTTAACCTCAGAGGTGTGGACTATGCTGCTCTGCCAGTGATGATAGCCCCTGATGGAATGTTATAGCTGTTTCCACTGGGTTGGACATGAGCATCATCACCTTGAAGCAGAGTAGCTGTGATGACTACATGAGATCTGATCTTCTGATATACCTCCCTAGCACAGGGAGGCTCATAAGGTCCTCGTGGAGTCCCACCTCTGTATTCCATTTGCCACTATGGGAAAGGTAAATGATTGTCTCGGGTGGGACTTCTCAATGGTGGAGCTGCTGGTGAGTCACCAATGCACCTGTAAATGGCCCTCTTTTCACCAAACTGCACTTTGATGGGATCTCCTCTTTGATCTGTCAGTCCCACTCTACCTGGGGTACATAAATGCTTCCTATGTCTTCCCAGAAAAAGTCACACAGCGCCGGTTTAACTTCCATGTCTGAATGGTAGGTAGTCGGGAAGAGGACACCATTTTCTGCTGCTTGCCCTATGTGTGGCTGGATAAATACTGAAGGCAGGGAGGTATCAGCACAGTGGGGGCGACGGGGAATAGCAGTTGGGAGGTAGGGACATGTTAGTTAAGCTGGAGTAATTATTAGAAGCCGTAAGTTTCTGCTTAAGGATCTGACTCACATGTGTGTGCCTAATACATGGGAGAATAATGATGTCTTCCCATCTGTTGACTGGGGACAATGTCTTAAAGCACGTATCAGTGCTTAAGAGTGAGCAGAGGGTGAGTCCAGAATGACCTCACAAGGAAATGACATATTGTGCTGGTGTTGCTTAATCAATAGGAAATGTTTTTTAATAGTCATTGTTGTCATGGCAATGGAAATGCTTTCCAAACTTTAGGGACCAGAATCCCTTGTTCTCTCTGCTTTGCATACTTCCAGGTAATAGCAGTGCCTGGTTTCAAAACTTTGTCACCTCCATTCTGAATTTATTTATCTTTTTATGGAGCAAATATAACTTCCTTCAGCTTTCGGCTGCAGTGGGGATTTCTGCCAGGATTCGCGGCACACAGCTGAAATGTGTTCTGTGTTTTATGAGCTTTGCCTCGTTGTGGAATTAAATAGCACTAATTACATGAGTATAGACCAATGAGGCAGACAACTGTTCACTTCCTGATTTCCTCTAGGATTGAAAACGGAAGGGATGGATGGAGTAGGGGGACAAAGAAGTCATGTAAGAGATACCACTAGACTTGGGGGACAATGGAGGTACCATCGCCTGGCAAAGTATGCCTCACGTCAACTACTTCTCCATGGTTCTGCTGTTGGGTGGTGCTTCGGCTTCTTTGCATGAAGACTGTTGGGGCTGGAAGGGCAATGGCTACTTGACTCTGATAAAGGTGGCAGTGACAGGGATGGTGGCAGTTTCAGGGGAGGTGACTGGAGAGATACTCAGGTCCCAGGACCTAAGAACAAAGACTCTCAGTTTTGATTTCCTAAAACCATGTATCTGTTTGTATTGCTTCCAAGCCTGGCAACATTAAGTTAAGAGAGTCTAGTTAAGGGCCTGTGATGTAGCTTGGTCATAGAGCACTTGCCTGGCATGAACGAGTTCCCAGTGCCACACACATGCAAAAAGAAAACACAAGTCTAGTTAGGTATTTTTGCACCAGTCTCAGGGTGGGAATGTCTGTGTCTTACTTGTCAAGGGAAGGGGAGGAGATGGGGAATGGATCAGTTTATTTGAGGCTTCCTATTAGACCTGTGTGGGGGATGGGGTGTTCAGGGCTTGCAGATTTCCTGTCTACTGTTCCACCAACTGTCCTACATAGCCCCAGGGGCCAAAAAAAGCAAAGTCATACTCCCTGGGTAATGAGATAGAGCAACACAGAACTGATGACATGTGTGTCCTACCCCCAGGTACTTCCTCTTGGAAGAGAAAAAGTAAACTCTAGGGAGAGTGATGTGGGCCCACTTGGCAGAAGAGGAGTCTAAGCTCTCTGAGGGCAGGCTGCTGGGTTAAAGCATGGTTGGTGTGCCAGAGACATCCCACAATTTCTGTTGGGTAGCTCAGAAGTCAACTTAAAGGTTCCTAGTCTCAAAAGAGCAACTTCAGGGTCAGCCGTAAAAAAAACACTCCTGGTTGTTGTAGGCACTACCATTGCAAAGCTCTGCCTGGCTTTGCCTGGGCATCCCTACAAATATGGTCTGAGGACCCCTCAAATCCATGATAACCTGTATCCTGGGAAGTCTAAATTTCCTCACTTCTCCAGTGGCTCACCAGAAGAGCAACTTGGGCATGCCCTTTTCCACCGGGCTTCTAGAAATACCACTTTACAAATGGGGAAACTGAGGCATCAAGAAAAATGTGCAGACCACAGCCTGTGAGGGCAGCTATTCCTGGTGTCTGCAGTGTCCTGGCTCATGGTGATTCAGAGAGAAGAGGCTTTAGGGAATGTCACTGGCATAAACACGAATGGCTGTGAGCTAAGGACACGCAGCTGCTCCCCCTGTCTGTGAGAGGAGTCAAGATCTCCAAAGTGAGTTCTCATATGAAAGACCATCAGATGTGGCTCAAAACAACCAAAATGAGCTGAGCTGTGAGCCCAAGGCTGGAGGCCAATATGGGTCTCCTTCCAGAGGAAAACTACTCAGACAAGCCCGAAGTCACATGCATAGGACAAGTGGACCTCAGGTTTCCTTCTGAGAGCCAAATGCCCACCATGTCTTATAATAGCAAAATCGCCATCACTTTACAGGATGTTTTGGTCACTTTTCCATGACGCCCTTCCATTTCTGTTCACCCAGCGGCCATTGCCAGTGTCTGAGGATGGAAATCCAATACTGGGATCAGGACAGCCAGGCAAGGGCTTTCATAGAAGCCGCGCTGGGCAGCTGGGACAGCCAACAGCAGCCAGATCAATGCCAGGCTCTATCAGTGGGTTCTGAACCACAATTCCTGGCCAGACACTAGAAAGAAGTTGTCCACCATTTGCTGCCCAGATCATGCTTCCCTGGAGAATTCTGTGTTCTTGAATCCTCCCAGCCACACCTGGAGTGGAGAGAACCATTGTGTAGTGACTCCTGACTCACTTTGGCATCACAGTGCCTGGAATATCAAGGGTGGCATGCCTTCAGGTCATAACAAAGAGCTTCATCAAAGTTAGCTTTCGGTTCATGACCTTTCTGCATGCTGGAGTTGCAGCTTCCTGGTCATGATACTGTCTGCATGACTTAGGCAGGTGGTGATGTCCCTGGCTTCTGAGAAGGGACTGAGGAAATAGAGTTTTGTACAAGTTCTCCACGGGACAGCTAGAGGTTCTCTAGGAGACTCTCAGGTACTGGAGAGCTGGGACATTACAGTTTGCTTTAGGGGAACGAGCTACCTTTTGGTCCCAGCTCAGGAAATCCTCTTATGGCATATGTTCAATTAGCAATCACTTGCTAGGAAAAAATAGTATGAGTATATATATACTGACTTCTAACAACTAGTATCTACTGTTCTGTTTCCCCCAATATAACCTTCTCAGGCCCTGCTCCTTTCCTTGACAGAGACTGCCCTGGATTTCTTGGTTGAGTAGGGGAAAGTTTAGTTTGTAGGCCCAAGGTGACTTGCGACAATATTTCAGTTGGTGGACTGCTGGTCTCCTTGTAAATCATGCATGGAATGTATGGCTTCTCAGATGCATTTGTACTCACATTTGAAAAGGACAAAATTGAGTATTTTAAGTATTTATAAGCCCTTGATTAGGTAGGGAAAACCAACTTTGTCAATCCAGATCCTCCTTGACCTTGTTGGTACAGCATTGAGATTCACTTTTAATTTTAGCTGTAAGTGATATCAGCTGCTATCTTATATACTCTGCCATGAAAGTCATTCATTTATTTCCTTCTTTCCTTCATACTCAGGCATTTATTAAATACTTCCTGTGTCTCAGGATCTAGGCTCAGAATTGGAGATATTCAGTGATGAAAAAACCCTATCATCTCTATTTTAAAAATTTATTACACTTATTTATTTATTGTGTGTGTGAGAGAGTATATATACCATGTGGAGATCAGAGGATAATTTACAAATGCTTGTTTTCTCCCATCATGTGGGACCTAGGGATCGAACTAGGGTCATCATCTTGGTGTCAGACACTTTATCTGATAAGTCATTTTGCCAACCCATGATTGTTATTCTGAAGGGACTCTGGATAATAGAAAGGACAACATAGCTGGACAAATTTACCAGCTTGTTCTCTGTGGATCTCTGGTGGCCACTGATTCTTGTACAAACATGCTATCAGGACATCATAGAGTCTTCCTGGAATCAGAGATGGCTTCATTTGAGATAGGAAAGCCATGAACAGGTGGAAACCTTGGGGGACTTGTGGGTACAGCCTGAAGATGGGGGGGGAGCAAAATGGTTATGAAATTCTGTATATTCATACTCATCCCCAAATCTTAGCTGGGACAATGCATCACCATTTATAGAACTATAGTTAATCTCTATGGGTAGGGGACACAGAATCCTACTGGCTTGTTATTAACATCACTGAAGAACAGATGGTAGAGAGGATGTGGTGGTAAACACTTTTGGATTTCTCTCATGTGGCTTAGGATTTGCCCTGGTTAGTTTTTTGTCAACCTGACACAAGCTATATTTGTTTGGGAAGAGGGACTCTCAGTTGTGAGAAAAATTCATCACATTGACCTGGAAGCAAGACTGTAGGGCATTTTATTGGTTGAAGGTTGATGTGAGAGTGACCACTGTGGACAGTGCCACCCCTGGGCAGGCAGTCTTGAGCTGTACAAGAAGGCAGGCTGAGCACGCCATGGGAAGCAAGCCAGTAAGCAGCATCCTCCGTGGCCTCTGCATCAGCTCCTGCCTCCAGGTTCCTGCCCTGTTTGAGTGCTCACCCTGACTTCCCTCAGTGAAGGACTGTGATGTGGAGCCATAAGCTGAAATAAATCCTATCCTCCCCAACTTGAATTTGTTCATGGCATTTCATCACAGCAATAGAAAACAAGATTCTTTCATTAATGATTCCAGAAAACCAAACCTGAACTTTGGCTCATATATTATCTGGGCAGGACAGGCACCCCGATGGTGTCGTGCATACTACATAGACATCTGCATAACCTGAACTGGAATTCAGGCACCTCTAATCATTTCTGTTTTCTTATAGCTTCATTATTTGAGGTCCCTCGTTGTATTTGCCCTCTTGGGTTACAAGATGGCCCCAGCAATTCTTAGTCCGTACTCTTTGGGATCACATGCAATGGTAGCTCAATAGAGTCATGGTGAACAATAAAATCAAGAGGAGGTAATGTACACGAAGACGACGTACACACTCTGAAGGAATTTTGTGAGCTAATTGCTATTTTAAACTGCTCTATAATAACTTTCTTTCTGCCACTCAGGAGTCTGAGAGGACGGTAGCACTTCATGAAAATTAGTTTGAGCTCTTCAAAACTTGCCATATAAAACAAAGGCAGTCCCAACTGCTTTAATCAGAATGATGATAAGCTTCTAAAAATGAGTCCCATCTCCCCTGAGACCACTCAGAATTTAAGTCTGATTTCATGAAGGAGAGGTGGCAGTGTGTTTGGGTTTGATTTGGTCTGTGGGGCGTCCTGTCCTCTGTCCTGCCCATCTGCCTGGTTCAGAAATCCCTTTAGAAAACATTGGAGTGATTTGCTGGTGTTTTTTAAAAAATTGTTTTAAGATCACGTTAAGTAGATATTTGAGTGAGAAGTGATACAAGGATCAGAAATTGGGGTAGGGCACTCCTGGGCTAATGACAGTACTTATTATGGGTTGACGTCTTGGTATAGACACCTCCACCCTTTAGAAGCTCCAAATTTGCAGTTCTGTGAGGCCAGAACAACTTTAGATGACCCTGGGTGAGAGGGGGCTTGTGGCTCTGCCCTTCTGTGGGAAGAAGGCCACCTTTGAGCTGGGCTGGGGAGACTGGCATTGACCAGGCTCTCAGTGGGGTCTTCAGTGGACCAGCTAGTGTCCATGTGCTTGTTCATACCACTTCCTTTTCCATTTCTCTGTTCCTTGTTTCCTCTTTCATCTTTTTTCTGGGGCAAAAATGTGAGACTGTTTATTCCAATCACATGTTACTGTTTATGCTAGATCCCCTGCCCCTCCAGGAACAGTAAATTTCACCATCCCCAGATAAAAAGTGATAAGTGTTTGAGATGCATAACTGTGTCTCATTTTTGTACCTAATAGAAGATGGTGAATGAGCTGTGGCTACTGCCTGCCCAGGAAAATCATGATTATGGTCTGCCTTGGCACTGACTCGGGAGCGGTGGATTGGCCGTGGGTCTGTGAGTGTACAGAAAGGTGGGCCAAATGTCAGGCGTGTGGCATGCTCAGAGGCAGGGTCTGCCGAACTATCCCTCCCGAGGGGCTAATGGCTGTGCCCCAACCTGCCTGTGTCTTCCAGTGAGTACATCAGCCCCTCTGGAATTTGGCTGTTGGCAGAGCTGCAGTGAGAGCCCTGTTAGCCAGCAGAGCATATGGTGCCTGAATAGCTGTCACTTTCAAAGCCTGGGGAGCAGATGTTGGAGTAGGTTTAGATAAAGTCAGAAGAGGCCAAATGTGATAGGAAGAGCACTGAATGGCGAAGCAGTGATCTGTGTGTCCCTCATTGCCATCTTTTATTTATATTTTGTTATTGATTAATTGATTGTGTTTGTGTCATGTGTAGGGGGTGGGTATACATGTGTGCTGGCGCATTTGTATTTCTGCATGTACATACAGAGGTCAGAGGTCAACCTTGGGTGTCTTTCCTTTGTTGTTGTCTACCTGCTTTTTGAGATGGGGTCTCTCACTAGCCTAGAACTCATTGATTATATCAGGCTGACTGGTCAAGGAGTCCCAGTGACCTTCCTGTCTTTCCATCCCTAGGACTGGGATTATAAATATATGCTGGCATGCCTGTTTTTTTTAAACATGGATTCTGGAGGTCAAATTTAAGTTCTCATTTGAGCATGGCAAGCACTTTGCCAGCTGAGCTATCTCCCCAACCTTCACCTTCATCTTTTATCCCATGTGGCCACTTTCGATATCACTGCCATTGCCTTTGAAATCAGGACTGTGAGTAGCATTAAACCAGATTACCTAGTTCCGAAAGCAAATTTCTAGAATCCTCGCTGCTCTCTGGATTGGGAAAGACAGTTCAAGAGGAACTGTCTTGACTCCTCATCACTTGTCCTCAGGTTTTTCTAACCAGTAGGAACCATCCCTGTATCACAATCCTTATCTTTCTAATCCAATTTCAATCGTCTTAACAGCTAAGCCCCTCCTGTGTGATGAACGAAGTCCTCATGTCAGGTGTTATCAATACTTTCAGAATTTTCATGGAATAGGACCCATTGACACATGTCATTTCCCAGGTAGTGTCACAGGAATCTCTATTTCTGTGAGTTTGGTAGATGGTATCCTGGGACTTCTGTGTTTGGGACTTGTGTGAATTAAACGCCAAGGGCTCTATATTCTGGGTTCTGTAACGAAGCATTTCTAGACAGTGCACGGACTTTGCAATGGTGTAGACCTGGATCCCATCCCTAACTCTGCCTCTCACTGGCCACATATCCTTGAAGAACTTGATACCTCATCTGCAGAGGAGGAACAGGAACAACCATGATGATCCTATAAGCTTTACAAGGGGAAGTATTTACCTTGCAGGGGGTCTGGGATATGGTCAAGGCTGCACAACTATTGCTTTTCTTCTCTGCTTCTGAACCCTCTTTCTGCCAGTCAGGAAATAGTTGTAGAGCCTCCAATGGGTACTCCGCAGGGCTTCGATGACTTGGTTGCACTAGTGATTAGGACAGGACCTGTTTGGCTCCTGGATCTCACCGATCCTCAGCTCCAATTTCTTCCAATGAAGAGGAGGGCTTCTTGGCTGTTTTTAGTTTGTCCTCTTCCCCCAGCTCTGTGTACTTTACTCTTCACTTTGAAGTAATATCCAGGCAGGGCTCATGGCTTTCTCTCTTCTGCGATACCCTCTTCCTGATTCTTTCCTGAGCTGTGTTCTCCACGCGTAGGCTTCCTCGTTCACACCCTGGTTATTTTTTTCTCTTCTCTGGGTGTCCAGTTAACCTGTCCTTTCTTACTGCTGGGGTGACTGCTATTATTTTAATGATTTACCTCATCCCATAACCTCATTTTTAGGAGCTTGGGGGAAATGAGAAATCCCACAGAGCTGAGATATCTCTAAACAAGGTATTGACAATACCAGCCTTTATTTCATCCAAGCTGGGAGAAATATGATGCTGTCCCCTAGAAACATGTGCAAAAAGTATATTAAATAGAAATGAAGGCAACTGCTAGAATGGATGGCAATTTTGTGCCCTAGAGATCATTTATTTATTTATTTATTTCCTGGACCCCTGGTTTTCTCTCCTTTCAAAGAAAAATCATAGGAGCTAGAGGAGTCCCCACTATAGGAGATAGCCAAAGCCAAGTTGTACCTCATTAAAATGATATGAGAGTCCAGACCTACATGGGTAGTGTACCCCAGTGGGGGACTGGTTGCCCCTGCAACTTGAAGAGATGGAGGATGTGGACTTTTAGTTTAACCTCCCTAAACTGTCTGGCAGAGGAGACATGGAGGACAAAGCAGGTCAGGGACAGCAGTTATAATGGATGGCCTTAGCAATTCTGTTGTGGATAACAGGAGGTGGAGTCCAACTCTTGCCGTGGGATCAAATGAGATGGTTAAGGACCTACTATGAACTAATTCAGCCACCTTTTCCTTTTTTGGTGATACAAGCCACAGAAGTCCCCTAAGCTCACATTCCTTAGCTGTAAAATGTGGTGTAAAATGACCACAGGCTTCTGTTGGCAGCAGTTACGGTTGTGGCATGAAACAAGATGTGCAAATTTGGTCTTTTGGACAGAAATTAATGAGAGTATTTGTGAAAGACTGGTTTCTTCATGGGGTAGTGCTGGTTTTTCTTTTCTTTTTTCCTTTTCTTTTTGAGACAGGGTTTCTCTGTGTAGTCCTGGCTGTCCTGGAACTAGCTCTGTAGAGCAGGCTGGCCTGGAACTCACAGAGAACTTCCTGTTTCTGTCTTCTGAGTGCTGGGATTAAAGGTGTGTACCACTGTCACCCAGCTTAGTGTTACATTTTTTGTGCTATTAACAATGAGATCACTGTTACTCTCTCTTAGGTCTAATGAAATAGGCAGGGGATGGTCCACAGACCATGGAGACAGAGAGGCAGAGGAAGGCCAAAGTGTGGATGCACCTCCTCTAGCCTTCTGTTGATGCTGTTCAGTAGGATCACTAAGTTGGGACCTGTTCCAGGGGACCATCAATGTAGGGTCCATGTGTGTTAACTTTGTGCTCACAGATAAGTGTAGACCTTAATTCTAGAAGGACAGCTGGGATATACTCATTATGGAAGGGTTACTAAGATGAAATGAGACAGTATCCAGAGGTACTGGCCAGAGACGGGTACAAAACCAGACACTTAGTAGGCAATGCTGTTTCCTATCAGCATCACCACTATCATCTTCATCCTCATCACTATCATCACCCATCAATATTATTGATAAAGAGTAGTAGAGCTGCTACTGCCAAGATAACATCTCATGCACCTGTTCTTGGGTCTGGATCCGCTGGCCTCTAGTTTTCCCAGAACAGGTTGGTTCCATGTATGTACTAAATTCAGGAAGAGCTGTAGGCATTACAAAAGCTCTTGGCTCACTGACATTGCAATCTTCTTTCCTTGCTAGGGGAGACAGCCCTGCTG
The DNA here is from genome assembly GCF_017639785.1 of Mesocricetus auratus. Taxonomy (NCBI): domain Eukaryota; kingdom Metazoa; phylum Chordata; class Mammalia; order Rodentia; family Cricetidae; genus Mesocricetus; species Mesocricetus auratus. The sequence continues at coordinate 9,192,151 of NW_024429200.1, forward strand.
AGCCCTGGCCCTCTGGAGGGACAGTTGTGCTGGTTGCCACTGTGTTGACAGGACCTCGCTCTGAGATGAAAGCCATGCCCTGGAACTGGACTTGCTTGCTGTCCCACCTCCTGGTGGTGGGGATGGGCTCCTCTACTCTGCTCTCGAGACAGCCGCTCCAGCTGGCTCAGAAGCGTTCTCTTGTCACATTCCGAGGCGAGCCCACCGAGGGCTTCAATCACCTCGTGGTGGATGAGAGGACAGGGCACATTTACCTGGGGGCTGTCAACAGGATCTACAAGCTCTCTAGTGACCTCAAAGTCTTGGTGACTCATCAGACAGGGCCAGACGAGGACAACCCCAAGTGTTACCCACCTCGTATTGTTCAGACCTGCAATGAGCCCCTGGCCAGCACCAATAATGTTAACAAGATGCTGCTTATAGACTACAAAGAAAATAGGCTGATTGCGTGTGGAAGCTTGTATCAGGGTATCTGCAAGCTCCTCAGGCTGGAGGACCTCTTCAAGTTGGGAGAGCCCTTCCACAAGAAAGAACATTACCTCTCAGGGGTTAATGAGAGTGGCTCTGTTTTTGGGGTGATCGTCTCCTATAGCAATTTGGATGACAAACTCTTTATTGCCACCGCAGTGGATGGCAAGCCTGAATATTTTCCTACCATCTCCAGTAGGAAGCTGACTAAGAACTCTGAGGCAGATGGCATGTTTGCTTATGTTTTCCACGATGAGTTTGTGGCCTCTATGATCAAGATCCCTTCAGACACCTTCACTGTTATCCCTGACTTTGACATCTACTATGTCTATGGCTTCAGCAGTGGCAACTTTGTCTACTTTTTGACCCTTCAGCCAGAGATGGTGTCTCCCCCAGGCTCCACGACGAAGGAACAGGTGTACACGTCAAAGCTTGTGAGGCTCTGCAAAGAGGACACGGCCTTCAACTCCTACGTGGAGGTGCCCATTGGCTGTGAACGCAATGGGGTGGAATATCGCTTGCTACAGGCTGCCTACCTGTCTAAAGCTGGTGCTGTGCTGGGCCGGACCCTGGGAGTCCGCCCAGATGCCGACCTCCTCTTCACTGTCTTCTCCAAGGGCCAGAAGCGGAAGATGAAATCTCTAGATGAGTCTGCCCTGTGCATCTTCATCTTGAAACAGATCAACGACCGCATTAAGGAGCGCCTGCAGTCCTGTTACCGAGGCGAGGGGACGCTGGACCTGGCCTGGCTCAAGGTGAAGGACATCCCTTGCAGCAGTGCGGTGAGTCAGAGGGGACCCTGTGGGGTGTGGGGAACAAGGACCCCAGCTTTGTAGTTAAGAATTTGGGGGCTGTTGATTACTGTTCCTAAATATAGATAGTCAGTAATGAACCATATTTGTACTGTGTGTGCTGTGTGTGTGTTTGTGTGTGTTACACATTTAGACATAGGTCAGTAGAGGGAAACAATAGAAGACTAGAATAGAGAAGACCATTAGAGAACTCTCTTACTTCTATTGTGGAATACCACCCTTGGGCCACCAATCATGGGAAGAAATTCATTTCTCATTATTTTGGAGGTTGCCATAGTCTACACTCAAGAGTCTGCATTTATTGGGGGCCATTTGCTGTATCATAACATGAGGATGAAGGGAAGGAGAGAAAGAGAGTAAGAGGTGACTGATCTCATCCTTAACTCCCACAATAAAACAATTCATTCAAACAAGGAGTGGTGGCACATGCCTTTAATCCCAGCACTCGGGTTAGAAGCAGACGAATCTCTGAGTTCAAGGCCAGTCTGGTCTACAGAGCAAGTTCTAGGACAGCCAGGGCTAGGAAGAGAAACCCTGTTTCAAAAAAAAAAAAGGAAAAAAACCCCACAAAACAAAACTCAAAAAAACAAAAACAAAAAAAAATCAATCCACTCATTAACCATTTCTTAAATGCCCAACTTGTTTATTTTCTTTTATAATGCTTTGTGGAAGGTGGGCGTGAGTGTGTAGATGTTTGCGTGGACCCAGGTTGATATGGGGATCATTCTCAGTCACTCTCCTGCCCTATACTTTGGGACAAAACCTTTCAGTCAAACCCTGCTAATTTGTGCTACCCAGCTCACTCAGGGAATCCACCTTCTGCCCCTGTCTCAGCCTTCAAGAATGGAATTATAGGTATGTGATCATGCTCACTCGGTGTTTAATGTGTGCTTCTGTGGATCTAAACTCAGGATTCACAGCTGTATAACAAATGCTTTAGCCACCGAGCTCCTTCCCAGCCCCATTACCCTAGAACCTCTTATGACAGTTGAAAGGCAACCAAATTTAAATCTGCATTTGGGTGGGGGTGAACTCCAACCCGTAGCACCCTGGCTAAATTTTCATTTTACATTCGAGTACCCTGACACACTTGAATACATCCAAAAATGTCTCCATCAATGAGTTTACACACACATGTGCACACATTGCTCACACTAAAAGGCTACATTGTAGTGATGTGTGCTTGCTAAGTAGGTAGTAGTTCTGAGATAAGAGGGTTTAGCGATCTCTGACAGTCTTCTGTAGAAAACTTGTTCCAAACTGTTTGGGGGCTTTGCTTTTGGGAATAACAGCATCTGTAGGGAACCACCTGATACATTAACAGGCATGTATCCTGCTCTTGCTCCTGCCATAACACAAAAACCAGTTCAGCACGGAGGCCTGCAGAGCAGTTGGCCCTAACACTGCATGGTACCCTTGGAGAGAACAGAGGGAGTACCGCCTTGAGAGATGACCAATGCCAGGACTGAGAGTCACGGAGCTAGATAACAAGCTTTTGATTTTCTTCTTTTGGCTTTAATTATCCCTTTCAAGTTAGAGGCAAGTTCAGGGCTGAGGATAGAGAGGGGGGAGGCCAGAAACTGCACAGGGCTCAGGCTGTTTCTTTTGATTTGGCTGATACCCAAGTTCCTTTGCTCAGGCTCTCTTGTTACAATTCATCAGGACTCAAGCTCAGATCACACATGTCACATACAGCACAACGTCAGCATCAACCGTGTCAGACCATGACCTGGCCCCCAGTGTCGGCCATGGTGGCAACCCTGCTTTCCCTTGAGCCAGCCATCCCCTGGACTGTTGTTTCTTCCAGTCTAGAGGCAGAGAATGGGCAAGATTCTCTTTCGCCTCTGAATCCGGGGCTCCCTTGGGGGGGTCTGTAGAGTGGGAACCAAATCTCAGGTGGCGTCTTAGTTAGGGTTTCTATTACTGTGATAAATACCATAACCAACAGTGAGCTGGAGAGAAAAGGGTTTGTTTAAACTTACGGTTCTGTACCATAGCCCATCACTGAGGGAAGCCGGGGTAGAAACTGGAGGCAAGTGCTGATGTGGAGGCCATGGAGGAGTGCTGCTTTCTGGCTTGCTCAGAAGGCTTTCTTATAGCACCCTGGACCACCAGGCTAGAAGCGGTACCGCCCACAGTGGGTTGGGCCCTCTCATGTCAATCATCAGCCAAGATAATGCCCTACAGACTTTTCCACAGACAAATCTTATAGAGGCGTTTTCTCAATTCGGAGTTTTTCTTCCCAAATCATTCTAGTTTGTGTCAAATTGACATAAAATTGGCCATCACAGCTGGATTTGCCCTATGGGTCCTATTTCCAGTAGGAAATTGGAGAAGGAGGCTAAAACTTAAGAGGTTCCTTTAAGTTGTCCTTTGTTTTGGAGGGTGGGAATCCTGGGGTTATTGTGGTTATAACTTGGGGAGTTTTAGAAGGGCGTATGACCAGAGATTTGTTTTGATTACTCCCTCATCCCAATACTGTAAGTTAGAAACTTCTCCAAAGGTACTTCCTAGGCTCATATGGCCCTTGCATTTCCTGTGACCCATCTTCCTTCCCTTGAACTCAGAGCTGAAAGTAGCCTGACCCTGAGTCGCTTGCCTACCTCATGAGGTCCTAGCATCCCCTCTGGCTGTGTATGGTGGCAGGTGTGTGGAGGAGACAAAGGATATCCGTATGACTCAGGTTACTATGCTATGGGGCTTTCAAGGAACAGCTTGCTGGGAAAAGGGTTGAGTCATGAGTCCAGAACCTTCTTTCTGACTGCCACTCTCAGAGAGCTCAATGGTGCTTCTGCTCCCCTTGGGCCAGGAAGGCTGACTGCACTTGTATCAGAGAGATGGCTGAGGAACAACCAGGAGTGGTCTCATATGAGTGAGCGACTGTGACTAAAGAAGCACTTGCAAGCATGACTCCCTGAGCTGGGTATGATTCTGTGGGAGCTGGTGATGCATCTCTAGATGTTTGTAGGGATGGGAACAGCCCCCAACTTTGCTCTTGAACCTGATCTTCCCTAACCCAAATGGAGAAGGCATTCATTAACAAATGCAGTAGAGTCTGTATTTTACTGATAGACTCTCAAGAGGGCATAGGCATAAGAGACCTAGAAAGATCTGTTAGGCTTCTCAGGTTGTGCTGAGACTCAAGGGCCTAAAGCCTAGCCTGAGGCGAGTTTGCTACTAAGGCAACTAGGAGGATTAAAACATTCGGTTTAATTTCTATTTCTGTAGCTCTACACTATCCACCTCTATCTCTGGCCCTGATTCCTTTTGTAGCCAATTTCAAAGGTTCCCTGCAAGTCTCAGTCACACTTAACTCCCGGGCTATGGGATCCATAGCCTACCATTTTTGTCTTGTTCTAGGACTCTGTGAAGGCCAGCCTTTCCCACAGAGAGCGGGCAGTTCTGACATGGAGTAGTCCCCCTGCTCTGGGGAGTACACTGTTATGAGCCAAGGATCTGTGTCCTCCGTGAATCTAGAGGCTGTCCTGGATTTGGCTATCTACATTTCTCTCCCTCTTCAGCTTGCTGGGGTTCCTCACACAGCCCTAGCCCCTGCCACCAAGTAAGCTGACGAGGGGAGAAATGTCTTAAGTCCTGGGAATGTTCTAGGGAACTGACTGGCCAAAATCAAGGAAAGACCTCAGTCTCCAGGAATGTAGAAGGGAAGTTGATCACTGTAGCCTGTAGACGGGACAAAGGTTGTAGTCAAGGGAGTGTCTATCACTCCCTTTCCTGAAGTCTGAGTTTGAAATCAGCTAAGGAGTGAAAATGGGCATCAGGCAGCACCAGCCTAGGGCTGATAATGGGGGGGCTGACACAGTGGATGCAAACCACTTCCTCTTCTCTGTGAGCTTTGACCTCAGAGTGACCTTTCATTAGGGAAACTGACTCCATGGGGGCAGGAACTCTTATTTAGAGTCACCGCCTGTCACCTGTGAGGCCCTCATATCTGGGAGTGGGGAGTAACAGCCACCACACATTTGTACAGCTCTGCCCTGCCAGTGTGAGAGGTGCCTCACTCGCCCTTTTATTATTCCCAGAAGAGGCAGCCACCCTTTCCAGCTCCCAGGGCAGGGCAAATAGCACCTCAAGCCTGCTGTGCTCCTGGAGTGCCCAACTCCTGATCCACTGTAGTACAAGGTGGCTGACTTTGACACAGAGAAGGAATAGTCCAGCGAGGAATGCTCTCCAGCGGGAAAGTCAACTACTTACCTTCATGTCACGTAATTAGCAGTCTAGAAAATACTGTGTGTCTAAATTCCCAGCCCATTACTTCTCCCATGGCATGTCTCAGTGCAGGGCCAGGAGTGCTTGTCTGGGTAGGCAGGTTTCTGTGCGAGAACAATCGAGGTAAAACAGGGCATGTGTGATCCTGGGACTTGAGGGTCAGGCTCAAGTGAAGCCTAGAAAAACCTCCCAAGACTCCAGAGGCCCATTTGGAAGAACCATGGCTGGGCCTACGACTCACAGGTTTACCCACTGGTCTTGCCAGTCCCATGGGGGTCCTAGAGGTACAAGGATCATCTTCGTTTTCACTTCCTACCCAACAACCATTAATGTGAAGGAGACCCCCATCCCTACATGCTGTGTGATTCATCTGTTTCCCAGACACAGCAAGTAGTCCTAGGGAGAAGACAGGGTCATCCCCTTGGACTCAAGCTGGCCTTGTGTCCCAGCCTAGATGGTCACTCAGGTTTGCCTGGCGCCTGAGATCCTGAACTCCATTAAAAATGAGTATCCGGAATGGCCAGGCAGCTGTCCCAGACCAGTCTCAGCTGGTCAGCTTGGGCTGTTTTCATTTCCCTGTCAGCAGGAAGCTGGGCTCTGACTACATAGGCTGGTTTCCTGTTATGGTGAGAGGCAAGGGTTTCTCTCTTTGCTTGGTACTTACTCTCCCTTGGTCCAGGAATTCCTCCTCTTCCCTACCCAAGTTCATGGAGTACCACATTCCTGACCCAATAGGTACACACATTGCAATTCTCCCCCAACCCCACCTGAACCCTCACTCCTTACAAGCCCCTTGAGGACCCCAATTTCCTTATTTAAAATTTGGATGCCTGTTATAAGAGAACCCCAAGACAGAAGTCTCCCTTGTCTTCCCTCGATGTAACACTCATGCTAGGGATCCACGTATAAAACCACTCACCTGTCTTATCCGTCTTGGTTGGTGGGGTATGCAGTAGAAGTCCCATCTGGGTCAAATGCCATAGTCTTTTGGGGTCATATGATGATGGCTGAGACTGAGGGGATAAGCTAGATCTGGTGGGAGGGAGTCTGAGGTTGGCCCTAGGCTGAAAGTGTTCTCCTAGGATGCCACTCAGAGGCCAGCAAGTCAGTGGGGGCGGGGGTAACTGTAGAAGCCAAGAATCACACATGCAGAGTTTTAATGCAGGCAGATTCAAGAGACTCAGTAGTAAGTTGCCAAGTGGTGGATGACGGACATGGAGCGTCACTGTGCTGAGATATCACTTCCCGGGCTCGGCACAGTGCACACTACCCCATATGCCCTCATTGCCCTCACCTTCCCTGCGCCTGTGTCCCCTCTTGCTGACATCGATTTGTTTCTCTCCGCATCTTCACGTCTTGCTCCAAACCCTGCTCCCTGTGCCTCATCACCTCCTGGCCTCTCTCTGTGGCCTGTCCCCCCGTCCTGCCCACACACCACTTTCAACAGGGAACATAGTGATAGTCCTCTCTCGTGAGTATACACACATACACGTGCATGCGTGCACACCAGCCTCATTCAGTATGACACAGCACAGCCTGAACGTCTTGTCAATCACCACATGGTATGCCCCACTGATTACTCCAGATGTGGAGTTCCCTTTAGTTTCTTTCGTCTACACAGGGTGGTGTCTTGGCAAGGATGCCGGCCAGGGAGTCTGGACCTTTGGGTCTCAGCCAGCGCCAGCTCATGAGTTCCATAGGACCAGTAAACAGTTTCCCTTCTGCTCTAATTTATGCTAAAGAAGGAGCTGGTGACCCAATACCTATTTAATAAAGAGCAAAAGGAAGCACACAGACGTTCTTAGGAAGTAAGGATAGGCACAGAACCCCTTGATGAATACAAACGACCTCAGCCCCACCCCGCACTCACCCCTACCTCTAGTTACACTGTCCGTGTGATTTATTGCTGAGTCTTCGCCATCCGTATCTTCTTTGGAAAGATTTGGGCTCTACCTAACTGAGGTTGCTTTCTGGTTCTCAGTCCCTCGGACTGGCCTTCCTTTCTCCATGTACACAGGATGACCACTCAGAATGCACTAGAAGGAGACACCTTTGGAGCCACAGTCTCGCCACTCTTATGTTCTGGTGTCCTTTAATGTTTGCAAGGGAAAGATCACACATCCACACACTGACAACTGCTCTCATTTCATTAACACAGTTAAAGAAGAAGGGAGCAACCAAGGGCACTTTCCTCATTCTGTCTGTCCATTTAGATCCTTCTAGATCCTTCTTCCTAGTGAGTCTGCCCTCACGCGCTGTCCACATACAGACTCTGGGGTCTGCGAGGGAGCAAAGAAAGCCAGCACCGCTCTCCATGTCATTACCGTGTCTCTGTCAGTGTTCCAAAATAATAATGGGATGTGTTCTGCTGATTTATCCTGCGTGCAGGCGACATTACCCAGACACACGGGCCCGAGGAGCAAGAGAGGAAGATGCGTGGCAACATGTTTGGTGCTAATAAAATTTATTTCCACTAACAAGGGAATGACCTACCCCATAATTCAGCCTGGCGAGCAGGGCCACTGCTTGCCTTTGCCCGCCAGGAAACACACAAACTTAATAATCGTGGCGTTCTTCACTTCAATTATAGTTCGAGTGGTGGCTGTGGCTGCCTGCCTTAAACTCTGGGAGGGAGAACAAGATCTGGGAATTGATGGGCGGGCTGCGTGGGATCTATCTGCCCCTGTCAGGCAGCTGCTAGGGGCGTGTAAAACTAAGGTCTAGAAGGGGAGGGAAGCTTCCAGAATGATATTGCTCACAGGGCTGAGAAACTCCTCTGGGAGTCCCCAGGGGTCCAGTTGGGGCTACTGGTTTGCTCCCAGCCTAGCTGCCACCTGCAGAGTTCTGATTCTCTTGCCAAGCTGGCCGATGGCTGTGGCCTGTCAGCCCTCCATTGTGCCATGTCCTGGCTGCTTGTCAGAGGGAGGAACCTGGGGCCCTCAGCAGCTGGGCTAATGAGGAGAAGGTCATGGGTCCAGCCCCCAGGATCCTGATGGCTTTGCTCAGCAACCCCTTGGAGGTACATGGCAAACGCTTGCTGTTGGTTATGGCCTGGCTTGCAGAAAGCATGCTGGGATTAGTGCCTCTCTTCTGGGAATACAACAAAAACACGTGGCCTCAGTTCCCTACTAGAAGGCTGGCTTGTTATCATGACTAGCAAAGACTCCTTAGATATCTAGTGACAATGGGCCATACTTGAGCCCCAAGCACATGGAGATTTCAAAATGAGTATAAAAAGAAACACGGCCTTTGTTTATGACTTCCATTACTCCATAGGTATGGAAGTGCAATAATTAAGCTTTAGAAGCTGCCCCAGCTTCCCTGGGACACAATTGGCCTTCTTCTGTCCTGATACTTAGTCCCCTCCCCTCTTTCATAAGATGCCTGGAAGCAGGGCACTTGGTTCTTGGGAACCTTGGCTACAATTTGTTGGGTTGTTTTTCCAGCCCCGAGACATTTTCTACTGGGTCCCTTCAATAACATATTTGTCTAACTAGGTTATTGTGGCTGTGGCTTGCTGGCTCACCCTCCTCTCTTCTGTACACATTCATTTTCCCTACAATCCCACTGAAAAGGACACAAAAAAGAATCACTCTGAGACGATGCATTAGTAACTAAGGAGTGAATGGCTGCAGTCCCCCGCCCATTCCTGTTTCTGCTGTCTATGCTCACGGCCTGGATTCAGGGGCAAGTGTCACCTGTAACAGTCCTTCTCTGGCTTCCTTCTGAGAGTTCAATGCATCAGGAGCCTTAATTGAGCTTACAGAGAGGGTTAGGGATCATGAAGGAGAAAGAGAAGGTTATGCAGATTAGTAAAGGCATTAAAGAGCTGGAGGGGTGTGTGTGTGTGTGTGTGTGTGTGTGTGTGTGCTAACTCTTTGTTATAGAAAAGATCACTTCTCAATAAGGTGAAACAAAAGCCTACCTCAGTCTCCTGGAGTTCTTTCTAGGCTCCCAAGAGCCCTCTCTGTTTACCCCTGAGGAGACAGAGTGGAGCATACACAGGCTCATCTCTAGGGGCCCATGTGCTGTAGGCCCTGGTGTATTTATGAGCACCTGAGGGGTCAGCAGCCATATTTGAGATATGGTTCCTAATAAGTGGGTGATCATTATCAGCCTGTACTGCCGAGCTTCACAATCGGAGTCTGTATTTAGACATGAGCTATTACAGCTTATCTGATCAATACCTGCTTTAAAAAGAAATCCCACATGTGCAATTCACTGATGCTGGGTTTCTAGCAGAGGCTGGCTATGGACAGCTCTTGGTGTGTGTGTGTGTGTGCATGCGTGTGTAGGTGTAATTAATACAAAGAGATCTACGACTTGTGAGGCTAAGGTTCCAATGGTCTTCTGTTCTCAGGAGTGTCGGCTCACAGACATCTCTCCTTTTCCTCCTGTCCTGTATTTCTTTAAAAAGCGTCCACTTTCACTTTCTTTGGAACACATGGACACAAGAGAGGAAGATTATACTTAGATGACTGGTCAGGGACCCACTCAAGAGGGGAGGTTTGCTTGTGTCCAGGCTCTGGAGGTGGCAGAGGGCAGGGGTCCCCCCCTTAAGCTGTAGCCCTTCCTATCCCCGAGACTGGAAGATGCTCACTCTAAGGCTGCTGCCTAGCAACCTGCTAGACATCTGGGTTTTGTTGTTGTTGTTGTTTGTTTGTTTATTTTCTCCTTCTAGACAGGGCATTCCGACTTCTGTTTCCCTGTAACTTAATAGGTTACTCAGGCAGCCACATTCAAGTCTTGATTTTCTTTCTTGTAAAATGGGCTGGTCTGGCCTGGAGATCTTACTCTCTTTGCTGGCATAGTACTAAAGAATGGTGGTATGCTATATTCTAAGCCAAAGAACAGGAAGTGGAGATCAAATCACTGCTTGTTTCCCTAGAAGCTGGTGGCCCTGTCCTCCATTCTCTCCAAGGACGCCTGAAACAGGATACCAACAGGTTGTTTAAATACAGCCTAAGTCTGTTTCCCTACTAGAGAAGAACAATTTGGGGGACATCTACTGAGGCTTATGCATTTTTATGCTACTGGGACTTCCTTTAATGCTTTGTCTTTTATAAATATTCTGAAACAAATTAATAAATGAAGATCTGACAACAGCATTGTTCTCCCAGAAGCTCAGAGTGAGGAGCTCTTCTAGACTAGGGGACCCCAGCAGAGGCCTCTCTCTAGGGATTTGGCAGCTTTCCTCCCTCATTTAATGGGCAGGGTGATGTCTCAGGGTCGGAAGATGCTGTAGAGGTAGGTGTTTGGAACTCCACGTGTGAGGCTAGGCAATACACCCCACCCCAGAAGGGAAGAAGAACAGGTTTGCTGCCAGGTGTACAGATTCCCGGTTTGCTGCCCTCAGAGCAGGTGTAGAAGAACCAGGTCTGGCCTTCCATTTTTCTTCTGGGATTCAGAATAGCCTGGCAGGTAGTCCATGGTCAGAGTAGTTGGCGGCATCCATCTATCATGCTGGCTCACCTGCCCTGCATTTCTATTTGTAAGCAGTGGATGCCTGGGGTGAGAGGGGCAGCCTGTGGCTATGGAAAAGGCTGCATCCCAGAGCTCAGCTAATTGGCCCACAGGGGGATGGACCTAATGACCCCTGCCTCGTTAGCACTGCCTTTGGACCACTGAGCTCTGGCCTAGCTCTGACCTCTCTGTAATAAGGGTTCACTAGAGTTCTGGTAAAGGTGGGCCAACCGAGGGTCAGGGTAAGCATCTCTCTGTGGCAGGGAAGGGGCTGTGAGGAGAGGATCAGGAGCCTGTCAGCTGACGTGGGGCAGCGTCAGGGTCAGGTGCCAACCCACCTCATGCCTTACAGTCTTCAAGGTGGACTGGCACGGTGGTCAGCATGATGGTTGGGTTCCTGAAAGCCAATCACTGGACCTGGGGTTGTAAGGGGATTCTAAGAGGTTGAAGGAGAACCCTCACAGTTTCCCAACTCTACTTCCTCCTCCAGCCCGTCTCAGGTCTGGGCTCCTCAAGTGGCTGCTTTGTGGTTCTGCCCCAGAGCCAGGGGACATTGCTAGCGGCAGGAGGCTGGCAGCCTTTTCATTCCCCTCTGCGGAGATGATAGAGTTTTCAGAGTGCCAGTCTCTGCAGACTGGGAGCAATTTCCCTGTAATTGGTAAAGTAACCGTAACTGCTCTGTCATTTGTATGTAGCGACACATAATTGCACGGTAACCTTTGCTGCTGTGTGCGAGGGAAGCGCAGTAAGCTATTAGATTGTAATTCGGAGTGTCAGCTATGGCTCCCCATGCCACCTTCCCATGGCTGCCAGTGCTTTGCAGGCCACTGGGTAGCTGTTGTGGGACCTTTCGCATTTAGGTGCAGCTTGGGTGGGGTGCTGCTATCTCAAGATATTAGGAGAGAAAGTCCGGGGTGTGGATGCCCATCCCCTCCTCAGTGGGGATAAGGGCCACTCTGGTAACTTTGAAAACACAGAAACAGAGAAGGTCATGAACATATGGTTGTCTTGGCCCTACTCAGCCTTTCTGATGAGTGGGTCTTGTTGGGATACAAGGTTTTGCTGTTGTAACGAAATTGTTCCATCTTCTGGATCAAGAAAAAACATTCATTTGTTCTTCATTTAGCCTTCTGGGCCCAATTTCTACCCCAGCCTTACAGACAATGCTAGTTCCTCAATCTCCACAACACTCCTGAGGTAGAAAACATGTATTTCCTCAGCACTGCCGAGATTCACCAAAGTTGGTGAATTTGTCTCTGGTTGACAAATAATACTCAGGGCTTGTTATGAGAAGCTTTTTCTTTTGCTAGCCGCTTTGGTTTATCCCCCGCCAGTCGCCTGGGCTCTGCCGCGCCAGCCTGTTTCTAGATCCGCATGAGTCCCAAATAAACACACAGGAGGCTATATTAATTATGAAGCTGTTGGCCTTGCTTGTCTCTTACTGGCTAGCTCTGCTTTACCCCATAATTGTTAATCTAAGTATGTTTCTTACCGGAGAATAGTTCCCGGCTTCCTACCCCATGCGGTTACATCTCGAACTCTCTTGTCTTTCTCTTTCCCAGAATCCTCCTCAACTCCTAGTCCCTCCCATCTTGGTTCCCTATAGGCTCAACAGTACTTTATTGACATAAGACTTCCCCAACATCTCCTCTTTTCTGTTTAAACAAAAAGAAAGGTCTTAACTTTAACATAGTCAAATTGTATATGACAGAACAGTTATCAAGTAAGAACACAGTTACAACATTTTGTCTATTAACATTTAGCAAGATCTAAAGAAAATATCATCCATCCCATCCTTGTGAGTCTAAAGTTCTATATGTAGCTTATCTCTTATCATAACTAAGGAAAACTATAATTATAGCTATCTGTCTTCAACTCTATCAAAGACCACAGAAGGGTAATATATAAACACTAGGATTGGCAGAGATATCTTACTGCCTGGACAGTCACCCGAAGTTCCTCTGTAACGTTGGGGCATCCATCTTCAGCCCATAGGCCACAATGTATCTGGAACACTTCTCAGCAAAGCAGGAAATTTCAAACTGTCCATCTGCATCAGCAGTCTGTCAGTCATTTTTCTGTGTCCTGCAGAAAGTCCCGTAGACTCTTTCATGCAGCAGGAACCCTGTAAGACTTAGTTCAGCAGTCACATCCCTATGGGTCCTGCATGTCCAGATTATACAACAATAGTCAAACAGTCTAGGCAAGAGCAGTTTCTTGCCCAAATGGCTAATCTTGCCATGTTGAAAGCAAACTCCATAACAAGTTTCTTCGATGCCCATCTTCCTCTCAGACATAATTGGTGCTGCCAGGAGCAGACAATTCTCATTGTCAAAAAAACCTTAGACCATTTTAAATGCCATGTTCTGAAGGCCTTTGAGAGGTTTGAAGACTGTCTATCTGTCTCAAATATATTTCTGTATATCTAGAAAACCTAGCTTATGTAACTAGAAATTCTATTATAAGTAACTATAGTCTGTATTCAATTATGCATTACGTTGTAAAAGATCAGTATAAGCACAATACTTAATCAAGAGGAGAAATATAAGCATCACAAAATTGACTTTGAATTTGTATCAATAAATGAAAAACAATACCCATAACATAATTCCCCTTTTTTACCATTAAAAAGATTGGCTATGATCACTAGCCAATTATAAACAATCCCATTTAGATGAAAACAAAGATTTATAAACAAGATGGGAATTGGGACGTCGTTCATTCCAAACTGCTTCCTGCTGGAAGGGGGCGCTGTTCATACCATGGGGATCATGACAAAACTCAGAAACCTGTATAAGTCCGTATTTTCGGGGTCTGTAAGGCTGTATCATCTTAGCTGTCTCAGTCGTTGAAACACCTGGTCCACTGCTTCCGGGGGTCTTGGTTCGTGAAACCACAGAAGCCTGGAAGGAATTCTCAGCTTTTCATTTTCTGTAGAAACATAAGCAAAAACTCCTTTTCCGAGTAACATATCCTTATACTTAAATTTTGAAGTCAAGTCATTTTCAAAAGATAGAAGTTGGATTAATTTAGCAGCATTTATAATCAAGTGTACTTTAGCAGCTGTTCCTTCCTGAGCAATTAAAAAATTGAAAAACACAATAGCGTACAGTATCCAGACTCTCTGTGTATTTTCCATCTTTACGTGGCTTATTTATTTATCTAATATTACTTTATTTCTTTCACTTTTATTTATTTTTCTCTGAGACAGGGTTTCTCTGTGGAAACCTGCCTGCCTCTGCCTCTGGAGCAATCCTACCGGCATGCGCCACCACAACGCCGGCTTTTGTATTTATTTACCACTTTGTCGTTTCAGTTTCTCTCTCAATCTCACATATATTTTTAAACACACTGTAAACCTTTAGAAGTTTTTCTTCATCCAAGTCTGACTTTACTGTAATGTTTTTCTGGCCACGTGTCTTATCTGTAAAACCGCGGCTGTTTTAAACTGCCGGTGTTTTTTTTTTTTTTCCGTCAAGATGGCGGGCGTAAGCATGACTCCAGCTTACCGCCTCAGTCCATGCTGACCTCCAGCAAAAGCTGCCACTTCCAGCTGTACGTACACACCTTTCAATCGTTAGCAGAGTCTTTTAAAACAACCTTGCTGTTTTTTTTGTTTGTTTGTTTTTTGTTTTTTATGCCGAGTCAGGAAGACTCCGGTAAGCAAGCCACGTGAATCTCGGCTTGTCGTTAGCAAAACAGAGCACACCTGAGAAAAAATGCTGCTACCAAAAATCTGTGCTTTTGTTAAGAGACGCTTTTTCCTTGAGAGAAGCCTTCCCGCCAGCCTGGTTCCAGAGCCGCTCTCCTGCCAGCCTGGTTCTAGAGCCGTATCAGTCCCAAATAAACACACAGGAGGCTATATTAATTATGAAGCTGTTGGCCTTGCTTGTTTCTTACTGGCTAACTCTGACTTAAGTAATTACCCCATAATTGTTAATCTAAGTATTTCTCTTACCGGAGAATAGTTCCGGGCTTCCTACCTCCATGGCATTACATCTTGACTCTCTCGTGTTTCTTCTACCCAGAATCCTCCTGGATTCCTAGCCCCACCTATCTAGATTCCTATTGGCCAGACAGTGCTTTATTAGCATATACACAGGACTTCCCCCAACATCTCCTCTTTTCTGTTTAAACAAAAAGAAAGGTCTTAACTTTAACATAGTCAAATTGTATATGACAGAACAGTTATCAAGTAAGAATACAGTTACAATATTTTGTCTATCAACATTCAGCAAGATTTAAAGAAAATATCATCCATCCCATCCTTGTGAGTCCAAAGTTCTATATGTATCTTTTATCATAACTAAGGAAAATTATAATTATAACTATCTGCCTTCAACTCTATCAAAGACCACAGAAGGATAATATATAAACACTAGGATTGACAGAGACATCTTACTGCCTGGACAGTCACCCGAAGTTCCTCTGTAACGTAGGGGCATCCATCTTCAGCCCATAGGCCACAATGTGTCTGGAACACTTCTCAGCAAAGCAGGAAATTTCAAACTGTCCATCTGCATCGGCAGTCTGTCAGTCATTTCTCTGTCCTGTAGAAAGTCTGGTAGACTCTTCCATGAAGCAGGAACCCTGTAAGACTGAGTTCAGCAGTCACTTTCCTGTGGGTCCTGCATGTCCAGATTATACAACAACAGTCAAACAGTCTAGGCAAGAGCAGTTTCTTGCCCAAATGGCTAATCTTGCCATGTTGAAAGCAAACTCCATAACAAGTTTCTTCGATGCCCATCTTCCTCTCAGACATAATTGGTGCTGCCCGGAGCAGACATTTCTCATTGTCAAGAAAAACCCTAAACCATTTTAAATGCCATTTTCTGAAGGTCTTTGAAAGGTTTGAAGACTGTCTATCTATCTCAAATATATTTCTGTATATCTAGAAAACCTAACTAACCTAGCTATAAATTCTATTATCATTAACTATCTATAGTCTGTATTCAATTATGCATTACATTCTAAAAGATCAGTATAAGCACAATACTTAATCAAGAGGAGAAATATACACATCACAAAATTGACCTTGAATTTGTATCAATAAATGAAAAACAATACCTATATCATAATTCCCTTTTTTACCATTAAAAAAGATTGGCTGTGATCACTAGCCAATTATAAACAATCCCATTTAAATGAAAACAAAGATTTATAAACAAGATGGGAATTGGGACGTCACTCATTCCAAACTGCTTCCTCCTGGAAGGGGGCGCCGTTCATACCATGGGGATCATGACAAAACTCAGAAACCTGTATAAGTCCATATTTTCGGGGTCTGTAAGACTGCATCATCTTAGCTGTTTCAATTGTTGGAACATCTGATCCACTGCTTCCGGGGGTCTTGGTTGTCGAGTCAGGAAGACTCCGGTAAGCAAGCCACGTGAATCTCGGCTTGTCGTTAGCAAAACAGAGCACACCTGAGAAAAATGCTGCTACCAAAAATCTGTGCTTCTCTCCGTTCTTCTGTTTCTAAAATTCCTTTAAAGCTTTTGTTGTTTTGCGTGGAAATTCAATCCCACTTCTGACACCATTATGTTATGAGAAGCTTTTTCTTTTGCTAGCCGCTTTGGTTTATCCCCCGCCAGTCGCCTGGGCTCTGCCGCGCCAGCCTGTTTCTAGATCCGCATGAGTCCCAAATAAACACACAGGAGGCTATATTAATTATGAAGCTGTTGGCCTTGCTTGTCTCTTACTGGCTAGCTCTGCTTTACCCCATAATTGTTAATCTAAGTATGTTTCTTACCGGAGAATAGTTCCCGGCTTCCTACCCCATGCGGTTACATCTCGAACTCTCTTGTCTTTCTCTTTCCCAGAATCCTCCTCAACTCCTAGTCCCTCCCATCTTGGTTCCCTATAGGCTCAACAGTACTTTATTGACATAAGACTTCCCCAACAAGGGCTAGTGCTCTTGTAGAGTTTGCTGAGTGGTGGACAGTGTTGTCATTGGATTGGGTGATCCAATCTTTGCCACAGCGCTGTGAAATGTGTTCTGCCATCACAATTCCTGTGTTACAAGGATAAACCTTAGTTAAATGATTTGCCCACAGTTACGAAGTTCAGATGGGCAAACCTAGTTCTAAACTGTTAGCCACTGGGAAACCAAAGCTTTTATTTGCTTGTCTGTCTACCTGTTTGTCACCCTGTTGTCCATTCACCCATTTATTTACCTCATGTTTCATAACCTAGTGTGAACCAAGCACCAAGCTCAGAGTACAGAGATGCATAAAGCACAGACCCTGTCCTCCTTCTCAGAGCCCCGAACACAGTGAATCACTCATTTTAAGTTATAGCCTACATGCTGAAAAACATTTTTAAATAGAATTTATTATTAAAAATATTTGCAAATAAAAAGTACAATTCACCAAAATTAACCAAACCCAAATTTTATACAACTTAACAAACTTATATCTAGTTAGAATTGGCATTCAGAATGGAAGCTGTAAAGCTTACATTAATTTTCTCACTTTTAGTATCAAATAGATTTTATGCACTTAGCAACCACCAAAAACAAAAGATCCACGACGAATTAGAACTAGAAAAACAATTAACTTTATATTCTTTTCCATAACTTGTCTTCTTTATGAGCATTCAGTTCTTATCTCCTAATACTCAGTTTTTCTTGTTCTCTTTACTTCATGTTATACTGTACCCATATAGATTCTATACTGTTAACCACTGGGGAAGGAAAACTTTTATTTGGTCATCCGTCCTCCTATCTGTCTGTCCATCCTTCCATCCATCTACCTATCTGTTTACCATCTGTATGTCTTACCCTATTATGAACCAGGCACTAAGCTAAGGATCCAAAGATATTTAAAGTATGTTCATTCACCTCACTCTCGGAGTCCCTGGAATGCAGTGAGCCACTCATCTTAATTTGTATCCCATGCATTCTATGAGGACTTTTGGGGACAGTGGAAAGAAAAGAAAATGTCCCTTTAGTAGTGAGAGAGAAGACACAGAATATGTCACTGGTCTGTCAACAGCATTATCCAAGTGGCACCCATATGCATTCCCTTGTGATGGAATGATGTCCTTGCTCTATAAGAATGGAGCTCATTGTCCAGCTGGCCTAGCTGAACTGATAAACTTCAGGTTCAGTGAGGGACCCTGAGACTCTGTCTCTAAAAATAAGGTGGAAAGCACTATTAGGAATATCTAATATTTATCTCTGGCTTCCATATGTCATTTAGACCTATGTATACATTCACACATGAACACACACACACACACACACACACACACACACACAATGGGGGTGCTGAGGAAGATATATCACACTGGCAACTATAACATGCCCATGGGCATTTGTGGAGTGACTGGAGGGAGAGGCCAGGCCTGGGCCTGCAGGCACAGCTAGATTCTTGATTACAGCTTAGTCTTGTACTGACTCCTGTGACTGTGGCTCTCATAATACTGTTAATGGGGCCCTGGGGAAAGACCCAGCCAGGGTCAGAGCAAATGCTCCACACCCACATCACCCAGGCACTCAGGAATATATAGCATCTGCCCAATATTGTCACCTGCCCAAGGTTTTCACCAATTAGCCTGGAGCCCAGGCATCTGCATTCTATGGGCATCTGTGGGTCTTTGGGCAGGGAGAGTCTTCCAGATCCTTCCCATATGCTGTAATTACCCTGGGACTGCAACTCAGGAGCCTGCAAAGGCCTCTGTTCCCCCACAGCCATTATGTCTTCAGTTCCAGGCTGGATTGCCACTAACAAATCCACGTAAGATTTCCTCCTCACTGAAGTACTTCCAGGTGACAGGTAGCCGTGTTCACTGCCCCATCCAGTCTGGATGTGGGCCCCGCCTTCCCATTAGATAACCCAGAAAAGTGAGCCTAGGAGAACAGCAGGCGAGTTACAGCCCAGAGAGACAGCTCAGCAGCTCTGTAACCCTGTCCTTTGATATTTTCTCGGTGCTTCACTGTGGAAATAAAGAATCCTTCCCCAAGGTGCTTCAGCTTTGAGGAAACTAAGAAAGGGCACTTCTTGGGACAGCTGGAGAACCTCAGCAACCCTGCTTGGTTAAGGTCTAGATCACACCCTCATCATCTGGGGTCTCATTCTGAGGGGAAAACTGAGCCCCAGGGGTGGAGGGTGTCATTTTCCCTCGTGTCACAAGCCTCCAGCAGCATCTTCAGTCTCCTTTGAGCTGAGGGACAGTACTAGGACAGGGAATTGTGTGATGTGGTGTCCAGTGATTCAGGATGAGCAGAGCCCCCAGCTCAGGCATCCAGGCTGGGTAACTCCAGCTTCCTTCTGGTAAAACACACACCTCAACTGGGGCTCCTTGCTGTGACAGGCTGCAGCTGAAGAGACTCACAGGTATCCCCCTTTTTGCCCCCTGACAGCAGGACTTCATGACACAGTTGCCTGAATGCATAGGCTGTTTTTGTAGGTGGCAGCTGATTTGTTTGCATTCCACCAAGCTAAGGGGTGTAACCCTGGCCATTCAAATGTTCCTCTAGATAAAAGCGAAGAAGCCTACATTTCCCTCACCTCAGGTTAACTGGGGGTGTGTAGATGATGGTGGTGCGGGTCTCTGACACACGGGCTCCCTCTCTCCCTGTCCTGGCTTCCCCTTGTGCACAGCAGATTATCATTCATCTTCAGCTACTTGGAAGATGGGTCAACATGGACAGAATACAGACTTTACTGGTAGCAGGAATCCTTGTAGAATGATGTAGGCTAAGAAAATTAGGGATGCTGATTCTTGGTAAACTGGAATCAGCAACATTCACGGGCTGTGAGGCGTCTGTGCCCTCCAGGATGCCCTGGGAACACCTGGCAGGTTGCCATCGATGCATCGAACAAGGAATAGGCATCACGTGGTCTTGGCCTGGATCGTTCCTTCCTCTCATCTGTCTTTCACCTACCACGTGCATCCTCTCACCACGATAGGAAGAAAGATGCAGGTGAGACTAGGTCTTGAAGTTTCATCAAAAACTTCACTGCTGTGGTTTTTTGTTTGTTTGTTTTTGGTTGTTGTTGCTTTGGTTTGGTTTTAGAGGGGAAGGGGAGTGTTTTGTTGGATCTGAGCTGTTGGACCCGATGCATGTAGTAGCAGAGGCTGGAGACCACCTAAGGCATAGGACAGGCATTTGTTCCACACGTGGGAGAAGGGGAGAGGTTAAGAAATTCGCAGTGTCCAATGTGTTGTCCTCCCTCCATGATGCCTGTTCCTGTTCCCCTTCAGGAAGGGAGTGAAAGAGCCGTAGCCCCGGGGAGCTGAGTTGGCCACTTTCACAGGGTTGTTCTGGCAAGCGCCTGCCTGTTGTTCCCCAGGTGCCCCTTGCTTTGACTGGATTTAAGCCTTTAAGAAAAGCGACACCTTGTATTTTATTTCACTGCCTCCTCTGGAAGGTCCAAAGACGTTTACAGGCCTGAGCCCAGCAGGCCTTATGGTAACCCATCAAAAGCCAGGGACTGCGTCCTTTCTCTTTATAATGTGGAGAATAAAAAGCACAGGAAGACAGAGGAACTCTTCTGGGGCCAACGGTGCCTCCAAGAAAGGAGTAGAAGCCAGGAAGTTCCCAGCACCTTGGAGAAGCCTGAGCCAACCCAGACCTGCTGGAGAAGAGCGTGAGAGCTCTTGTCACCCACTGCAGAGGTCTTTACCCACATGGGCATAACAGAACCCAGAGGGGACCCCACAGTTGCATGGGGTCCCCTATGTTGAAAGTAACTGGAAGACTGGTATGGAAAGGGTGCAGACTGAGGGGAAAGATTGAGGAACAGGCCCAGAAGCTCTCTCCCCTTTGACCCTTGACTCCTGGAGGTTCTGTTTCCTGGAGTCTGGAGAATTGGGTCATTTGAATTACAGGCTATTGAAGAGCCTTCCATTTAGAGGGTGCTCAGCAGTGTAGGTTGGTTTGAGAATGAGATGTTTTGGGAAGCCCGAGAGCAGATAGCTTCCTTCTTAAGGGCGTTCCTATGACTGGCATTGTGTCAGGCTGCATCCCAGGAGGTTATCAGAGGGGACTTTGATGTGAGTGTTCTGGGGAAGGTTGCTCTAGGCATGCTAAGGCTACGGCTGCCCCTCTTCACTGTGCTCTAGGAGACAGGGAACCTGAGAACAGCAGCCTGGGCAGGTACAAACCTGGCTCCTTCAAATCCCTGTCCTTGGCTAATCATTTGGGCATGTCTTTGTGCTCCTGTTGGCCTCACTGTAGGTGTCCAGACTCCATTCTCTCCTTCCGAGTCCTCACTAGCACATCTCCTCCAAAGCCAGTGTGTAGACACGGGCATGCAGGTTGCTTCTCTCTTGCACCAGAAGCATGTGTTTGTAGCCCTGCAGAGGGCTAGCCCAGAACTTTTCCATGTGACCGCAGAGGTGGGCAGTCAAGTCCACCAGGCTGGTATTAGAAGGACTGGAGGAGATGCTGTGGTACATGGTGAGAAGCACCTCCAATGCCTGTGCTGCTGCCTTCAGGCTTGAAGCCGACTACTTGGGGAATTAGAACAAATCACTTAGCTCCTTTCAGCTGAGTGTTTCATGCAAAAAGAAAAAAAAGGATTTGGAACAGATTGTCCATTGCTCAGGAGTCCAGAAGCTCCTGAGTTTCCTTTGCCATTCTCTGTATGCTCTTTTCTAACTTTTCTTCCCTTTAACTTTCAGCTCCTAACTATTGATGACAACTTCTGCGGCCTGGATATGAATGCCCCTCTGGGAGTCTCTGAAATGGTGCGTGGCATTCCAGTCTTCACAGAGGACAGGGACCGCATGACTTCTGTCATCGCCTACGTCTACAAGAACCACTCTCTGGCCTTCGTGGGCACCAAAAGTGGCAAGCTGAAGAAGGTAGGAATGAGGTGCGGTCGTTTTGATTGCTGTGAAGATGGTCTCTCCCCGCAGTGTCTCCCTGTCGTGCGTCCGGTGGGCCGGGAAGACAGACTTGCGCTGAGGAGATGCGCTGCTGTTGAGGTTACAGATGTTGTGCGTCCTTTCTCTGCCTTCATTTGTAGGCTGGTGTGCGAATCAGGCTGCAGGAGTGGGTGGATTCACCCTTCCCAAGAGCTGGCATGCACCTGAGACTTGTTAGCCCGGCCTAGCTGGGTGGCTCCAAATGGTGTATTCTGTTCCACTTGGCCTCGTGCCCTTAGGCAAGGGCTCTATTAAGCCTAGGTGGCTGGAGAAGGTGGAGGGGGGGAGGGCTGGGCCTGTTCCCCTTGTTCCAGCCCTTATGGGCTGGTGCATCCATCTGGAATCCATTCAGGGAACAGATGGAGCAATGTGCAGACCTGCTTGAGAGCTGCTAACGGGGCTAAGAGCCAGCTTGTGAGAGGAGGGCACCATGGCTGTAGTGGAAACACAGAAGTGGCTTACGGATGGATGGCATCACACGGTCTGAGAACTTGACCTGTGACCCCTGTCCTGGTACAATGGGCAACCTTGGCCCATGGCACTATCAGGTGTACCTGCCCAATGAGAAACATTCTCAGCCATGGATCCTCAAGGGGACTGGGAGCGGCTCTATTGTGAGCTGTCTTTGACGGGGCTAAGTCTTTCTAACTCTGGAAACCAGACGTCCTGTTTTCTGTTGGCTGGTTATTAGTTGCTCTTTTGCACTTACTTAATTTTCCCTTGGCATTTTCCAAACATTGTGTGATTTAGACTATGTAAAATGATGGCAACTGAACCTTGATCCCGCCTTTCCCTTTGATGTGTGTCTTGGCATTAACTCTGAATGGTCATCAGGATATGTTCTATGTAAGTCTAGAAGGCTATGTGTCTATTCTACCATCTTACTAAATAGTTCCTTCATGTGGACTTGATATTCAAACAAAGGTTGTAGGTCTGGAATGTGACAGTGTGGAGGGCATGTGAGACAGGATCAGGAGTGAGTGGTGGGTGTATAAATAACTATTTAATAATTGGAAAAGAAAACAAGGTCTGTTGCGAGAGTGCCATGGTACTCAGCAGAAAGCACACATGGTACTTACTGTGTGCCTAATCTCATACTTCATTTCATTGTCCTGTCTTCAGTGCCACAGCTGAAAGATAATCTACCCAGTGTTTGTACATCTACCCATTGTTTGTATATTCCCTGGGCCTCCGCCCTTTCTGTGTCATGCATAATTAAATCCCTTCTCACTGTCGTGGTTCCTTGGGATTTCTAGCCATGTGCTGAACTGGGTTCTATAGTTAGCCAGAGAATGTGCAGCAAGGTGTTGGTCCTCAAATAGCTCTAGTGTCTAATTGCTGCCACCTGCCTGCTTCTTCTCAGGTTCTCCCATGATCCCTACCAGTCATCACTTTGTCAATGTAGGAGATGTGGACCGCTTTCCCTTTTTTTAGCCTGAGGCTTCAAGTTTTGAGTGTACTAGGAAATCAGATCCCAAACTTGCTGACTACATGTCTAGTAGGCCTAGGTACAGCCAAGAGGAGAAGCCTGTGAATTTCCTATAGTCAGATGCCTTGTGGGTACCTCTCTTGGCTCTTCAGGAGTACTCTGCTTTGCTATTACTCACTGTGTTGGAAAAGTGAAGTCTGATTCCCAGAGGCATGCTGCCGTTTGGATCAGCTGTAAGATGCTTGGCCCTAGCAGAAGACAGTGAAATCTTTGGGAGATAGGGACTAGTACAAGGCCCCATGGTCATCAGGTCTTGCCCTTGAATGGAATGGCCTAATCCCATTCCTGCATTTCTCTGTCTCTGTCTCTATCTTTTTCCTCTTTTGCTTTCTGACTTGTGTTGTACATTAATTTTTTCCCATCACATGTTGCGTGTTGTATCAACTTGACATTCTCCCAAAACAATGAGGCCAAGTGAAATTAGACTGGAATCTTCTCAGTTGTAAACTCACACCACCCTTTCTCTTTTATAATTTAATTATCTTGGGTATTTTGTGATAGTGGTAAGACACTGTCCAATACAATCACCATACAATTCATTCAATGAAGTGTCTATTTACTGGCTACATCAACTCCCACAGGGAGAATAAACACTATTGAAGGTAAGTTCACAAGCACTTTGCTGCTGAGATTTTCTCCATCTAGACTCATTGGACCGATTTCTCTCCACCCAATCAGTTCCCCCACAGCCATTATGAAATAACCACTCTGAGACTTAATATTTATTTGTAATTGTTTGACCATTGGCTCAGGCTCCTTATTGGCTGGCTCTTTCTTAATTGTTAACCCATAACTATTAATCCGTGTATCTCCACATGGCCTTATCTTACTGGAGAATGCCTGGGAATCCCACCTTCCTGGTAGGTACACTGCGACTCTCCGATTCCACCTATTACCTTTCTCTCTTCCTGTTTGGATTTTCTGCCTGGCTAAATCCTGCCTGCCCATTGGCCAAAACAGCTTTATTCATCAACCAATAAGTGGACCATATATTCACAGCACACAGAAGGATATCTCCCATTACTTAGGGGTGCTTTGACTCTTTTCTTTGGTGAGTCCCATATTAGTATAATGGAGAAGCAACTTTCTTTACCCTAAAATACTGTAACCCAAAGAATCTCAGACTAGCTGTCCAGACAGAATAGCCCCTGGATGAGGGGTAATTTTATGTCATTTCTGGAGTTGTTTAGACTACTACGTTGCCAGTGACAGGAATGTGGAGAGTTCTTTGCACGTAACGGAACAGGCAGTTACTGATGAAAATAGACTTTTTTTGGACTCAGCTATACTGTAAGTCTGAGATGATTTAGAACAGTGCAGAAGCCTGTCCCCTGCCACTGAGACTCAATGTCATAACTCCACGAGTGGTTGTGAGCATAGCCCAGGAGCAAACGCACAGAAACCACCCTTCGGGCAGAATGTAGGGGCAGAGTCATGCATGGGTGACAGGCAACACCTAATGGGAAACGTGGGGGCATTCTCAGTCACATACAGGCTGGCATTTCCCATCTTCCCCTTGGGTGGGTTTGTAAGAGAACAGTCCAGTTTGAGATGTTATATTTAATTTCCACAGCAATGCTTTGGGGCTGGTGAGGCATTAAATATCTGAAAGCTAGGAGTAGAGGTGTTGCATGGGGGGAATGAGCTGGCCCTTCTCCTGGCAGGGGCGGGGCAGGGGGCTCACCGCCCAGGCAGCTAAACTTTCTGCTCCACAGGTTCAGAGTGGCAGCCGCTTAATAGCTTTGCTCAAGCCTGGTGTCTGCTTCTGCCGACTCAGCACAGTCAGCCCAGGGGACAGTCTGAGTTAGAAAAGGAAAGCAGGGCTGCCATGTCTGTTGTTTGAAATAATAAAAAGTGAAAGTGGCCCATTTGTTTATTTTCCTAGACAATAGAATGTCCCGCCGCCAATAGCTCAAGAGCACCACGCCCCTTTCCCTGCAATAACTCTGATTTGCTTTTTCCCAGAGGTTATCAAACCCACTGCCACCTTTCTGGGCAGAGGCCCAGCCCTAGCTGGCTGGAGGCTGCAGCTGAACTTTGCAGCAAGTTTTGTGAGCCACCGAGCCTAGGGTGTGAGAATAATGACAATCATACAGCAGCTGTAATTACGGAGTTGGCGTCTTCTAGCCCTGTAATAATCTCCTGAGTGTACAAGGGCCTTTCAGAGTTCTTTGCAGCGTGACAAGGGACTCGAAGTGGGCAAGGTGGGCGGGAAGGGGCTTGGGTGGTTGCTGAGAGTAAGGGAAGTTGGCTGTGGGCTTTGGGGACCTGAGAGCTAGACTCCAGCTATCCATAGGCTGCCCTGGAAATTACTGACTTTTCATTTTGTTTGAAAGGTATGGGTTCCAATTATTTGCAGCCCTGCCTTTGAGGACCATAATTTCACTCCTTGAGTGCACATCACATGAGGCAAGGGGAAAGGGGGTGAGGAAAGTGCCAATTTGGATGTCTTTTGTATTTTCTGGTGTGTGTGTGTGTGTGTGTGTGTGTGTGTGTGTGTGTGTGTACACGCGCACTTGGCAGACTTTCCCTGCGGTGTACATAAAAGGCATGTTCTGTTAAGAAATCTGGCATATAAATGCTGAAATCATCAGGAGGTGCCCAGGAACTCTGAGGAGCCCACAGCCTGTTAAAATTTCATCTGCAGGCAAAATCCATGAAGCAAACACCATCTTGACTTGCTTTAGGGTGTCTGTGTGAATGCTGGAGTATCTAGATTAAAAATCTGTTTGCTTAAATATCTCTACTGCAGTCCTCTCTGACTCCCTCTTTGCAGTTAAGTGATCACATTTTATAGTTTCTGATCAGCACTGAATGGCTGCCTGACAACAGAGGGAGAGACTGACGTTCCTCGTGAACCACAACATCATAAACTTCCTCTGGAGGTGTGATCACTCCTTTTCGTTCTGTGCTCGTGTTTTTCCCAAGTGCTTTCTGCCGCGTTACACTGTTCGTATCTAAGGGGCGGAGCACTCACCAGTGTTGGTTAAACAGAGCCCTGGCTCTTTCTGCCGTGTGTCTGTATTTGTGTTGCTCCTGGCTGTCATCAAATACCTGCAGGAAGCAACTTGAGGGAGGAAAGATTTCATCTGGCCCACGACTCAGGGGATGCCATCCAGCCTGGATTAGAAGGCACGGCAGTGGCATTGGTCCTGGCCATGGCAGCAGGTGACTGCTTTCTCACATCTCTGTGGATCAGGATACAGAGAAAGGGAAATACTTAAAAGGATCTCTGTGTTTCCTTTTTATTCAACATGAGAACCCAGCCCACATTCAGGATTGACATTATGCTCCTCAATTAATCCTTTGGGGGAAGCATATAGACACACTCAAAGGTGAAGCTCACTAACTCACTAACATCCCAGACATTTCTTAATCCCATCAAGTTGACACTTGTAATGATCAATGACAGAGCCTGCAGCAGGGTATGTGTTCGAGGCATCCATACTCCAAGCCAGACTAACTACCCAGGATGATGGGACCTGAATGTGTGTCTCCATGTGGAGTCAATAGGCATGTGAAACCCACAATCCAACCTTCATCGCAATGTCCCACACATTGATTTCATCATATATTTCCTAGTCCCGTTTTAAATCATTTTGCTTGTTTTCCTAGACCTACAAGGGGGAACCGGTCCCATGGGGATTTACAGCTTCTCAGAATTGAATGCTGGGTGCAGAGAGAGAGAGAGAGAGAGAGAGAGAGAGAGAGAGAGAGAGAGAGAGAGAGAGAGAGAGAGAGAGAGAGAGAGAGAGAGAGAGAGCTTGAGCCAGTAGGGTCTAAACCACACAGCTGTTTCGTATCTGAGGCTCCAGTCCTGCTCTGTTACTCCCTAAATACATCTGGGAATTCCTTTCAAATTCTGGACTCTGAAAATTTGAGCCTACTTTAATTAAAAATAAAACCAGGAGATTGACAAGACATCTCGGAGGGTAATGCTGCTTACCACACAAGTTGATGACCTGAATTCAATCCCCAGGAACCCACATGAAGTGGGAGAGAATTGACTCCACACATGTACCATGCACCATGGCATGTGCAGGTGAACACACACACACACACACACACACACACACACACAATTACAATAAATAGAATGTAAAATGAACCCATGCCATGTGGAGCTGGGCAGGTGGGTGGAAGGATCTGGAAATCTAGGGCAGCCTAGTGTTGGGCACTGTGGGTTGACCAGGAGCAGAGTAGAAATTGTACCATGCTGATTCAGGTTTGGCCATTCAGCCTGGTTGCGTTATTTCCTTCTTGAGCTGCTATTGTGAGTTTGCCTAAGTTAGGAACAAACAAGAAGGAGAAGAGTGTGAAAGGATTGGTACTGAGCCTTTTCCACAGTGGGAAGGATCCTGCTCATTGTTTTATATGTCTTAGCCTGGTTTTTTGCTAGTGTTAAACCTTAATGGATTTTAAACTATGCATTCTGCATAAGAAGTGGAAACTGAGGTTTGCTGCAGTCGAGGATCCTCCTTTGGGTTCATCCATAACTTATTCTGTCACTAGGCATTGAGCCTAGGCATCCTAAGCTTGGCTCTTCAGAATAATTTTGCCTCATGTTGACCTGTCTGCTTCCAGGCATTTCTCTCACTTCATGTCAGTCTCTGTCATGTTTTAACCTTTCTCCTCATGTTGTACCCAGTAAGCAAGTAGAACCACCAACCTCTGACTATTTTATGTGCTTGATACCATGAAGCCCTCAACTATCCATTTATCATGAATATTTCTCCATTGGTCTTACTTTCTTACCTTCATGAGTTTGTGCATGCACCCAACTACTTTCTTGGAAGGGATCTCAAGTGGTCACTTAAAAGGGCATGTTCTTACTGTGGTATCTGCTGTAACTCCTTTCAAGGCAGCTTGACAGCCATGGCTGGATTTTGGCATCTTCTGTTCTGGCTTCCTGCAGAGACACACATTGGGATCCCTAGCTAACAGTGTCTTGGGGTCACCTGTCATTCTCTTCCCCAAGAGACCAGTGTTAGA
Organism: Mesocricetus auratus; assembly: GCF_017639785.1. NCBI lineage: Eukaryota > Metazoa > Chordata > Mammalia > Rodentia > Cricetidae > Mesocricetus > Mesocricetus auratus. The sequence continues at coordinate 9,220,480 of NW_024429200.1, forward strand.
GTTCATGAGTCAAGGATGGTAGTAGAAATAAGCTTTGCCAATTCAGAATTTATTGATACACATGCCTCCTCTTTGAATTATATGTGTGTATATACATTTGTGTGGTAAGATCCTGATCATATAGTAAAATGAAAAGGACATTGAAATTGAAGGAAGTGCCACTGAACCACTTCAAATGATAGCACACATTCAGATACACAGATGTCAGAAGCACTGGAGGAATTTATCCAGTGACACATACAATTGAAGTAAAACATTGTGCTTTACTAGAACATATCATTAGGGGGAAACTAGCGGCATATCAGGAGTCTGGGCCTGTAACCAAGACAACAAAGATGGGAGAGGATCAGACACATGATGTACAGAGGAAGAAAGGAGAGGCAGAAGGCAAGAGGAGCAGGCCCCAGCTGCTGTTACCCCCTTACCTGCTGGGCTTTTCACTGCTAGACTCTCAATTGAAGGAAAATAGTACCTAGGGGTTCAATAGAGAGAAGGACCACAGCAAGGATGGAACCAGGGAAAGGCTTCATCCCTGCAAATTGCTGTGACTTCCTGGGCCACTTTGATGGAGAAGGCAGTATCAGTTGAATTGAGTCATAGTGGACCTCTTGGTGCTTTCACTACGGCTCTGATTAGAGTTTGCTTGTTCTTAGGATCTGTCTGAATGTGACACCAGGCTTGCTTCTTGCTGATGTCATAGTGGTTTTCCTAGGAACTTTGGTTTATTGTAAAAACACCCATAATGGCTTTGTAAGCACTTTTTCCCACCCTGATTTCAGACCCTCTATCCTGGCCCATGAGACCCAAGCATGTTGATCATCTATAGCTGTGTAAAATATTCCCCAAGCCTGGGAGCATGACACCTGGACTGTTGTAGGCATCTTATCTATACTGTGGGTTAGTGCATGCACGTGTGTGTGTGTGTGTGTGTGTGTGTGTGTGTGTGTGTGTGTGTGTAAGCACTTACACTCCTGTGAGTGTGTATTGTCAAAAGTGATACTGCTAAGATGCCTTTGGTATACTTCTAAAGATCTGTAAGACAATAACTTTACTTTGGTCTTTTTAAAACAGTACTTTTTATTAAGCCTTTGAGAATTTTTTGCCATGTATTTTGAACATAACCCCTTATAACTCCTCACATGACTTCCCTCCCATTCCTTCCCACCCAACTTTGAGATTTTGTCTTTATTTGGTTTTTCTAGTAAGTTACCAAAAGTTTCCTGTGATAATTAAATTCTGTCTTCCCCACAGAGCATGGAATTTACCTGATTTCTTATGAGGGAAAAAAAAAGATTCACTTACTACAGGTGTTCTTCTTGATGGGCAAATAGACTTTTAAGAAGTTACGTGTGATCATGATCATATTTAAACGTGTCAGGGTAGCATATATACATGCATCTGTTTACATACATTTTCTTCTCAATGCTGGAGGCTGAACCGAGGGCGTTGGGCATAGATAGTCAAGCTCTCTGCCACTGAGCTATCTCCCCAGTCCAGAATATCTTATTTAGTGTTCATGATCAAATTTGTTCTGGGCCTTTCTCCGGTCATGCTGATTAGGAAGAGGGAAAGATGTTTATAAGCCTCACTCAGATGAGTCTTTCTTAGATCCAGTGAGGCTTAATTGAGCAGGATGGGATAAAGCCTGTGTGGACCTGACCTTGCATATAAATGGTCCTCAGTGCCCAGCTGGATGGAGCCAGTATGACTTCTAGGACACTGGACTCCACCCGGTATGGACAGGACTACTGTGGAAGGGATGCTGGATTCTGGCTGTACTAGCATTGCTCCCTTGCTTCAGCTAGCCTCTGGGCTTCTTTACCTACTGACATTGGTGGGTTTTTGGGTGGGAGAATGTAGATTCATTGAAGGAGCCAGTGAATTTTTTAAAAAATGAATAATCCATTTCTAGAATTAATAGCCTTGTGATGAATCCATGTTATCAATTTGAATTTTTATTTAGTCACATCTTGATTATGCAGAAATTACAGGAAATAAGCTTCAACATTTGTAGCTGAGCTTTCTTTTCTAAAAGGAATGTGTTATCCAGCAAAATAAAATAAATTAAAAAGGGTGTGCTTGCTTTCTTCAAACGGAAAACACAGCTCATTGATATAGATGACATTTTTTTTCTTGTTGTATAGAAGCACCTTCCTACATGAGTACACAGGACCACCAAATTGCCTGAGGAGATAGGAATCCATGCAGGTTGAAAAAAACATATATTTGGGGATTGATTCTACGTGGTTACTGTTTTTGCAGCATCTGTCTGTCCAGTTTTGTAAGGGTGTATCAGCTAGCTTAGGCTATGTTAACTTTAGGTAAGAAATGACTCCTAAATTTAAGGGACTTTCAGCAACAAACATTATTCCCAGCTCATGTTCAGATGTACCTAGGATTGGTAGAAGCTTTGCTCCCCATTGTTGGGGACAGAAACTAAGGTCCTATGTGGGATATGCCAATCTCACAACAAAGAGAGAAGTAAGATACAGAGCAGCATGTCCTCTAGTTCACTGACCAGGTCAGTGTGAAGAGGAAGGCTAACTCCACCACAGGAAGGGGTTCACTGTGTATGTGGGTGGGGTGATGTGGAGGACAGAGAATGTTTGCTGGTACAGCTTGCTGTAAGTCTTACTGTCATGAACATCAGTCTTCAGGCTGGCAATAGCGCATTGGTCTATGATGTGCCAGGTATTTCTGGAGTTAAAGAACTCATGGTTAAAATTAGAGAAAATTTTTCTACAGGAGGGGATATGGCCATTGTATGTCATCAGCTCCAGATACCGTGTTGCAGGTATTTTTATTAAGCTGATTTCTCACAGCTTGTTTGTAATTTACGTGTTTGCCTCCTGAAACTATACTGAAATTGTTCATTTTCTTCCATTAGTCAGGCTCTGGGTGTTTGTATCTCCCCAAATTTAGTTTTCGTTGAGATTGAGGGTGTGTTCTGACTAAAATGCAGTGATTAGATTGTGTTCAGCAGATGTCTTTTGGATAACTAAATTACCCAAATTTATTGAATCATTTCTTTTACCTACAATTAAATAGAACCGCCCAAATTAATTTTTCCTGAGTAATGTAACTTGCAAAGATCCTCTTACTTTCCCTCTAAACTGCCTCAATTGACTGTGATTTCCAGAAATTCACTCTGGGTACCACTAGAACATTGTCCTCAGTGCTTGCTGCTGCCTTCCTGGGGATGGGAACCCAAAGTCAGTCAAGACCTGAACACAAGTCTAATAGCATTGGAAACCTTAGAGTGGAGGGAATCAGTCTGCAGTTTGAGGAAAGTGGACTTTTAACTCTTAAGTTGATTTCTTGGACTGCCAGATTTATTTTGCACAGCATTAATGATGCCCAAGGAAGCACCAAACAACGTTCATTGGGACACAAATTACACATGCTCACCACTGAGCCAATAACAGCACCGTGCGGGCCTCAGTGAGGACCACAGTTCTCTGGGAGCTGCTGCTCACTTTCAGTTTTGCTAGGAGGCGCCTTCTGAATCTTTCTGAGCTCTTCACATTTTCAGGTTAACACGCACATGCTTGTACATGCTTTCTTATGCATCAAGGCATATCTTTGCCCTACCCCCAACCCCAGGAGTCATCCTCATAAAAATGCACACGGACTTGACTAATACAGACCTACAGTCACCTGGTATAGCCATGTGACCCACAAATGCTCAGGACCACGCACAGACAACTCTCTGCGATTTAAGCCTGGGGCTAATGCCTCTGGCTTCTACCCCTCTTGGAGGCAGCCACTACTTCCCTTCTACACTCCCTGGGAAATTAGCAGCCCACCATCTAATCAGTTTACCTCTGACTCGAGCCCACTTTGGCCTAGAGATGATGACAGAGTACAGCCATTTAGCTGCCAAATGCTCTGACAATAGCCCAGATGGACAGCATCTCTGACATCGGAGTGGTTTCTTCCTCCTCCTGATTGGGGGAGGGGGTAATGGGTCTCCCACTTGGTTTTTTCAAGTGCTTCCTGCATCTGCCTTTAATTTTTGTGCCTTTTGCTTGCTGACCTCGCTTCCCAGCAGCCAGTCTAAGTGTGATTCCCATAATTAGCTTAGTGATAATTTAATCTCCCTGCTTTAAATTTGATTGTTTTTGAAGGGACTCGGGTCTGGGCATGGGGGAAGGAGACCTTTGCTTTTGAATGAACTCTTTCTCTGTCTCGAGGCAGAGGTGAAAGGAAGCAGTGGGTGGGTGGGTGGGATGGGGGACATGGTGACAGATGCTTGTGGCTCATGGGCAGACTCTGCACAGGAAGCTGGGATGGAGTCCATTTCTCTTTCTCTGTTGCTCACTCTCTTTGGGCTTTCCCTCTCTTTGTTCTAATCTCCCCCCTGGAAGTTCAAGGGCACATGACTATGCTCGTACACCACACACCGAGCTGTTAGCGGTTCAGAAGAGCAATTTAAACATGGAAAACAAAGGCTAGGGCTGGAGCATGAGGGAAGCCTTGATTGATTTGATTTCACAGCATTGCATAAACTTTGTGTGGTGGCACATACCTGTAATCCCAGCACTTGGGAAACGGAGGCAGGAGGAGCTAGAGTCTAGTCTCATCTGAGCTACATGAAACCCTATTTTTTTTTTTTAAGAAAGAGCTCAAAATAGGAAAACAGTGCATTTCTTAGGTGCCCATGACAATTGTTCCCCAGGGAAGATAAAGAGCTGGTGTCAGTGAATGCCATCCTATTGCCTCCTGATTCTAAGACAACTCCAGCACATACCTAAGTGGCTGTTTGGTTGGGTCTGTGTCTGTGGTTGGCCTCACCTATGAACTGTTTATAGTCAAACCTGGCTGTTGTGGAAATTGTGTGATAACTGGGAAATCTCAACTTCTGCTTTGAGACAAATCGATTGCACAGATGTTCCAGGCTTTTCGTCTTTGTGATAAAGCTGCAGAATATTACTTATTTGGTGTATGTGTGCACATCTGTGGGTATGCATGTATGTGGGGGGAGTAGGTATGTGGGACAAGGCCTGTGGAGGAGGATGTCAGGTGTCTTGATGCTTTGGTCTCTGATTTATTCCCTTGAAACAGGGTATTTTACTGAGCCTGTTGTTGGTTTTTTGTTGTTGTTGCTGTTTTGTTCCTTTTTGGCTAGGTTAACTGACATGTGAGCCCTGAGATTGTACGGGGTTACAGATGTTCATAGCCACCATGCGCAGCTTTTACGTGGGTGCTGGGAATCTGAATTCAGGTCCTCGTGCTTACACACCATGTGCTTTTACCTACTCCCCAGATCCTGTAGAGTGGTTTTTTTAAATATAAAGCAGGAGGACAAATGTAATAAAGAGGATGTCGATGATCCCTGTGACTGACTTCAACCTCCACAGATATAAACAGCCATGTGAACTTAGGCAAGCTAGGGCAGTGGAGTGTAGAGTGTAGGAAGTCCCCAAAGATCAGCCTCTCCAGGGGAGTATCAGGTGCTCCTAAAAGATGCCTTAACCAGCCCTTGTGGCCTTGGGTTTTGGGTAGGGTCAACACATATGTGTGTGTATTCTAAGGCAGAAGAGGCGATGTGACTCAGCTGAGCAACCCTGGACCCCCTGTGAGGAGGTATTGAGCCTGAAGCCAATGACCTGGGAGAAGGAGACATGCACAGCCGCAGCCGGGACACCAGGCTCCCTCCTCCAACTTGCAACGGAAACAAGGTCCTAGATTCATGAGCTAACATTTAATTAAGAGAACAGAAAAAATATCTCATTTTGACTGCTTAAGATTTATGTAGCACAATCCACACCAATTTTATTTCTTCCCACAAAGCCCCAGGATCCCAGGTGGTGTGACCTTGGCTTAGTACTATGGCTCTGACCCCTTCCCCTTTCTCCCATGCCTGACCCTATGAGCCCTGGCATAAATGTCTGTCTTAGTGTTTGTCCTGGCTCTGCATCTTGTCACTTTCCTTTGCAGCTTTGTCTGAACTCTTCACCTGCAAAAAGATGCTGTCCACCCCGTTCTCATGACTGAGGAACTTCCCTCCCTTTTGTGACAGCAATGCTAACACCACCCGTGGGCAGTCACCCCAAGTTCTCAGTGTGCTCTGATTTCTCTAATAGCCCCTCAATTATGTGTCCTGGGTGTTTCCCAGGATGGAACTGACCAGACAGGTGGCCTTTGTTGTTGGGAATTGATTTCTTCTAATGTGACTTAAACTGACATGGGGGTGGCCCTGGTGTGTTTAGATGGAAGCGTGGCCTTTCTTATGTGACAACATTTATTCCCCGTCACTGCCCATCACCTTTAATAGCATAATATGGATTGTGCTTTTGGGTGGAACCTACCTTCTGCAAGTAGCTGTTCATTTTCACATTTAGAAGTCTGTTTCCTTCTTTGTTTTGAAAGAGTCAAGTCCATTCTCCTGTGATACGTTTATGCCACCCTCCACCAGAAAGATTTGCAGGGTGCTGTCCCTTGTTTACTGAGGTAGTGGCCAAGAAACCTCACTCCAGGCAAAGTACCTCCCTGGCACTGCCCCTGTGGGCAACTTTTGGGTAATGCTGGAGCCCCTGTGGATGGTTTCCTCCAGGATCATCAGGGCAAAAGTCTAACAATGACATACACTATGAAACCTTGAGGGAACTGACCAACAAGTCACCAGCAGGGCAAGCCAGAAACCCCAGTGCAGAGTCACAAACAGGGAGGCTTCTGCTGGTGGAGGACCTGGGATTTGTACTTGTGACAAATTTCTATACTTTTCTGCAAAGGACAAAGATGACCCTTGCTGGGCTTTGGTCTTTTTGGCAGGAGACAGAGGCAATGAGCTTCCAGCCCCCTTTGCCTTCTACCCACTGTTGGATCTATAAATATTCACTGCATAATGTCCTGATGGGGTAGGAAGGGATGATCTGGGACATTGGCCATGACTCTGCAGTGGGAATGCTTGGCCTTGCTTGGTTTCATCTGGATCTCAGTGCTGATATCTGTGGACTTGCTGTGAGTTTTCAGCACTGTGTGCCCATATCTGGGAGACCCTGGGGAAAAACAGGGTATCCTTGTCTCCAGTCCCTCAGCCTGCCACCTGCTGGACACACTCTGGCCAGTGCTCCTCATGGGTTTAGTGTACCTCTACAGGGAACCTATGGCCTGCCACCTATGTTGTAGGGGCCAGTAATGTCTGTCTCTTTCAGATTGTCCAAGTGATGTTTCCCTGAGCACTCTCAGGCCTTGAGGCTGTTCTGCAAGATGAGATCATTGGTGCTAAATTTATCTCTGCTGACAGCCCAGAACCGGGTTCCAGGGCCCCTGCCTGGCTTGGGAGGTAGTCAGCTAGGAGGGGGATGGACCAGTCTCTGGAATGATCTGCCCCAGCTTTTGCTGTGGTCACTGTTGTCTGGGAGAGGAGCTTGCTTTCTTCCTTACACAATCGACCCCCTGTCCCCCCGTCCTGTTATTTCCCCCAGGATTCTGTGTGTCAGAAATGTGCTTTTCTGCCCACAGCAGGTCTTGGCAACTTAAAGGGTCAGTTGGAAACTCAGGTGAGAAGAAATTGAAAAGATCCTGATGTAGGAGGGAAGGGCAGGTGTGAGGGACCCACTAGAGATGGCTAATGCATGTTTAGAACACGTGACCAGGATACAACATTGAAACAAACAAGCAAGAGTCAGAAAGGAAAATATTTCTGAGTAAGGCACTATCTAGATTTGCACTTAGAGAGACCCTTTCTGCATTCCAAGAAAAATAAATGAAAATATGGGGGAAATTTGTTAAAAGCAGGAATGAGGGAAGGGAAGTGAATCTGTCAGGGAAGAAACACCAGGTTGGTCCCAGACTTCTTGGGCTTCTGGGAGATAACAGAGCAGGTTAAAGTTAGTTTCTGTGAGCTTTTCTGCTGCCTGCGGGTGCTAAGAAACTCATGTCCACAGAAGTGGTGTTGGTGCTTCTTTGACTCGACAATGCTGGAAATGCTTCAGGTGTGTCCTGCTTCATGGTTCCATATGGTACAGAATGTTTAAGAATCTGAAAATTAAACAAGCACACAAATAACAGGGGAGAGAGTGCCAGCCAAGGTGAGCCAACACACACACACACACACACACACACTTCCTGCTTTGTTTTGTTATCATGGTGTCCAGTACAGGCAGGGTGAGGATCTGGGTGAACCTGGGACCAAAGGGGCCAAAGGACAGCTCTCTTTGCCGTCCCCCTGTCCCCAGCCACTTGTGGGCTATAATTTTGACAAAGAATTAGATCTCCAAGGGTCCCTGGAATTGGTAATAAGAACTAGTGAGTCCCTCAACAAGCCAGAGTCCCATGAACTAGAGGGGAAGATAGGACTGTGTTCCCTAGCTAAAGGAGAGCTGACTTTGGGGTCATCCCTAGGAGTTCCCCAAGAGGCAGAAGAGCTTTCCTGCCAGGAAAACCTAGTCAGTAGTACCTTTGGGGAGTCCAAGGACAAGTGGAGGGTGGGACCTGCCTCGCCATGGACCAGCAGTGTGCTACTTTGCTAATGCCGTTAAAACATATTGCCAGCAGTTGCTGAGTTAAAGCAAATATTACTATCTTACTGCCTGGAGGTCAGACACGTGTGTCATTGGGCTAAAACCAAGGTACTAACATGGCCTCATTCCTTTCTAGAGGTGCTTGAGGACAATCTGTTTCCTCCCCTTTGGCAGCTGTTAGAAGCCCTCACATTATTTGGCCAGAGCCTTCCTGCTCCATCCCTAGAGCCAACATCATTGTGCCTCTTCCTCTGTCTTCCGTTGTCATGGCTCCCTGTGACTACAGCCAGGAAAAGGTCTATGCTTTTACACCCTGGTGTGTTCTAAGCATATCGATAATTTAGGGTACTCTCTTCATTTCAAGGTCCTTAAACTTGTCACCTTCCAAGTCCCTTTTGACATGTTAGGATGTAGACATCCTTGGGATTGTCATGGTTCTTCTCCCCACAACAGAGGTTCTTGTAAAGTCCATGCAGAATTGCCAGAGAGACAGTGAGGTTGGACAGCTCGAAGGATGCCATTGGGAAACAGATACAGACAGTGTGGCAGGTTTTTACAAAGATGGAGAATCCTGACCAATATTTTGTGGTTCCCAAGGAGAGTGCTTGTGGTTCCCAAGCCTCTGGAGCATCAAACCACTCCAGATGAAGCATTGGCACTGGTCTCTTTCTTGGGCACTGAGTAAGAGGACCCTCCTGCCAGCCCCTCAGTTTCTTTGACTGGACGTTGGCTTTCACTGTATGCAGGATTGAAGACTTTCTCTTGGTGCCAGAGATTGCAGAATGAAAGATACTAGGAATCTCACCATGGTGTGGATTCCATAAGACAGCGAGGCTTTGGGTACTCTGCCTGTAAGGGCAGGTTCTAGAGCTCCATGGAAAGATCTGGGGTATATAGCACCAGCATGCAAGGCTGGGAGTGACAGCTGCAGGAGGTCTCACCACCCTCAGAGGGAGTCTCCACTGACCTTGGTTATTTACTGTCAAGGGAAACCATGATGTCCTGGGTCATGTTGGCGGGCTCTGTTTTCATTCTCTTCCTCTCATTTCCTGGTACCACTGCCATCTTGTATTAACAGTTACCGCTAAGCAAGACACGGCTTACTACATCACTTTTGGTTCTTGTGATTTGAGGTGGACAGACCACGTAGAAGGACTTGTGCATGAAGACTCTGTATGAGCGTGTTGGAACAAAGACTGAGGGTCGCTTTCTTACTGACAGTGCGTCCTCTGCCTGGCTTTTCAAACCTTGTTGTTGAGCCCTGTTGGGGATGGGTGAGTACGCCAGACAGCGGTGGAGGTAGACTTTCAATCACTGAAGTGAGGACCAACTCTGCCAGCAGGTGAGCAACTGAGGCTGGCTCTGCTGTAGAGGCAGAAACCACTTTTAATCTCTCAGGGCTGGGGAAGGGAAGAGAGGAGCTGGGAAACAAAACCAGCAAGCAGCTGCTGTCTGCTGGGTCTGGTGCCACCAACACCTCCCTTATACAAGCACAGCCTAAGGACTTCACTGCAGCCCTGTGAGGGGAGCGGGCTTGCTCCAGCTCTCCTGAAGAAGAAACTTTATATCCACGGCAGTCATGTACTTCCTTGAGCACAAACTTCAAGACATATGTTCTTTTGTGGACAGTGTGGTAGAGGAGGAAGGGGATTCAGGGCTCAGTATGGCTTTACATTAAATACCCACTTCTTATAGATAAAATTTGGAGTATATGAGGAAGCTGTTGGTACCAATACCTCAGGTAGACTTCCAAGCTGGATGCTCTGGGCCTCTCGGGGCTTTCTGAGCTCCAGGGAGGAGCCTTTTTCTCTCAGTGCTGGCTGAAGGCCCGGGACTCTAGCCGTGGGCTTCTGTACGCACAAGATTGAGTATGCTCCATCTCGGTCAGGCCTATGGAAATGAGCAGCTGACATGTTATGTAACTCCTTTTCTGCTCAAATGTGTAATAGTGTGTGCATAAATAGAGGGTACGTGTGTGTAGGGGGGTTGTTCCTGGAAAAGCTTCAGGGGACCTGACTGCCATTTATAGCCACTTATTCTCAGCCTTTCTCCGCCTCTCCTCTCCTCCCCTCCTGCTTCTGTCACTTCTATAGTAGAAGGTACAAAAGCCCCAACCCTGAAGGGGGCCTTACAAGCGTTGTTGGCACTCCTAGTCACCTCTTCCATTTTTTTTTCCACATCACCTTGAAACTTCCCCATTTGACCTGAATTCTTTCGGCTGTGAGGTTTGATCATTTTTTTCCTCTAGAGTTCACAGGGATTGAACGCACATGTCATTAACACTATCTGGAACGACAGTTTGCCCAGAGTGTAAGAGATACGTGTATGAACATTAGTGATGTCACCAAACAGGAGCTGCCCTTTGAATTTCGAGCACCATGCAGTGTGTGTGCACACATCGCTTAGCGCCTCAGCAGATGGGAGGTTCAGCTTTTTCCAGCTCTGGCATAATTACTTCAGGGCCGTCTTAGGCCCAGTTGAAATGAGGTGACCAAGGTTTGTGCCACTTTTTCCAGAGTTAAGGAGTAGAAGAGACCTTCCTAATTCAGTGACGTGAAGACCTGTCAGAGAACACTGAAGTGCTCGAGGAAACCAGTGAAGCAATCACTTGGAGGCGTGTGCACACGACCACGTGACAATGGAGTAGTGGCCGTGTCTAATGGTGTTAATAGGAACAGGTGTTTCTTGAGGTCTGAGAGATTTGGAGCACCTTGACATTACAAAGGCGTCTGAGGGGTCCATGGCCGAGAAGCCAAACTTCTAGTAAGCCCCAAATAACTGCACTCCTTGGACACCACTGTTCTGAATAACAAGAACAACTGAAGTATTAGAAAACCCCAAACCGCCTTCTCTCATGCCACCTATGTGGACATTCTCCTACGACCTCATAGAACTAGGCTGAGAGTCTCCGTCCCTGCGTCCAGAATCTTTTCAGACCATGGGCAGTCACTGTTTCTGATGTCTGTGTTGATTTCCCCACTGTCTTGAAGTCCAGCACACATTTGGGAATTTTACCTTCCAGGGAGTCTTGGTGAGTATAGCTGATCCAGGCTTGGGAGTCGCAGATCCAGGAGCCAAGTTATGTGAAACAGGGACATCCTGAGACCAAGGTTCTTCACACGCTCCTTGCAGGAGATAACAAATGGCTCTGGGTTGGCCCGGGGAAGAACCCAAGCCCTTGTGTAGCTTTTGCTTATAAGAGAGTGTGGCTAATTAAGCCTTCTGAAAGGAACGCAAACCCCATGGCCTCTGCATTGTAGGTCATGTCCCCTCCTACCATACCTTATCCCAAGACCAACCCCCCTGCGGAGCTGTGGGATGGTGGGGCCCTTAAAACAGCCTACTCCTTGATGAACCAGGAGCCTGCCAACTCTTGCACACCAGTAACTCCTTAGGCTGTCTCACATCTTCTTCACGTGAGGAGGCAGCAGTGGGTGGCTTACCGGACAGGGCTGTTTAGAGAGCTGCTAAGGATTTCAAAGCCACCTAAGAGGCAAGGATGGTGAGTGTTTGCCTAAGATGTTCAAAAGCATCCGAGACAAGTGATTTCCTCCTACAGAAGCCTCCTGATAAGCCAGGAAACCCAGGAAGCTGTGAATGGTCAATTACGTCTATGGCCATGCATTACTCTCAAGAGACGAGTCACACAGAGAAGGTTGTTTTGGGGTGCTGTTCATACCCTCTCTGTTACCATAGCAAGTTTACTTACGCCTTCTCATTAGCAGGCTGAGCCAAAAGGGCCCTCCAAAAAAGGGGTACTCTGACCTCTGTGGTGAACGTGTGTCTCGGTCTCACTAATCATACATACTGCCCTGAGTGATTTGCATGTGTTAACTTGCTCTGTGCTCAAAACAAACCTACAAAGTAGATATACTTGTTATTACCACAGGCCTTTGAGGGCACTGAGGCCCAAGAAGTTAAACAGCCAATATAAGCCACATGGGTGTAGCAATGCAGTGTGGTTCAAATGCAGGGTCTAGACAGAGTCCAGGCTACATCCTGTCACACCCCGTTGGGCTGAGGAGGATAAGAAGACCTGTCCAAGGCCTGCAGCTTCTAAAAAAATGTCAAACATTCCCTCTCTTTAGGAATTACCACCCACTTGACTGAAGCTGGTCCCTTCTCTCACATCCTCCTTGCCCCAAGGTCTTCCATAACCAAGACCATGCCCAATGTAGCTGAGGAGTGGCTTCTAGCTGTTCTGTCTCATGGGGAAAAGTTGGACTGATAAATGTTCTCAAGATGTTTCCCATGTTGAGGCCAGGGCTAAGGGTGGTGTGGTGACCTGTTGTGACCCAGATTCTTTCTAACCCAGTTGTTCCCAACCTTCCTAATGCCGCAACCCTTTAATACAGTTGTTCTTCGTGTTGTGGTGACTTCCAACTATGAAATTATTTTTGTTGCTACTTCATATGTAATTTTGCTACAGTTACGAATCATAATGTAAATATCTGATATGGGGTCGTAATGCACAGGTTGAGAACCACCGTAACCTCTTTGAAGCTGTGATCTTAGGCTCCAAGATGGCATCCATGTTTCTCTAGCCTTCTCTTCCCAAATTTGTGGTTGTTTTCCAAAGCTGTAGACAGGTTTCTGGGGCCGCTCTAACTGTTTTCTCCAACTTCCTAGGAAAGGATTGTCTCTTCTGGGTCTTTCTGTGTTTCATTTTTGTTTTCCCACCACACCTGTTGGGTCTCCTTCCAAGCCAAGTCTGAGAAGGTGCTTTTCTCATCTGGGCTCCTGTGGTTTAAGCTGACCAGCAGTCAGTCATGCTCTCCTTGATCCTAGAAGAAATAGAAGGACTTAGTCTGTGAACTAGAAAACTCTTTGTCCTCAAGTATAGTGGCCACATGCCCAGAGAAGCTCTAGGTGCTGTTATCGTAGGATAATAGTTTTCTCTTAAGGAAACATGGTTGTTTGGGTGGGTGAGAAGGCCCTCGGATGACTTTTCTCTATCGAGGAACTAAAGGCCTCTTTCCCTAGACTTCCTTTGGACATGGCCCTGATTAGCCTTAGGACCAAAGATTATGAGACTTTTTGATGAGAGAACCTTTTCTTCCTGTAACATCTTATCTGGAAGCTAGACATAGAACTAATGAAAGTAATTTCAAGTTCAGGGGGCAGATGGGAAGGGGCAGATGTTTTCAGAGGTCTCTCTTTGTCTCCCATGAAATCCTCTACCCCAAGACTTTAGATACCTCAAAGAGCTCAAAGGACCCCACACAGCACAGGCCTTACCTTAACATACCCCCGTAGGAAGTGGCATTGAGTCTCCTGGTGGGGCTGGCTTAGCTCTTGGTGATTCCAACCAAAGACAAGTCATCTGTTCTTTCTCCCAGCTGAATCCAAACTGTGAGAAGAGACATCTGCTGGTGACTTTTGTCTCGAAGCAGAGATGTTTCTACCTGAGAAACATCCCCGAAGACCCACAGGTTAGGGAGATACGATTGTTGAACATGAATTGTGGTCAGGACCACGAGCAAGGTCTACTGACCTTGACCTGGGAAAACCTGTAGTGCTGGAATTCCATGGGTCCTGCTGAAAATGAGGATCTCATGCACTGCCATTGTCATTTGGGCCATTGGGGAAAAGGTCATGTTGGCAAGTATATCACTATTGTCACCAGACCTCCAGGGACCTACTCTTACATTTGAGTGGCAGGCTACAGCTGGCCAAGTTCTTCTATGTGACTGGGGGCCACTGGTCTTATTCACCTTGAGGACAAGGAATCCAACTGAGAGAGGCTACCTATTCAAGCTGGCCACAGGACTGACCAGTGCTCTCATGGGTGCCCATGAGCAAATCCTCACATCCCAGGTCCATGACTCAGAACAGAACCATCAGAATTTCTAGATGGTTCTCTGTCCTCCCCTAAATCTCCCATATTCATGCTTTCCTTACAACCCTCTGTGGGTAAGGCAGAGCAGACTCTTCCAGAATATATCTCCATTGTTATAGTTTGCATGTCGGCACCACGTGTATTGCTATTTTTATCCTGTACTAGAAACTATTAAGTGGGGGGAGAAATGTTAATTGGTATTATTACAGCAAACTGTGTCCTAGTAACATCGAATTCAGAGGTAAGCTCCCCACCCCCTCCCCTGCCTTTTAGGCATATACAAGGATTTTGTTCATTTTGCTGACAGCCAGCACAGATTTTCTTTCTTTTTTTCCGATGCCGTGCCTGTTGGGAGAAGTATTCAGGACTCTGACACATACAGGGCAAGCTGCTAGGCCTCCACTCTGCTTAGGCACAAGGGAAAGGCATGGGGATACCAAGAATTGCCGTGTCTTTAAGTTCAGTTTTAGCCACTGAAACTAGACCAGAAGGAACAGCATGCCTGTGTGGGAAGCACACATGCTGTGTGGCTCACGGGGCCTTTGCGAGAGATTCTGGGGTGTTTGTGTCTTGTTTATTTTGGTAGTAGTGGGCATTCATCCTTCAGCCTTATGCACATGAGGCGCATGCTCTATCTCTGAACGATAGCCCCTCCCTTAGGGTGTCTATATTTATGATATAGCTGAAATAAATAGCAAGTAACCTTCATGGTGGTATTCCCCTAAGTCAGAACGAGGAATGGACAGACTGGAAACCCATGGTGAGAAGATCCAGGCATATTTCCTGAACTTCCAGAGGTCATATATGGGCTGTGCCCAGGACACCATATGTCCTGGCAGTTTCCTTTCTAGCTATGTGGCCTCAAGTGCATCTCTTTTTTTCTCTGGCTTCTGTTTCTTTACCTGAAAATACGACTGGCTCTACCTATGTCTCTGTGTGGCCAGTGGGTAGAGCATGTCCCACAAAACACAAATTAAAGGCTTTCTGGTGATTCTCTCTAAATTCTGGGAATCTCAAGCATGAAGATTTGCTGGGTGCATCAAGAGAAAGTAAGGTCTAAATTCTAATGCAGCATTGTTCACCGTCCGTCAAGCTAACTACAGAAACTAGCATCTTCCAAATTCTCGTCATCTCTTCCTCTTCTACCCAAGTAGATTGGTTTGATTTCTTGGTATCTCAAAGCCTTTTCTATATGTCAACTGTTTTTTAAAATGTAATGACAACATCATATATTGTTTGTATAGAACATTGAAACAAACAAACACCATGAAACAAGATAGCCTGGGAGACCACGAGGGCCTTCTGTGCAGCCGTGCAGGCTGGAGTTCAGATCTCAGAACCTGTGAAAGAAGCTAGGCCTCCCACAAAGGCTTGCCGCCAGCTCTGAGGGATCTGACGCCCTCTTCTGGTACAAGCAGGCATGTTCCCCACTCCCCACACACACATGCATACACTCTCTCACACACATAATTAAATATTTTTGAAAGTTAAAAATAAATAGCTCGAAATCCTACCATAATAAGATAATATTTATTATGGGTGTGTTCCTGTACCGCCCCTCCCATGAGCACGTACTTTAAATATAGCCAAAGGTGTGTATTAATGTTTTACTCACCACTGTTTACTGTGAACAGTTCCTCATGTGTACCAATGTCCTTCCAACCTGCAGTTCTTGACAGTAGTTGGCATTTCACAGTACACATCTTGCTTTGTCATTTGCAATCATCTAGTCTCATTTTTCTGTTCTTTTTTCGGGTGACTTGCTTCCTATTTCCCTTTTATCCCCATTCATTTTTGTTGTGTGGATTGACTGGGTTTTCTCTTCTCTCCCTCTCTTTGACTTGAACAATAGCCACCTATTTTAACTTAATTGTGATTACACTTACGTTTTTTAAGAGCACGCTTAAGCCCATATTCCCTCAGCATCCAAGAGACGCACACAAACCACACATTGTGATTTTTTTTTTGTCCGTCTCCAATTCTTAGACTATGATCTTTCTTTTAGGGCCCCTAATAGTAGTTTCATATCGTGGTAAATTCAATATTCATTCAACCATTGCAAGCATTGTTTTTGACATTTCTACATTTGTAATTGAAATCACACTAAGTGTTTTGACATCTCCACTAGACTATCATGGCTCATAGCTGTAGCACATTGTAATTCTCCACCTGTGGCTTCTTAATTTTGATTTGTCTCCTGGTAGATTGGCATTCATTATTAAGACCCCCCCCACTCTGTTCCACGAAGGAGATACAGGTAATAGAAATTTTAAGCTCTTGGCATCTGAGAATGTCATTCTGTTGACCTCACATGTAAATGAAAACACAGCTTGGTATTTTTCTTCTCTCAATGTTGTGAAATTGCTCAACTGTCCCTGAGCAGTGCGTACAGGGGAGAAACCTGGGGCGAGGTGGACTTTGATCCTTCTGTAGGTGGTCTTGTCTCTTTTTCTGTCTGAAGGCTTACAGAGCTTTCTCCAGCTATCAAAAACATGTTTCGGGATAAGTATGTGGGTTAACTTAATTTCATTTAAATATGTCCTTCTAGTCTGAAGCCTAGTGTTTTGTGTCTTCCCTGCAGAAAGGTCTTTGTTTGACCACCATTATCATTAAACCTTCATTGTCTTCTTTTGTGTTGTTTCTGTATTGGAGGACTATGTGTGTGTGTGTATGTGAGAGAGAGAGAGAGAGAGAGAGAGAGAGAGAGAGAGAGAGAGAATGACTCTATGTACCTTCCCAGGCTGGACTTTAAAATCACAGTGTAGTCCAGGCTAGCCTCAACCTCACAGAAATCTTGCTGTGCCAATCTTCTAAGAGTTGGGATTATGAACATGAGCCACCATACCCTGCTTGGGTGATTCTTTGTGTGGGTGTGTACCCCTGATTTGGTCACTCAGTTCTCTCTCTTCTCTCTCCTCACTCTCTCAGTCTGATTTGTGCATGTTTTCACGACTTGCTATCTTAGTGATGCTGTGATTTCAGCCGCTCATGCCACCTGTGCACCTTCCCCAGCTGCAGGTCCTTCCTCTAGACGGATGAGGCCAGATGACAGCTCATATTTGAATGTGCTCTGCATGTTGTTTGCATATTGCTACTGCTGTGGGGAGGCCAATTTCGAAACAGACTCTGGCCTTGGAGCTGCTAATGTTGACTCTCTGGCCTTTTAAAGGAAAAACTTGCTGACCTCTGTCCTAGGCCTTATTTACTTTGGCTTTATTTTCCAGACAGAAGTCCTCTTGAACTGTAGCAAAATATAAATAAGAAAAAACCCCAAACATTTTCTTTCTCTCCTTTTCCCCCTTATACTAACCCTACCTTGTTGACGATGTTTCCTGTGATACGCCTTTTTTAGCCCTAACATCTGTCTGCTCCTTTGGTAACTCTTTTCTGTTTGCTCAGCCTTAAGAGGAGAGGTTTGGTAAGTCTCTGGGTCTGGTGTGGGCTTTCTTTTCTGAAATGTTTAAATTTCAGTCTCTTTCTCTCCCTCCCTCCACCCCCATTTTCCTTTCTCTCTCTCTCTGTCCTCCATGCTATGCCTTTTCGTCCTCATAGTTACTAATATTTGAGACTAGCAGGGATCCATTCCTACCAAGTTAGCTAGGAAAGGAAGGCAAGGATGATGGAGGCACAGGGAGCCCATGGAGACACACGGTTTGGGGTTTAAGTCCGGCTCTTTTGTTTTGAAGGCCCCGCCCCCTTCCTCAGCAGAAGGCCGGCCCTCCAACTATCTGACTTCATTTGCTTCCCAAGGGGTGGAACCTAGCTCAGGGTTCTTCAACACCTACAATTCTAGAAAGACATGATAGGGAGGAGCTCTGGGAGGTAAGCTGTGCATACAGCTAATTGCTCCCCCCATGAAGTGATTTTTGAAGACATTTGCAGTATTTATGATTTGAGTCCTTTTTATATTGTGCTGTATTAGACACAGCCGTAAGGATTCTTGCTGCTGTTTGCTGCTATAAGTCACTTAGCGGGACTTTCAGAGGCAGGAGGTGGGAATGTCAAATGGACAATGCCTTGTGCACTTGCTGGTTTACCTAACTGAATACAAAAATGGGGCCTGTGCTTTATTACAGGCTCAGGTTGGGGGGTGTGGGCTGGAGCGTGAGCCCTGTGGCTGTTGGCTGTGTGTGTACACTCCGGGGTGGTGGGGGGTGGGAGTGGGGGGTGGTTGTGCAACAACATGACAGAAGGGTTAGGTTATGGGGAACACTTCTTGATACAAACATGAACTTGAAGATCAGAATCTTTTGCAGCTTAGCTCCAATGACCTGCCCTTCTAGAAGGGAGCTGTACTGCCAATGTCATCAGAAACAGCAGATAATTTAAAAATGATTTCCACTTGGTCTTGGGTGTTATATACTAAGTATGGAGGACACACCCCACTCCCATCAGGCTTCCTAACCCCTCCTGCTTGGGAGTTGCTTTCTGGCCTGTGCTTTCTTGGGCCTGAGATGAAACAAATCAGATTTGCTGACTCGAAGCCTAAAGGTCTGTGGGAGTGGAGAACAGTTAAAAATGCCTGAGGCAAAGGAACCGCTCTCAAGAGCCTTGGAGCTGGACCCTGTCAGTCTCTTCCCCTGGACATCCCTGACACCCTAATGTGCTTCACCCTGACAGAATCTACACAATCAGATCTGCTCTAGCCTGCCTAGTGCTCGTTGGCTTTTCCCAGAATTCCTCTCTGCACGCCAAGAAAATCTCATCGCTCCATTTCACAGGCACTGCCATTCAGTTCGCTTCTAACACCTCTTCAAGGAGAGAATGTGACCACAGACTGAGGTTCTGACATAAAGAGAGATGAGGGATCTTTTCCCCGATAAAACAAAACAAAACAAAACCAAAAAAAACCTCCCTGCTAAGAAACACTGTCAATAGCTACTGCTTAAGCATACACTTCATGATTCTTCATTCAATTTTTAAATTAGGGAGGGACTCTGCCCCAGAAGAATGGTCTGCACAGGGGAATTCCCCAAAGTAGTTTATGTCCTTGTTCAGACTGGAGCCCAGAGGGTCGGGAGCCTCCTGGCAGGGTGGTGGGAAGCAGGGTGAAGGTTGTACTGACTGTCTGGTTTGGTCGTGCCGTGTAAGTATACATGCTTCACTTAGACCTGTGTAGATGTATGTGTTTATGGCTCCTAAGTTGCATATTTCAGGGCTGTAATTGCATCCTGTGTCCCCACAACATTACAGACATGAAGGGAAAATGAGGGCTTTGCACGTTCATGGAGATGTAATTATGGTAATAGGCAGGCCTTGTTTGCTAAGCTTGTCCTGTGAGGCATTTAGCCCAGCTCTCTTGTGTGCGTGTAGCTTTGTGAGCGGATGGGCTTGGCAGAGGGACAACTTGTAAAGTTGAATTTCCTGGGCACCTTAGACAACAGTATTGTCATATTCATGTATGATCATGAGTACATCCCGAAGATATACCTTACTAAAACTTCACCCACTCAGTTCCTTCTAACCTATATCAGATCAAGGAACAGAACACTTAAATTGCACAGAAGTCCCTTCCAGTACCCTAAATTCCAGTCCCTACCCTCTGGGGGCAGTCAGCCTCCTGACTGTCCACAACTTTAATTTGCTTCACTGGCTATGTACTTAATCCTCATGGCACCGCGTGGGCTGGGCCACACACATGGTCTACTCTCCCATGTCTCTTGTCCTACTCTATGGGTATGAGGGTGATCTGTGCCATGAATGCATTTGTAGGCTGTTTAAATTCTCATTTTATTGCTGATGAGTCTTTGAATGGTTTGTGATTTTTTTCCTTATAGGAACAGAGCTTTCTTGATACCTCGTGTAGGTCTCCTGTGCAAGTCTTCTGGTGACATATCTACTGACTTCTTTTCTGGAACTGCAACACCCAGGAGTGAAATTGCTAGCTTTTGAGTGCTCAGTGCCTAAAAATGTTAAGATGTACCCTCTAGATGCTGTAGCAAGTTACCACAAATTTGAGGGCTTCAAACAACCCTCCCTGTATAATAAGACTGCCCTCTACTTCTCAATGAGGATGCTAATGGTTGCATTTAGGATCAGTGCAGCTAATATGAGGTAATCTCCCCTTCACCAGGTCCTCAACCAAATCATATCTTCACAAAGGACCATGTGGGGTAACATTCATAGGTTCCAGACAACAGGATTTTGATGACTTGGGGAGCCGTTATTCAGCTTACCACACAGGGAGGCAACATTGTGTCTTGACTTTTGCAGTTTCATTCAGGAAGCACACAACTACACCACCAGTCACTCAACTGTTCGTCCCCTCTTGATGTTTCTGTGGCATCACGGAAGAAGGTGATACTCTGGGCCAGGGTAGTGGACTTGAAGTATAGATGACTTAAGATTTCTTTCATCAAATTCTACTCTGCTTTTCTTAGTGTGACTAAAAATATCAAAGCACATGACACCCTGCATGAAATATGGAGCCTTGGATTGGGTCCTGGGACAGCAAGAGAGCATTAGTGGGTTCTGGCTTGGTTATAAAATGTCCCTCATAGGTTCACATGTTTCAACACTTGGTTTCTAGCTAGAGGTCTTGTTTTTAGAGGTGGCAGAACCTTTTGAAGACAGGGTCCACCTGGAAGAAGTAGGTTATGGGGACAGGGAGGGCCTTGGGGTACAGCGAGTACACTTACTGCCACACTGTGTTCTGTTCTTGGAAATGTGAGGAAGTAAGGATTTCCTCACACTTCTGCCAGCACGGTGGTCCTGCCTGCTGCTGTCCTTTCCCACAGCCATGACGGACTGTGTCACCACCCCCAAACCATGAGCCACGATAAGCCTCTCTTCTCCTAAAGTTGTTTCTCGTCAAGTATTTTGTCACAGCAATAAGAAAAGTAACTGAGACGGCGGGACATTTTCAAGTGCCTCAATAGTTCAGCTTTCAGTCATGCATTAATTTGACATGAACCATTTTCCTACATGTAAAATATTAGTACAAATTATTCTGTCTATGTGCAGGATAAGCAGCAGGTTCATGGATTGCCTGCCTTTGTAAGTCATTTCTGGTATTCACAAAAAGTGAATGAAAATCCCCAAAACCCTATGTATGTAACACAGACAACAAGGTCCAGTGTTCACAGAGGAAGTTGGGAGGGAGGGAGAAGAATGTGTCTTCTTGGTATCTCTTTACAAATGCATGACTCAGTTTCCCCTAAGGTCTTCCAGGGCATTAGAGTAGAGGTGGTCCTGAGACAGGAGTGGAGGGGTCCTTCTTGCCCACAACTTTTGGTTGACTCATGACCTCCTCCCTGGCTCCTCCCTGCTTTCCTCGTTGCTGTGACAGAATGCCTACCAAGGGTGTTTGGCTCATGGTTTTATGGAGTGCAGTCTCTCCTGGCTGCCAAGGCATGGTAGTAGGAGTTCAGGGCAGCAGTCAGGAAGCAGAGAGGGAAGCAGAATGTGGATGCTCAGCTGGATTTTCCCTTTTGTATTTAGCCTGGGACTGCAGTCCATGAGACGACACCACCCACATTCAGCGTGGGTTTTCCCCACTCAGTTAATCCCCCCTGGAAATTCCCTCACAGATGCACTCAGAGGTGAATCTTCTAGATAATTCTAAATGTGGTCAGATTGACAATGAGGGTTACTGTCACAAACCCACCCTTGTCGACTTGACGCCCAAACACATCACTTTTAACCGTAACATTCCATCCCTGGTCCTTAACGGCTCATGGACATCTCATAATTCAAAATGCACTTAGGAAGTTCCTTCTGAAGAGTCCTCCAGATCTTAACCATTCTAATATTGTCCAAAAGCCCCAGAGTACAGAGGCTCATCCGAGATTGACGGCACTCTCGTATGCATGAGGCAAAATAAATAAACCCTTCCTTGAGTTGCGGTTTGCTAGGTATTTGGTCACAGCAACAGTTGGGGAAGAAGCAGCGTTCTGCTCCCTCCATCCCCACCCCACTCCCACAGCCTATCGTGGGCTCAGTCTGTTAAGGGCTCCCCAGTGGCCTGCTGGCTCACGGCTGACTTGTTATCTTCTCGTCACACACTTATCTGGGCACGGTTAGAGCTCTGTAATAAAATTTGTCACCGACTTTAATCCCATCACTGTCCAGACCCGGTTGATTAGCCCCTCTGGTTGTTGTGGCTGCATTCTGCACCTCCAGATTCTTCTCTCTCAGGAAAGGTAGAGAGGGGGGCTCAGAAGGACTGCGGGCCTTAGGAAAAGAAAGCAGAGAAGAGGCACATCAGGACCCCAAAGCTGCCACGGCCTGTAAATACCAACAACTTCATCTCTCTCGTGCCCTCTGGCAGCCTCTCTTCAGGTCCGTGGTAGATGGAGGAGGTGGGTCTTGCCTTCGTTCTGCCAAAATCTTACACACTTGCTCTGAAGTCTCCGGAGATGGGGAGAGCGGTTAGTGAATGTAGCCAAGCAGGGGAGCTGAGGGTCGGGGGGACTTATCTTAGTCCACTAGGAACATGCTCCAGCTCCCACCAAAACCGGGGGGGCTCTCTGGACCACATTCCCCTCCCTTCCACTAGGCCACATAGAGTGTCCTGGCAGCCTTCTCTGCTTGCCTAACTCTCTTCACAGCTGCACATTCCATGCAGATTTGTTGCCCAGAAAGAGCGGGTGTGTGGAGAATGCAAAGTGGGGATTCTCCCAGGACGGCATTCACTCAGCAAACATACTGTGGGCACCCAGCAGATGTGCAGGCGGAGCCTACGTGTGTCACCTAGTGTGTGCACATGTGCATGCCTGTGAGTGAATACATTGGGGTTTGGCCTGTATCTAGGTATGAATATAGACAGTCCTTTAGTGTGTGTGTGTATGTGTGTGTGTGTGTGTGTGTGAGTATATATATATATATATATATGGATGCGGGTGTATATGTGTGTACAGGTATGTCTATGTATATGTACAGGTATGTGTACATGTATGTGGGGGTATGTATATGTGTGAATGCATATGTATGGGTATATGTATGTACATGTCTATGCATGTGAATGTATATATGTGTGAGCATGATTTAGTCTGGCACAACTCAACATGAGTTAGCTTTTCCATTCTTCTCTTTATTTTCTGCTTTGAGCACAGCAGCTGTCACCTGTCTCTCTTCAGTTCCCTCACACTATCCCTAGAGCCAGTGCCCCTCTGAGCCCTGGATAAGCCTGTTCTCTGGAAGGTAACATTCTATCTCTGCTGTGTAGGCCTCCAACCCCAGGCTTCCTGTACTCATCAGCACCTGTTGGGAGGGAAGCAGACAGCAGACTAGCCACTATGGCACCCCAGGTAAGGGCATTGCAAGTACAGAAAGATCGAGATGAGGCTGGAGATCACAGGTGTCCCAGACAGACAGCCTGTGCTGTCTTTCGGAGTAACCTGTCTCCTTGAGGCCTGGCTATCTTCATGGTCCAGCCAGAGTAAAGATGCCCTGAGCCTACACTGCAGAAACTGTGGGTAGTGGGCTACCCATATTCATCAGCTCAGGCTGCTTTAATAAAGAACCATGAACTACATGCCTAAAACACCAGCATGGTGGTTGTGGGGGTTGGAAGTCCGAGACCAAGCATTGCTGGTTTCTCTTAAAGCTTTTCTCCTTGGCTTCTGGATGGCTGCCTCATCTCCACATCTACTTTCTGTGTGTGTCTATCATAATCCTATTGGAAGATACCAGTCTTTTTAGATTAGGGTCTGCCCTAATTATTTTACGTTAACTGAATTACCTCTTTTAAGGCCATTTCCAGATATAGATATAGTCATGATCTGAGGCCATGGGCATTAGGGCTGCTATATAAACTTAAGTAAAGGACCGTATCCAGGCCCGAATCAATTTTTCGGTAGATCTTGTTGGTTGTCTTTCCTTCAGGCTTCTTTCCTAGCTGGCTTCTGTTAGTACTGGCACATGTGTCTCACAGAACATTAGCTCTTTCTAGATGTGTGTTGAGGAAGCTTTGGTCTGTGGCTTGCAAATAAACCTCAAAGAAAATGAAGAGATGTTGTCATTTTAACATTTATAGGACGTTGAGAAGGCAACGTGATAACAGACAAGAACAGGAAGTTTGAGTTGTCATGTGGCCTTTACAAAGTGTCATCACCTCTCAAAACATGTTTTCTTCTGCCATCAGGAAGGTTGGGTGAGTTAGTGTGTGGAGTACCTAGGATATGTCCTGGCACATAGTAGGAACTCTAAGCATCTTTGACTTCCAGTTGGAGTGTTAGTGATTCCTATAGACAGAAGTGTGGGGTGATAAATGCAGGGAGCTCAGTTGACCACTCAGCAAGCAAGCATCCACGGTCCATACCAGGGAGCAGAGACAAGAGCCTGTTCAGCTCCTGGTGAAAACCTAATTCAATTTCCAATGACACCATGAACTCAGATGCTATGTCTGCTTATGGAGGGCCCAGGACGACATTGCTGGACACCAGTGAAGGTGAGGCCTAGTCTCAAGGATGAGCTTCAAACACTCACGGTGGGCAAAGGAAGGAATGGAAAGGCAGAGTTCTCTCCTCGCAAGCTGATTCTCAGAGTGTGAGTAAGACTCCTTCGGGGACCTCTTGCCTTGCATGCTCCTAGGTTTCTGAGCACGTCCTGAGTGAACAGAGCTCAGGTGGGACCTGAATGATAGATTTATTCCAGCAAGCTCCCATGGGCTCCTGCTACTCCAGGGGCCGTGTCTGGGACTCCTGGCATGCAGTCTCTGTCCTAGCTTAGGGTTCATGTCAGCTTGTATCTCTAGCCTCCCTGACCTCTCTGCTGTCCTGTTCTAAATGCTTTTCTTACATTCTTTGCCGGAACTTCTCCATCTCATTTGCATTTGTCCATTGTTGGTGAGAAGTTATTTCTTTAGCCCTTACCCATACGCCTTTGAGCTTCCAGATAAGTAGAAAAAGACAAGACAATTCCCAGTTCTCTAACTAGTATTTGTGGTGACCCTAATTAGGAAGAGGCAGATGCAAAAGGGGTGTCGTCTCCATTGCCCCCCTCATCTTTGGAAGGCCCATGTGTCTCTACCCCACCGTGTATCTGCTCCCTGGTCCCAATTCCCTAATCACTTTGCCAGAGTAAATAATTGCTGGTGCATGGCAACCCAAGGTCATCACCGATGGAGGAATGTAATTAGGACCTTCATTTCCAACCATCTTGGGAGCTGCCTTGCAGCTGATACGTGTTCCTCTGACCCCTTGCATTGATGCTCACGTCTCCCGAACCCTTCCCCTTCCCAGCCTTCCTATCCAGTTTGGACTGGATAGAGTTGGTCATGGACAGATGGCACACATGCCTTCCTTTGCTTCTTTCTCTATGGATGTGATTGGTAGAGTGCCATGTCCCATGGAGCTAGAACCTTTTGGTCCTCACCTGGCAAGCAGTGGGTCTGTGTATGTGAATGTTCTCCACGGATCATTTCAGGGAGGATTGGAGACTAGAAGCTACCTCTGTCATGTCTTTTTAAACATCCCCCTGCCCTAGCCTATCATGGCTGTCATTGGTTTTTGTGTGTGTCAAAACATTTTACTTCCTTTCCTCCTTGCTTTTGGATAATGCTGATATCCACTTGGTAGATGTGGACATGCTTCAAGCTCCCTGGGTGGAGGAGGCCTTCAGATAACTTGGAAAGTATCCTAGAGGGTGGGACATACGTGTGGGAGGCAGAAGCCTGGTCTCTCATTCTTCTCCCCTCTCCCATCTCTCCATGCTGGTCTGATTACTCTTGCTCAGTGCACGGTACCAGAATGCCTTTCTGTAGAAGATGATGACAGATAAACACGTTTAAGTTCTTTTGAAAATGGTTCCCTGGTCAGAGGAAGGGAGGAAAAACATCTTCTTGCCTTTCTTCTGACTCCCATTGTGAAGCCAGATTCGAGATAAAAATAAAATCAAGAGAAAAGGCGAAGGCTCTCCTAAGTGTACTTCCAGGGTTCCTTTTTGGAAGGGAAGGGGATTGGTGGGGAAGGAAGTATGATGTCATGGTTTGCTTTCTGATACTTAGAGTCTCCTTTTAGGAAGACTGTCCACACCAAGGATGGAGAAACAAGCGTTTTCTAATTTAGGGAAGAAGGGGACCATTGGCTATGTCTCCAGGAAAGTACTTCCAACCAACAAACACATGCAGCTTACACAGCTCCGCCCTGCAGTATCTCACATGCCCAGGCTGCTCCAGGCTGTGGAGGCAGTGTGGGGACCTGGTTATACTCAGTTACTTAGAATCTCACTGGGTCTGTGGACCAACCTCTTGCCTCCTTCTTCTAGGCAGATTCTTCACAGGTAGAGACATTTTGTCACCTGCTCAGTCCAACAGACACATCAAAGCACAGACAGAAGTAAAACACAAGTCCCTTTCCTCACTCCCCACCCCCTCTGTCAAACCCGCTCCCCACCCCCACCCTCTCTGCCTAAAGAAAACAATGCAAGAGAACCCTCTCTAAAATTCCACTTGGGAACAGACTCCCGTTTTTGCTTTTTTTAAAAAAATATTTATTTTCACATTTGTTTCTATGTGTTGTTTTGCTCCTTGATTTTCTGGGGACCGTAGCCATTATCCCTGTTATTTTCTGCTCCCCAAATGCCTCCTGAGTTGCCCAGCACATAGGTTCTTGGTGAAAGTGTTGCCAACTAAAGTAGTTGGTAGCCACTGCCATAGCACAGGGGTGTAGCTGAGAGAGAGCCCAATTCAGGGACATCATCAGCAAAGCTGTGGCTCTGGTGGGAGAATCCAGCTGTCCCAGAATCACTCACCAGCTGAGGACTCCTCAGACATCAGCTGTGGAGAGTGAGCCTGACCTGGAGAGAGCAGGGCTTGACCCCACCGAGTCTCTCAGTGTCCTTCTAAGACATGGCCTCTTGTGGGGTAGAAAAGTCCATCTCAGTTTTTAAATGAGCCTGATAGCAAGTAGGACCTTTGGGCTCATGCATTTCTCACCTTGGGGCTGAGGTCCAAAAGGGAATGTGACCTGAAGGTTTTCTTCAGGCTCAGGTGTTCTTCTAAACCTCAAGGGACTGGTTGAGCTTGAAAGAATGAACCTGGTGTTGTGAGCCACGATGCAAGAGACATAGCATCTGCTTTTACATAGTGGGACCTCTGGACCTCTGACTTGCCCTGGGAGCTCCGGGTCACAATAGAACACAGTTCTTACTCGAGGATATGCAGAGATTATCCTGAAATTCTAGGGAAAGAGATGATGAGACCCTCGCTGGGGATAGGGGTGTTGAGTCTCTGGGGATGCCAGGTAGTTGTGTGTGTGTGTGTGTGTGTGTGTGTGTGTGTGTGTGTGTGTGTGTGTGTGTGTTTGCAGGTTGAAGACTTTTTGTTTTGTTTTGTTTTTCTTCAAGGATGCTGGATTGTTGACTGGGGGAGGGCAGGGTCCTAGCCTCAATACCCCCCCCCCATTTCATTTGAAATGAATGACTAAGGAGTTGTGAAGGGATGGCAAAGGAAACAAGATTTTCTGCTGCTGAAACAGTAATGGGATTAATGGACCCATTGAGCTCCCCATTAACAACAGAACTCATGTGTGAGAATTGGTTATGGTCCTTGCCTTCCTGATGAAACCTGTAACAGTGCCTACCTCTGTGGGAAGACATGTCCACATCTCAGAGGAGAGTCCCTGCCCTTTGGAAACTGTGTGGTATGGAATTCTAGTCAAGGAGGAGAGGCTAGGGTTTTCTTACTGTCTCTCAGTTTTAGGAAGACAAACACTGGGTAATGACATCAGGTATCAAAAGAGCCACATGCTTCCAGGCCAACAGTCCAGCCCATCCCTTCTTAACTTCCTGTGTGAGCCTGAACTACTCAGCTGCTTCAATAGTTTGCTCATCTGTGGAGGGGCCCAGGGACAGTCATTTTCCTTTGTGAGTGGTAGAAGGGTCTGAGTGATGACAAGCAGGAGTTGGTATCCAAGAAAGAAATGGATCTCAGACAGCAATTTCTGTGGGCGGAAGAGCTGACAGGAATTTCATCAGATGTTCAATACATGAGACCCCATGTCACATGACTTTCCTTAGGAAATAGAAAGAGATGCCCAGTTACCCCCTAAAGGAAAGGCTCCATCCCACTCCAGTCTCCTGAGCCAGTTGGTCATTGGGGTTACTTCCTAGAGCAACTGAAAGCTGGATGGATACACCACTGGGAAGTCCCCTGGGCAGCTTCTGGGCAGCAGCATCACTTAAGAGTCCCACCTGGGGGGGTTAGGGGGAGGGCACGGGAGGAGGGGAGGGAAAGGGAGAGGGACCTGGAACTGACTTGTGAAGCAGCCTTGTTTCTTATCTAAATTTAAACTGGAAAATAAAATAAAAAAAGAGTCCCACCTGAAGCATGGATGACCCATGAAAAGCTGAACCAGAGATGAATCTCAGGCAACTGTTTACTTCTTCCATGACCTAGGGAGGGGGAGAGCCTTGTGAGGCTCTTATGAAGGTGCTTGAGTCAGTTAAGCCCCTTTCCTCAAAAGAAAATGTTAGTGATCTCCAGAAGTTCTCTCACAGCTGATCATAGCTGCTCTGATTCAAGAGGGCAATGGCCATGTCCAGTTTTGAGGAAACAGTACCACACTGGTTTGTGGAGGCTTCTGAACTCTGTAGAGTACTCAGTGTGTGAGCGTGTGAGTGAGCATCTTCTAGAACATTTTAAGCAGTTCTCAGAAGTCTTGGCCATGCTAGGTGAGCACAGACTAACAGCAGTGAGTGGAGGAAGTAGCCTGGATTTCACTCAGTCGATAGACTGAGGGAATGATCTCTCATTAGAGGCAACAGCGTTGTCAGAAAACTTTGTCCCGTGTCAGGCACCAAAGGACCTCACTTGTGGTTCTGGGTGAAGATGTCAAGGAGCTGGTCAGAGGAAGGCAGTCACATGCAGCAGGAGAGCCCAGTGAGAAAACAACCCGTGATCTAACACTCACCGCTCTTCTTAGGTACAGCCTCGTTTCACATGGGAGTGACTTCTTCCCTGAAGAAAATAATTAGTGGTCAGGTTCTGGGAGCTCAACTGATGGTAGGGGGTGTCCTGTCATTTCTTACCAACCAGAGATTGGTGGGCGGAAGAGCTGACTAAGAGCTCTCGATTGCAGATTGAATGCTGAATGCTCTTTGTCTACAGTCAACCCCAAGTCTCTTCAGCTTGTATAAATGTTTATTCTCCATAGCTAACTAATGAATTCATTAAAAAACAGAGGCTATGCCTTTCCTTTCTTATAAATCCTCAAAGGGGCATGGAAAGGTACTGAGGACATAAGCAATTAGTAGGTACTTAGGTTAGTCATTGAAACTTTATAGGCAGCAAACCCCTGTCTTATCCTCAGAGTTCAGTCTTTGAATTCCATTTTTCCAACAAGGTTAAAGTTAGCCAACTGACTATATCAACAGCCTCTGAATGAAGCCCACCCTTGATCTTTTCTCTGAGTCTAGAGTTCATGCCTCTGTCTCTCCTCACTCCTGCTGTGCCATTCCTGGTGTCACTTTCTGTAGTTTTCTGGGCTTCTGGTTTCTTGTTCAGTTCCATGAGGTTTGTGACTGGGGTTCTCAGTAAGCTGAGAGTAACATGGTCTCTGATGATGTGGGACTGTGCAGCATGAATACTCCCAGTACGACAATCTAAATTCCAGTCAGATCAGTACAGCAAAGCAAATGCCACTATTCAAGGGGCTTATAAGCAAGGAGGAGCCATCCGTTTAAAACTGCCTAGCATAGATGTCCGTGTCAGGGGCACTGTAGCCAGGGAAGTGAAGGGATAACTCCTGCCCCCACGGGAGTGAAGAGGTAGCTACACTTCTCATTGCTGCTCACCATCTCCAGCTATGCTCATTCTAAAATATCAAAGATTACGAATTCCTTGACCTGCCTCCAGCTTACACACCTCTGCCTCTGCCTTTATCTAAGTTGATACCATAGCTGGGTTCTTCCTTACTAAACATTTGGGTGATCTGAGGGTCAGGGGGAGCATGTCCTTATGTACATAGCATAATGCAGTTTTTGTGCTGTAAAAATCCCTACTACAGTGGACACAGCTAGTACAGCGGACAGTATTCCTAAACTCCAATAGTCCTGTTCCCCCCGCCAGTAGCATCAGCACACCACTGAGGGGTCCATCCCTGCTGAACTGGAATGTATTGGTAGGGTGGTAGTCCCTATACTATGCCAACCTGGAGAGGGACGCACAGGTCACCATCTGCTGGGAATGGAAGCTTTGACAGGAAAATGTTGCCCTACTTGGTGCCTGGTTCTCCATGTACTTCACAGAATCAGAAATGAAAAGCTGGGAGAAAGGGCGTGTGTGTGTTTCGGCTCTTACACTTGGGAGCACAGCCCTCCTTCCTGAAGTGCGCCTTTTGGTGTGTTAAGAGATCATGAGACTATGGTCACTCTGTACATAGCAGCAGGTCACAACCCACGCTCCACTAAACCCATCTCATCTTCCATAGACCCTTGGAACCATTTTTGTTTCAGAGTAACCTCATTCACAGGAACCCAAGTTACTGCAAACATCAGTACTTAGGAAGCAGATCAAGACTCATGTGCTCCCACCTCCCAGGAACAGGTAGTTTGTGGGGACCTCTTCCTCTCCCCACTGAGCACTTTGAAGGGTAGGAGTAGAGTATAGGCATCATTTGGGTAATAGAGATGGAGTCCAAGGGCCATTGTGTCTTGGCCCTTGAGATCAGGAAAAGACAGGACAAAAACCAATTCAGCTTCTCTGGGTGATGTGCTGTTTCATTCTGGGCTCCACTGAGAGCCTGTTGAGTCTCCTCAAGGTCTCCAAGGGGGAATCATCCAGGAATGTCAGTCAGGAAGTGGAGCAGGGCCAGAAAAATCAATGCTGAATTCGAGATGCCAGCAGGGGAGGAGGGGGAGAGAAGGCTGGAATGAGAACATTTGTTTGCAATTCTAATATAACAAAGCAACAGATCACTGGGCAAAGAAGCTAATGAAAATGTGCATTATGGATGTGAGTGGGTGGGGAGGTAGGGAGAGAGGATGGAAGTCCCACCTCCTACTTGCTGAGTAATTCACAGGTGTTCACTTGCGTCCATGGCCCGTGGCAAAGGGCCCACAGGTCCCAAACCCAGCAGTCCTGGCCTGGAATTACAAATCTCCCTCACATAAGTAGGTCATGTGACCTTGACCATTTCTGTCTCTGTAAAAAGGAACCAAAAGGAGTAAAGCAGGGGAATGTGGGGCTTTGTGAGGCTATAGTGAGGCATACATCTCAATGTGTCAGGGAAGACACTTTAGAGAGGGTTAACTGAGGGGAAAGACCCACCTTTATACGGATGGTAGCATCCAGTGGAGTAAGAGAAGAAAGTGAGCTGAATACCAGTCTTCCATGTGCTCTGATCCCTCATCTCCATCCAGGCCTGACAGGTCCCAGCCTGCACAACTAAGTGTTAAGGGCATCGTGCCTTCCCCTCTGAAATGGACTGGACTCTCTAAAATTATCAACCAAAAGAAACCATTTTTCCTTCATTTCTATCAGATGCATTTTTTACAGTAAGAAAAATAACAAATGCAGTGTGTTTGAACTACTCTGGCCATGAAATCAAGAAAAACTTGGTAAAGTATATATGTACATTCCTTTTTCTTTTTTCCTTTTTTTTTTTTAACACAAAGTGGTAAAATTTCAGAGCATGTTGTGTGTGAAAAACACTGTCATCCACCCATACGTGAGCGATACCTTGTGTAGGTAGGGCCGACCATGATTTGCTCAAAGGTCCTTATTTCTGGCACTCTTAATGAAAATGTCTCCTATCTATACCATCTCCCGTGGTAGTGGGCAAACAGGTATGTTCAGTGGGACACAATTGGGGCTGAATGAGTGGATACCAAGGCTTGGACCCCCACTCAGCTGTTGCTAGGAGAAAGCTCTGTGGGCCCAAGAGACATAGTCATGCTGGTGTGGGGTATGAATCCCTCCGACAAAACTTTCTAATTGCTTTGGAAATCACACAGAAGAAGCAGGAGGCAGGTTTGGATACTGACTGTGTGGGTCAGGATACAGATGGTGAATTGGTTTGAATGGCTGGATCTGCTGATGTAACAACGATGCACGGTGTAGTGATGTAATGAGCAGTAAGTTCTAGAAGGTGGCTTATAGTGGACCTCGTGTGCTAGCTTTCAGTAGGTGAGGATGGTAAAGCCATTGACCAGTTCTTTTGCTCTCCCAGAAAATTGATTTAGCATACAGGCTCCTCTGAGGGTGGTCAGTAGAGTGCTCAAACGTGGGAAACACAGAGGATGAGTGGACTTGTAGTTCCACACCCACTGATAGACTGAGCCTCATCCAAACCCTTATCCAGACCACCCAAGACAATGCAGACATTCCTGCATGCATTTCTTTCTCAAGATATTAAATTTAATTGGTGGGTATATTGCTAAGGGTCAAACTCCTGATCTTGTCACTTTTAGGCAAGTACTCTATGACTAAGCTTACATACACAAACCTTAACATAGATTAATGTCTATGTGTATCAAGATGCCTGTGACATGAAGATCTATCCTTTTACATGCTAGCTAAAATCACCCATGATCAGAATGCACAAAATACAGAATGGGGGCCTCCTTGTCAAACAGGGAGTCAATTTCTGATTGATAACAACTGAGCTGAAGGACATTGCAGAGGAGGTGAGATGGTTTGCTCAGTTTTTAACTTTGAAGAGGATTGAGTATGGGGTGGAGGGAGTTCTAAAACAAAGGACTTGCACATCACAGGGAACAGTATTAAGGAAGGCTGAAATATAGTAATATTGTGTGTTTTAGTTCACACAAATGACCTTGATCGG
The DNA here is from genome assembly GCF_017639785.1 of Mesocricetus auratus. Lineage (NCBI taxonomy): Eukaryota > Metazoa > Chordata > Mammalia > Rodentia > Cricetidae > Mesocricetus > Mesocricetus auratus. Next base: position 9,253,512 of record NW_024429200.1, read on the forward strand.
ACTCAGTTTGTTATCGGAGGTATTTGAGGAGAAGGGGAAAAAAAGGCTTGGAGGGATGCATGAGGCAGACTTCAGTGGTACTGGTAAGTCCGTGGACCCCCTCTGCTCATGATGGCATCCTTCTGTTAGTGTGCATCTTGGAATGTAGGCACATTTTTTTAAAAAGAAGCTATGCCAAGACCATTTTAATTTGAGAGAAGTATCAATTTCAGAGACGAAGGGGAACCCGAGAGAGACGCTGGATGTTGGTCTTGTGAAATTTCCTCTGCTGTGTCTTCCGGCGGCAGTCTCACATCATAAAGAAAGGATGCAGACAGCAGGTTAATTAAGAAAGACATACATAAAGGAGGGCTGAGTCCAGGGACATCGGCAACAGCATCATGACCAGAAGCAGTGGTAGCAGAGGTGTTGGCAGAATATGCGGAGGAAAACAGATGGCTGGCTGCCTGCAGCGGAAATCTAGAAACATCCAAGAGAAGAGGGCATAGAGATCATGGTCCTGGAACTGCCAGGTTGTCTCATGTCCTGCGGGAAGAGAGAATACACAGGGTGGCGGTGGAGGTGAGCCTTGAGGACATAGGTCCATTGATTTAGACCTTCAGCAGTTTAATGACTCCTTAGACAGGTTTGGGACTTTACAACCCCCAAATGAAAGCAGCCCAGTAAATAGAAAGGTTCCCCGCAAAAGACTGAGATATAAGAACAGCAACAACAACAACAAGAACAAAAATAGTCCTACTATTGTGTGTGATGTGTCCTTTCAAAAAGTTCATGTGTTAGAGGTCTGGTCTCCAACTGTTGGCACCATGAATTGGTGACAGGGCCAGCAGGGCTCATCCTTCACTCAAGGTTTAATCCATGTACCGATTCATATCTTATTTATATTATTTGCAAATGATAGAGATGTAGGAAGCGGGGCCTAATTGGAGGACATGTTCAGGTCATTGAGAACATGTTCTTAGATGTTGTATTTTGTTCCTAACCACTTCCTATCATTCTCTCTGATCCCTGGATGCTATGGGGTATAAAGCTCTGTTCCAGCATGCCTTTCTGTCATGGTGTTCTGCTATACCTCAGACCCAGAAACAACACAACCAGCTGACCCCTAAAAAACATCAGCCAAAATAAACCCTTCTCCATCCAGCTGTATCATGTCATAGTCTTGGAAGGCATGACTAACACACTGCCAGTGAGGTTAGCCTTTGCTATCCAAACACAGCCACAATGAAAGAAAGTGTATGGGGCATTGAAAAGTAACATCTTCCTGTTGAGCATGGCTTCTTACTCCTCCGTAGACTACGGGATCTGGGCCTGGAAGAAAGAAAGTATGAAATGTGGTAGACAAATCTGACTGTGAGGATCACTGGCCTGGTACAGCACATCACAGCTGGTCAGGCTTCTTTGTGGAAAATGCCAGTGGGACCTTTAGAGGCAAATGCCTGCAGTACAGGCCCAGCAAACAGACCTGACACCTCCTCTATCAGTGGTTCTGAACCTGTGGCTCGTGACCCCTCTTGGGTTTGAACAACCCTTCCACAGGGATCACCTAAGACCATTGGAAAACCCAGATATTTACATTGCAATGCAAATACAATGTATAATAGTGCAAAATTATAGTTATGAAGTAAAAAAGAAACTAATTTTATGGTAGGAGGTCATCACAACATGAGGAACTATATTAATTGGTCACAGCATTAGGAAAGTTGAGAACCACTGTTCTAGTACCAACAGGCCAGCTCATGATGCTCTACTTTTTCTAACAGCCTATACTTATAAGTCTGCCATACCATGGTAAGTTTTAGCAATAGATGTCATATGGAAAATTTAGGAGCAGAGAGTCACTTATAGGGAAATGGGGTTCCATGTTTAGTGCAATTTTTACGCCCATTTCTAAGCCTGACATAAGAAGGTCTGGGGCCATTCTTGTTACTCTACAAGCTGTGTTCCTGCCGGGCCTGAGTCATAGTGCACATCTTGTAAGCACCTTCTGAATGCAAGGTGGGTAGGCTAGCAACAAAGGTCAGTGTCTAAAAGGAAAAAACTCCAAGAACAGGAAATAGCCCATGGTGAAGCAGCAGGTTGGAATCCAGAAAGAGAACGTAGGTGGCAGGGAAAGTTGCCCATTCGAGAAAGTCAGAATCTTGAGGCATTCCCAGGAAGATAGGGGGTGGGAAGGACATCTGTTAGAACTCGGGAGGATGGGCTGGGGCGGGGGATGTTTCTCTTTCCAGGCTCCCTCTCCCTTCATTCTTGGTTCTCTGCTTGCTGACAGTCAATGTCATCTGTACCTGCAGCCTCAGCTGCTGTTGTCCTCTGGGACCTCTGTGGCCCTGGGCACTGAAATCCAGGCCAGTGGCTCTAAGCCCTTTGCTCCTGGCAGAACTTTGACTCTGTCCTTTCCAAGCTTGAATTTTCCTCACTTTTGTCTCTGTGTCACCCAGACAGCCCTGAAGGACATGTGTGATGATGACGGAGGGGCTGAGACTCCTCAAAGGGAGAGTGAACCTGTGGTTCCCCCAGCCTCAAACAATGGCATCTCCTCTCACCTCTCACTCAGTGATTGATGGCACCAGGGGCAGGGGCATCATTCCAACACACATTTTCACTGAAGGGGTTGATGGCATATCACTTCATGACACAAGTTGGCACTTCTTGTCCTGGAGGGCCCTTCCTAAAATGGAGCCCTGACAGACCGCTGGCCTTTGGAACCATCCTTCTCTGACACTCAGCATTTGCTGGCCTTGGGTAGACCATTCTTTTATAGACTCTCATAGGATTGCTACTTGACTGAATAGGTTTTTATACTGTGGTAGATTCAGGATATTTTTATACAAATATGATACAAAATGTAAAAAAGATATGAAATAAACTTGAAAGCATAGCTTAAAAAAAGGATCTCATTCATTACTCCCCCTGAAACGCAGAGCTTTGGGAATGAGCACATGGAAATGTAGTCTACAACCTTGAGCTCTGTGCGCAGTGGCCTGTGTTTCCAAGCACAGTGTGTTCCTAGCTAGGGAATGTAAGTGAGAGCTGCAAGAATTTTCTTGTTATTTTCAATTCAATTTAATAAGCATTTGCGGAGGACATGGCATAGTCAGTCCATACAAATCCAGAAGAATTATCCATGACCTTATCAGCTCCTAGCCTACCATGTAGATCAGTGCTCCGAAATACTGAAAATGGAAGCAAACACCTTGGCCAAGATCTTATCCCAAGTTCAGTGGCAAAGGCAGGTTTAGAAATCCTAAAACTTCCATGCGGTTACAATTCGAGTGACAGACAGCCTCATGGTGCAGCTGGAGGTCATAGAGAAGCCTTGTAGGGACATATGTTCTATCTCTGTCCTAGATGAGAGCTCACTATGAAACTGAGGCCAGACACTTAGATTATTGCTGGAAGGAGCCCACATTCCATCATTGTTATTCTAGGGTTGAGTAGATGGGTTTTTAACATTCCTAGTCTTGGCACTTTTTCCATATATACACAATAGAAATAACAATGGACCAGTTACCATGAATGAATTCTAATAAATTAAATGTGAGAATAGTCATCAGCATATTTTGGAAAAATAAGTCCATGGTGGTCTTGAACTCTGCTTCTAGAAGCAAATATTGTCTTTTTATTTTTATCATCCACCTTTGCTCATCATTCATGTCTGTCCCAGGTGTATGCCTGAAAACACTGAAAGTCTCAGTAGGGTTATTGCAAAGAGGTCAAATACAATTTTTAAAAACGTTCAACTTATAGACAGACGTCCCATAGCAGCCACTAGCCCTCACCCCTGTGTGGTTAGCTCTCTCCACAAAGAAGTTCCTAGTAATCAACCTTCATCCCGAAATATTTGATTTATTCCATGGAGGTCCTCCGGAGGGCCTTTTCAAAAGGAAACTGTGTAAAAACATTTGCCTGGTAGCTTTAGGAAAGGAGTGGAAGAGCCCAAAGAATTGTGAGCACATACCCTTGGAATTGTTATCTTATTAAACCCGTGTTCCCTGAGTGTACGGATTTTCCAATGCAGTCGGGTCTCTTGTCTCTGGACAATGAAATTGCTATCCTTTGCCACAGAATAAATTACCTGTCAGGCTCTTTTAAGCGGCTTCAGGATGGCGAGTTTAAAGACAGTAGCATATGCTTCAGCCAGGAGCAGGTGTGGGGTGAGGGTACTGCCCAAAGTTGTTGTTGTGTGTTGCTTGCTGTGCTGTGTCAGTCTAGAATGATTTGACAGCTGCAACAGCCTCCGAGGACTGAGAGCTACCCCCCAGATGGCTTATGGTAAAACTTTAGCAGCATATATCCCCACGTAGCCCCGGGAAAGGTAAAATAAGGCTAAAATCTGGGGAGTCTGGTGTTTTCTTGCAGGTTGAAACTCAGTAGATTTTTTGGCTGCCTTACTTGTGGGCAATTTGGAGTGTGTAAATGACCCCACTATGAAGATAAATATATGTCTATGACAGCATGGCACAAACCCACACAGACAGATTCATTTGCATGCACATACAGAGTAAGGTTTTCCAATTAGCCAGCCAAATGCATTTATCCTAACTCAGGAAGCTGCTGAAGGAACTGTACTGCACATTCAATGTTAGGAGATTTTCTAGGGTCAGGAACCAGATGTTTCTCACCTGGGTAATTCCCCCAGTCAGCAGGGCATAAAAGACCATAAGGGGTGGTGTGTGCGTGCATGCCCTTCATTAGCGGATTACAAAGGTTTGATTCTACAAACTGAGCAGCAGAAAATGCCTCTCATTCTCTCACCAATATTCCCTAAGGTGAATGGGATAGGTTTCCATGTGAATCCGTATGTGTGTGTAATGTGAATATGTATGAATATATGTTATATTCATATATATGCATGATACATACATATCTTCACATACGTCTGTATTATATAATGTAAACAGTCAAATCATAGGTTCATATATTCTAAAGTGTGATGGCCACACATTCTGAGAGACCAGTTTGTAGAGGGTGAGGGTCATCATGGGAGCTCCTGGGAAATGACACTGGCAAGCATGAGTTGCTGTGTCTTCTAGGTAGGCCTGCTGCGTCTGGGGACCATGTGCCTGCAGCTCGAGCACCTGCCAGCTGCAAGTGACAGGGCAGCTAGATCTGGCTGAGACTATTTTCTGCATCTCAATTCCCTCCAGGTCTGAGATGAAAATGAGAATTTCAGTTCATGAATGGTGCCAGAACGAAAATGAATCTGAGAGCACCAACATTCTTACCAAGATTAAAGTATATTAGACATGGTAGTAATCACAGGTTCATATTTGCTGCTTTGGATAGAGTTTAAAGGGAATGTTAGTTCACCTTGATGTTGACTGAATTAGTATGGCCACATGTTTCAGATAAACTTGTAAAAGTCAAGTGAGCACATAACTCTGAAGTCTGGCTTTCAGGAAACAAAGGAGGATTGAGAATTCAAGACTGAGGCTAGCCTGTCTGAAAACTCCCTCAAAGACTCTGCCTCCAAACAGTAACAATAACAAACAAAACACCAAGCGAGCATACAAAGAAACCAAAACAATTCCATCAGTGGCTTACTGTCCAGGAGTGACCAGTTGTCTGAAGCAGATCTTTTGATTATGATATTCTGATGGAGATAAAGACTCATAAGCCTTACTTTATCTTTGATTGACAAACATTAATTGTATATACTTACAGGATACAAAGTGATGTTTTGATACATGGGTAGACACTGTGGAATGATCAACTCAGAAAAGTGGAATATCCATCCCTCCAAATATGTATCATTGCTTTGAGATTATCACATTTGAAATTCTTTCCTTCAGTTATTTACAAAGTTGTAGCAAGCCAGGCACGGTGGCTTCCACCTATAATTTCAGTGCTTAGAAGGCTGAGGCAGGAGAATTGCTATGAGTTATAGGGCAGTCTGTGCTGCAGAGTGAGACCTTATCTTCCTCTCCTCCCCACAGAGGAAGAAATATATAGCATATGCCGTGTCACTACTAACCATATAAACTGCCAACATACCTTCTGCTAATGCAGATACTGTGACTTTGTACCTGTTGACAGATGTTAGCCTCTCTTCCAGCTACGCACTCCACCCTGCTTCTGGTAACTACCATACTAAGATCTCTTGAAAGAACCATTAGACAAAGAACAGGACTGAGGAGATTAAGGCACATCTAAATCTCCACAGAACTTTCTGAGCTTTTGCCAGACATTGGACTAAAACCAACCCAATTAATAGCAAGTGGACAAAAATAACTTCACAGTCTACTATCAAAGTCCCTGCCTTACCATCATACTAGAAGAAGCTCTAAACATCCACTAGACTAATGTTGAGATGATCTAGGTAGAGCTATCATCCTACACAAAGATTTCAATGAGCACTGGAGGATCTAGTGGTTCTTTGGTAAACTGGGTAACAATAGCTGTGTGGCAAGTAATGAATTACACTACATATATATATATATATATATATATATATATATATAATATGTACATCCCGTTTTTGGCTGAGTCATTTTAAATCGTGGTGGTGGGAGGAAACTGGGAAATTTTAATAAAGCAGATGAATATTTAATTAGCTCTTACTATGCCAAGCATTTTTTTATGGATTGTCATGAAGGCCACCCTGTGAGCATTAATTAATATGATTTCCAACACATAGATAAAGATAAAGCCCCAGGTGGTCACATACTTTAAGGCTGGTATTATGCCCAGGGATCTCTGGTTGTAATCATCATTTAACCCAAATTTACAAACACGCTTTCTTCCTGGGACACCCAGTTTCATCCAAGCTGTTTTGCTGAGATGTGTATCAGGCGCACCAAGACAGCCCCTGAAGGTCCACAGCTTAGCACTAGCTTCTTCCCAGGACACAAACTTGACCCTGCAGGAACACAACCACCATGAATGCAGCTCACCTCACCTCCAGGCCTCCCTCTCTCACTGTTTCACAGGACCCCTTGTCTCTTATCAATTGTACTGTGCCTCCTACCCACTCTTCTATAGCCAACCTCTCTCTCCGTGGGGCTGGTACCGTAGGTGGGGCTTTTCCTCTGCTCTTCAGACTGCCCTTTCTGATTCATGTGCCCTTGTGCCTGCCGCACAGGGCAGTGGCAGTGGCTGAAGGCATTTGTGTACCTAGGTCACTGCTGTCATCTCCTCTCGACTTCTCCACATCTCGGGTGTGTTAAGGTAGCAGCATGGGGCTAATGTGGGAGAGAGAAGTAAGGGAGAACTCTGTGGCAGAGAACAACGAGGACTCAGCAGGCTGAGGGTTTCCAGGCTAGAGCTGCAGACCTAGATTTCTTTGCCTCAGACGCAGCTCTTCCACTCGTGATCCTGAGTTTTGCATAATCACATGCACGGCCTCCCCAACTCTCACACATCCACCCACACATCACCAGTCACTGCTGTTTCATTTGTGAGAATGTGCATTTATGTACACACACACATGTGTGCGTGCGCGCGCGCACACACACACACACACACACACACACACGCCTGTGTGTGCACGGTTGGGGAGAGAGAGAGAGAGAGAGAGAGAGAGAGAGAGAGAGAGAGAGAGAGAGAGAGAGAGAGAGGTCACATAGTCTCCTGATAGATTTCTATACCACAGGAGTTAATTTCATTGGTGCCCTTAAACGATTTTATCTCAGGGCCATGAGAAGGAAAGGGGCCTGAAATGTGTGGACTCTGCAGGATCTTTCTGTGCTTCATGTCCTGACCATTGCACTTCCAGGGCGCCTCCGCAAACTGTAGAGCAGATGCCTTGAATTAATTGGTGGCTCACTGGAACTAGATTCTCATCATTTCCAGAGCTAGTCCATAGTCATCCTCACCTGAGGATTCAGAGCACGAAAGCGAGGAGAGCCTGCATGGATGCTCACCTGTGTACTGGGACCAAGGTTGAGGTGGACAATGCCCTTAGAATTACTCATGCTGGTGTTTGGATAGAGTGCTCACAGAACCTTACAGCTAGACAGCCCAGTAAATTCCAAGTCAGAGATGTTACACATCTCCTGCAGGGCTGTGCTGGTCAACAGTCTGAATCAACCACACCCTCCCAAGTATCTGACATCAGGAGTATGGGGCCCATGCAGTCCTTACACAGAACTGTGTCACAGCTTGAGGGGAAGAGGGGAAGAATTATAATAGGTCTTTCCTAGCTGGTGGCAAATGTCTTTCAGCCTCTCTGATGCTGCATTCACCATGTTGGTCATTTGCTGATTTTAGGTCCTTCTAATCTCTTGATTCATCAGTCAGCAATAGAAAGTGAACATCCCAATTCTCCATGGAACAGTTTGGAAGGGAAACATGGGGATTTCCATGGGGATTCTTCTCTGGAACTCTTCAAGGGTTAGAAATGGGATCTCTTGCCTCTTTGGCTCCTGCTGTGTTTCCCGCAGCACATATGCATACTCTGGAGGGAATGGGCTTCCAAAGTGGACTGGTTCTATCCCCATTGCTTATAATCCATGGGCACTCCACCCCCTGGCTCCAGGATGGCTGGGTGAAGTAATTATCCCAGACAGCTGCTTGGTGTTCATGCCATTGCCTTACATCATCAGCCCCCCATTTTGCACTGAGCTGCTTAAAATATAAACCAGACCCCTTGTCCCCAGTAGACAGACTACCTTCAGAGCAGGCCGGAGTGCAATGTGTCATATGTCATGTGATTTGCAGTGTGTTGAGGGTGATTGCCAGATGGGCAGTAGACAAAGGAGGGGAACAGTTATGAGCATTCCTAGAGGAGTGAGCTTATTTTTGGGGGGAACAAAATCCCTAGACTGACACCTGACCCAGCAGGTGACTTTGAAAAACTTCTTGTCTCTGTAATCCCTATAGATAATGCCACAGTTGTTCTTGACAACCCAAAGACTGGCCAAAAAATGACGGGAAGCTGCTCCTGTCTCTTTCCTGCTGTCCACTGTTCTTGGCCTTCACCACATAGAAGTTAACCTTTGGCTTCAGCCTAGGGTTTTCAAGAGAAGGGAGGGAGTCTTAGTAGATGTGTCCCACATGGCCACACCCACAGGGTGGCTGACATCATGTGGATGCTCAGAGCTCACCATCACAAAGACATAGTGGTCCCAACAGATACTCACAGTGACATCCACACTAATGTCAGGCTTCACCTTTGATCTCTACTCTCCACCCTAGAATAGTCCTCTGCATTTCCCATCCTCCTCAAAGTTCTTGTAAACATTCCCTCTCCTGGTGTGCTCTTCTCTACAAAGGGGACTGGGGTAATGGGAGGGTGATGGTGGTCCTCCAGATGTCTCTGGAGTTCTATTTCTCTTTCCTGGGATAGAGGGGCCATTACTCAGGCTGGCTGAAGGCTGTATCCACAGAGCTGATTGGAACAGGCTGCAGTGTGAGCAACTGTAATAAGGAGCAGTTGTCATGGAAACAGGCTCTTGATGTTGTCCAGATTTCAGCATCTCGCCCCTCACCCCTCCTTCATTATTTTTCCTTCCTTCCTTTTTTCCCCCTGGGGCTGTGGGTACACACGGAGCAGGAGTTGTAGACCAGCAGCAAGAGATCCAGGTCTGCAAGTCTAGGAAGACATTGGTGAGAACGCTGACCTTCCAAATGAGGAAGTGGCCTTGCATGGCCTAGAACCTTGAGGCAAGGCATGTGTGTTTCCTGATCACATCCCAAAGATATAGGATGATGTGTCCAGTTTGCAGAAGGCAGGGTGACTATTCCCAAAGTGCCTTTTATGAGATGCACAGGAGGAAATGGAGCAGACTGGGAATCTAGAACTTAGGTCTGTCTCCACCCAAGAGGAGCCCAAGGACTAAGCAGCTATGCTTGAATTTCTCATCATATATGAAAAATATTCATATTCATGGTGACTTTATCACCATCTTCATCCCAGTATTCCATCTGTGCAAGTGGCTAGTTCTCAACTCATTTATCCTTACACGTAGTCAAGGTCATGTCGGTTCACATAGCTGAAGGTGGTCAGAGCAAAGCAGAGGCTGACATTTAGGATAGCATCCTCACAGATCACATAACTCAGTGTCCCTGAATACAGAAAAATGGGACTCATGTGTCTTGATTTAATTGCATCTATCCCAAGGATGCTGTGAGGCTAAAAAGAGACAGCAGATGGCAAGCTCTTGGGAATGGAGCAGGTATTACATAAAGGAAAAAGGGAACTATGGAGAATCCATTGTGAGACAGGACAGCAAGACTTTTAAAAGAGCCCCACACCGATTTGTGTCTTAGAGAGTCCGAACTTCAAATTCGAGAATAATGATATAAAGGATAGACTGCATGATGCCTCATCTTCTTTCTTGCATTTCACCATGGGCAGCTGGAATATTCTGTTTAATATGGACTGGACCCCATGGACAGCTATGTTAATACCCCAACTAAACAGAAAGCCATGGAACTGAGGGTTGAGTACAAACTCTGGCCAAAAAGAGACCAGTGATGTTGGAAACACAACATCCCAGTGGATGTTAAGAGTGCAAAATTTGATAGCAAATCTGCTGCTGGCTGGGACCAGGGAACAGGAGACAAAACTAACCCATGACAAGTTGAGGAAATATAGGAACAGAAGGAGAGTAAAAACAGGTTGGAACATGTCCTTGGAATCATGCAAAGCTATATGGTGGTGAGTGAGTTGTCTGGTATGAGGGCCCAAATTGGAGCTCTTATATGGTAATTGCCTCTGGTAGGTTCTAAGCAGGCTCTCATTGGTTGCTTGGCACTGATCATCAATCTGTGGGGACTTCAGCCATCAGCTTTTCTCTCTGTGTATCCTTAGCTTAGGTTTCAACATGTTGGCCATTTTTGCTTCTAATTTCTCTCCTCTGCTCACTCCACTGAGTGGAATGAAGTTTATGGATGGAATTATCCCACTAAGTAATTCTTTCTAGAATTCTAGGATATGTTTCATGATGTATGTAAAAGCCAAGGGCTGGCCCTAATTCCTGCACCTTGTTGCTTAGTAGGTTAAGGGTATCACAGGTCAGGTCTACTGCGTGGGGACCCCTCCTTCTAAGTGACTGAATGAATCTGCATTGCTGTAAGTTCGGAGAGTAGTAAAGACAGTGGTGTTCAGCTTAGTCCCTAGCTCAGACACCAGCCAACCCCCTTTCCCTTTGGTGGTACTTATGCTGTCTCCAGAGGGAGAAGAATGTTGTGCATAACACTGACAGTATTCTATTTTGCAACAGTTCTGTCTGTGGCCATGTGGTCTCTCTTTTGCTTCTGTTTTATTTGTTGTCCTTTTACCTCCAGCTGCCTGTGTGTTGTGTACAGCTCTGACTAGCAACGGAGGCCCCCGAAGCCTTTGCTGGGTGTTTAGGACAGAAGGCTGTGTATGCCTTGTCCACTTCAGGGACCCCAAAGGCATGCTTTCAGTATTACTTTTGTTGCTGGGACAAAAGAATGGCATCAAACCAGTTGCTGAAGTAACAGGTAACATCACATAGCTGTCACAAGGGATCCGTGTTTCATAGTCAAAAGCACTGCTATGCTTTTTAGTCTAGTAAGACGAATGTTCTTAGAAGTTTGGAGAGTAAATGCAGCTCAGGTGATAGAGCACTAACCTCATGTGTGAGGCCATGAATTCAATTCCTAGCAGAGCAGGAAAAAAACTGGTTTTTCGTCCTTGTTGCCCTTGTGGTATAGATATTAACTAGAATGAGAAAGAAGAACTACATGTATAAGAGAAACTATGCCTCCTAACATAAGACAGTTTAAACATTTCAGCTGTATGTGGATACCTTACAAAAGAGACACAATAATGAATAGTTTGTTATAATTCTCTGAAGAGATGCTGCTCAAAGAGACTCAAAAGACCCAAGTTCAAATCCAGGCAATGACATTAGAAGCTGTGTGATTCTTCTAGGCTTTATTTGTAAGAAGAATCAAATTTCAGAGAGCTTGCTTCAAAGAAAGAGATGTCATAAAATTAAATGGGAGAATGTTAGAAGCACTACCCAAACACCACTCACTGTTAGAAATGCTTTTCTGGGTGTTTCCTGAGTCATCTTCCTTACTCGTTGCCTCAGTTTCCCAACCTGTTAAATGGTTCTCCTCTACTCCTTATACACAGGACTCCTCCCATCCTTTCCCTATCTTAGTGAAGAAAGAATAAGTGGGAAAAGCTTCAAGCTCTTTGAAACCAAAGAGTGGGATAAATACCCTATATTGATTATGATGATTATATCTGGGACTAGAAAAATGTGATTGCCTAGTTGCCAATAGCAACCAGATGGAGATGCAGGAGTAGGAAGCTGTGCAGAGAGGTTCCCTGGGAATGGCAACAGGCTTTCTTCTCTTTCAAAACCACTTCCCTGCCGCCTGGGCCTGGCGTTTTGCTCTTGGACACATGGCCGTTTGTGAATGGCTTTGACAGGAGTGGCACAAAGGACTGACTAGGGAATGCCATCCGTGGTGGGTGGGTCTTTTTTCTCTGGCCACGTGCCATCAAAAGCAGGAGTCAGCTGGAGTCAGAGGTCTATGCTTGGAGTGAGGGAGGCTGTCATTGGACTGTTGAAGAGACTACCATTGTGAGCCACACAGAAACTTCAAAGGACAAGGGTCATGTAATAGTGGCAGGGGAAGACAGGAGAAGCTGTGGGTTTGGCTTCAGCCCCTTCCTCCCAAGCAGAAGTGAAGGTCTAAGGCAGTGTTGACTAGGAAAGAAAGAGGCACAGCATTGTGAAATTGGAATCTGAAAGGTCTCCTGTGGTTCATGTTTTAAGCTCTAGCTCTCCAGCTGTTTTAGTTAGGGGGCTGTGGAACTTTCAGCAGATGGGGCCTCATTAGGTGGAAATAGGTCAAGAGGGTTGGACTTTTGGAGATTATAGTCCAAACCTCATTCTAGATCTATTCTCTGTTCCCTGGTCCTCTACGAAGTGAGTCACCACCATCACCACATGCTCCAACCACTGCAGTGAGCCACTCTGCCATGGTTTTTTCACCACATTGTATTTCCGTCCTCTGTAACTTGTAAGCCAAAACGAACCTTACCAACCTCCAGTTGTTTCTGTCAAGTATTTTGGCCACACTGATGCAAAAGTGGTCACTATACCCATCTTTCCTTCATGTGGTGAACGAAACTTCAGCTGTGTCTCTGAGCCCCAGAATCCTCTCTCTGTAATGTGAGAGAGTCCAGGGTACTGGACTATAGTTTGTGTTGAACACACATTATTTCATGGACACTCATTGGCTGCTGGTTATATTGTCACATAGTCCCCAGTGAGTGGCAAGGCCAAGTCCAGCATTCAGCTGGCTGCATTCCAGTGTTCTTTATGCCACGTCATTGAACTCTTTACCCTGCAGGTCAGAGGCCTAACAAGTATTTGATTACTTCATCACTGCGTCTTGAGAACAGGACTCACTGAAATGGGGTCTAAGTATTACTGTCTAGACTCTGCTGTGATCAGAACCTTCATGTTTCTATTCAGTATTCCTGTGTTGTAAAAAGGCATTTGGCTTCTGCTTCAAGCCTTTTCTCTCACCTTTGCACGGTGAGGATGATGAGTGCCTTTCTGACCACTGGTCATCACTAGCTATTAAGGAGGAACTGAGTGTGTGTGTGTGTGTGTGTGTGTGTGTGTGTGTGTGTGTGTTGACTCTTCCACCCAAGACTGGGAAGTGTGAAACAGGGTGAGAGGAATTGCAAATTACCCTTCCATTCCTTGCTGAAAAAAAAAGCTACTGTGGTCCCAATGGTCCCCTGACAAATGAATACAAATTGATCCTCGGTCATATACTAATATGTAATATGTTTCACAGTCACACAGACAGACTCTTCTCTAGGTGTAGAAAGCCATTCTAACATAGAGCAAACAGTGACAGCCGATGTATCCCAAACCTCTGCTCTGTGCCTGGTCCTGCAGCAAACACTTCCCAAGCATAACCTCATCTACATGCTGTGATGACCCCATGTAGTTATGACTCCAATTTTTACCTTCGTTGCACAGACAGGAACACTGTATGGGAGACAATCGACCATTCAGAGCTGTTGCTGCTGTTGGACTTGAGCCCAGTTTAGCTAATCCCAGGCTCCACTCATAAATACTAATCACTTTGCAAGTTCCACTGTATTCCAGGTGTCCAAGAGCACTTTTTTGTTCCTTCTCATTGTAGCCTAACCTGCCTGTTTCTGTTCTCATCTAGTCCTTTAAATGAACTCCTTGTTTTTTACAGACCTTAGGTTCCCAGTCATTGTGATAATTCTCCTAATCTCATTGCCACCCAAGCACTCAGGTGAGGTTCCAGTTCCCTACCTCCAAGGGGTTAAATGTTCTTTGACATTATTGGCCCCCTGTGAACTGCAGGCAGCTTGGCTCTGGACTCTTAGTAGTTGGCTTCTTAGTGACCAAGCCACCCTGTGACTCAGCAAGCAGAGTTCAGGTCACTTCCTTTCTTCTCTCCTCTCTCCCTGCAACCCACCGGTACACAGCCGAGTCTCATTGGGTTTAACTCAACTGCTCCTACTGTTGAGGTGCGTTTCCTCAGCTGAGTATCAATTCTCTGTCCTTTCAACCTACATCAGATTTGTCTTCATTAGACCAGCCATTTCCATCTTGCATATACTTTCATCTGAGCTTGACTGAGTCTCTCCCATGTGCCCCTACCCTTGAGGTACTAACACCATAGACACAGTTGGTTTCAGCAGGTGTCTAATATCCTGAGTTGACTTTCTACTTGGAACAATGCCATCTGTAGTGGGTCTTCCACTCATTGTTTGTTTTCAATGAACGAAAGTGCTTGATTGCTACCCATTGGTAGAAGGAGAGGCAGTAGGAGCAAGAGAAAGTTAGATTGTGCTGCATAGGAAGCCAGACCTCTCTAGAGAAGACTGTGCTGTGGCAAGATCCCTCCTCCATTTTATTCTGGGGAACAGTTACTTGCCCGTTTTCTCAGTCTTCTCCTGGGAACTGAGTGAACACAGATGGAAGGGACACATCTAACGAATGTTGTAGAATGATTGATAACAGCTTGACTGAATGTGCCATGGGACTTAGCAAAGACTGGCTATCAGGACTCTTTCCAAAGGCCACTCTGGGTCTGAGAACCCTTTGTCTACAACTTATTTGTACACAGCTCATGAGGGAAGAATGAGTTGCTTTTACATTTCTGAAGGGCAAAAGAAAAAGAAGAAGGAAGGAAGGAAGATAAGTATCATTCCATGTCACATGAAGTGTCTTAGGGTTCACAAATAAGTTTTCCTGGAACACAGACAGCTGCATGTTCGTTTATAGACCAAGGCTGCTGTCCCACTATGCAGCAATGTGGAATGTTCGCAATAGAGCCTCTTCAGCCCACAGTGCTCCAGCTATCTATCTGGACCCTTATACAAAATGACTGCCAACTGTTTATCTGTTTATGTTTGAGACAGGGTCTCATTGATCCTAGACTGGCCTCAAACTCCTTATGTATTCAAGGGTGACCTTGAATTTCTTATCCTGCTGCCTCTACCTCTCCAGTGCTGTGATTACAGGTATATACCACCATGCCAAGTTTATGTGGTACTAGGGCTTGGACTTGGGGCCTTGGGCATGCTAGGCAAACATTCTGTCAACCAAGCTACATCATGGCATCATGACAGCCTGCTCTCATGGTATATCTGTCTGTTCCAGTCAAGAGGAAAGGACTTTATTGCTCTCACAGTAGGTATCTGTCAACTGGGACAAGTGTTTAAGAACTCATGAATGGACAAGGCATTGCCTAGACTTTGGAGAACTTGAGCTCTCTGTGATCTGGGCAAGACTTTTGTCCTTATCTTTGTTCCCCATCTTGGAACTGAGAAGTTTGGGCTCTAGGATCTCTAGACTTGTCTTTCTTAAAGGTTTATGTGGTTGTCTGCTTTAGAGGCCCCACTCTATAAAATGTATGTGTGATGACCTGTGTCTTTCTTTGAGCCTGGACAGCACTGACCGACAGGTGGACACAGGAGTGTCTGTCCCCTTCCTCTCCTCCAGCCTCCCAGTCCTCCTAGCCCTAATGTTGTGAGCACCAACCTTTTCCCCACACCCACACACCCATCCCTGTTTGGAATCATTACAGCTTTTTTTTTTTTTTAATTTTGAAGTGCCTGAGATCTAGGCGGACTGTAATTATGTAATTCTTCCTTGTTATCTTTTCTAATTGTTCTCAGAGCTATTTCCTAAACTGATTGGAAACAATTGCAGACAGGGAATGGAGTCAGAGGTGGGCAAGGACCTGGCTGCTGGCCAGAGCCGGCCTGACTGCGGGAGGAGGCTGGATGGTGTAGCAAAGATGGCGGGGTGAACATCCGGGGACCCTTGGTACCCAGGCCACCCGAGCGGCTGAGTGATCAGGGAGGATGCATTCATGGAGGTGCTGCATTAATCATTCAGACCATGGCCCCCTCCTGTTCCCAGGCTCCAGAGGCCTGGCTGTTTTTCCTTTCCCTGCTGCCTCGGTGACGTGGGTAGGACTCCCCAAGGGATGCTGCCAGTGGCCAAGGGGGAACAGGGCCTCTCCCTCCTGGCATCGAATTGTTTGTGCTTTCTTGATAGAATAAACATATGCAACTCTTGAGCCATCTATCACCCCTCCCCCGAAAGCCAGGGAGAGTGAACTTGTGCAAAGAGCTTGAGGGCTTGCTGACTGGGGCCCAAGGGGGGTGACATAGGGTCCCTGGAAGAGCAGCTATGGCAGAACAAGAAACTTTTGCTTTTGGTTCTGAGCCATAGAAAAGTGATCCAAATAGTGTTGCCTGCCCGCCCCCAACTTACTGTAAGCACAGTGTCCTGTCTCTGCAAGGAGCACTGGGGTTTCTAGTAACTACAAGACTGGCCTGCTATGCACCTAGCCTCTCCATCTATGACAAGCTCCCTCCTCCCTGTTTCTTCTCACCCGCCATGCAAGCGCATGAGGTTCTTAGACAGGAAAGGCAAGATCCAATGAGGAAGGCACACCTCCGCCCCGCCCTCAGCAACAGGATCTCTTTCAACCATCCTCAGAGGTAGGGGCTTTTCCCCTCACTTTTCTTTTGTAAAGACATTTGACCAAGATTCTCTCTCTCTCTCTCTCTCTCTCTCTCTCTCTCTCTCTCTCTCTCTCTCTCTCTCTCTCTCTCTCTCTCTCTCTCTCTCTCTATCTGTTTCTCCCTCCCCAGTCATGTGGGGACACCTCAGAATGCAGCAGGAAAATAATCTGAGGTGAGACAGAGCCTCCTCAGGAACAACAGTCTCCTCAAGGATCCCCATGCTGTGTTGGGGCCAGTCTTCAAAACCAAGTGTGTCTGACTCCAGAGTTCTTTCCTCTAGCTTCAAATTGCCCTCAAAGGGGAGACTTGTCAGGACTGAAGCCCAGCAGCTTTCTCACTTAAAAGGGGGTGGCCCAGACTTGTTGGAGGTTTTGGGGGTGAGTGAGGACTTGTCATTTGCATGGATAACACAGGGTAGGGGCCAGCTGTCCATCTTATGTAGCTAGTTCTCCTTAAAGGTCTCCAGCTTCCGGAGCTAGAGGGGGAATAAAATGGAGGACATAATAGATATCAGCACAGAGACCCAACAGTCACCACCTCAGCCCTCCATCAGGAACATGCACTCTGCTCTGGCCTCTTTGAATACCTCAAATCAGCTCAGCATCTGCCCCCACCCTGCTGCCTGGAGAATTTACCATTCTGTTTCTAGCACTTTAAGGCTGGGATGCTGGTGGGTGAATACCCCTGAGTCTTTTGTTTTGCAGACACTCTCCTCTGACCTGAGAGAATGTGTAACAACACTTCAGGATCTTCCACAGACACCCTAGGAGGACCCTTAACCTCTGACCACCTGGTAGGCTTTGCAATGCCCTCAGAGGACACCACTGGCTGGGTTGGGAGCAGAGCCTCTCCTGTGCCCTGTTTCTTGTTTCGTCTGCTGTGGTTGGTCTCAAGTGAATCCATGGAAGTCAGTCTGTCCCTGGTCATGTGGCCTGTATTGTGACCCGAGGGACCTTGTCGCTGGGCCAGCATTTCTGAACTTCTTTTTCTTTTTCTTTTTAATTTTATTTTCCAGTTTAAATTTAGATAAGAAACGAGGTTGCTTCACAAGTCAGTTCCAGGTTCCTCTCCCATTCCCTCCCTTCCTCCCGTGCCCTCCTCCCAACCCCCCCCGTTATCCCCTCATTTCCCCAGGGAGGGTGACGCCCTCCATGGGGGTGTGCATAGTCTGTCATTTCATATAGGGCAGGGCCTAGACCCTTCCCCAAGAGTTCAGGGTGAGAGTGTACCTCACATTGTTCTATGGGAGTCCAAAGTCCGTGTGTATACTTGGGATGGGTACTGATCTGCTGCCCAAGGCTCAATAGATTCCCTAGGCCTCTTCACTGACACCCAGATTCAGGGGGTCTTGATCAGTCCCATGCTGGATTCCCAGGCTGATGCCTGGGATTCAAGAGTTAGCCTTTGTCTGGTCAGCTGTTTCTGGGGGTTAAACCAGCCCAGTCTTAATCTCTTTGATCATCAGTCCTCCCTCTCTGTTACTGGCTTTTTTGAGTTCAGCTCAGTACTTAACCAAGGGAGTCTGCCTCTTCTTCGATCAGCTACTAAATAAAGTTTCTGTTTCCCAGACTCTCTGGCCATAGGATTGTAGGCTGGCACTCCCCAGATCTATGTCTAAAATCCATATATGAGAGAGTACATGCCATGTTTCTCTTTTTGTGACTGGGTTACCTCACTCAGGATGGTTTCTTCTAGTGTCATCCATTTGCCTGCGAATCTTTTTCATTATACCCTCTTCCCCTTAGAGGAAAATTCAAATTCAGATTCTTCCTAATGAGAAGACACGCACATTTGCTGGAGAGGGTGAGTTTTGGGAGACTTTGTAAACCATTACAAAGGTTAAAATGTTCCTTCCAACTTCTGACCTTTGAGGGCTGTTCTACTGCCCCCATTGGGAGCACATGCTCTGGCTTTCCCAAAATTGTTGTAATTTCTTCACAGTCTCATTTAACGTGTGGAAACAAGGGTCGTAGTGAATGAGGAAGACGATTCCAGCAATCCAGCCTAAGGAATGTTTGGCAGAGACCCTCATTCCCTGTGTCATGACAACCCTTCTGGGCCATCCCTGTAGCCCGTGGAAGGCCTGGTAAACAGTGGTGGTGAGATCTTCAGGGTGACAGGGATATCTCTTTAACTGGCTTCCAGATGTGCTGTGTCCTCCCCATAGGGGAGCCTCTTGGCCCTTTCTCCCCATGGGGGTGGTGGTGGTGGGAAATCTGGGAATAAATCTCAGCAGTGGGAAGGTCAAGACCAAAAGGAAGCAAAAACTGTGAGATATTCTGCCTTCCTTCCAAGTGAGGCAGCCTGGAGCTTCATACCTGCACTTTATAAAGCATGTGTTCCTGTCAGGCCAGGGAGCTTGGGCAGGAAGCCTGCGTCCGACTCCAGTTCAGAATGGGTGAAGTGTGTCCCCAAGTTCAGACGCAGACCCCATCACACTGAGGTAGAGTTTAATGGAGCCCACAAATGAGAAACAGGCTTCTGGAAGTTAGCTGGGCCTCTCTGTTCTGTTTCTTCACATGCTTCTTTCTTCTTTGCTCTCCAACGGCTTGCTCTCTGCCCTGTTCTGGATGCTATTGTCTGGCCCTGTGTCTCCTCACCTGCCTCATTCCTACTCATGTGGTCAGCTTCAAGTCAGGTCCCCTGATCAGGGCAGAATTGAGGTGGGGATGGAAGGAGGTAAGCAGAGAGGAGGAGGAGGGGGAGGGGAGGGGGAGGGGGAGGGGGAGGGAGACGGGGAGGAGGAAGAAGAGGAGGAGGAGGAGCCAGGAGTGGCCCAGATCCAGCACTTAGTCATTAACCCTTCGCTAGCCTGTGGAGGTCGCCAAGTCACCCCTTTCCCTTCCCGCCCAGGTCATAAAATTTATTTC
This sequence comes from Mesocricetus auratus, assembly GCF_017639785.1. Classification (NCBI taxonomy): domain Eukaryota; kingdom Metazoa; phylum Chordata; class Mammalia; order Rodentia; family Cricetidae; genus Mesocricetus; species Mesocricetus auratus. Next base: position 9,273,348 of record NW_024429200.1, read on the forward strand.
TAACTTTTACCGATTCCCCTGTTAGTACTAGAAACACAGTTAGCTCTGAAAGTGTCTCCAAGCTGTGGCCAGTTAGGAATTTATGGCTCCTTTTTTAAAATTATTTTTAAAGCTTTCCTTTAAAGTGGCTAATTAGGTGTGTTTCTCCAATGGTAATTTAAAAAATGCTAATTGGTCTGCACTTTGGAAAGAGGAGAGAAAACTTTCCCCCTTATTATCTCAGCACCAGGGAGAAGCAGAAAGGGACCAATGTTGCCTGCGTGGTTGGTGCAGCCTCTGAAGAGAGAAACTGGACAGGGCAGGAGAGGGTCCAGCAGAGGGAGTCCTTGGGAATGGGACACTGCAGTCTAGAGAGGCATGAGGGGAACTCAGTGGGCACTCTTCAGAGAGTCATGGCACCCATGCATGCAGCCCTAGGAGAGTGGGTCAACCATCAGTTTACAGAGGGCATGCCGCACCTTAGCCCAGAGCTCAACGGTGACCAAACCAACCTAGCAGAACATGCCAAGTTGAAGCTCATCTTCCAAGGGCCACTAGAAACTGTATGAAGGGAACAGAGTCTGGGGTTTGTAAGTCCTCTCCTCAGAGATGTTCAAGTCACGAGGAGCATTGGAACAGAGCCACTGAAGCCAGCGAGAGCACCTGCCTTGTGACATAGAAGACAGGGTGGGCTTACATCAAGACTTTGATCCCGATGGAAGGATGGGGAAGATCCAGTTGCATTGGACATTGTGAGGGGTCCCGAACTCTCAACTTACTCCTAATGGACTCTTGGGATGATTCCTTCATTAGTTCCTCTAAACTGGTCTAGTTGAATATTGGAAGGTGGCAGTGGCTTTCTAGGATATACATCTTTTCCAAGTTAGTCCAGCGTGGGACAAAATACAAGCCCAGATCTGGCCCAGCTCAGCAGCATTGGTGTGGGAATCCATATCCTTCCATTACCAGGCTGAGAGTGAGACTCACTGTTTTCCATTTGGGACTATAGAGTCTACTGGGACCCAGCTCTTGAGGTGGCTGGCAGGGGGTCAATCCATTCAACATCTTCATGGTAGTTCTCCTTGGGAAAGTTGAAGGGTCTCAGGTGACTGTTGGCCTGTGCTTAGAGCCAAAGGTCGTGCTCTGAGAGATGGTCTAGAGGGGAGCACCAGCCGAGGGCATTGCCTTGGTGCTCTGCCTGGTGTGCAGGCGTGGTGCTAATACATTGTTATAAGCTGCCACATGGTCCCTTTGGTCCCCGTGCTGGTGGCTTTCATCCTGCCATCCCTGTGTGTTGCTATGTGATTAGCACAGTCAGGGAGACGCAGACAAGGATCAGGGAGGATTAGCAAACATTTCTGCAGTAGAAGGAGTGGAAGGCAGTCACAGAAGCTCTTCACTCTCTGATCATTTCAGAAAGGAGCAGAGTCCCAGGAAGGGAGGCCAGGCTGGCTTAAAAGCCCATGGCTCTGGGAAAAGGGACAGTGGTGACTGTTTGTCCACAGCAAGCATCCCACACCTCCTCTCTTCAACTCACCCCCATCTCAGGGAAAGACAGGAGTGTAGCTTAGGATTCTAGCCCCAAGTCCCTACAGCTCTTCTTTTGCTCTGCTCGGGGACTTAGTTTACCCATCAGCAGAAATGGGGTGGAGGAGAAGACCCCTTCCCTGTGTTCCCGGCACAGTAGCACTGAGCATTCAGAATTCAGGCTATGAAATCCCCCACTCCCAAATGAGTTTGGAAGTGTCATTTCGACTCATAAGCTTGGGTCTGTTGGGGAAGTTCAAATAGAATAATGTGTCAATTCTGCACAATAGAAATATCGAGTCAATATGATTATTGTAAACATGAAAGGGGATGAGTGATGTGAATCCAGTATTCAGGGATTGTGGCATCCCTCTACAGGGCAGATTTCATTTCCCCACCGTGCCTTCCTGGCCAATTGTTCAGCACGCACATTGGAGCTGTGCAACCAATTCTGCGCCACTCCAAGGAACTGGGTGGGGGGGCAGAATGATAAATGTCCCTAATCAGAGCCCACCACACAATTCAATTTACTCTTCCCTACCTCTCTGAGTCTGGCTGGGTGGAGGAATTCTGGCTTCTTGAGCAGAAGGGGTTTTGCTTAGGCTTCGCCTTCAGGAGTTTCCTCATTTGTACATCTCCTGGAGCATCCAGCATTATTTAACCCTTACAACCCTCCTTGGGGTAGTAATGTAGCTACTCAATAGGGTTATTAGGAGGATAGTGCAGATTAGGTGTGATCAGGAGCTCTTGGGGCAGCTCTGAAGGTACTTAATGAATTCCTCTTCCTGTCTCCATGCAAACCAGTAGCCAGCCAGCTGACTGGGACATGCTTAGCTAGGTCATGAAGGAGGCAGACAGGGGAGAGAAGCATGTGAGTAGGAGTGACTAGCAAGGATCTGCTTCTAGGTGGAATATTGGTGGACAGTCAGGAGGGCTTCCTGCTGCTGTAGCTGACTGGAAGAGTTCCGAAGTTTGGAATCAGACAAATCTGTCTTTTATCCTGACTCTATAGCAACCAGCTGTGTGACTCTAGATATGTGGGACAGCCTTCTGTGATTCGTTCTATGTCCTCATGTGTGGAGAGGGTCGAACATCATACTGGGAGTACACACGGAACCACAGTATATGCCATCTGTATTCTCTGTCCCTCTGAGGCACAGGCTTACCTGTAATACTTGGGTCTCTCCCAATACCATACATGTACAGCCATGCATGAGTGTGGGAGGAGGTTCCATGTTCCCTCTTACTTCCTAGCTCCTTAGATGGGGCTTGGCATGTGGAAGTGTTCAATGGGCAAGTTAGTCTCCAAGCGTCATCTGTCTATAGGTGTCTATTTGACAATGAGTCCCCTGTAAAAGGCTCATGGTACTTGGGTAGCATTACCTCATTGCTGGAAGGATTTTAGAGGCACCATTTGATCTGCTTCCTAGACAAAGCCTTGCTGGGGTCATGTGGAGGCCACGATGTATCTGTGGCCCAGGACCTAACTGCAGTGCTTTTAATCATAGTTCAATTGCTACTTCAAAAAGAGCTTTCTGGTGGTGGGGGTAGTGTGTGTGTGTGTGTATGTGTGTGTGTGTGTGTGTAGGTCTGGGGGTGTTCCTCTGCACCAGTAGGAATAGTCAGTGGTCCCGAGGGACATTATTAATTGATTACTACTAATAATTGTCATCATTTTGAGAGTAAAAGCTAAGCTTTCTGTTAGATATTTCATACTTTGAAGTTGCCCAATAGCATATAAGGTAGCCAGTTTCACTTCATCAATGAAGTTCTAGGCAGAAACTTTAATAAAGTAAAGAATCAGCTAAGGCTGAAATGCCGCTGGTGTGATTCCTGTGTAAGCCCGTGCTTCTTGGTCATCATCGTAGGTGAAGGCAAGGTGGACGTGGTGAGGTTCTACAGGGGAAGAGCTACTGGAAAACCCCTTAGCTGGGGGATGCACAGAAAGCTGTGTCAGAGATGGGGAGTACAGCTAGCCACCCTCTTATGTCTTAGAGAGATTTGAGCCCTGCGGTATAAAAGTGAATGTGCTCCTATTCTGCCTAAAGTAAGGACCCATTTCTGACCCATGCTGTGACATGGATGAATCCTGAGGCTATGCTGAGTGACATGAGCCAGATACACAGTGGAAGAGATTCTGATATTTTGAAATATCTGAATAACTTAAGCCATAGAGGCAGAAAATAGAATGGTGTTCACCAGGACCTTACGAGAGAGAAATGGGGCTTTATAATAGTGAAATGAGTGTAGGTTTTCAGTTTGGGAAGACAGAAATTCTGGAGACCGGTCATGCTGGGTTGCATAGAATGGAAACTCTACGTACTTCCACTGACTTAAGAACTGTTAAAATGACAACTCATTATGTCTATGCTTTAGTTATTTCGCTTATGCTGTGATATCCTGACAAAAGCAACTTAAGGAAAAATGGGTTTATTTTTGGCTTACAGTTTCAGAGGGCATATAGTCCACCATGGCAGGAAAGGCATGGTGGCATCAGGAGCATGAGACTAGCCTGTCATATCACATCACATTAGCAGTCCAGAAGCAGAGGATAAACAAGAAATGAGGCTATACTGTAGACCCTCAGAACTCATCTCCAGTGATGTACTTCCCCAGCATGGCTCTGCTGAAGATTCCCTAACCTTTCCAAACAGTGCCTCCCGCTAGAGCCCAAGTGTTCAAACACATGAGCCTATGACCCCAAGGGCTTGGGAGTGAAGAGCTTCTTGCTGGACAGACCACACACAAGGACAGCTGGGGTTCTGTGCTTCAGGTGGTCTGGTGATGTCACAGAAGGCTGAAGTACAAGATGGGAAACCTAGGAGTTATTGAGACTGGGTCTGAGAGCAGATTCTCTAGGACTACGGTTTGAGTATAAATATCCCCCATAAGCTTGTGTGTTTGCATATTTGGGCTCCATTGTTAGCACTAACTGGGGATGTTTTGTGATATCTAGGAGGTAGAACCTAGTTAAAGATTAGGTAGCAAACCTTGTGGGTTACATATAGCCCTTTTTCATTTCTGGCCCAAGTTCTCTTCCCCTGATTCATCAAGATGTGAGCGACAGTTTCTTCTCCCACTGCCATGGACAGGAGCTTATTTCACAGTCATGTGGTCCCCTCCATAAGGGACTGTTTCCTCTCAAATTGTGGGCCATCATAAACTCTTCCTACTTTAAATTGTTTCTTGTTCAGCATTTGGTCACTGTGTGAGATGTCACCTATGTACGTAGTATGCCAGGAAAAGAAAGACTTGGGAAGATGGAGATTGTCCCTTTTATACCCTACAGGTGTCAGGAAAGTTCTGGAGATACAAAGCAAGCTTGGTAATGTCATGACAGAGCAACACATACTCACTCTGAAAACATAGCTCAGACAAATGGGGATCACTGGTTAAAAGTGTTCATACATAGACTAACACAAATGCTCAAGGCCATCCTAGACCTGATCCCGGTACATGGGCAGCTATAGCTAAGCTTATTGGGACTCCCCATACCACAAGCTAGTTTAGTTATAAATGCTAGAACCCACAGATGGAAGGTTGGGAGCATGTCACAAGCCATGGATATGGTGTGTGTTCTACAGATTAACAACTATGACTCATGGGACATATCCAGCTTGCCCTTGAGGTCACACAGCCCATGGGGTATGATTCTTATAGTTTATTTAGTGGTTAAAAAAATCTAAAGCAGAATAGCATTTCCTCACACGTGGAAACAAATGCCAGACACATGAGAAAGGTTTGTTGGGCCACCTTTCTGTGCATCCTATCTGTGACTACTTTTTCTGCTGCAGTGGCCAGGCTGGGTTGTGACACGCAGTATAGACTGCAGATCTGACAGTAATTCTTATCTGCTCTTTATAGAATATTTTGCCGTCTTCCATTCTAGTCCATTATTTTTTCTAACCATGGGTCATAACGGCTAGCTATGAATAAACTTAAAAGAACATGACCAGAATTCTAAACAAACAAACCAAAACGTGAGAGGAATGGAAAGAAAAGAATAGAGTGCGTAGCTTGTCTGTCAGGCTTCTCCTTAGATAGCTGTCTTTTCTTCTGATTTCTGTTTCAGTCAGCTATGCACATGAATACTGGGAACATAACATGGATGGTGTCTGTTATGTTGGGTCTTGTTGATAAAACTTGGAAAACTAGTCTAGATGTACCTGGAATATTGGCCTCTATTACTCTAAGAGGCGGGACAAAGTATAAGTGCTTGCCACTGGGGTACTTCTGTCCCACAACACAAAGCCTGGACCCTGGGAGGATCCTGACCTTGATATACCTAGTTTTCCCTCACGTGGAAAAGGCTCCCATTTTTTTCCTAGTGGGAATGAATGAGTGAATGAGTGAATACTCATGATTAGGCAGAAAGAGAAGCACATTCCAGGGCCAAGGACACAGAGCTCCCTTCTTGACCCCATTGATTGACATCTAATAGTGATAAGGGATGTCTCTCAGACAAGGTGACAAGAAGCCAGATCCAAGAAACCTTTGTGTTTACAAACATATTGCTTAAAGTGTCACGAATATAATTGAAAAACATCAATAGCAATCAATGGCGACAAATCACTGTCCCCGGCCATTAAAAACTAAATCTGGGCCTGGAGGAAATGAAGGGGAAGAATCTATTGAGGAAAGTCACGTTGCCACACACTGTCACTCTCTTCTACTCCACCTTCCCCTCTTCTCTCTATTGTCTCCTGTGCCTCCCACCCTGCTGCTTAGATTTTTCACTGGAGATGCAGTGGAGAGAAATCCGCAGATCTATACAGCAGTCTTGGGCTAAGTCTTCGTGGGAGATTAGACCAGCCCTCCCTGCTTTTTTCTTCCATCCTCCCAGCTGTGCCCAGGTGGCTGCTGAATTTGAAACTCAGTTTTTAAAACAAGGATGCTGCTATGTCTCATATTCTGGAAGGACACTGACTCTCCTCTTTCACAAAGGCCACTGTGGCTGGGTGCTTTGTCAGTATCAGACTACATTATTCCTGGATTTGAAAGTTAGACTCGGTTGGGCCCTTGTAATGTGGTTCAGAAACTTCCAGGGGCTGTATTCACAAGAGGCCTCTGACCTTCACACTGACCCACACAATTGTGGCGGGAAGCAGGTGCAGCAGCCTGTGAAGCAGGAGCGATTGGTGGGTATTGGGCTCTAGAACGGAGGTGGATGTGTTGCTACATTCCATGGGACCAGTGCGGACACTGGGGAGAGACTCAGGGGCAGGAGAAACGGGCACTGATGGAAAGGGGGGAGGACCTCCCCTTCATTCTGGTTACTCTACAGTTTGCAAAAGGGATGTAATATCCTCATTTAAAAAAATAAAAATAAACCCTATAGCACACCAAGATGGCTGGCACTGGTTCTTAGACTGAGCCAGTTTGGAGGACTAGCCTTGGACAAGGAGGAGTTTGCCGGGTGCTGAGCTTTGGGTGACCATGGAGAACCTGAGAAAACTGTCAGAATAAAGTGAAAAGACCAAGGGAGAGAGATGAGTGTGAGGCAGCTGAGGAGAACGTGACATAGAGATTGAAGAAGGGAGATGTGGGAAGCTGCAAGAAAGACAGCAGGGGCTCAGGACCAGGGCAGAGCCAGTAGTCCTGGAAGAAAACAGCGGCAACCTGGGTGTGAGCACAGTCATGGGGTTGGGGCTAACTCATTCTCTGTCTCTGTCTCTGTCTCTGTCTCTGTCTCTCTCTCTCTCTCACACACACACACACACACACACATCTATTCATTCATCCATTGTGTTGGTTGTTTATTCTTTGAAGCATTTTTTCTACATTCAGGGAACTCAGACATAAAAGGTTCAGAAATAAAATCTTTGCTCTCAAGGACTTCAGGAGCTAGTGTCACCTCATTCCTTACCCACTGAACAAAGCCTGAATCTGAGACTGCTGTTTATCTCAGAATAGCTGCATCGTTTCACTGGCTGAACGTGAGATTTCTGGAGAGAGCCCGAGGAGGCAATCCCAGCGAGAACTGCAGTTCTCCTAAGGAAGGGACCCGGCCTGACTCTGAAGGAAGTAGAAAAAAATGACATCCTGGCAGACGGGGGTCACGTAAGAGCATTCCAACAGGAGGCACTGTACAACTTCCTCTGTGGCTCTCAGCCATCCTCCATGGGCTAGCTGGTAAGTGAGACATCAGGAAGATGGATTGGCCTTGTGCAGTGAGGAAGGTAATGACCGTTCAAGGTCAGAAGGGAGCTGACCTGTGCAGGAGGCAGTAAAGTCAGCCTTGAGAGTGCCTTTGGGTTTCCAGAGCAGGAAAGACATTCAGCAGCATTCCTTTGCAGAAGCTGAAATCCCTTTTTTGGCTTTTTTTAATTCTTAAAATTATTTTTATGTATATGGGCCTCTTGCATATATATACATACATACATACATACATACACACACACACACACACACACACACACACACACACACACACACACACATGCACCACCTACATGCCAGGTGCCCACAGAGGCCAGAAGAGGGTGTTGGAATCCCTGGGACTAGAGTTGCAGATGGTTGAGAGGCATTGTGTAGAGGCTTGGAATTGAACCTGGGTCCTCTGGAAGAGCAGACAGTGTTCCTAACCACTGAATTATCTCTCCCACCTCCTCCTCTGTGTTCCTCTATCAGCGGATACAGTCACTTGATGCAGCTGTATATATTCTGCATACTGAGACAGTTTCCTTTTTAGTGGCTGATTAGGCAGCACCATGAGTGTGTCACTAGCAGTGTTTGGCGGGTGGGAGAGTGAAGGAATAGCCCATGAAACAGTTAAAGGACTCCTAGACAGGTGACATCCATCAATTATCCGCCCATCCAGCCACCTCCCCGTCCATCTAACCATACTTTAGTTGGTTTACTTGAGGTGTTTACTGACTGCCTACAATATGCCTTAGTCCACAGGGAATAGAGTGCAATGAGAGTCTAAATTTGCCATTTTTCACTCTTGTCAATTGCTGCCGTTTAGCGAACACCTGGCCTCCATTCTTGGGCAGCCTTGTGCTGTTATAAGAAAGGACACAGCCAGAGGGTTAATGACAGGCTTCTCTGAAAAGCAAAGCTTACCTGCTAGGAGTCAGAGTAGTGTGATGTCACAATAAATATCACCTCAGGTTCCTCTGGTGTTTTCTGGACATTTCGGAGGAGAACAGGATGACGGGAAGGATCTCGAGTAGCAGGCTGTGATGGGATAGGAAAGACCCAGACTTAATGGATCATGTGATCCCCACAGGTTGCCTCCCTAGTTGTCCTGGTGTCATTTGTAATGAGTAGGGGTCATGCATGCTAACTGTCAAGGCCGCTTCCTTCTATGACATTGAGTGAAGTCGCACTTGTTAGTGACACCAACCTATTGATCTGTGCCCGGCTACTCTCTGCTCTTTGCTTCCCTAGTCACCTCCTTCTCCTTTCAAGATGCAAACAGCCCTCAGGTTAATGCAGCCCCTCCTCCCCCTGGCTTTCCTGACAACATGTCCGCTGGCCAGCCTCTACTGTTCAGTAGCCACCATTGTCCAGTGAGCCTTCAGTGATGATGGTGTCGTGTGTCTGCACTGGGCATTCTGCTAGTCTGACACATGTCACAAATGAGTACCTGAAATGTGGTCATTGTGTCTGAAGAACTGCACTTTAAATTTCATTGAATTTAAATTTATCTGTCTGTGTACAGCTAGTCACTTCCTTATTTGGCAGCACAAACTTTTTTCCTAATGGCCTTTTTTGGTCACTGTTGAAGGTATCTACTCCACCTTAAAGCACCGGTTAAGAGCTGGCTAAGTGCAGTTGAAATTCCTTGATTCCAATCCTCCTTGGTCACTTACTATTCAAGGGACTTTGGGGGACAGTTTATGTAATATTTCCAAGCCTCAATTTCATCACCTGTAACTGGGTGTGCTCATTATCATGCCTCCTAAGATTACTGTGGGCATTGACTGAGAAACTGAATGAATAACATTGATCATAGAGCCTGTCACTTTGAGGATGTGGCATAATGGAGTATGTTGACAGATTTTCATCTTTCTTCTATTAAGAGAGGTATGCCTTGAGTTCCATATCATCTAACTGTTAGTATCTTTACTTAGTATAGGAAGACAAGCCTAGATCTCTCGGGGTTCATGTGTGGATATCCTTTTTATTTGACACACACTCTATATCTGTGTCCTGGGCCAGGACCATATAAGTATGTTAATAATACCTAATTTTAATGTGAACTGAAAGACCATATCCCTTCCTACACACACACACACACACACACACACACACACACACACACACACACACACACTTCTTCCAAAGCACAATGGCCTGTGATTTCATTCCTTCATATGTTTCTGTGTCCCCTGACTATGGCTACTGCTCCTTTGGGATAGGGAATGGGGTGACAACCCCATTAATTCCAGTCAGGTCCTTGTTACTTTGCAGGACTCAAACTCCTTCCAGACCTCCCCTTTGGCCAACTTTATCTCCCCAGTGACATCTCTCAATCCTGCCCCAGTAATCAGATGTCTAAATAGCAAATGAAAGATTAATGCCAGTGGCCAAGATTAGGATGTGAATAATTTAAGGAGGAGAATAAAAGCCAGCTCCACTTACCAACATGACTGCTTGGCAGAGGTCAGGGAAAGGGTTAGGGGCAACTTAGGGCCAAGGATAGAAGCTTTTGCATTCCAGTGCATTGATCAGGAAGAGGGTTTGTTGTCATTAGTGTTGGGAAGAATGTGTAGCTGCAATCTCCAAATGGACCCTTTGACTTCTCATCAATCTAGTATCTCATGTCAGTTTCCCATATGGCTGCCATGTTTCTGTGGACTTTGTAGTACATCTTCTGCTCCTTAAGATGTATATACCTCCCACGGTACATTTTTACTGTTGTCTTGAACCTGCTGGGCTTTGGTAGTCCACATGACCAGGGAGAGTAGCTTATTGATTAACTTCTTTCCCTGCAATTGGTGGATTATTTCCAGGGGATATGGAGTTTGAGATGAAACACAAACAGGAGTTTCTGTTGATAGCTACAATATGAATGAATACTTTACCAGGGTGTGACTGTTGTCCAGGCAGGAAACCTCTGTGTGGATATTTCCTTTTTGTCTTCCTGCCATTCTGGTCACCTCTCTGCCACCCCAGCCTCCTGTTAGGTTCACCGCAGCCTTTCTTCTGATGGTTTGGGGTTTGATAAATATTTTCCCCCTCTGGAAGTCTTTAGCAGTACAGCAAAAAGGTTACATGATGGATTCTCCCCATCACTTAATTGAAGCCATAAAAAATGAAAAGAGAGTTTCCAATAAACCAAGCCATTACTCACTGGTGGCTAGAGAGGAGAACCCAGAACAGAGCCCTGGGAGGCACAGCTGGGAAGCCCTCCAGCTCACTGTCTATTATGATTATTAATCACAACAGCAACAGGGTTCATCTGTTCCAAGCTCCTTAATGAACTTGGACTCATGTCCTTACAAGGTTGTAGTCATTATAGCAACTGGGGTCTTTCCATTGCAAATCCCTGCAGGATTTGTTGTTTGGGATGGATGTGTAAGAGGTTGTTCTTATGCTCCCAAAATCATGAGATATGTCTAGCAATGTCTAGTCCTGGGCAGTGGTAGAAGAAAATTATATTTTGCTGTGAGTGGCAGATTTAGGTGATAGTTAATGGTGTAAGGGTAAGGCTGGTGGGCACAGAGAATGACCATGTATCATAAATGGAATAGTGAGTTTTGCTTGTGGGGCAGTCAATATTGGGGTGGAAGTATGGTGTGTATCACAGTAATAAGTGTGTATACTTTACCATGGCATCCTTTCTGTGGGTAAATCTATGATATTTGGGTTCATGGTAGCTAAGAAGATTCTAGAATTTATTGTCCAAACTAGAAGGAGGAGCTCTTGTGACCTCATTACCTCTAAGAGGCCCCATCTCTTAATATCATTGTATTGGTGATACTTAAACTTCTGCAATGACCCGTGACAGAGAATAATATTGCCTATAAAGGCAGGGTCCTTTTAGCAGCTAAAAAGACAGCATTGGAAACACACTGTTTGGAGAATCATACCTTCTTTGTCTGTTTGTCCCCACTCTTTCTCTTTAAATCCCAAATCCAGCAAATCTTTTCATCCAAATCTTTGCCCCCAAAGCTTCCAGAAGGTTGTCCTCAACATCTCCAGTTCTCTGTTTGTGGTTGTCCATTTCCTGAATGACACCACAAGGTTTGGGAAGTAAGGAGAAGGGAGCACAGGTAAAATGTTAGTACAGTATTTCTCCCCCATGAAGGCCCTCCCAGCGTTCTAGGCTCACCCTTCCCTTCCCACTGGCCCTGAACCCACAGCAGGCAGTGCACTCAATAAAATAACAGCCAGAAGAAATCTCCTCCAGCTGCTTTCTTCCAAGGTCCTCTCTCTTATACCCTCCACCCCAAAACCCTCACTCTGCCAGCAACTAGATATAAACAGAAATTAATCCATGTGAGAAACCTCAACATGTCACCTGATCCTTATCATTGCCTCATAATTGCCTCCAAGGAAGATCTTATTATATTAAAAAGCAATTGCCCTCCATGCCAGTTGTGCTAATAGATTCTCTGTGATATATATGCAGAATTTCATTTTCAGCACGTGAGATGCTGTTGCCCCCCCTTTGCCTCCTTCCAACCCCCTTTATCTCTGCCCAAAGCACCTGTAATTCCAATTTTCCACAAGCCTCCTGTCTGCAAGGTGACTGCCTCTAGGAGATCAGTGTATGTTGAATTCATTGTTTCCCTAGTACAGGGAGAGAGCTAGCATGTAGTAGGTATGCAGATATTCAGTGTCCATCCATCTCTCCACCGACTTTCAACCTCATTTATTTCATTTTATAAATGGAGCCATTGACCAGAAGGAGAGACCAGGAACCGCCATCCCTACCCCTGCCCACCCCAAACCAATGTTTTGAAAGAGATGAAGAGAGTGACTTGGGATAATTGGGTTTGAGTGGGGGAAAGAGGATCTAGTTAGGGTGGAAATCTGTATCTCATGAGGTCAAACTGATGATGAGGGGCCCAGGTAGAATATTCTGAGCTTTCCCCCAGGAAAAGCTCAATCTGGAGATCTGAGGAGGAGAGGGTCCTGGAAGGGTTCCTGTGGCAAAGCCTTTGTGTATGAACAGCAGAAGGAATAGACTGCATTTATAGAGGAAGCTGAGGACTAGGTCACATTCTATAATGTCTCTGGTCAGGATAATTAGGCATGTGATCATGCGATCATGTGATCGTGCGGTCACTGGGTACACAGAACTGAAGACCCTCATCCTTGAAATCTGTGCCATCTAGGGTTAAAATGCATAGTGGAGAAAGGATATCTAGGCATGTGATTATGCGACCATGCAGTCAGTGGGTAGATAGAACTGAAGACCCTCATCCTCGAAATCTGTGCAGTCCAGGGCTAAAACGCATAATGGAGAAAGGATATCTAGGTATGTGATCATGCGGTCAGTGGGTAGACAGAACTGAAGACCCTCATCCCTGAAATCTGTGCAGTCTAGGGTTAAAATGCATAGTGGAGAAGCGTAAGGTGAAGGTGATGGAGCAGGGGACCCAGGGATGCTGCACAGAAGGCTACCCAAGCAAGATGCCAGGATTTCTGGGTTTCCTCTAGCACTGCAGTGGCATATCATTGCGTTTGATAGGAAAGTTTTTGTTTCCCTGACTATGGTTGTAGACACAACACAAACATGAATTCACCTTTGCACTCATATGCCTCTTGCCCAGGTGGTAGCAGAACTTGAAATCAGATGAAAGCCTTATGATAAGTTGAAAAGGTTCAAGTTTCACACACACACACACACACACACACACACACACACACACAAACAAACAAACAAACAAAAAAACCATAGTTTGGGCAGTCCCAGTAATAGCCTGTTATTAAATTCTGTGTTCTTTAGTGTTAGTAAATTGCAAGTAGCTTCAAATGGACAGAGATTTAGAATTAAAATCCAAGCTCATAAAATACACTTCATCAGTTATGGTCTTGTCAATTGCATATCAGAACTAGTCTTTCATGAGGGATTTTGGGGGCTGAGGCCCAAATAGGGTGGAGAGGTGCCAAAATTCAGTACAATTGGTGGGAGCTTCCCATAATGATGTGGAACCTTTGATTCCAGGGGAGCTTGGGTCTTCCTTTACAAAGAGGGGAGAGATGGGAGCATTGTTTAGACAAATGTAGCAGCTCATTAATTAGAACTGAAATACCCCCCCTTTCTCTGCCAGCTCTGAATACATTAAAGTGAAAACATATGAACACAGGCTCGTTCCTTAATGTTCCTGCTCTACTTCTAAACATTTCCTTACGTTAAGCTCCCATATCTCTATCATACAACAACCAGATCATGGGAGGGCATACATGATTGGGATGCTGGCCAAGGTGCTGGAAATTTCCTTAGCCACTGCCAAGGACCTGTATCCACTTCATTACTCATGAAGCTCATGTTTAAGGCTCTGAGTCCTCGTGGAGTGCCTTCCTAGCAAGGATACTGATGTGCATGGACAATGTACTGAAAGATGGATAATGGACCATTAGAAGGGATATTGCAAGTTCTGATAGAGATTAGCAAAAGAATAATCATGATGGCCTGCCCTACCAATGCCAGGAGGACAATGGTGACATGTACCTATTTTTGATGAAGTATTTGAGAAAGCCAGCCCTCCATGAGAAAGGCAGCACTCATAACCCTCCTTCCATGAAATCAACCTCCCTGGTGTCCATTGCAACACACTTTTTTCCCTCTCACAGAGAAGAAAATGCTATGCTGTCAAAGTCATTCACTGCCCACTGGGGTGGAGGTGACAGTCCTAATGATTATCCCCCTGGAGTGGCTAACAGTGAGGGTGAAGGTCTTCCCAGCTGTGAATGTGACAGACAGGGTGACCCGAGGCCAGGAGTGCGGCCCCTCTGTGCTTCTTCATTGTCTTGGCTGAAGCCTGCAATAGCATCTTGGCTACCTCCCGCAGATGTCCTGTGAGAATTGTGATTAATGCTAGTTGGGGAGCTCAAAAGAATGGCATCACGCTGCTCTAGAGGTCAGAAAATCTTCCAGCTTGATCTGAAGAGAGGAACCATAAACACTGAGAATAGTACAGAGGTCAGAGAAAGAGGGACATAGCTTGCCTTTCCAGTTTGTCTGCTAGTTACTGTCACCATGTCCCAACCTTTACAGCCTCAAGCAATAGGGACAGCTTGGTGACCACGGTTACATTTGAACCATCCTGGTTATCCAATACAACTCTCTAATCCAGGATATACCGGCAGGTCCTTCAACCTAGTGGACTAAATTCAAGAAGAGGGCACAAACAAAGAAAGGTGAACTAAGTACCTGAGCATGAAAGGCATAATGCTGGACAGAGTTCCTGGAGGCCCCTGCTGGGCAAACCATGAACCTTTTATGTTGATATAGGTTAGGGAGGTCACTGGGTAGTGGGGCAGGAGGGGGATGCTAATGGAAGAGCCTGTGCTGTTAAGGTGGCCATTTACCAGCTATGATGGAAACACCGTGTCTTGCCATCTGTCCATCCTACTGTGTGCTGTCTGAACATCAGATCCCACAGGAAGCTGTTGTGTTTCCACACTGTGAGAAATATGGACAAGGTCTTGGGGTAGGGTTCTACTCAATAACCTGAGGCAGACTGTGAGATGACTGTATTCAGTGCCTACACACACACACACACACACACACACACACACACACACACACACACACACACACACTTTTCCTTGAAGTTTGATGAAGAGATGTTTGTGGATGGAGGCTGTAGGACAAATGATCAGTGTATCCTGTTGTTCAGTGTAGCCCATCAAGCCCCTTAGCCAGCATCTTCAGAAAAGGACTCCTTGAGTGGAAGCATAGTGCAGAGCCCCCCACCTCTCCCAGCCATGAGTTCTTGGCTTCACAGCACAGCTGCCAGAGGCCCCCTTAATTTGGATGTTTGGCTCCAGCTGTCCAAACTCAAGGACATCATGTCAGCATGTTTCTCTGCTGACTGTAAAGGAGCAGCTGCATCTTCCAGAAGACCATCCAAGTCCATCTCTCGTTAGGATGATTATAGTATTTTACTTGTAAGATGGTTACGCCTCTTGGACCCCTTTTGAGATCCCATTCTCTAACACAGAAGGATGATATTTTGAGATTCAGAACATTTCAACAGAATGGTTGCAGAGACCACGTGATCCAACACACTCATTACAGAGATGGTGACGAGGGGTGAAGCGTTAGTGGTGGGAAGTGACAGGGAAGCAGGCAGATAGGAACCCCAACTTTCTGGAGGTTACCTGCAGGACTGGTAGCACACATGTAACCAGGCTGTCCTGCAAATAATGTCCTTCTATGTTCAAAGCTAAAAACAAACCAAAAACCAGTATAGTTTTTTTTTTAGCTTGGGAAAACACAGAAATACATAGGAAAAAAATAAAAGCAATTATGCACACTGAGTGCCTCTGCTTCATGGGCTTTCATATATTTCTATTTTTACGGTAATTGTTTTCTTTTAACATTCAATTTTGTGTGTGTTCTGTGTGTGTGCATATGCACTCTAGTGTGTGCATGCAAATGGGAATGTGAGAGACTGACTTTGGCTTATCGTCAATCATTCTCTGACTTATTTTCTATTTTGAGACAGGGTCTCACCACCAAATCTGGAACTAGCAGTTGTAGCGAGATGTGCTGGTCAGTGAGCTCCAGGCACCCGTCTGTGTCTGACTGCCCAGGTCTCTCTAGAGAGCCCCTGTGTTCAGCTTTTGTGTTGGTGTTGATGCTTGAAGCTCAGGCTCTCTCAAGCTTGCACAACACTCACTCTGCCCACTGAGACACCCTCACAGACCCCACGATGTTCATTATGCTCTATATGTAAGAATGTACTATACATGTGACCCCCACACCTACCCAGCAAACATTGTGACTCAGCCAATTTTCCCAGTTGTTATAAACCCTCCATAAGCACAATTGTAATCATCTGTTTAATATTCTATTATGTGAATGTATCCCAAATTGCTTACCTACTCTCCTTTGGTTCTTGAAAATATTTGATACATCTCATTTTCGAGTTATAAATAATGCTAATATGGAAATTACTGTGCATGAAGATTTGTGGTCTTTTTATTCCTGCATTGCAGACCATTTCCTTTGGTTAGAGTCCCATACATGGTATTTTAGGTCAGAGAGTATGAATATGTTAAAGATTGGCTAGCTAGTACTAAATTGCTTACCAAAAGAATTGTTCCAATTTATGTTCCCACTAGAAAACTATGAAATTTGATTACATCCTTGCATAATGTGGTAGACAGTCTTCATTTCTGATGTGTAAAAGTCTGAGGCTTCTAAGTTCCAGGATGGCTCTGATGTAACAAAGAATATGATATGAATATTTTCACTGAACATGAACATTTAAAACATTTTATTAAACCCTGAACCCACTCTACAAGTCAAAGAGTTGGCCCACTTCCCACAATTGACTTTGACCTGCTCCTCAGATTGACGACTGTACCCCAGGTCAGGAGAGATGCGTTGATACAACTCCCCAAGAATAAAAATATAACAATATAGATTAGACCCTAGACCTGTTTCTGAACCTAAACAGTCTATGTACTTTGTCTATATATTTATGTGTCCTGTATGTGTATGTGTGAGAATATGTCTGAGAACACACATGCCTATGTAAATGGGAGTGTGTGTGTGTGTACGTGTGTGTACATGTGTATGTATGTATATGAAGCATTTCCTACTCTCAGAAACTAGAGCATGGGACCGATGAACCCAAACACACATCTCTCCTAGAAATCATGCATGATGAGCCCTTGTGAAAATCACTCTTGTGGTTCGGTTGGCTGTGTTGACTGTGTCAGGGCCCTGAGCGTTGCTGTTCAGAGGCTTTCCTGACTCAGAAAGGGTCAGGTCATTTCTGCTACACCTGGGGCCAGCTGAAGGGGGCAGCTTCTCATCATAAGATCTGGCAGGCAAGACCCTCCTAGGGTAAGGCTGAGTCTTTTTCCAGATGCTGCCTCAAGAGCAGTGGCCACTTGCTGCCGCATCCAGCGGCATAGTGGAGATGATGAAGACGAGCAGTCGTTTGGAAATCCTATCTGGACTGGTCCTTTTCATATTCCATGAGGACAAATGTGGCCTACAAAGTCCAGTTTTGTTTTTAGGGTTCAATCCATGTTGGTTTTCTAGAGCCACCTAGCCTACCTTGATAACAGAGCTCAGTCCCCTTGGGAGCACTGGGGATGTAGCCCTCCTCCCTCTGTTTATGGAGAAGCCATTTAGCAATCCAGCCTAGGAAACCGACCCCTTAATGCCAGCTCTCATTCTAGTCCTGTGTGTGACTGTCAGGAACTGCTCTTTTGGTCATTGTCTTCTAACCATGAAGTTGGAAGCAAAATTAGGTGACTCAGGGGGCTTTCCCATTTATTTACTTTGAGTTTTCTGAATTTCAAGTATGATAAAAATCACATGCTCCTGTAGAAGAGACACTTTTGGGGAGAGTTGTGGGGAGAACTGTTTATTCTAGTCCATGCAGTCAGGAGGCTCCAGAGGTTCAGTTCCTGGAAACATCCAGAAGGAAAAAGAAGTTCAAGGCAAATAGGTGTGAATGAGAAAGGCCCAAGTTACTACATTCCCCAAGCGAGAACAAAAAGAGCCTCCACCGGACTAGCTAGCAACAGAACACGATTCCGAGGACGTTCTTGGAGTACGTGCTTGAGTGACTTATCTAATGTGGGCCTCATTCATGTGCCACAAAGGAAACACTCACACTATTGTGTGGCAGGAGTAACATTCTGTACCTTTCTAATGAACCAATTTGAGGCTGTGTTCAGAAATAGTCTCTGGAAGGAGAGGGATGGTCCTCGGCGAATTGGCTGGCTTAGGGATCTAGGCTGTCCTTTGAACTCTGTGATTCAGCCCTGGGGCTCTTTGGGCTCTGAAGTTGTCAGGCAGTCTGTCTCTCTGCAAAATGGGATCTTGGACAGCTTTGTGACCACTTTGAGTCATTGTCACTTCCCTGCCTCTCCAAAAGCGTTTTCCAAACCATGGGTCACAACTTCTTAGTGAGTCAAGAAGTCAGTGGATTTTTAAAAAGGTAGTAGAATAAAGAATGAACATTTCAGAGTCCTTGCAGATATGGAAAAGAATGCTTGGTTTCTGGTAATGCTTTGCTTCAGTCCTGTCTGTGAGGCTGGTAAGATCTCTAGACAGGTCAAGTTTCAACCAACAGTTTCTAAAGCTATTCTTGGGAGGGGGCTGAGGATCTCCGAACATCCTCTGCAGTGTGTGCTCTGTGCCACACGGGGACACTCAGTTGAACCCTGGAATAGCACCCCTAGAGCTGTGTTGTCAGCGGGTCTGGGGATAGGAAGCTTCTAGGTAGCTCATGTCCTTGACTTTGTGGCCTGAGCTTCTGATTCATGAGACCTGCCAAGCCAGTGCTTCCTTCTCTATGGGCAGGGATAAGGAGGGGCAGCCCATAGCTGTCACTCAGCTTCCCAAGACTGGTGGGGAACTGGAGTTATCCATTTCTCTTTGTGTTCCGTTGTTGGGATGACCAGGGAAGTTGAATCAAGGAAGGATAAAGAAGGAGAGGGACAGGAGTCAATGACCAAGCATCTAATATGGCATCAGGGTCAGTCTTCAGAGTCTTTTAAGCACAAGGAGCTATAGAAATGGAATTGGCCTGAGGAGGCTCGGCTCACTAGGACCCAGGAGCCCCAAAAGCTAAGGGTGTGCAGCTTCCTATAGCTGGTTTAAAGCTCAGGCTTCATCTCCACTGTGCATTGGCCTCTTCCTGGCTTGAAGCTTCACATCTGAACAAGCAGCTATGAAAGCTTTAGAAGGAAAGCACACCCCTCTCCGGATAGTATGTAACACACACACACACACACACACACACACACACACACACACACACACACCAGGGTATGAATATGCAAATGCAAAATGTCTCCCAAAAGCTAGTGTGTTTGAATTCTTGGTTGCCAGCTGGTGTAACTATTTTGGGGATTGTGGAAGTAGTAGAACTTTCTGGATGTGTGACCTAACTGGAGAACACAAGGCCATAGAGGAGGGACTTGGAGATTATAGACTCACCCTTGCTTCTGGGCTGAACTCTCTGTCTATTGGTCAGTACCATGGCCATGTGAGAACCTACCTCACGCTCTCACTGTCGTGATGAGCCCTTCCCACTCACTGCCATGCCGTCTCCATCATAATGAACTATAACTGTATCCCTTAAGCCATGAGCAAAAACCAAAACTAAAACGCTCCTACCTTAAATTACTTCCACTGGGCATTAAAAAAAAAAAAAACAACAAGCCTGGAAGCAACCGAGATGCCCCTCAACTGGAGAATGGATAAAGAAAATGTGGTACATTTACACAATGGAAAACTACTCAGCGGGGGTAGTTTAAATCTTTAAATTGTCAGGCAAATGGATGGCACTAGAAGAAACCATCCTGAATGAGGTAACTCAGTCACAAAAAGACAAACATGGTTTGTACTCACTCATATATGGATATTAGACATAGAGCAAAGGATTACCAGCCTACAGTTCATACCTCCAGAGAAGCTAGGAAACAAGAGAGACATACATGGTCCCCCAGAGAAGGGGAAGGGACAAGATCTCCTGAGCAAATGGGGGAAGGGAGAGGGAGTTGGGAGAAAGAGAAGGAGAGAAGAGGAGGGGCAAGGAAGACATGAGGGCAGGAAGATTGAGTTGGGGGAAGAATACAGGAGAGCAAGAAAAGCGATACCTTAATAGAGGGAGCCATTATAGGTTTAAAGAGAAATCTGGCCCTAGCAAAATGTCCAGATATATACAAGGATGACCCTAACTAAGAATCTAAGCAATAGTGGAGATGCTACCTTAAATGCCCTTCCCCGATAATGCGATTGATGACTACCTTAAATGCCATCCTAGAGCCTTCATCCAGTGGCAGAAGCAGAGACCCACAGCTAAGCACTGAGCAGAACTCCTGGAATCCAGTTGTAGAGACGGAGGAGTGATGAGCAAAGGGGTCAAGACCAGGCTGGGGAAACCCACAGAAACAGCTGACCTGAGCAAGGGGGAGCTCATGGACCCCAGACTGACAGCTCGGAAACCAGAATAGGACAGAACCAGGCCCCCTGAATGTTGGTGTCAGTTAGGAGGCCTGGGCAGTCTATGGGGCCTCTGGTAGTGGGACAGTATTTACCCCTAGTGTACAAATGGACATTGGGAGCCCATTCCTCATAAAGAAATACTCTCTCAGCTGAGACACATGGAGGAGGGCCTAGGCCTTGCCCCAAATGATGTGACATATTCTGATGATCTTCATGGAAGGCCTCACCCTTTCTGTGAAGCAGAAGAGGGATGGGATGGGGGTTGGTGGGTGGGCATGGGAGGATGAGAGGGAGGGGGAACTGGGATTGATATATAAAATAAGATTGTTTCTAATTTAAATAAAAAGAAAACAAAACAAAAACAATAAAGAAACCAATATGGACACCCTTGTTACCTCTTTGTTTACTTCTGAAATAGCCCCAATACTCTCTCAGAAGCATAATATCAGAATTCGATCTCCTACCAACCAGTGAGAGGAAGGCTCATGTCACCTACCCCTGCAGCTTCATGGCTCAGTTCTCCCAAAACTTGGCATATCCTTAGCCCTAGATTAATGAGATTAAGAATATCTGGGGCAGCTGGGTGTGATGGCACATGGTTTTAATCCCAGCACTCAGGAAGTAGAGGCAGGCTGGTCTCTGTGAGTTCAAGGCCAGGCTGGTCTACAGAGCGAGTTCCCTGGTAGCCAGAGCTACATGGTGAGACTCAGACTGTCACTGTTCCTAGGACTTCCCAGGACTGTCTAACTAACTAACCTCAGTGCCCCATAAGCTGGTGATGCCACTACCGCCCTCTTATCAGGGATCAAAGAAGGCACCAAAAAGTTACATTGTGAGTTACCATATGAATGTCAGCTAAGTAGTCTCACATTAGAGTCCCAGTCTTAACCACTCAACGAGTACCCTGTAGTGAGTAACCCTGTGCCACTGCCAGATCCAGCCTGACAATACCAAGCAAGCTGCATTAGTGGAGTCGCCATCCTATTCTGTCATCCAGATGATGATAGTGTCCCCTGCCTCTGTCTCTGTCTGATCAACAAAGGGTAGAAGGTGCAGACTCCGCTGCTACAGAATAACCCCTAGTCTTCAGTGAAGATTGGAGGGTGATATCACTGGAGGAGTCTCCTGTAGTTCTCCAGCAGGCTTCAGAAAGCTTCCGAGGTCTTCCTGAGGGTAGCACCAGATTTCAGAAACAGCAGCACTGTGTACAGTTAGTTCCCAGAGGGTCACAGGAGGAGCATGCTTCTCAGGAGCCCTTGGGTCAGGGCCTCTGGGTTAATTCCACAAGGGCATCAGTCCTGTGTTGCATCATGGAGGTGCTGGGGAACCATGGAAACAAAAGAAGTGAAAGAAACTCTTCTCTCTCAACCACCCACAGAGCCCAGGGGAGTTCTGGTCCTCAGGATTGACAGGGCCCCCTGCAGCCCTCTCATTCCCCCTTAGCTGCAAGCTTTACCCCTCCCTAATCTACTTCTGTGTGCCTTTGGCTGCACTGGGAGCCTCAGCAGGAGTTTGCCTGGGAGGAGACCGGTTAGGAGTCCACTAGGCTGGTGTGTTTGGGTGACACTTTTCTCCCTGCTGGTCACTCAGTCCTGTAACCTCCCTCAAGGGCCCCCAAACTTCCTCTCTGTGTGTGTTTCTCTCTATCCCCCCCCCCACCAAGCGAAGCCACAAACTGACATCTCGGGTTTGCAGGCAGAGAGAGTCCCTGTCATCACTTTCTGTGGGAAGGGAGGAGGATGTTGAGAAGAAAAGGGGGGGGGAGCGAGTAGGAACAAAAGTCCCCATTTATACCCAGGCCAATTGGAGAATTCAGCTGATGCGGCAAGAAAACAAGATTGGGAAGAAGGGAGAGGGGGATGATTTATGTTTCATGCCTGAAATGCCACAGGAGACTTTCAGGTGTCTCCCACGCTGCCCAGTGATCTTTAGCAGCAATCAGAGCCCTCACCTCAGCCCTGACCTAACTGTTTCCATCCCCCTTACCTGCCTACCTGGTTTTCTCCCTCTGCCTCCATCTAGTCCTGTGGACAGGGCATTCCAGAACTTGTCCTTCCCTGCTAGGCTTTTGTATATTTGGATGGAGAGAGGACACTGGTACCAGGGAGGATACTTCTGAGAGCTAGCATCCCAGAAGTGGGCCTCACCTGGCTAGGCGTCTGAATGTCTCAGCATGCAACCCCCATCCTTCATGCCTTAGTCCTCAGCCAACCTGTGTAACTCATGTCAGGCCTTTGAGTACGGGGCAGGGACCTGGTTCCCATTTAACATGAGAGACCAGTCCTCTCTGGTTTTCTCTCAGCTGTGTGTTGGACGTTCCCAGGGCAGGCTTACACCTTTGACTTTGAGCTTTGAAGCTAGCCAGTGCAACCCAGTTAGCAGACAGAGGCTGTGAGTCATGTCTGGGTCCAAAGTTCCAATGATAGCAGTGGATCAGCTGTATTCACTGTGCTTTGCTAACAAGTAGGACCAGCGACAGGGAGAGCTCGGCACAAGGTGTCACTGGGTTAAGGACAAGCAGCATTTCTGACCACACTAGACCTGGAGTTTACAGCAAAACCCGTAGCCCTTGAAACGCTGGGGGTGTCAGTCACTCCTCTCACTTCTTAGTTGCCTTCAGAAGTCTGGAAGATGCAGTGGGCTGAGTAATTCTGGGGACTTCTGCTCAGGCAGGACAATGGACAGCACTAGAAGAGGAGAAAACAAGCAGAGGTTTCAGTGATTCTGGGGTTAGAATGATTAGCCTGCTGTCCCCCCCACTGGCCACCTGTAGAAGGCCTCTGTCACTCACTGCTCTACACATGTTGGGTCAGTTGATACCATTCAGATGCTAAAGAAAGAAGGGGTACTCTGGGGCTTTCGGAACTTGGGGTGGGTATCTTAAAGCTTTCCCTTAGCTTTGCAACCCCCTCCCCACCCCATTTCAGGTGAGCACTCCAGGTAATTTTTGCATAGATGTCTCCCTTCTTCAACCACCAGGGTGTCTGTTACCTGTCACTGTTCACTGTCATCAGTAATCTTGTCTGATGTAGCTCTGCTGTTCCTGTTTAATTTGTTCCTTTTAATTGGCTGTGGGCTTGGCACCAGACACTCAAGTTTATTAGACTTGTATATAAAATAAGAATAGAGGCATTGAGCAGTGAGTGACTCAGGAGACCCTGTAAGTCAGGAGCATTAACTTGGTATGTGGGCACCGAGATTTCCGTTAGCCTTTCCCAGGTCATGTCTAGGATTTTCTGGTGCACGGCTGGCTTTTCAGCTGGAAATATCTGAGACAGTCATGTGCAGACAGGCAAAGGGACATGAGCCATGATGAGGACGGCTTGCTTGCCTCAGACCCCATCAATGCTGTATGCTCAAGTCACTCTAAGGTCTCCACGTTTGGTTAGCTGAGGGACGCCAAGTGTCTGCTGGAGAACTGGCTCTTTGCTGACAATTACTCCTGACAGTGTGCAAGGGTTTGTAGCTGGCCCAGATGTAAACAGAACCTCTTGTTTGGGCACCCAGCAGGGATGGGACAGTCATGGTTTTTATAAACCTTCTCTCTGTAAAAGACCCACATTCTGTCCTTATCCATCACAGGCTGCTGCATCTTTCTTTACTTTGAGGATGATCTTTGCCCATACCCTGGTTGAACTCATCCCTGTTGTGATGATATCCTCTAGAGGAACCCCAGCCTGTCTTCCTCTCACTCATGTACATGTTCTGCCCAGCAGCCCTCAGACTTCCTTCACAGCTAAGCCTTTGGTCCGGAAGGCATGCCAATGGCTTCCTGGTTTTATGTTATTTGTTTGACCCCAGCCACAGTGAACAGGGTTTTGTAACTCTGGCTGCACAGTGGCATTGTGGGAAACTTCTCAAACTCCGATGCTGAGGCTATACCCTAACACTATTAACTCAGCCCTATGCTTTTTAAAACATTTTAAAAAACAATTGCAGAGTTGCTCAAATTTTCAAAAAACTGTGCAAAGAGGTCCCATGTACATTTTACTCAGTTTTCCTCCATGATAACATTGTGTAGAACCATAGTATGAAAAGATGGCGTGACTGGGGGCGTGACCGGGGTCTTTCTGCAAATCCACACTATGATCTGGGATGGTGAGTACTGGGTTACTGGAGACCTCCTCTGGCCCGCTTGCACAGATAGTTATTTGCAGGACTCACAAATGAAATTGAAAATAGACCAAACAATGTGACAGTTTTCTGCTGCTATTTTTTCTTCCGTGAACAGAATGTTCAGCATTATTTTTTTTCCTCTTTGTGCAATCCTGCAAGTGAGAAATAATCTGATTGGAATGGTGGCCGATGCTGCAGAGAAATTTGCCATCTCCAGCAAAGGGAGTGAGTCCCAGGAGCACATCTGGGGTCTTAGAGGGTTGGTGTGTGGCCAGCTATGCCATCCCTGGGTACTGAGGAGACTGGGAAGTCCATGATCTCAGTCTGTCTGTGGATGTTGGTCTTAGAATGTCTGTCTTCTCTGGGGATTTGCGAAGCCTTTAATCTGGAAAACTGTTAGGCAGTGGTGTGGCTCGTGAGCACAGAAAGCAAAAGTGAGGGTACCTGCCACTGGGGCCGATTTTGCCTCAGACTTGGTCAACTGAACAGTTTAGGAGTACTCTGGGCTGCCTGAACCAAGAGTGAGATGCTGGGGAAAACAAGGTGGATGGTAAAACAGACAAATCCTTTTCGGAGTCTGATGAGGACTCAGGCATTAGCATCGCACAAGAGAAGGAGGAATACTGTTGGTTCCTTGGGAGAGTTTACCCCAGGGACAGTTGTTCTTCCTTTATTTGTCAGAAGACTTTGCATCACCCACTCTGTGCCTGCCAGGGAAGCTTGCTTCCAGGAATACAAAGATGAGTGATATGATGATTGACTAGGCATTTGCCTCTCTGGATGGGCCTTGACTTTATTTTCCTTTTGTCCTGAGAAGGGGAGGTGGGTCATTCTCATGGGTTTTAGTTCACAGGAGCCCAGAAGGTGTGGATAGTGAATGGTCAGATGTAAAGGTTACATTCTTATTCTTCATCCCCCATGGAAATATCCTGGCTTGAAACAAGAGTTTCAGCTGCACAGGTAAACACATTTGTGAAAAATTCATCAGTGTGTACACTTAAGATCTGGAAGTGTAAGTTTTATCTCTTAAAAAATTTCACATTCTGGGCATATAGAGAGAAGAAAAGAAAAGCCATGGTTAAGGGAAAACCCCTTTAGTTAGAGGCAAAACCTTGATTTTGAAAAATTTCTCCTACTAGCATTTCCCAGGCCGTAGCTCCCTCCAAAATGAAATGTATCCATGACCCCAAACCTCTGTTCTCCAAGGCATAAATGTATGTCCTTGGCAAGCTTTCTCCAGCCCTGGCCTGGGATGCATTGAGATCATGAAGATCCTCCTTCATGATCTCCCTGGCCAAAGTGATCTTCCCGGTTTCTGACTCACTTGGTCTGGCTATAAAGTAACCCTTTATTTACTGTCTTTCATTTGTATTTTTAAAGAAGCTTGTGCCCATAAGAGCTGGCACACGGCAAGTATTCAATGAATGATCATTATTTCTGTCATGATTTTTGCTTAAAGTCTCCCCAGGACCTTGTACAAGTTCAGCAGGGACTGTACTGTATCCTTTGGTGATAAGCATATGGTGAGCACATGTCACCATTTGAATCCTATTAAACCCGTATAAATATGTGACAACTTCAGGCAAACTTTAAAGCCCAAAGCCCATGTCTGGAAGAATCTACCTATGCCAAGGAAATGACTGAGGAACAATTCTATAAGGGACTCTCTGCTTAGATGCAGGACCACCAAACAGGTGTTGTTGGGAGGGAAGTAATGCCCAGAGTGCCAAGCCCTTCCTGCAGGCGGTCTGAGGACCTTGAGACAAACTTGGTCCTGCACCCAATGACAAATAGAGGTTGATGGCCTCAGAACACTTGGCTTTTGTGAATTATGTTTCCTGTTTTCTGTGACCAGTTCAGGGTGGGGTAATAGGATGCCCTTGGTGACAACAGCCCTGCCTTCAAAGTGACACTCAGCAAAGGGCCATGGTGACAAGAACACCTGCTCATCTCTCTTGCCCACATCCAGTGGGCACAGGCTGGGCCACCCTGCTCATTAGGTCAGCATCTGTCCCCACCAGACAGCTGCCAGCTGATGCTCATTAATCCCGGAGCCCTGAGCATGCCTGCCGTAAAGGGCTGAGCTTTTAGAGCCATTTATGGTTGTGAGCTCTGTGAGGGCTGCTAGATTGATTTATAATTGGGCTAAGGGGCCTCCCTGTGCCCCTGGAGCCCAGGTCCTAAACAGGGCCAGCCCCAGAGAGTAGTTTTGTCTCGCTGACTTCCTGTAAATGACCACAGTAGGGATGAGGCTCTTGCCAGACCTGCATGGATGGCAGAGCTACTGTCATGATACCAACACATTCCCTGAGGCCTCCTGTTCCGGTTAAAGCAGACATGGGGTTCCTTGAGAGATCAAGCGGAGTCTGCACTAGTGAGAACACAGTCCCTTCAGTGAGCAAGATGCTCCAGAGAGCCTTCTTCCAAAATCGTAGCATGTTTTTGTTTTATTTTGCTTTGTTTTTGAGAATAACAATGCAACCAGCAGATAACGTTTACTGACTGCTCAGTATCTACTTGGCATTGTGCTGAGACATTCAAATGTATCACCTTACCCAATGAGGTAACGAACAATGATAAACTTATTTGGCATGTTAAATAAGCCACGTAGGAACACGTCTTTGTAGAGGCAGAACTTGGCTTGGGGTTTTTATCTCTTTTCTTCTTATTGCTCCAGGCCCAGACTTGGCTAGATCAGCCTGGGCAGTGTATGATGTGTCATCAGAGAACTTCCCCAGGGTAGGGGGTCAGATCTGATGACAGAGAAAGGAGTTGCAGATGTCAAGAAACCAGGGTTACATTGCATTCCAACAGCTGAACAGCATGCATTGTGAGATCTTTTACTTCCGTGATCTGAGCCCTCAGTCACACGGGTGTACTGTCCACCATTGCAGTTAGATGTAGACATAGCTGTTTGCAGTAAATGGAAAAACTGTCCAATTCGGTAGAAAGGAAGCAAAACTTGGATGAGAACATCCCATTTCAGGTGGTAGGCCTTGACAGTCTGGGTGTATTTCAACATGGACCAGGGGTGAATTCTGGCTCTCGGTTGGCCTCTTCCTTCCTTGCCTGATGGGGAGGGATAGATGCTGGGGAAGGCTGAGCTTCTATCAGCTCTGCTTGTCTCTGGTGTGAAGTCATCTTGAGAGTGTGCTGCATAAGTGTGTGTCTCTCATGTCTGCTCTCTGGATTCTCTCTGCTCCCTCTTTTCCATATCTCCTCTATTTTTCTTTCTCTCTTCTGCTGCTTCACCGTCATCAAAGAAAAATCTCACTATCCAAACTGTGCGCCCAACTGTCTCCGTTGCTGCAGGTTTCAGAACAGCCCAAGTGGCGGTGGCGCTTTTCACGGCAACAGAAGCTGCTGATGCATAATTCAACAAACAATCCAGAAATGCACCAGAATCCAAATCGCTCACATCAGAAGGCTCTTGATGTTAAACGGTGTTTCTGAAAAACCCACTCCATTCATGCCGATCCCCGCGCTTTTATCTTCCAGCATTTGTACAATTTTCGGGAAGACTGGTTACAGAGAGGAGTTTTAGCTTCCAATGGATAGCAGGATTTCCCAGCAGAGTGTGGGTGGTGTGAGGTCCCAACCCCCACTCCTGAGCAGCTGTCAGAGTATCAGGAGCCTGGGGATGAGTCTGGTGGGTGGGGTCCCCCAACATCAGGTGACTGTGGAGTCTGGCCAGCCTAAGAGTTCTTACTCCATGAAGGCAGGGATAGGCCCCGAAGAAGCCAGTGGTCCCGTTCATCCTGGGGGAGGCCATGCCATAGAGTGGTTAAGAGCCTTGAGCTGGGGATATAGCTCAATTGGTAGAGTGCTTCCCTTACATATACTGGGTTTAATCCCCAGGGCCCATAAACCTGGCATGATGGTACACCCCTATATTCCTAACACTCAAAAGGTAGAGGTGGGAAGTTCAAAAGTTCAAGCCATTCTTGGCTACATAGTGAGTCCAAGCCAGTCTGTGCCACATAAGACTCTGTCTGTGAGTGGGGGAGGGGTGCAGTCTTTGGAAAAAATAGAACATCTCTAAGTTCAAAGTCTGACTATTATAAATCTATTATTTGACTTTAGGCCTGACACTTAACCACCCTGTGCCTTTGTCTTTGTGGCTACAGAATGTGGGTAAAAATATTACATACTGTTGTGAAAATAAAAGAGTTCAATGTGTGTAAGTGCTATATAAATGCTGGTTATTATTGTTCTAGAAACTTCCATGGCTCTCTAGGGAACTCCTGGATTTCCCCATTTGTTTAAGTGATTCCTTCCTTGCTTTTTACAGCATGGGCCTGGCAGAGGCCTCCTTGGTGGGTGTCTGACTGAGTCCCTTGTATCTTGCCCTGTCAACTATGTCAGGGACATTCCAGGGAGAGTTTGATGCCACAACATTAGCCACTGGCTTTCTATTTCTGGAATGCATTTGACCTCAGCCATCTCATGTCTGCTCATGTGACCATAGAAGGCCCTAGGTCACATCATTCTTCATGGTGTGGCTCCGAGATCAATATATGCTCCATCAAGCTAAGACACTCTTGGAAAACTATCTTCTGTAACTAGGGAGAAAGCAGAACAAAGGATCCCCAACAAAGACATCTGTGGACTTGAGTGCAGACAGCAGGTGTGAGGGCCAGTCCTGCACTGGTGATGGACTGGGACTGGTTTCACCATGAATCTCTTGGCCATCAAGGCCTTGGTGCTCACCATCATCTCTTCTGGATTCAGGGGCTCTGGATAGAATTTGCTTCTGTGCCTCCTGCTTCTTCTTGGAGGCAGAGTCAAATGACATTTTTCTGTCTATATAAGAAGCTGGCCCAGCATCCATTAGACCTTATCTGTGATATGGCCAGCCACAGTGCAAAGATGGTCTGTCTTCGAGAGGCACTTAAATGAGGAGGGGTTTATCTGGTTCTTAGTTCCAGGTTGCCATCCATCATTGCAGGTAAATCAAGGTAGAAGGAACTTGAAGCACCTGGAGAAATGACATCCACAGTTACTATCACAGAGAAATGAATTAATACATACCTGTGTATGAGCACACATTACACACATTAGTACACAACACACACTGCTCTCTCCACGTTTACATAGTACAGGACTCCTAGCCCAGAGGATGGCACCACCCACAGTGGATGGATCTTCTTACCTTGATTGACTTACTCTAAATAGTCTGCCATAGACATGCCCATAGGTCAACCTAATGTAGGCAGTTTATCATTGGGACTTCTAGATTATGTCAAATTGACAATTAAGATTAATCAGCAAAGGCTCTAGCATAGGTATCAGTGCACCCTGTTGGGTAGGAGGGTCTCCCTCTCTGCTTCTGCATTCATAGGCATTGGTGACCACATGTAATGCTTGCCTCAGAGATGTGTGACTGCCTGAAAAACTTGCAAAGGATGCTTCCTGGCCCCAGGATGTTTTCACCATTTATTGTTGCTGTACCCTCTTCTACAGAGTTTCCCCAGACCTTGATTTATATCCTCCTTTTATAGCATTGGCATTTAAAGCACCTTCCTGCCTATTCTGCCCCATAACTCTACCAACCTCTCTCTGCCCAGATGACCACCAACCACTCCCATCCTCCACTGAGCTCAACAGCATCTGAGAAACTGATTTTCCGTCTTAGCATTTCCCAGGATTCTGGAGGGCCTGCCAGGTCAGCCTCCATATCAACTCAAACCAAGTTCTCCCTATTGGGTTCTTCTCCATCTCTTCCTAGTGGGAAACATGCAGTTGAATGCTCAAATGCCTTCCTTGTTGGCTGGTGGCCACTTGCTGTAGGTACGAGACTCACATCTGCAGGACTGGGCAGCGATCCCAGTGCTCCCACAGGGAGGCCCACATGGGGATACGATGAGGACCTGGGTCCCCAAAGCCTGACAGTTCCCAGACTGAGAACATAGTGGCTGACAGATCGAAGCAGCTGATGGCCGTGGAGAACAGCAAGGGGGAGGAAGCGTGGAACGCAGCGGGAGCAGGACTGGATAGCTTTCTGGCTCCACGCTGGAATCCTGTGCTAGGTAGTGGAAGGAGTAGAGAAGAGCGCTTCATGGATTCACCTGACTCCTTCCTGGGCTTAGGGGTATCCTGCACCCTCTGTGTTAGTTCCATCTTGACACCATTCTACGTGGGACGTGACTTCTCATGGTGTGCTAACCTTAGCATGCGGAGTTGAGAGAGTTCGCCCAGAATTACACAGCAGGTCGATTGCATAGAAATGGGGGGCCTGGATTGTTCTCTGTCAAGTCAGAATGCTCACTCCCAGAGCAGAATCACAGGCTCAGAGAGATGTCCCTGTGCAATGTCACACAGCCCGTTAGTTACAGAATTGGGATTAGAACCCAGGTTTCCGACTTTTAATTTAGTGTTTGTTCCACTTCTCACCCTTGGTCTGGTCGGCTGTTTCTTTCACCTGCTCCCTCATTAGCCAGGAGGAGGGAGCTCTCCTGATACTGGCATCTGCCAGTACCATCTGCACTAGTTCAGTCTGGCAGTCCCTAGAGGGTAGGACAGAGGCAGCCCTTCCCGGCTGGGCACCACTTCAGAAGCAACTTGGCTGCCCAGCACAGGGGCTGAATGGAAGAGCGGGTTTAGCATAGGCACAAGCTGAGCCCATCCCCCTCTCCCCGCCTCCTCCCATGTGTCCTGGGTCTCAGCCAGGGCTTGTAAAAAAAATAATAAAATAAATAAATTCTGGGTGGCTGCTAGCCAGGCAGACACCCAGGTTATTGGAGGATTGGGGAAGGTCAGACAGGGAGGCCAGTTAGCATGGGAAAAATAAAAAGACACTGGGGTGTGAATGAGTGGCCTGGGTCTCACGGGCTCTCTGCCTGGAATTGGTAATGGGTCTGGTGGCGGGTGGCTTCTGGCTGCATGGCTAGGTTTCTCAGGCAAGCCCTGGCTTTATCCCTACTTGGAAGGGGGATCCATGTCCTGGTATCTCAGCTGAACTTGGCTTCCATTTAGCCCACTGAACCCATCATTCTTTGCATCCATGGGCCGTCTGGAGCCTCAGTCATGGGTACCCTAGTGTAGTCTTCCCTATTCTGCCTTCCCTGGTTTTGGCATCCCTAGAGAGTTGGTGTTGTGTCTTGCTGCCCTCTGTATTCTCAGAGCACTGCTTACTGGCCTCCGATAAGTAGTTCTCAGATGGAATGAGCGAATACGTGCATAGTAACACTGGGAACTGAGCAATAAGCTTGGTGAGGCTCTTATCCCTGGCTCTTGGTGCCCAAAGTCCAGTTGCATGCATGGGAGGCTGTGTTCTTTTCATCCATGGCTCTGACTTGGGTTCATGACACTTCTCCCCATCCCCCGCAAATAAAGCCCAACCCCAGTGGACAGCACCTCCATGTAGTGTGCCTGACACTGTCTTGTGTGCTTGCCTGATACCCTCATGAGAAGGGAAGATTCGCTAACTTAGAGGGGCAATGTCTGGTTGGGGAGTCAGATTGACTACCTACAGGAGCCTCGGCTAGCAAAAGGAAGTCGGTAGGAGCAGAGGGCTGCTGCTGCAGTAGGCGGTGGTGATGGTGGGGGTAGAGATGTTAAACAGTGCATTAGCACAGTGAACACAGGCTAGCTGTGATGGGTCAGTAGGCAGCTCCCAATAGTTGACGAGGAACAGAGCAAAAAACAGATAATCAGAGCAGGGTTCTATCAAGGCTTAATGTAACTGGTCTATGCGGTAAGCAGGGGCCAGCAGGGCCTGGCTGGAGAAGTTTGGGGTGGTCCTTCTCATCCTGAGGAGAGAGTTTTCTGTGCTGCTCGCCACCCGAGCCTGGTACAGAGGCAGCATATCCCAGCGGTGCATATCCCAGCACCGCTAAAGTTTTGGGAAAAACATTATCCATGTGTGTTTACTGACTGGCCTGGGCCTCAGCAGGATTTGGGCTTCTGTGACCACTGCCTCGGCCTGCACAGTGACCAGGACAGCTGTGATTTATAAGATAGCCACAACCTCTGACAGGGTTCCACTGGGATGGCCCAGAGGAGGTTAGATACTAGCTGTTGCCACAGCAACTTCCAAGCCAAGCACTTGGCAACACAGGGGGGGTGGCACCAAAGCCCACATAGAAGCACACTGAGACCAGACAGAGGTGCGGGAGCTCTGGGGCACCTGATGCCCATCCAGAATGTCCCTGTCACTGGAGCCACTTGTCGGGTATGGTGAATGTAAGCTGGGGACTCAGAGAAGAGAGCTCTAGAAGTAGATGGTAGGTAAGCTGGGGAAAACATTTTACTTTTAAAAGACTTATTTGAAAGGAGGGATATCTGAAAAGAATGTATCATGCCACCCCACACACATATACACACTTGAAAACGTATCAGGACCTCATTTGTTCCCACTGTGATGAAGTCCCCCTCCCTCCTTCCTCCATTCATATACTCACTCACTAATTTCATAATATGGATCGAGTGTCTAGTGGGTTTAAATCCAGAGGAGGATAGAAACACAGATCTGTGTGGCATTTGACATGTGCCTGTCCTGGGTCTTTGGTTGAGCTCTGTAGTCTTCATACCATCTATGGACTGCGGAGCCACCTATCCCAGTGAAGGGGGACAATGGGGAGCCTTAGCAGAAGAATGGCAATCGAAGGAGAGATGGGTTTGATCCCCCAGGTCCTCCTTACTGTTGGTAGCCTGAACTGGCTATACCCATCCCTAAGGTCTCTTCCTCAGCCCTGCTCATTCATTGCTCCTCCAGGTCAAAGGGTGGCAAGGTCCTTCCCCGTCTCTAGGCTCAGGGTAGTGTGTTATTTATCCCCATGGTTCACGTAGGAGAGACAGGTTCCGAATAAGCAGTGTGAGCACAGAAGCCACATTTCCAGCAGAACATCAGCTCAGGCCACTCCACTGGTCTCTCCTACATCCTGCTGACTGCTCCTTTACCCTTTATACATGCAAGGACACAGAGCTAGAAGAGCTTGGAAGAAAACAGTCAAGAATGCTACTGTCCCAACCTCCTTTGTCCTGGTCCCAGTGCTAGATGGTTCCGTGTCTCATCCTGCTGATGTCACCCGGGAAGGTGGCCACTCCAAGCACAGATGCCACACCTGCTCTGATCAACCTGTGGCATGCCACATACTCTTAGCTGGACGCACACCATCTTTCCCATCCTGCCGTCTTGTTTCTGGGGGAGAGCAGAGACAAGGATCCATTAGTCCTTTGTTCATTCAGAAGGAAAAGGGGGAGGGCAAGAGGGAGCTCTCTGAGACTGTGGAGCCTGGGAGAAATGACAGAGCTGGCCCTCTGTGTCTGTAACTGCTCCACAAGCCTTCTCTGCTCTCTGGCTTTTGAGTCACCAGTCAAGAATTTCCTTTTTTATTGCTGACATCATTTTCTAAGACTGAAAACACAAAAGCATGGGATGGAAAAAAAATGTCACAGCCCATCTCATGACCGACCAATGAGAGGAAGTTCTGAGTTGAATGTTCTGGTTCTCAAGTGAGATGCTGCATGTGGACAGACATTTCTGGGGCAACTCTGAGGATGGGGTGTTGTGGTTACCCACAGGGACAAAGATGAGTGGGACACACTCTGTCTTGTTTGGGGACTTACTTTTTCAGAAGTTTGTAATAGCTGAGTTTGTAGCTATGCCTTCCAGTCAGAGCTGCGGGTAGGCTACCACCTCTTGTCTGAGCTGCTTGCTTGGCACTTCTGGTTACTCAGGGTCCCCTCATCTGTTACAGGGCTTGGTGGAAAGATGCCCGGCTTTGAGATGTGGAATAGTGAAGGCTAGTGTTTCCCAGTGTCTCACAGGATCAGAAGGGAGGAGGTACAATGTCATGAGCCTCTGGCTTGTACTCCTCAACCTGGGTCCTAGAGCTGAGTCACTCTGAAAGCTGGTGTGCCCTGGCAAGAGGGCCAGGGGACTCTAGGGAAAAACACAGAAGAATGTGGGGCCAAACTCACATCGATTTATTCTCCAGGGGCTTTTATGCTAGAACCCCATTGGGAGGTAAAGATACAAGTCCAAGGCCAAAGAAACTGGAATGATCACAATCAGGTATTCTGAACACAAACTAAGGGTCAGGGTAGATGATAATGACATAATGTTAAGCACAAAAATTGTCGCTGTCATTTGGTGACTAAGCAAGTCAATCCTTTGGCTTCGAAAGTATCACTTTTCTCATTTTCGTTTCAGACAGGGACACAAACTAGCCTGGTGACTTGGGAAAGATAAGCACCGGAGCCTCCAGTTTCAAGGGTCACCCCCAGATTTAAGAATGGATTATATCAGAGGAAGAGAAGAGTCTCCTATTGCAGGGGAGAGTCAAACTGAAATGAGTGTCATAATTACAGAGGCAAGGGGATGCTCAGAGAACTTGGGTGGCTGAAGCCATCATGCACCTCATGTCATTCCTGTGCGGGTTGGGTGTATTCATTAAATACTAATGTGTGCCACAGTGGAAGTTGATTGAAACCAGTCTGCAATCCCAGGCAGAGGCAGAGGCATACAGGAGGATGGAGGAACAGAGGGGCCCCTGGGAGTATCCAGCCTCTCTGGCTCTATGTTGGAGACAGACTAGGATGTGGAGAGCACTTAATGACCCAAACAGATTAAGGGAGAAGTTATAGCTGAGGGTGCACAACCTAGTAACTGATAACGAACTCCCTGTATATGAGTGGACCGGCCAGCAGACGCAGTGTAAACACTGTCTCCAGTGAGGCCAGCCCATTCAGTTGTGGAATCAATTGCCCCCTCTCTTCACCTTGGACTTCCCAAGTCACCCTCTGAAATACTCCATATTCTCACAGCATCCCTCATACTTACTCTGCTGGATGCACAGTTGATCTAGCCTGTATGGCATTCCTTATCTGGACGCATCTAAGCCATAGTATCATCTGGCCACCGCTGGGATGTTCACCTTCAGCCTTTCTCTAATGTTTCTTCTCAGTTACCAAATCTCTATAACATATTTCAGCTTGAAGACCCTGCCCATCTTTATACCTGCCTCCTACTCCAATGTAGCTAAGAAACGTTTGTATATGTGTATATGAGTGTCCAAGTACTGCTTATGTGTGCAGGTGTGCATGTGCATGCCTGTACGTGTTATGTGGAGGCCAGAAGACCACCTCGGATGTCATGCCTCTGAAACGGTCTACCTTCTTCATTCTCTCTGTCTCTCCATCTCTCTCTCTGTCTCTGTCTCTCTGTCTGTCTCTGTCTGTCTCTCTCTCTGTGTCTCTGTCTCTGTCTGTCTGTCTGTCTGTCTGTCTGTCTGTCTCTGTCTCTGTCTCTGTCTCTCTGTCTCTCTGTCTCTCTGTCTCTCTGTCTCTCTCTCTCTCTCTCTCTCTCTCTCTCATCTTTCATTGGCCTGATACTTGCCAAGTAGGCCAGGCTGGCTGCCAGAAACCCACAGGGCTCAGCTTGTCTCTGCCTCCCCAATGCTGGGCTTATAAGCATAGGCCACCAAGCCTGGCTTTTGTTACATGGTTCCTAGGATCAAACTTAGGTCCTTCTGCTTGAAAGAGGAGCCGGTTACTGATCAAGCCATTTCCCTAGCCCCTCAGCTAAGATGCTTCAATGTGAAGCACCTTGTTTACTCAAAGGGGTCTCTAGAGTTGAGTGTGAAAGAACTTCTGTAGTGCATTAAATAATAAGCCTGGTCAATTTCAGCCTATCTCAAATGCTGGCATACTCAAAGTTCATGTGAGCGCTTTTGGCAAATCCAAGACTCTCACTCAGTAGATCTGGGGTGGGACATGAGACAGGGCTTCCCGGGTCCTCTTGGAACTGGAATTACAGACAGCTGTGAGCTGCCATGTGGATGCTGGGAATTGAACCCTGTTCCTCTGGAAGAGCAGTCAGTGAGACATCTCTTCTCTCCCAGGAGATCTGACTTCTCTAACAGGCTCCTATGTGACTCTGAAGCTCTGGGTACTAGAACCATATACTGACTCTTAACTAGACAAAGTGTGGTGTGGTATTTGTCAGTGGTCTGTGCAGGGATAGACATCACAGAGCGAACACTTGGAAATATGCATAGCACTTTGATATTGCTCCCCATCATGGAGTACACTCAATGAGTAAATTTGCCTGCTGTCACTTTCCCTTTTATTTTTTTCTAGTCATTTTTCTGCTATTTGACAAAAGTAGCCTATGAAGGACTAGAAATGTTACGATGACTCTTCTGTTTATGAAGCCTTGGGTTAAATGGTGCCTCTGAAACTTCGAGTTGCTCTGCCCTCATGCACAAAGGTGCCCTGTCTTGAGCCACATATCCTGGAGACGGTAATCCCTGCTAAGGATTTCCAGCCAGGTTTTTGGCATCATCCCATCTCCCTGTTTTCCAAACTCAGCTCAGTGTTTTCTTTTCTGAGGCAGAATTCCAGGGATCTCAGACAAAGGTTAAGCTTATGGGAGGGGGACTATGCCAGGAAATGCCAGAAGAGTGGGTGTTGGGGATTCTGGGTGCACAGCACTGAGGTACCACCCCAAGCCTAGACAGCTCCCTCTCCCTCCCCAGTAGGCTCCCCTTCAACTGTGGCAACCATCTGCCCCACTTCTGAGAAAGAAAAAAGCCAGTCTGAAAAACAGGCCGATGAGGCGGCTTCCTGCCCCAATGGCTGAAAGGGGAGGGCTGGGTTAATGAAGCCAAGTGCAGTTATGACGGGACTGGGGCCAGCTGGAGCTCGCCCAGGCTTGACCTACGGTCCTTTGGCAGGACCCAGGCTGCTGGGGGAGTGGCTAGAGACAAAAACATAGTCTGGTTTTCTCCCTGCTGAGGAGGTCTTTGTTGCTCTTGGACTACTGTGGGATGTCATGCAAGCTGACCTGGCCCTGGTGGGATGACCCTGGGGAATCAGGACTGGCAGGTCTCCTCTCTAACTTGTGTTCTTCCTCCCGTTCCCAAGTCTGGTCCTGTACAGAGCGACTGATAGGCCTCCCTCTATCAGTATTCTATTTTTGTCAGGCAGTCAGTCATCTAGGTTTCTTGTTTTGTCTTGTTTTTGAGACTGAATCTTATTATATGGTCCAGACTGGCCTTGAACGCATAACCCCCCTACCCCAGTCTCCCAAATGCTGGGGTTGTAGTTGTACACCACTACACCCTGCTGCCAATGCCTGTTGACTGGTGGGTTCTTTTTGCCCTTGTCTTCAGTACTTCAGGGAATCCCTCACATAGAGCTGCTCCATAGATCATCTCATCATCTTTACTGATGCCAATTAGAGTATAATAACTCAGAGGGTAAAGAGACCAGTGTTGAATAACTACATTCTGAATGATAGCACATCATGTGGAAATCAGCCACTCCAGTGTTCAAAAAGGATGATTTTGGTCAGGCCTGGATTTAGTTGAGTGGTTAGATTTTGATGTGTGCTTATGATTTATTGGATGACCCTAAGCTGCTTCACCTCTGCTTGTGTGATTTGTAAGTGAAGTGTCAGGTTGGTCAATAGGAGGACTTGTCATTGAGAGATTGTGTGTGTGTGCTCGTGTGTGCATACACGCATGTACACATGCATGAGTGCACCCATGTCTTCTCCCTTTTATATAAAAAGAGATTCTAGATATGGTATGCTTCTAATACTTTCTTCCAGGGAAGGGGGTGAACCGTTGCTAGCATATGGTTACAAACAGGCGTAAGGAAGGGAGAGTGGACTAACTTAGGGAGTGTTCTGCTATCCCAGGCAAGAACACGCTTTTGCTTATTTGATTGGCCTCGGAATGCATGTCTGCCCACCCGGCCTCAGAGGCTGGTGTGGCTATGAGTCTCTTGTTGTTCCCTCTTACTATTTATGATTCAGGTCACTACCCAGATTACTGTGCCAGTTCCTGGGGCCGGGTGTGACACACAGACCTGGGTCATATGCTAAACTCTCTGGTTGACCCAGGATCTGGCCCATGGCAGTGGCCTCATTAGGTCCACCCCAGAGCCAGGGAGTCTCAATCTTTATGAAGCTGAACTTCAGTATCCACACTTCCTGAAAAAGGAAAGTGGGGGACGGGGTTGGGGATACTTCCGTGTGTCATAGCCCATGTCTGCAAAGACTCTCGAAGCCATTACCTAGTTTATTACTGATACTAACCTCCACCCATCCCTTCTCTTGGGGTCAGGTAGTCCCAGGTTCCACTGAACAACAGTTTCTATGTGGGTGTCTTCTCCAGCTGTTAACCCCACTGAGAACTTCAAAGCTGTATGGACTTGTGTGGTGTTGACCCTACCGAAAAATGGAAACAGACAAACTAACATTGATCTTAGTGTGATCTGATCTCAGTGTGATTCTGGGTTTACATCATAGCTCATATCTTGCCATCTCAGTCCTTTGGGCAGAGGAAAGAATTCTGTAATTGTCTCTTTGCTTCATTTGGTTAAGTAGCTGGTTCCTTGTCCCCAAGCTACTTGGACACTGGAGTGCAGGCCCAGTCAACTTTTCTGGTGTTACTGCTACAAACATCAATAAGATTAGGTGACTCCCTCACTGGAATACAGGTGTCTCTCAAACTTGGCTTATTATTTCTTCAGAGAAGGCAGGATCTGTTCATGTTACCATTTGTGTGGTCTGGCGTCTGGACACTGTGACAGGGAATGAAGGAGCTCAACTTCTAACACAGGGCTCACAACCTCACCAGCCTCTAGGGGCAGGTGGGCAGACATGCACGCTGAGGCCAATCATAAGTGCAAAGGCTGTATTCTTACCCAGGACAGCAGAATACCCCCAAAGTTACTTCAGTCTCTTGCTTATGCTTGGATATAACCACATGCTAGCAATGTCTCTTGCATGGCCAGTGTCTGACACAGTTCTGGAATTCTCCATGAGGAAAGCTGGAGCAGTGAGTGGTGAAAGGAATGAGAATACTTGGTGTCATGTCCCCTCACGATTTATTTCCTTACCTAGGAAATGAAATAAATAAGGACATAAGAAGGGAGGGCTGGTAAGATCACTCAGCAGAAAAGGGTTGGTAGATCAGCAGATTGCCACCAGCAACCAAGCCTTATTATTTGAGTTGGATCTTCTGGACCCACGTGATAAATAGAAAGAACCAACTCTGACCTACATATGAATGCCATGGGACATGTACTCACACACATACACTGCACCTTTGCATAGACATACACACATGTGCATAAAGTAAAAAAAAGACTGTAATAAATTGTTTTTTTAATTCAGGAAAACAGCATCTGAAGTTAGAGACGACACCTGAATAGAAGAAAAGGACTACAGATTTATTCATCTGCTAAGAACCTTCATATTAAACAAGGATAGTTCCCATGGGGTATATAGACATCATTCTTGCTGGAGTGTTCCTTGCCTATAGAAATGGATGGATCAGAAGACTTCCCAAGGACAGAGTCTCATGGATGCTTTGGAATGAGTTTCCAGGGTGGAGACTTTGTTGAAGTGGACACTCCCTTGTGTGTGTTTGCCTCTTAGGGCTGAGTCTTGGCGTGAAGCGTCTGCAGGTACAGGGGGACAGGTAAAGCAGGGATGTTGAAGGAACTGAACAGCATCACAAGCAGTTGTTGATAAATGATTCCCAGAGGTGCACTTCAAAACTGGCTCTGTTTGCACTGAAGCGCGGCTGTGGGAATTCTAACTAGCGCGACACTCTTAGAAAACAATTCACAAATATTTAGCAAGAGCCTTGCAAACACTCAAATCCTTTGAACTAGTGGTGGTTTATGCAGGAATAAACTGTGGATTTTAATCACCTAGGTACATGTTTCAACATTATTTAGCATACCAGAAACAGAAATTTATGCTGGTCATGGTGGTCCATGCCTGTAATCCCAGCTCTTTGGAACCTGAGGCAGGAGGATTGCCAATTAGAAACCAGCTTGGGCTACAGAGTTAGTTCAGGATAGTGTGACCCTATTTAAAAACTGAAATTGATTTAAATACTATTTATAGGGGAATGGTTAAGTAGATTTTGTATATTGCACAGCCACTGAAAATTTAGTCTCTAAAGGCCAGTTTTGTAACTGAGTCTCATGAAATAACATTAAACAACAAAAAAGATACAATTAAAGCCTTCTATGATGTACCAAATAAAAACAAGAAAGGAATCTACCAAAGTGCTAACTGTGGCTGTGTTGGGAAAATGAGACAGCATTTACTTTATTAATTTTTTTCTATTCATCCTCATTTTTCTAGAGTTTCTTTAATGAGCATTTATTACTTTTGTAATTGAAAGAGTTTGTGGGAAATATAGAAAAATCCTGGGTCTTAGAACAGAGATGTTTTAAGTTTCAGTGTCCTGTTCCCAGCAGGTATGCTGCTAACTGAACGATTCACTCGATAGTGAGGTGGTCTCTTTCTGAACTGGTCACTGGGTTTGCTCATTGTCTCATCTGACTCATGACATATGTTATGAATAGGACTCTAGGGTTGGACCGTGAATGGAGCCTGAGCCTTTCCCCACTTTCTGGGCTGAGTTGGATACCCAACAGCATTTATTTAGAGTTGCTTGTTTTGAAATAAGGATGATGGAAAAAAGTGCATGAGAAAAATGATTGCCCTTAAAATGGTGCATTCCCCAGGGCTGGAGAGGCCACTCAGTGCCACGTGTAAGAACTGCAGTTTGAATCCTAAGAGCCCATGTAAATGGTGGATGGACATGGTGGCCTTTCTGAAATTTCAGCACCTGGAAGTCAAAGATAGGGGATCCTGAGAGCAAGCTGGCTAGCCAGACTAGTCTATTGGCTAGCCCTGGATTCAACTGAGAGACTCTGTCTCAAAGAATAAGGTGGGGAATAATGGAGGAGCAACCAACTTCAACATTGAGCTTCCACACATACACATAACACATAGATACACATGCAAAATCAACCAAACGAAAATTTCATAGTTATCTAGGGATAAGATACTTATACATATGCACCCCAAACAGTACATGATCATGATAACATGCAGCTACATATGTGTATATGTGTATTTGGATGTATGCATATATGTAATATACAAGCAGATATATGTACTCACAAGTTCACACTTCCAGCACCCTCAAAAGTACTAGTAGACTGGACAATATCTGATCCTTGTGCAATGGAAAATAAGCACTTGCTATACTGTGTTGGCAGCATTGTCTTTGAACACAAAGGACAGCGTATTGTTGCAGATCATTTTGATAGCAGTAACAATGATTGCAGACCATGTCAATACTCTCTTTTATTAATGAGCTGATGCTGTAGCAATCTCCATTGGCAAAATGCCACCCAGAGCAATTTTAACCTCGCCATCCCTTTGCCAAAGCTGACTATACATGCTTAGCATAAGAGGTTAGTGAGTGGGTCTTCTGTGTGGGTCTCACTCGGGTCCCTTCGGGTGAGTTTGAACAGCCCAGTGCCTTTAATCCAGGAAGAGGCCGAACATGTTGCGGGATGCTCCTAAAAGCTGGTGTGATGCAGAGCTCCTGTGTGAGCACCATGCTTCTCAGCTGCTCAAATATTATCCAGGCAGTCAAGGCAAACAAGCGTAAGAGGCCCCTGTTCAAGCCTGGGTCAGCGGTTCAGGCCCTGGAGACTGGCGGTGCTCTTAGCTCTCTGGCAGCTGCTTTCTCCAGGGGCTTCAGGGAAAGAAGGACAAATGCCACATCGCGTTAAAAAGCACATCTTGTGTCTGCCCTTATGCCCCCCAGAGGCTTCCTTCTACTCCCACCCCTGGTGGCCTTCTTCTTTTCTTTTATCTCCCTTGAAGAAGGCAAATAGATAGAGATGTAAACAATTGATTGGGAAATCCCTGACTGGCAAAGAGTTCTGGAGGGAATTATGAGGCCTATGGAAGATACAGAGGAGGTGGCTCCTATGATGGCCTAATACCCTTGGCTCCTGCCCTGGAGGGGTTGCAGGTTGAACGGGGCCTCCAGTGCCCTGTGACCACCTCTGGCCTTGCTCAGGGCTCTTGGAACTGGCCTTAGACCTGTGTCAGTATTATAGGGGCCTGGAGGTGGCTTTCTCTTTTAATCTAATTTGGATCACACCAAACATGGTTTCTCTGCTTACTTCAGAGTATGAATGTGTCTTGAAATTGAATGTAGGTTTGTGGTTAAATTCTTGGCTTTATTAATATCCAGGGCATAGGTTGCTGGGCTGTTTTCTTCACAACTATGTCACTAGATATTAAATAGTTTATAAATGGTTCTTTGCTTAGATGTCTGTCTCCCTGTCTCTCTCTCTCTGTCTGCCCCACCCCCTAGGTTACAGTTTGAATCTTAATCTGACTTTATTCATGCATGCTAGGCAAGTGTTCAACACAGAGGTACACTCCCAACCCTCTCATCCAGTTTGAGAAATGTTATACGCTTCCTCTCTGAAAGTCACTATACACTTGTTTTTATATTAAATAAAACATCTGATAAATCTAATAATAGATCCTTTATTTTTTATTTTCTGAAATTATAATTATATAACTTTCCCCTTTCTTCTTCCTATAAACCTCCTTATTCTCTTCAAATTCATGGCCTCTTTCTCTTTGATTGTCCCCCCCCACCCCATATGTATGTATGTATGTATGTATGTGAATATGTAAATATTACCTACTCAGTTCTTATAATGTCACTTGCATGTATATATTTTTTAGGACTGATCATTTGGTATTAGATAGACAATTAGTGTACTCTTCCTTGGGGAAGATAATTTATTCTGATTTCAGCACTCGTTAGTTGCCTGTTGTTCTTAGTCTAAGGTTGAGGCCTCCTGATCTTTCCCTATCTGTGTTAGCAAGTCCATTGATGTCATCCTTATTCAGGTCATGTTTAGGCAGCCATGTTGGTGAGAGTTCATGGGTATAGTTCTTGATATTCTAGGAGGCAAAGTCTCACAGAAAAC
This sequence comes from Mesocricetus auratus, assembly GCF_017639785.1. Taxonomy (NCBI): domain Eukaryota; kingdom Metazoa; phylum Chordata; class Mammalia; order Rodentia; family Cricetidae; genus Mesocricetus; species Mesocricetus auratus. The sequence goes on from NW_024429200.1 coordinate 9,316,861, forward strand.
TTCCTTTCCCTCTAGCTCTTAGTCTTTCTGTCCCCTCTTCCAAAATGATCTCTGAACCTTAGTCAAGAAGTTTTGTTGTAGATGAATCACTTGGGACTGGACTTAACGACTCTGCATTTTGATGAGCTGTGGTTTTCTGTACAAAGAGAAGTTTCTTTGAATAAAGGGGAAGACCAAACTTACCTGTATATCCTTATAAGTATTTAGAATGCAGTTAGGGATTATGCCATTTTAGCAGAGTGGTTGTTATAGTTTCTCCTCTAAGATCCATGGCTTCACTGCCCCAGGTAGATGGCTAGGTTTCACTTGTTAAGTGGACCTTATGTACAATTAGTGAGCTGTGGGTTACTGCCAATATAGACATGTCACTATTGTGTTACTCTATCTTAGGGTTATCACATCATGCTGGTCATTGTTGCAGGTCATAGTCATCACAGCTGCTTAGGACGACTGGCTGCCTCCCTCCTTTGGAAACTTGCATGGTGCCTTCTGGTACCACGAAAGCTCAGGAAGAAAGCTTTCAGGTCAGACGCAGCTTGAGTCCTCTGGGCCTCATGTCCAAAATGCATGGTATCCTCAACAATAGGAACTTACTTTTCATATCTGTGGGTCAACTAAGGGGTGAAAGTAATAGCCTATGACGTTTTGGTAGTGTCTTTGACAACCCTGACGAACAACTCAAAAGAAGGCTTCTCATGACCAGTGCCAGTGTTTTTGTTAGACAGTCCCTAGCTCCTGGGGGGAGCATTATCAGCCCAGATGAAAAATAGGACTATTGAGAAACATATTCAATAGATGATAGATAGATTATAGTGTGTGTATGTATACATGGGCACATGTGTATGACTTTTTTTTAGACATTCTGTTATTTTACCCTTCTTCCTTCTTGTGTGTGTATGTACACATGGACACATGTGTATGACTTTTTTAGATACATATTCAATATATGATAAATAGATTATAGTGTGTGTATGTATACATGAGCACACGTGCATGTCTTTTTTTAGACATTCTGTTATTTTATCCTCCTTCCTTCTTCTGTATTTAACTTTTCCTTCCCTAACTAAAGCCCTGGTTCCATTTCCCTGAGCAGATCTCTTGTACCCACTATTCTCCTCTCACCAATAGATGTGTTTGACTATGAGACTGTATTTGGGATCACCTTAAATTTTTTTTGTCTTGTTCCAAGCATGTTAGGGTATATAGCTCCTCTCCCCACCTTATATCTTGCTTCAACAAGACTACAGATGTGGCTTTGATTCCAGCCTTTGAGATCTTGCAGGACTCCATGAGTCTCAGGTTTTTCCATTAATAACAAGAATAAAAGTCAAACAACCCAGCTCTTGCTTGGAATACAGTAGTGATGCCAACCCTCTGTGTGAAAAAGGGATGTAAATACAAACTATGGCAGGCAAAGTTACCTTGCTGCTAAGAGGAACTGAATGGGATCCATTTTGGAAACCTGATCTTCAATTTAGACTTAGGTTTTGGCAGCCCTCCTTCTAACATGATATCCTGCCCAACCCTTAACCTTGGCAGCGGGGAGTTCTGCGTGGTAACTCCCTTTATGCACTGGTGTTGAACCTAATGTATAGCTTCTGAGCCACCCACTTTAGCATCACCTGGGGGCTTAGTTAAACATACACATTCAAGTATTCTGCAGGGACTCAGTGACTCATGCCTGCTTTTCCAGTAGTCAGGAAGATGAGGCAGGAGGATCACCATAAATTTCAGGCTGGCCTGTGCTACATCGTGAGTTTCAGTTTGGATTACAGAGTTATATCCAGTCTCAAATATCAAATGCTCAAGCTTGTGTGCATGCATGTGCAGGCACACATGTGCCCCACACACACACATGATGGGGAGAGAGGTATAAATTGTGTGTGTGTGTGTGTGTGTGTGTGTGTGTTTGTCTATGTGCATGTGTATACTATCTTGTTCTTGGTACCCTAAACATACCCTTTCTCCTTGTCTACCTTCCCAGGGTAGAGTACTGTTTATTTCCTGGATTCCTGGAATGTAGCCAAGTTGTTTAAAATCTTATTTTAAACAACTTTTTGATGCTTAAAGCTGTCCATACTTGAGCCTCAGCCCAGGATGTGTAGGACATCTTATCTGCTCCCCCTGTGGATCATTGCACACCTCTGGACAGTTCCTGTGATACTCCCCATCTGTGCTAGGCACCAGGGATTGCGCCAAGAAGTCCACACTATTGCAATGGAGGAAAACAAGTTCTCTGGGGGAGGCATGCTAGATAAATATGTCTCCTCGTTATCACCATGGGGCCTGGTGCTGCCCTTCACACATGACCACAGCGCAGCAAATTCCACAGGCACCTCTCCGTGGGGAGTTGGGCAATGGATAACAACTGTCAGGAGGGTTTTTTCTTCTTTGGTATTTTGGTTCATTAAAAAAGTTATCTGTAGTTCCCAGAATTCCCAAGAGGATGGGCTGCTTTTACTCCTGGCATCCCATGTGGGGCCAGTTTCAGAGACTTCGGCCCAATCCTCAACTGTAAATCAGCCAGAACTATGGCATTACTCAGTGAGCCCTGCCTTGGAGTGTGAGGGCAGGGAGGTTATAGGGTGGTGGTTTGCTTCAAGACCATGCCAGCCAGTAGTAAACATCAAGCTTGAATTAGATACCTGGTCTCTACCCTGTATCTTGAGGTCTTGAGGTCTGTGGGCAGCGTAGAGACTAAGCAAGCTAATCATTTTGATAGTATCTTTCATTGCCTATGAAATCAGCTGTCACCATATGAGCTACATCCCAGGGTCTGGAGCCTGATGGTTTGTGACCCTGGGCAAGATTGTGTCTTCATTCCAAGTTGTTTTTTTTTTTTTTTTTTGCTTCCAGAAAACTTGGTTTGACAGATACTGACTATGCTTGTTGCTGGTGTTTATCAGAGTGGATGCATAGCCTCTATCCTAAGAGCTCCCACTGCTGAGAGAAGGTGTCTATAAAAGCATACAGTCCACAGAAAACTCAGAGCACAGGTTTCCATGCAGCATGGAGGTTTGCACAAAGTCCAGGGGACAGCAGTAGAAAGATCTGTAGGTACTAGAATAGCATTTTCTAAACAAGGTTTTGAGATGCTGTCTCCATTACATCTTCCCCTTTTGGGGTTTTACAAATGCCAGGACATATCAGCCTAGCTGTAGCTGACCTGTACCCCAGACATCAGGCAGTTCCAATAGCAGAGAATGTTGGCACCAAATGGTATGGACATCTGTTATAAACAAGATGAAGAGTGCTCACATCAGGTCTCCCAGACCAGAGGACAGGTGCCTATTTCAGGATTGTGTTGTCTCCCATGTTGGTTTAAAGTTTCTCTGTGAAACTCCTTAGAAGGTCTGGTAGTTTTTCAGAGAATGGGGAGAAGCAAGAGTGCGAAAACATTGCTCGTGTAACAGAGTTGGGTTGAGTCCTCAGAAGTTACGTGACCATGGAAGAGCCTAACACACAGAAGGGGCAGGGATGTATCTGTAATGTAAATCATCCTCATTCTCTTCCTTTGAACACCATTTTATTTTGCATTTTTGAGACAAAGTCTGTAACCCATGTTGACTTGGAAGACACCATGTAGCACAGGTTGGCCTCCAACTCATAACCATCTTCACCCCTTGGTTCCCTAAGTGCTGGAATTACATGGGTGAGTCACTATGTCCAGTTAGACTTTTTTTTTAAGTTTTTCAAGATAGGGTTTCTCTGTGGCTGTCCTTAGAACTAGCTCTTGTGGACCAGGCTGGTCTCGAACTCACAGAGATCTACCTGCCTCTGCAAGTGCTGGGATTAAAAGTGTGTGCCACCACCACCCAGTTCTAGACTTCTTTTTATACACAAAATTTCTGAGACCTAAAGAAATTAGTTCACTGGTCCAAGTTATTATTTATCTTGGATATTCTCTATGAAACTCCTTAGAAGTTCTGGTAGTTTTTTCAGAGAATGGGGAAGATTCAAGAAGGCAGAGTCCTCAGAGGCTATATGGCCATAGAGGAGTTGGAAGAGCCTAACACACAGCACACCCCACCCCCACTCACACTCCCTATTTTGGAGTAGTTAATAATAACGAGTAACTCAAAAAGTAATTTATCGGAGCACTCTGTCCAGCCATGTGCCGGGGGTGATAAGGAGGGAGAGCCTTAAATGAAACATTCCTCCCTGCTCTATGCATCCCCAATTCCAAAATGGTAACAATAACTATTTTTGTGGCTTCAGAACACCAGCCAGGTGGCCCAGGAGAGAAAAACCACTTCCTCTATACAAGGCAGTGAGTCTGTGACAATTAATACCACTTCCCGGCACCATGGGCACTGCCGAGACTGACATAGATGCTTCTTACAGAAACACAGCAATTGGGGAACCTAAAGAGAGCTTTCACAGGGGCGCATGACAGGGATGGGGGTGGAGTCTCCAAGATGCTGCACCTACCCTGTCTCCTAATAGCCAGAGAAGGGCACCATGTTAGCGCAAGTAGGAGAATTACTCCGAAGGCCCCTCAGGCAGCTCTCACACCACAGCCTGGGCCTCCTCCTCTCCATATCCAGTGGCCCTTTTCATTACCCAGATGGTGTGCTTTTCTTTTGTCCCATCCGAGACAGAATTGTTGTGCTGTGGGAAACAAGACTTCTGTGGAGACAGCGCCTCCTCTCTTTGCTCCCCTCAGCCCCAGGCCTCTCCTACTCCAATCATCACTGCCAGAGCCTCTTCCTACTCATAGGCGGCTCCTGCTTTCTACTAGAGTGCTTCTCGAATAGACAGCAGAACTACGGTGTGCTCTGCATGGTGCTGGTCACAAGGGCAGCTGGGAAATCAAACGGTCTTCATGGATAGATAGCAAAGAGCCAAGGGGAGGGTATCAGGAGGGAGAGGGGCTAATGCTGCAGACTCTGTGGGTACAGTGGAGGACAAGAGGCTCACCCGCCCCAAGCTTGAGGCTGTGCTCATTTCCGGGTGCTGCCCAGCAAGATGCATGAGAAGGATACAGAGAAGAAATTGAGTTGGTCACCTCCACTCTGTGTTTCATGGGTTGATTTTATCTATCTATCTATCTATCTATCTATCTATCTATCTATCTATCTATCTATTTTTTGAGGCATAGTCTCATGTATCTCAGGCTGGCCTTGAACTGGCTATGTGGCATGCTCAGATGATGAAATGAGGAAAGAGGTGCTGGCGATCTAACCTGTACCCTATGCATGTTAGGGTACCATTCTACTTATGATGCTACATCACTAACCCTGTACCTCAATTTTCCAACCTGTCAGAGCGAGTGATCTTTCATTTACTTCCCCTTCTTCTGGAACTTAGAGAAGCCTGGCTGGGGGAGCTTTGGGCTTATCAGAGAACACCTTCTACATGTACCTTCCTCTCAGAGTCTATGGGCAGGAAGCAAAGGGTATTTGGCTCAGACAAGTGATCCTCAGGATTGAGATCATTTGAAGCAATTTTGGTAGGAAGATGAGAGAATTTATTTGTTTGGGGATCTGTTTCTTTTCCAGCTGGGTCCCAGTAAGCAAAGCTAGTAAGCTATCTTATAGCATAAATATTTCATATTTAACAGTTTTTTCTAAATAACAGGAGAGGGGAGAGAGAGAGAGAGAGAGAGAGAGAGAGAGAGAGAGAGAGAGAGAGAGAGAGAGAGAGAGAGAGAGCAGGCAATTGTCTCATAGAGAATATCTGGGGAATATAGTGTAGGTATTTCCCCCTGTGTTTTGTTTTTTACAAAATTCATGAGGCTCGCAGAGAAGTTTTTGCTAGCATTCATGTTTGATGAACAGAGCAATGCAGGCAAGAGAGCTTTCACAAACAAGCATTGCCAAAGGCACCCATGCTGCTTGCAGGGAGGCAACAGGCCTGCCTCCACACAGGTGGACACCACAGAACAGAGAGACACAGGCAAGGAAGCATCTGGACGCTTCAGGGCATGTGGGCTACATTAGCTTGTGCTCAGTCTGTATCTTTTCAGAACATTCTTGGGGGCAGTTTCTTCTGATTTCAAATCTCGACCAAAGCCACAGGGAGGACTGAATGGGTGGAATTAAAGGGGATGGGTGCTGGCCCCCTTGCATGAGGGAGCCGTTGGAGGGCTTAGGGCATTTCTTCTGCCTTACCAGTAGTCGGCCAACCCCAAGGAATGGGTAACATGGAGGTTTAGCAGCTGCATTTATTTTTCTTGTGGTTATTTCTCGCTGTAAATGCCTTGCCTAATGTTGGTTTTTAGTCTTGAGGTTTGAAGGACCCTCAAAAATACTCCCTTTAAGGGAAAGCATTTGGGAAGATGAGTAGAGCGTAAAGGAGGAGAAACAGCTACTTGCTTGGGAAGCAGTGGGTACTGGGCCTTATTTAGCATCAAGCCCCCTGCATGGAGTGCAACAAACGTAGAGATGAGCATCCTCCCTTCCCGTGTCCTGGGCTGGTTGGTTGCGCTTTGCATTTTGAAGGGACGGGTAATTTCTCTTAGCACATAAGCTCCTAAGATTCTTCAGCAAAGGTGGCTTAGTCCCCGGGCCTGTGCTGACACACCTGCTGGTTATGGATAGCACCTTTCTGTAGCTTTCCACTTTCTTCAGTTTTCAAAGCAGCGATGCTTTGCTTGCCAAGCCCCGTCCACATTTGATTCTCACAGCAGAATGCGAGCCGGGCACGGTGAGGTGGTCATCCGTGTTCTGAATATTGGAAGCTAAGGCTCTGTGGTTGCCCAGCCATTGTCTGAGGTCACAGCCAGAGAGCTGAGACTCTCGGTAATGTGGGACTGTTTACCCACGTCAGAGAAATTCTATTATATAGACTTAGTTATTAATTATTGTGCATGTGTGTGCACATGTGTCACATAGCTCGTGTGGAGGTCAGAGAACGACTATGGGGACTCTTCTTCCTCCACACGGGGCCTGGGGAACATTCTTAGACCATTAGCCTTGACAGTATGTGTCTTTACCTGAGAAGTCATCTTGCTGGCCCTCTTTACCCCCTTTTCATCCAGGATTCCGTGAACTGGAAGGATAGAATGCTCATGCTTTCCTTAATTTCCTTAACTGTTTTTCTTTCTACATCTCATGTAAGTTCCACCTTCACTCTATACTTACGTCTCACCAGCTCTAAACTACACTCTGTCTACCCAGACCAAACAGGGCATATCCTCCCTAACCAAACGGGGCGTCTCATCTGCCCACAGCACCTCTGTCCATCCTCTTGCCCATCCTGGAAGCTCCTCCTCCACTCAGACATCATGTCCCATGGGAATCTGTCTTTCATAGATTTGATCCTTTCATCCGACTCCTGAGCAGAGCAAGTCCTTCTTGTCCTGCTGGGCCTTGCAACATGCCCACACTGGACAGTGCTGTAGTTATTTAATCCACTGTCTGCCATTCTTACAGGACTCTGTGTTGGGCAGCCACGTTTGTTTTGGAGCCTTCATGCCCTGTACTAAATGTGCATATGATACAGATACTCCTGCACTTCTAGTGAAGTTACATGCTGGACAGATCAAGAGCCTAAAAATGCATTCATTTTAACTAACCTATCAACTCCCGTGGCTTAGCTTGACACTTATACACACTTAGAGCACTTACCTTATAGCCTGCCATGGAGCAAAGTCACTTAACACGCAGTGTATTTGATAATATGTTGCATACTAGTGTGATTTATTGGCTGCCCTGCTGAAAATGATGAACAAAATTCCTGTGTGGGTGAGCTTTGATACTCCCATAAAGTCCAGAAATCCTAAGTATTGGTTAGATTTGTTGGTAAATTATTTTTGATTAACGCAGTGGCGCTGTCCTTCAGTGTCCACAGGCTTTTCTACTCCAGGAGGGACACTAGGCTTCTTGACCCCTAAGGAGAGTACCTCTGTGAGATGAACCATACTTTATGAAATGCTTGCAAGGGCTGGGTCAGGATGGAACTGAGGGAGCTTGGGAGCTCCGGAGAATGCTGAAAGGTAAGGAGATGACACGAAGGATAAGAACACACCTGTCACATGGGCCCTGAGAAGACCCGACACCACCTGGAGGCCCTAACTGACCAGGTGTTCTCAGACTACCCAGGCCTCTACTGGGAAGCCCTGATATGGAATGGGGAGCAGAGACATCCTATGTCAGAGGACTTGTGACAATCTGGGATGGACATGGAGACAACCTTTTCTTTGCTGAGCTTTTCTCTGACACACTTAAACTCGCTGTTGTAATCTCTTCCCAAATCCCACTTTTCCTGTCCATCCCCCAAATTGACAGAGGGTGTGTTTCAGGACAAAAAAAAGAAAGAAAAAATAAAAGGTCATGGTGACCACCTACCACCTACAATTATAGTTTTTTCTCTACAGATCTCCTTTGGTGAATTTAGGAGTAAATATGTCTCTTTGCATTGATATAGAATTGCTTGATAAAAACTACATGCTCCAAAAACAGAGTGGTCAGGACTTCCGGAGTAGGCCACCCACTTCACTTTGTTGAAGGCACACAGTTGGGATCATTCCTCTCCCCCCTACACCAGGCCCCAGACTGAGCAAGCATTGGGTGAGGGTGGCTGTATAATAGTCACTTCAAAGAACCCAGGGAATCCTGGTAACACTATCACAATACTCTCTCAGACAGGCAGGCAGTGTAGGGACGCCCCCACCCCCCCAAAAAAACCAAACAAATTACATGCTCCATGTTACTGCAAGAACTTCACACAGACTCATTATATCAGTCACAGTATTTCTTTTTTCTTGGGAACACATCAAGTGTGAGTGGAGCGTAAAATATCTAGGAGCCATGTTTAGAATTCAAGGGTTTAGCAAGCAATGATCCCTTGGTAATAGCGGAGGAAGAGCCCAGAACCAATGTCGTTCCCCTATCTCACAATGGCTGTGGGTGTGTTTATCTTCAGAGATTTCTGATGGATACATTCTGATACCCACCAGTGACTTCTAATTATCAGCTGCTAACCCTCAACTTCCCTCCAGCTCTCAATGGCTCCGGCTTGGCATCTTTCAGCAGTTCCTTTCCACATCCCCCCTTGTTTTGAGAAGGTGCCTGTCATGGAATATTAAGGCTCAGTGGATCACCCCCTCAGAACTGAGAGTGAGACCCCCCAGATAGAATTGCATGTGACAGGAGAGATGAATTCATCAAAACCAACAGCTCCTAATGAAGACAATGGCCGGGTGCTAATGGGAACCTTAAGGAGTTAGGCATGGATTAAAGGCTCTGCAGCTTTCAAATGCAGATGTCCCCAAATAAATCACACGTTGAAACTCATCACTTACTCCTTGGGTCCACTTTTAATGAAGACCATGGTGAGCTTGCTTCTCAGCTCGGGAATGAGCGGGAGCCAGGCTGCCGTCTTCATTCGGCCCAGGTCAGCCCGGAACGTCTCATGATTGTTCTCTGATGTACAATGACTGCATGCTGCTGGGCAGGCAGCTCTGCAATCAATCCCAGCTGCCGAGCTGTGGGATGGGCCCCCGCCACCTGAGCCTCAGGTTGGAATCATCTCTTATATCCCCATTAAACCCTGGCCCCCTACCACATGGGAGAATTTACAGGGAAAATGAGGTTTTATTAAAGCCAGGGGACCTCCTTGACAGAACAGAACGCATTACTAATAAGAGCTATATGGCTTTCTTATCTTGGATGAAACTTTCCTTTTTTCCCAGAGTCCTTCCTTTCGTTGTGGCTGCTGCGTGTCTCCATTTCCACAGGTGCCTCATTATTTGGCTTAAAAAATGCCAAAAAAACAGTTAGTAGCCAAACTATCCAATAGCCTTTCCCCTCTAATGAAGGCCCAGTGGCTTAGAGTACGAGTGTTTTAATGTCTGAACACAGTGACTTCAAAAGGTGTGCGAGCTTCCCAACAGTTGTGTGATATGGCTTTCCAAGAGGAAAAAAAAAACCTGGCAGGCCAGACAAATGGGTCCATCTGTGTCTCTTAGGAAACTGTGACCAGACATGCCCAATCCAGCTTCTTGCGGTGGCTGCCTGGTGGTCTCAGAACACTTTAAGCATATCTACAACTAGAGAGACCAAGCCGGTATAACCATAACACCCTGTATGGGGGGCACCAGTCACACACTTAACCTTCCCTTGCTTCCCTCTGCCTTTGTCTGAGCCTTGTGGAGAGCATTGCAAGCCTGAGCTAGGCCAATCGCTGGGAGTCTGCTGCAAGTTTTCCTGGAATCTCTGTACCACCACTGCAGATGAACTCAGCTCGGCACTCGTGGCCAATCAGGCTGGCTTGACTGTTCTGCAGATTCACTTTTCCTTCTGTTGCCAGTCCACACCGTGCTCTGACCGCTTGCAAAGCTCAGTCCTCTTGCCCGTGTCAAGTGGGAGAGGGTGATGATGGCAAGCCATACCCTCTGAATCCGGGAGAGATGCCACCGCCAAGGACGAGCATCCTTAGTATCTGTAGATGGGTTCTCGATCCCCTGAGACTATAGCAAGTCCCCACAGATGCTCAGGGACTTTTGTACCAGCCCTGTGCACACACTGCACGTCCGCATCACGTGTACTCCATGATATGAAATGAATGCTATACATAAATAGTGGTTACACTGTTGCTTAGGGGGAAATGGCCAGAAAAAACTATACATGTCGAGAACATGGATCCATGGCTAAAAGCACATCCTGCTGATGAAGAAGACTCCAGCTCAGTTCCCAGAACCAGTGTTAGGAGACTTACAGCTGCCTGTAACTCAGCTCCAAGGGATTCCACACTTTCTTCTGTCCTTTGTGGACACATACACACCCCCACACACACACACACTTAAAAGTGAAAAACTTTTTTAAATAATCAATTAATTAGTTTTTAAATTTCTATACAAGGCCAAGGAGTGTCACCAAAGTTTTTGGGAGGCCATGTCCTGGCTAAGAAATCACATGACCCTGGCTCTGGAGCCTGGCGACCCCCCTTGTCACCCCAGTAGATTGCTAATTTTTACCCTGTAACCTCTGGCTAGGGCCTCTCACATGCCAGGGAAGGCATGCAGCAGAGCTGACCTTGGGAAGAATATGCCATGTCTGCTACATTCCACTTCCCAACCAAGGACAGGCTTGGGAGGGTCAGCAACCAGCCTTGTCCCACCTCTCCAGCCTGAGGTGTTTGGGTTCTCTTGAGAGTGGCCGAGCCTCCAGTTAGCTGTCTGGAGCCACATGGCATACTACTGCTTAAACAGTACCTACTGCTTGGGGGCTATACTGGACATACTAGGCATCGATATCATTTCTTCCCAGAACACCTATAAAAGCACACTCCGTTCGATGAGATTGTTACTGGCAGTGATGGTGTCCAAGCGGTCACATAATACCTACCTGCCAGCCCAGGCTTCAGTGGGATGTTGGCCCCTCAACACTGACCATAGGTGCCTCTCTTGGGGGTCTCATGAGGCCCGTGGGAACTCTCTCTGCCTTCCTCACAGCCCCCTTGCTTCTTCAGTCAGCAGAGGTAGTGCAGTCATTATCCTACCCCCTTGGAAGGTTCCTCAGGTTTGTGACCAGATAAGAGGAGCCATCGACCCTGCTTCCCATTCTCTCTCTCTGTTCTCCCCAGGCCTGGAGAGCTCCCTGCTCACTTCATCTTTGTCTCCAGGAAGCCGCGTCTTGTCAATTTGCTGAGCAGGGAAAATATGCTTATGATATCAGCAAGGGGTCTGCTGATGCGTCTTAGCAGGCTGCTGGCGCCGGGGTGGCTCTTGGGGCCTGAGAATCAAAGCGAGTGCTTAGGCCACTGGGCTCAGTGTTGTCTTTGCTGCTGATTTTGCCAGAGGCGAAGACAGGAGTTGAAAGGCTCTGTCTTGGTAGACTGGCAGAGCCGCTGAGGATCCGGGTGGGAGACACTCAGGGTTCTATGCAGACAGGGCCAGACAAATCGGAGCAGGTAGGCAGACCCATGAAGAATTGCGAGGCTGGGGATTAGAGCAGGCGTGTGGGAAGCAGGGCAACAGGGGGAAGGAAGCCCTTCCTGTGGTCCTAAGCAGCTAGCACGTTAGGACTATGCCTGAGGTGAATGCAAGGCCAGGTCCAGATCTGAATTTGATTCCCAAGGTTATTGCCGGAAATCCAATGTCCCCGCATGCCTTGGGGCTGACACCGGCCAATTTCATCCTGGCAACCATACAGTTTGGAGGGTTTTTCTTCAGGGCTCTGCAGACAAGTGCTTGTCAGTTCTCCTCAGCTACAGGCGTGTCAGCAGCTGGTGACGGCGATGGGCACAGTGCCCAGGGCAGACTCAGATGTCCTTGGGCTGGGCAGGATGAGCCTCACCTGTGCGCCTGTATGGTGTCTGAGCCCCGTCCTGTGTACTCTCCCACATGTCAGAGCAGGGGCAGTAGTGACAGGAGAAAGACCATGGCTTCTCTCCACCCCTCATACCCACTGGGGGACCCTAGCATCTGGGCTGGCACTTGGACATCTGCCTGACAGGCTGTGACTGGGAGGAGTCAGGCAGAAGGAGGGCCTGCCTGCAGGCAGAGTCTGCTTCCCTTCCCCTCTCCTGTTGCTGGGACATCGCTGCTTCTCTTTTTCCATGAGAGCTGAAGAGTCGATCAAATCCTTTTTGCATGCTAACTTAAAAAGGGAAAAAAGCTAACCAGAACAAAATACACAAACATGCTCCGATGCACTGCTGAACAGGGCCCCTCCGACCTTTCTCCCCATGGAGGCCACACTGCCCTATGACCATGGATCACGGTGTGGTATTTATTGTGGCTCAAGTCAGCACCCTGCTGGGAAGCCCACTTTCTCTCTTTCTGGTCTGATTATTGTACCTGGGTGTTTCCTGTGTTATCTCCACTGTCTCTCAGGCCTGCAGTCCGAGCAGAAAGAGGAGGGCATAGGAGAGCTAGCCTGGCGAAGAATGGCAGCTCTGCTGTGCCCAGGGGGAGATCTGGACCAGCCACGTGCCTTCCTCCTAATAACTGTGCTAGGACTCAGGCCCACCCAGGGACAGAGACTGGCTCTTGGTTATCTTACTCCCTTGGCTCACTCCTTCCTGCATTCTCAGCAGGACCTAGATGTGTGTCTCCTTCAACACACCTTCTCTATATGGTCATGTCTCAGCTGGACATGCCCATCCTTTGAGTATCTTAGTCTGTTTTCTATAGCTGTACTAAACAGCACAGCCATAAGTAACTTGAGGGGACGATACGTCAGCTTACAATGGTAGTTCATCATGAAAGGAAGCCAGAGTAGGAACCCAAGACAGGAACCTAGAGACACGAACTGAGTCAGAGGCTGTGGAGGAGCTCTGATTATTGGCTGGCTTGCTCAGTTTGCTTTCTTATATACCCCAGGACCACCTGCCAAGGGATGGCACCGCTCACAGTGGGCTGGGCACTTCCAAATCAGTCGTCAACCAAGAAAAGACCCCACCAGCTTGGCTACAGACCAGTCTGATGGGAGCTCTTCATCAACAGAGGTTCCTTCTTCTCAGACAATTAAGTTGACTAAACCCAAAACAAATAACTGATACACTGAGTCACTGCTGGTGGTCATGTTTACCCCGGGTTCTGCTTCTAGGGGAGTTCAGATCTACCTTTCGTGGCATCTTTAAAATTCCTCCCATTGGATCCCATTGGCAGATTTCAATAATCTTCTCATTAATTTTCTCAAGGTGGATTACAACTGGCCCCTTGCTGGAACCTCAACCATTCATTTTCTTGGATAGCTATTCTTGATTTCCCTTTCAAGGTGGGCCGGAGACAAATATTGCTTGTTTGTTTCTTTCTCTTTTTATAATATCTTCAGACATAGCAAGGCACAAACAAGACCTTGCATCTTGCTAGAGAGGACCTCTTGGCATGGGAAGTGGGACACAGATCTTAGAGCTGTGGTTCTCAACCTTCCTAATGCTGTGGCCCTTTAATATAGCTCCTCATGTTGTGGTGACCCCAGTCATAAAATTACTTTCATTGCTACTTTGTAACTGTAACTTTGCTAGTTATGGATTACAATGTAAACATCTGGTCTGGGAAACTTGTGGTGTTGCGACCCACTGGTTGAGAACCACTACTTACAGTGCCTTCCACAGCTATGAGCACTGTGGGCAGTACAGTCTGACTCACCGGCATCACCACCAGCCATTGCCATGTTGCTCAGATGCTGATTTTGAGATAAGTTCCCTCCTACTAACTCATCATAAGGCTTCTCTGAAGGGCCCCCTAAGCTTTCTGAGAGATTAGGGGTCACCAGGAAGTGGTGAGAGGGGAAAGAGCCCTGCCTGCTGTGATTAGAGATGTGAAACAGGAGGTCATGGGGTACCTAGCTCTCCCCTTTGCAATGTGCTTTGCTCCTTGGTTCTGCCACTCCCCGCCCCACCCCCTCCCTGCCTCCTGAGGTTCTCCAAGGAATTGGGTTCGGATATTTCCTTATGGGTATAGCTTCCTAGTCAAGAGGATATATTTCATTGCTGATGTGTCCCACCCCACCCCTCTCTGCATCTCCTTGTCCTCTGCAGCCTGAATATCTGGAGACCCAGTTTACCCATTACCTGTTCTACAAAGCACTTCTTTCCTTGCTTTCCTATCCATTAGCTGGAGTTCCTGGCCATTTTAGCAGTGTATTTCTAACATCCTTTGTTTTAGAACCAAAGGAACTGAATCCCCGGGGTTGGGGATGGCTTTCTCAAGACAGAAATGAGTCTATTGTCCAGTTACTTAACTTCTATCTCCACCCCACTTGCCATCTCTCCACCCCTACCCCAAGGACCCACTGGGAAACCCAGGAACTCGGGTCATAGAAACGCCAAGAGGAACACCTCCCCCAAAGCACTCATGTGACCAGCATCCCCTGAGGTTCCATTGACTCACTACTCACCTCTCCCAGCCAACTGCTCAGCATCAGGAATAGACTTCTAGTTTTGTTTTCTAGCCCTTTTAATTTGGTGAGAAGACATGACCGTTAATAAATTCTCAAATACAGCTTTTGGGACCCTCAGTAGGAAAGCCATTCTTCAGAATGGATGTCCACCAAGGGCCCTTTGGCTCCGTCTTTCTCCAGAAGGACGCCTTCATTGAGACAGACAGCAGCCTGCAGTCTTTCACGGTGCTCTTACATGCTAGGCTCTGAAAGTATTACACGGGGAAGAAATCCTGCTGATTTCTAGACACAGACAAAAATGTGTGAGAGAACGAAGCTGTGTAGCTATACTAGCTTCCTTCGATTCACAAGCTGTTTAGTGTCCCCTCTGCTAGTCCAATAAGTTTGTAGGATCCCACGAGAATTCTTAGTAATAAGGAAAATCTCTGCTGTTGGAATGGGATGGCTTTCCTACCATCTGCGTCTGCTCTTCCCAAGAAGGTGGGCAGAAGGCCGGCCGTCAGTGGGCCCTTTGAAATCCCTTGTCTTCTAGACAGGTTTAACACTGTTACACTGATTTCCAATCCAGAAATGACTGCTGGAGGCCTTGTCTTTTTAAATAATCTTCATATGCTGTCAAGAGGATTGGCACCCTCGGATGCCAATGACACCCTCAGCTGGGATGCACCCAAGCAGCTCTGCCTCTTAATGGCTCCATGTTGGCATTCCACCACTGCTCCACCACAAGAGAGGACAGGATCACAAACTCTACGCTCTTGCAGACTTGCCCTGCTCGTGCCAGCTGCCAGGCCTTTGTGGAACAAAGAAAGGCAGCGTGTCTCTTTCTTTGTAGCCCATTATTTGAAAGCAGTGTCTATCAGAACATCCTATCATTAGCGCCACATGACGAGGCCTGAACATAAATATGTCACAACCGAAATGCTAATGGCTCCCTCCCACCATGGCTGCCCACCCTTCCCTCTTGTACCCTCCCCCACACCCCCGCCCTCGTCACAGATGGAGCTGCTTTTCAGGGGTGACATCTGAGTGGTACCCCTGCCAAGGAAAACACTGCATTCGATGAGTGAGAATCCTCTTCCCCACAGGCCCAGGAACCACCTGCTCTTCACACACCAGGCGTGATAAAGTGGACAGGCTCAAGCTGTTGCTCCTGCATCCTGGACCCCTGACAGAGCAAGATGGCCAGAGCTGCAGTCAGGTCACATCCAGGACAGGGGATTTTCTAGGTACTCCTGGCCAGGCACACATCATACCTAGCTAAGGTCAACTTGCATTTCTTCAACCTTTACCTTCTTAGGATCTTTTTACCCCCTCTACCAACTATGTCAAACAGGCATTGCTGATCCAAATTTAAGATGGGAGTAGTGTGTGTGTGTGTGGGGGGGTGTTCCTTAAAAAACTTAGTATCGGATTACTGTATGATCTACTAATTTAGTTCTGAATAATTACTAAAAAGTGTTGAAAGCAGGACCTCAAACAGATTTTTATACATTTGTGTTCATGAGAGAATTGTTCATTGTAGCCAAAAGGTAGACACAACTCATGGTCATTGATGGATGGATAGATAAGCAAAATGTGATATATCCATACAGTAGAATATTATTCTGCCCTTAAAAATGAAAGAAATTCTGAAACATTTTAGCAGCATGAGTGGATATGAAAGATATTATGCTAAATGAAATAAGTCACAAAAGGACAGCAAGTCTGCACTTATGATACCGAGACTAGTCAAATTTTATAGAGACAGAGCAGGAGGGTAAGAAGAGAGGTTACAATGAATTTGCATTGAAAACAGAAAATCTAATGTTATGCATTTTATTAAATAAACAAAAGCACATCTGAAACATTCCAAAGTCCTGTCTTTCCCAAGGCCTTTGGGTTCCATGTCCAGAGATCTCTTCAGTGTACCAAGGTTGGACATACACATGACATGACCATACACAAGATTAATGTTTTAGTCTGTCTGTACACTATACATTACACCTCTGAGCCAATATAAATTGCAACCTCCAAATAATTCTTCACTGGTGCTTCAGACAGTCACTATCAATCAGTCAGAGTTTGCACACATATTACAACTCACTTCCCATTTCTGGATTTTTTATTTTGTTTTGTTTAAGACAGGATCCCACGTAACCCAGGCTGGCCTCAAATTCATTTTGTAACTAAGGATGACCTTGAACCTCTGGTCCCCCTGCCTTTATCTTCTGAGTGTGTGGATTGCAGTATATATCACATGCCTAGTTTTATTCAGTGCTGGGGATTGAACCCAGAGCTTTCTGTGTGCTGGGCAAGAACTTTGTCAATGGAGACATGTTCCATAGCCTCCACCCCAGCACTTTGGCCTCTGTATCAGTTTCTTACTCTAGGTATGCCTGCTCTGTCACTGTGGCCTTGGAAAGTCTTGGAGATGTGTGACATTGGTGTGTAGATAGGGAGTCCCATTCCCTGGGGATCACTGGGGTTAGTTACAAGCATTCCTGAAGTGAGTGTTTGTGGCTCTCTCTCCTTTGAATGCTCCACCTCTTTGGGTTTGGACCGGAGCCCTCACTGCGTGGATGGCATTCCTCCAATAGACATGTGCATCTCAGACCTTGCCAGCCTTCCCCTCCCTCCTTGATCTGAGTTGACAAAGTACCAGTGCCTCTCAATGGTCTCATGCCTTAAGTGGGGTCCAGGGAGGTGACAAGATCTTTGACTAAGAGAGGACTCTTCAGGGGGGCAGGGGGTCTAGTGAACTCACAAACCTCATTTGCAGGATGCTGCAGCCTTCTAGGTCAGCCTGGACTGGTGGCTGCTGACTATCCCTTCAGAGCCAGTTGTGCTATTGGTCCAGTGAAGGAAAGAATAGGAACAAAATGGGTGTCACTTTCTCCTCTTCCTCTGTGATGCCCCTCTTTTCTCTGAAAGATCAAAGGAGGACCACATGGAACTCTCTTTTTGTTCTCCATCCCCCCCCATCATAATAGAACACAGGAGGGAAAATTCCAGCAAACAAAATTGTTCTCAGACATCTCTTTATTTCTTTTCAGTGGCTTTGACTGAGGTCCTATGGCTTTAATCAAAATATTCAGGGAGGCACAGAAATGATTCACTTAAACTAACTCCTGGCCCCATGCTCTTCCTTTTCAAATGCTTCCTTTTTCCTCTTCTCACGCACATTTTTTATTATTATTTTCCTTATTAATGTGAGTAGAGGCAAATATTCTTCCAACAAAGGAGAAAGTGAGGACAAGAGAGAAATTTTTTCTTCTGAACTAATAACTGGATGCTGGCGCAGGCACTCTGCAGCTGACAGACCCCTCTCCAAACTGCATTGTCCCCGCCTCCTTCCCACTTCGCTGAATTCATCCATCACTCTGAGCACGATGAATAAAGGCCCAATACAACAATCAATCCATCACTTTTTTGTGAGCTCACTTGATGCCTGCAATCGAAACACAGGTGGGCAAAATTCTCATCCCAGGTATTAGACACTAGCCTCTGCCATTGGGCTGGCACCAGGAGTGGCTCCATGGCTGCCATCACTGTCTTAGGCACATCTGATGTGTTTTTCTCTCCAAGATCCTTTTGGTTTTCTCTGGAAAGAATTCTATGGGCTCTAAGGTCAATGGCAGCAGCTACCCTTGAGTCCTCAGTGTGGCTGAGACCTTGTGGGGATGGGATGTCATGGAAAACCGCCCAGATTCAGGTCACCATCTTGAAACAGATGTTCCCACAGCTGTTGGTAAGCTGGTGGGTGGTACTCATTCCTTTGTTGTATGTAACACTCACCCTGTGAATGTTCAATGAGATATTACACAGTGTTATGGAAAACCCAGCTACCAGGAATGAAATGACACATGGCAGACATGGCCTTGCACTCAAGCTGCATTTAATAGAGCAACACAGCAGGTTGGGGATGGAAGTGGGCATGACAGCTTAAAGCCTGTGCCCACTACTGCCAGCCCACACAGGCCTCTCTGTTGATGTCTTCTGAACTCCTGGTAGGTGGAGAGTCTGGCCACGATACAACGCCGTGAGGAAGGTTTGGATGTTTTTCTCCATGACTATCAATTTTCGTCTTGGTTTTGTTTGATTTTGTATTGTTTGGGTTGAGAGAAGGCACCACTAGGCTCTGGGGTCATTGCTAGTCCTGTCACTTCCAATGCCTGCCACAGAAAAGTCAGCTCATCCCTCCACTCCTGAAGGATAACCATTTGCCTTTGTATTTAAGACATCATCTTTGCCCTGATCCTCACAGTCTGAGGGACATCTAGGGCCTGGGAGAGATGTTTAAATTGGCAGAGTATCGGGGACTACTCCTGCAGTCTTTCTTGAGGTTCATCAGGAAACCTGACAGACCATGAGAACTCTCACAGTTGTGTGAGAATAGCGGCTGTGTCCCCCTCTGGAAGTCCTGACATTATGGTCTCCCTCAGTCTCTGAGACTGGACTGGAGGAAGGCAAGTTTGGGGAAAGGAGGTACCCACACTTCCAGGTATGTAGCAGTGGTCCTTAGAGCTGTGGGCTTTTGTAGGATGAGAAAGGGGATGCTGCTGAGTCTGTCACAAGTCCCTGAAGGGAATACATTTGTTAAATGTTATAATTACCCTTCCACAGCTGAACTCCATGGCAAATGAGAACTCAATAGCAATTGAGAACTGTATAGCAGTTGAAGCCACACAGAGGCCTGTTACTGTTTCTCAAATGATGCATTCATTTAGATAAGGCAGGCAATTATACATCTTGATTAGACCACTGCCCCCAAGGGGATAAGGTATTTTTCAGAATTGTCTCCTCCTTGTAAACAATGCCATAGAACTGTAGCCCATGTCCCATAGATCTATTGTTAACCTTTCTCTCTGACTCTCTAGACCTAGATAGTGGGGTATGGGTAGAAACCACAGAGATCTGTGCATCGCAGACTTTATTTCTGTCATTCTCCTCAACTCTTAGGGTCAGTGTGTATGTCTACATGATCATGACAGATGTCAAGGATATTAATGATAACGATAAACCCTTAGGCATGTGTTTTCCTTTACTTTGCCAATTGTAAGTGCATCGTTTCTTTTAAAGATTACCACAATCAAATAGAGCCAATAGGATGACTATTAAAGGCCTTGTTATTTTTTTCCCTTCTGAAACAGGAGGGAGATGCCCTTGAAAACACCCCAAGGTGCCTTGCTTGTTTAAACACAAGCCTGTTCGCTTTACCATTTTACAGATAAGAAACTGAGTCCCAGGAAGCATAGCGCTTTGTTAGGAAAGCTGGCTGGTTAAGCCAGGACCCAGGACTCCAAGTCTTCTACTCCTGGTGTCTAAACCTGTCAGCCAATGTTTATTGCACTCATGTCAACAGCAGACACTCTCTGTGTGCTCTGCAAGCTTGGTTGATTCAGGCTCTGACTTGCTGGAATTTCCCCTTCTGGCTCTTTCAGATACCCTGCCCTCTTCCTGCCTAGAGAAAGTCCATCCGGTAACGCTTAGAATGCACCTCTCCCAACGTCACCGGTGGCCATATAGTTCCTTTCACCTTCTCTTTAGAGTTTCCTCTGTTTTAATGAATCAGTTGCCTAAGTTTTAAAAAGCCTTGATTTTTTATGCCCTTATTCCTAACAGTTTTCTCATCATACAGCATGCACCAGATTACTATTCAGTGACTGAACACATGCATTATGGAATTAACTATGACTGGAACCTAGAAATCACCATATCTGAAGATCCTACACAGCTAACCATTTCCACAGAATTTAATAAAAGACAGTCGTCTTCTTGACCAGCTTTCTTTCCACAACACACACTTGTTTTCCCAATTGCTACTCTGTTTAGAGATGCTGCTGTTACTTGGTATATTAGCAATATAGTTCTTAAGCTGATTTTTGGACCTGGGAAGATAGCTCAGTTGGTAAAGTGCTTGGCTTGTGAACATAAGACCTGAGATCTATGTTCAGAACCCACAGAGAAAAGCCTGTTGTTGTGGTGCGTGCTTTTAACCCCTGGGCTGAAGAGGAAGGGACAAACAAGTCCCTGGGGCTTGCTGGTCACCAAGTATAGCCTATTTCAGTAGTTCTCAAACCTGTGAGTTGTGATTCCCATAGGGATCACATAACAAAAGTAATTTTATGGTCGGGGTCATCACAATATGAGGAACTGTGTTAAAGTGTCACGGCACCAGGAAGGCTGAGAGCCACTGGCCTATTTGGTGAGCTTAGGCTGGTCAGACACCTTACCTTTAAAAAGTTAAGGTGGATGGCACCTGGGGACAACAGCTGAGCTGCCCTCTAACAGTCACGCACATGTGGGAAAACACACACGCACACACGCACGCACACACGCACCACGCACGCATACACACATGCACGCACGCACGCATGTACGCACGCACCCCAACTTCTTCTTCCCAAAGAACAGGAGTCATTGCTCTAGGATCACTTTCTCATAGGAAGGACATCCCTTAGACAACCTCCTCCCATTTTCACATGAAAACCCCAAGTCAGACACTTTCTACAGAGGACACACATCTGGGTTGAATTGAAAGTGTAGGAATAAAAAGGACTCGTGCAATTTGAAATATAGAGATAATTAAGTAACTTCACAGTACCCTTCCAGATGGTTGGTGGCACATAGATACAGACACAGAAAGATTTTTGTTTCAAACTTTAAGACCAATTTGATGGTGGCAGTGGAACTTGAATTTTTTCACAAATCCTCATCTCCATTGAAGCACACTGGCAAGGGGTGGGGGGAGAATATGCTGTGGTCCCTCCCCTGCCTGGAAGGCTGTGTGTCCAGTTGCCTTCTGCGTCCTGGTACACGTTTCCCTGTAATTCCTTTCTCAGACTTTGGTTTAACAAAATCCTTCACTTTAACTTGGGCTCAGCCAGGCACTGTTATTTATTTATTAGAGTTGCCTGCAGAGTTCTAAGACCACCGGGTGTACGCACAAATCTATAAAAACACACAATGCAATTTCCAAACACCACAGTAAACTCCCCCTGAAGAGTGCACTGTCACTGGGGATGTTAAACTGAAAAGACCTGTGTTGGAGACAGGGAAGGTTGGCTGGCTTTCTGTAAATTGAATGAGGAGGGAGAGGTGCAGCCCTTAATTCTTCTTGGGGAAACATCTGAGCCCCCACACGGGCTAAGATGAAATGAGGGAGGCTCAGTCTGATCCTGTCTTTATGACAACCTGATGGTCAGACACTACACTGAAAGGCAGGGATTTCACTAGATAGGTCTCATAAGATTCCCAAGTGGACCTGGACCCAGGGCCAAGCTCTTGCGTGAGCTCAGGAGGCACTGCGTACTAAGAATGTGGAAGTTAATCCTCCTTTGTGGCTGAGATCCAGGACAAGAGCATCGTCTATGAGTTAGACCCTTGGGCACCAGAGGGAGGCAGAACGGTCTCCATTGAGGCTTGTGATGGAGGTGAAGGGGTATGAAGGAAAGATGGAAGCTGAGGGAGATGTAGGGCGGAGCTTGACATTCAAAAAGTCATCTGGGCATTGGATAGAGTTCTCAGTGAACGGTCAACCTGGACAGCAGCCTCCTTTTACCCCACCTTCCCTAGAAAGATGGGCTTTTCCTGTGGCTGCTGTGGGAGAGGTCAGGAAGTCCTGTGGCTTGAACTCAAGGTGTTTCTGATAGGTTCTTGTTCCTGGAAGGACGTCATGCTGATCCACGTTCAGTAGCCTGTAACCTCCTCAGTCCATCTGGACAGTACATTGCTTCTAAGCAGAGATGCTATCTCCTGCCGTGAAAAGCCGGTGATGCCACAGCAACTTTCTCGAGAACTTGTGTTTTTCACTGTCACATGACTCCCTCGTGGGGCATTTTTTTGCTTCTATAACATGTTTCTTCTTCAGAGAAGGAGGTTGCTTCCTATCCATTTTATGGGAGCTACCACAGAGAGAGAGAAAAGAAAAATCCTTACTAAATTCCAACTCCATTATGTTTTGTTTGGTATCATAAGTTTTTCTAGGTTTTCTCTCTCTGGTCTTTTGACCATTCCAACTTGCTTTCACCTGGAATTTGCAAAACTTGCTTGGGCTATGGAAGCAATGCTGCCTGGCTAAGAACGATTGGCTAACTGTGACCTTGCTCTGTAATGCTTGTACCCAAGGCTTCTGTTTGGTGGCCAACAGCAGTAGAGTCAGATCTGTCCTAGGATATGACGAAAGCAGGTACTGAAGACTGCAGATAGCACCTTGCCCTGCAGGGATGATGGGCATGAGAATGTGGGAATATTTAAAGAACACCCCTTCTACTTTTGTTTCTTAACAACAGCCTTGACCGAATGCAGGAAGTTCATCTTTAATATCACTGTTTATAAGCTGCTTGGCGATGTTTACCATGGTTATAATTGGTATCATTAAGTTTAGGTGACATTATTAATGCTGCTGATTAAATTGCTATAAACCCCACTCTGCCATTTACACAAACAGCCATGTCGGAGTTCCTGGCATACACTTCTGAGCACCACCGTGGAAGAAGAGGCCATGGGAGGCACAGTCTGGGAGGATTCTGGACCTCTTAGTTTCTTAGCTATCTGTCAGAGCTTTAGTGCTCTGCCTCAGAATACCTTCCCTTATGCCATTTTCCTTTCTTTCTTTTCTTTTCTTTTTTTTTTTTTACAAGACAGGGTTTCCCTGTATTGTTTTGGAGGCTGTCGGTTCAGCCTGGCCTCGAACTCACAGAGATCCGCCTGCCTCTGCCTCCCGAGTGCTGGGATTAAAGGTGTGCGCCACCACCGCCCAGCCGCCATTTTCCTTTCTAAAGTGACATCTCAGTTCCACCAGCACAGGGGGCATCAGGTATTCTTCTCTTTGTGCTCCTGTGTCAGAGTCCCTCCTACTACTCAAAATGAGCACCCACGGCTCCATTGTGTCCCTTGCTCTACAACCTGCTTCACCGTTTAGCATAATGCCATCTTCCTATTGTCTTCGGCTCAACAAATGATAGCTTCTTTTCTGTGGATGGACTGTCCCCCACCAAAATTCATGCTGTGACTCAAATGTCTTCAGAGCAGTTATTAAGAAGATAGAAACCTTGGGGAGATGATGCTATTTTCATGAATGTGTTCGTGTTATAGGGCTACTTCATCATAGGAGTAGCTTTGCTATAAAAGTGAGATCTCTTTTTGTTTTCTTCCTCCCTCTCCCCATGTCTCTCAGCCAGACAACCTAACCAAGATGTACCCTGGCCACCCTGAACTTCCCAGTCCCAAAGTGTGAGAGCTGACACTCTTGTTATCACTCACCACCCACCCTGTGGTCTTTCTGTTATTGCAGCATGGACTCCACTAAGCTATCTCTCTTTTCCCAGAAACACATCTCACCCCTGCCTCAGGGACTCTTCATTTCCCTCTCTTTTTCACCTTCCCTCTGCTCTGAGATCACTGGTGTTTCTGTGTCTGTGGGGTTTGCTTGATTTCTCACGTGTGACTAGTGGTCTTGGATCCAGGGTAGAGACAGGTTGGAGTCAATGCTGGGTAACTGCTGACTGACTTAGCAGGAGACTATTAGGCAGGGATGGTCGCGTTTGACTGGACATTTGATGGAAAGTAAGGTCTGTGGTGAGTGTGTCTCCACCTCCCAGTCAATGGCCTTTCCCTTCTGGCTAATGAAATCTGACAACAGTTGTCTTTGGAACTTGCCAGTTAGAGTTTCTATTGCAAGGGACAGTGGCTGATCAGGACGTCATAATCAATCACAAAGGGAATCTATAAGGAAGGAGACCAGGGCTCTGAGAACAGATGGATAGCTGGGGTGCAGACTGGGACCAAGCAAAGGATGTAGGTCACTCTGGCAGCTGGAAACGGCAGTGTCTCTTACAGGACATGGTATCCCCTTCTGTCCTGTGCCATCCTACATGGCCTCTTCTCAACTCTCCATGGGCTTTACCCTCTGGAGATATGAAGACTGGGGAGTAAAAGCCTACTGAGCAGCAAAGCCTGAGTGCCAAGAGGAGGAGGAGGGCAGTCGTTTTGCACCACAGTAGGGTACTAGGTCCTACCTACCACCTCAGCCTCCTACAATAGAAGGTTCCTCCAAAGGAAGGGCTGCTGAAACAGTGCCACCAAGGGATACCCAAGCTTCCTGGACATTGTGTCAGTCAAATTTCAAAGTGGCTCAAAGATTCCTTACTGTATACTGCAAGCCCTCAGGCTCTTCACACTTTTCCAGGGCTCTCAGTAAGTTACCTGCAAGAGGGCCTTTGTGAAACTCATGACCCCTTGTCTGGTTCTCTGCCTTTGCTACATCTGTATATGCTGTTTGCTAAGCAGAGGGAGGAGTTAGGCCATCTTCGTTTTTTCAAGACAACCGTTCCTCTCTGAGAGCTTTTCTTGCCCAGATTAATAACAACATCTGCAGAGCAGGGGCACATTAGGACACACACATGTGTGCAGGCATCCAGGGATCATTCGCCACGAAACTGCCTTTATTTCAGTAACTTAAGTGTGTGAGTACTAAACAGCATGAACATGATGACGACGATACATTATGACGAAAAGTTATTTTTATCAAAGGCTCCAGCCTGACACCCTCTGCCACAGCAATATTGTTTTCCCTGATGGGAAAAAGAAGAGCCATAGTGACAGAGTTGTGGCTATGAGACCAGAGAGCATGTTGACTTCAGATAACTGAGCCCTAGGAAAAAAATTGCAGGGTTTTTGTTTTTTTTACCCCAGTGGGTTTCAAATCATTATTCATCCTGGATAAATGATGAGTGCCTGAGTTCACAGTGGTATGATCCATGTTTGTGGATTTCAGCCCACCCCTTACTATGCTGACTCGGGGATTCCCCTGCTCCCTGCTCCCAGGCAAGTGCAACTCAACTCTATCTGTAATGATTCAGATGCCATTAGCCCAAACCCACCAGGACAGTTGCTCCTTTGATGTCCCCTTGGGGGAACATTCCAGGAGGTCCCACTCCTACTGATGTGGAACTCTCTGGGGGTCAGTGTGCATTGAGGACATGTGTTGGGGATGGGGGAAAGGGAGGAAAAGAAAAACCATCCCCTGGGCTCAGGCTCCATGAGGGAACCAGATCTGACTTGAAAAGAGCAGACTTGGAGGGGTAGCAGAGCTCCCCAGAAGCTTAACAGACTTGGTGAATGCCAGGCTAAGAGGGTTTCCCTAGAAGTAACGGGACAACTGGTCCCCCCCTCATGATTGGGCAAGATGCTTCCTGGCCTGCCGCCTTAGTTTCCTCCCTTTGTGCAAGGAAAGTGCACGCTTTCTCTCAAAGATGGACACAGTTGCTTCCCAGGCACTGATCAAATAACTGGGGTAGCAGAAGCTGTAGCTTTGAACCTGGAATCATGCTGGTCTGATTCTCTTTGGTTTTAGGTTCTCTCCAGTGTCAGGAAAACTCAGTTATCACCTAAACTGAACTTGCTGCGTAGGCACTTTAAGGTGTGACAATATGTGTGGGGAACACAAAAGCCCCAGTGAATATAAAAAGACATTGTTTATAAATATTAGATTTACAAGCAACTTTCCCCTACACGTGTGTGCTGTGCTGCATAGAACAGAGCGAGCAAGCCTGTGATTAAGTAATAATGATAAGATTACAGCAATTGGCACCACACTGATGCTAAGTTTATACCATAACAATTAGCCCTCAGATGCGATTTAATACAGGCAGAAGCACATACTTAGGAACGGATCTAAGAACTACTCAGAGAGCGATCTCGGAAAGCGTTCTGGGATGGAGCCATAAAAATCGGGCCAGTAAACCTCCGCCAGCCTACCAGACATTCTGTTATTTGATAAAACTAATAATGCAAAACTTATTGCTAGAGCAGAAACGTCATAAAAATGTAGTAAAAATAAACAAGCACATGGCTCTGGCAGAAGAGTTGAAAACAAGTGTGGAAATTGAAGACATCAAAGTATAGCCAAGAAGAATCTTGGCAAGTGGAAATGGGTGATATTCACATGTATTAGTGAAAATTCTTGAGGAATTTTATGTGTTTTTTTCATGTTTGAGCAATATTTTGGGAAATGATATTTCATACATCCCTGTGCCTGTACCAAGATTTTTCTCATCCCAACATTATTTTGTAACACACTTGGTTGGTGACGTCTGTTGCCATGATGGTGCCTTTTAGTAGAACTACATGAAGCCTGGCAGACAAAGGAAAGAGGAGACGGCTTGAGGGTTATGAAGCCTCAGAAGCACCATCTTACCTGTGTTCTCCGAGTTAGTTTCTAGAACCTTCTGGAAGAGGAGAGAACAATGTAACCTCACTGTGCAGAGAAGTTGGGGGCAGCTTTGTGAATGTGAGGTGGATGGGAATCCCAGTAGGACCCTAGGCTAGACCATTATACTCCTGCCTGGAGCATCTGTCTTTTGGCAGAGGTAAGGATAGAGTATGCTGAGCCAATGGGGAGGCAACTCAGTTGGTAGAAATCCTGTATTTGCTCTCCACCACTGCATAAAGCTAGGCACGTTCACCTGTAATCCCAGAACTCAGGGGTAAACGTAGGAGGACCACAAGTTCAGGGTTATCCTTGGCCAGAAAGAGCTGTGTTCTCAGACAGGACCTGCTTGCCTGCCTGGTGAACAATGAACTCACAGCCTCCTGTGATGGAAGAACTCGTCCTCATGTTCCTTCTCTATTCTGATTCCACCTGTCTCAGGGGTCATTTGGGGTTCAAAAATCAAGGTCTGTGCTTCTAGCTTCAAATCCTCCTCTTCATCACAGCCCCATAAGAAAGCCCGGCACCCTCTGCTGTCAGTCAGTGTCTCCATCCAGCTGCCTAGAACCCAGATAGGTGAGGTTAGCCCCTCTCCCACAAGCTCTACTCGTAGTCTGAAGCCCAGTACCCACTCTGGTTGGTACCCATAGGTGGGCAGCTTCCACAGCTACAGAGTGAGATGTCTGCCAGGCAGCAATGGGCACATATGTGGATGAGAGGGGCCTGCTCTAGAGCAGCCTATTGGAGGAGGAGAGAGGTGGAAACTGCTGTTTGGAGCCAGGATGGGTTATAGGCCCGCTTGGACCCTCAGTTGGTGGCCAGCAGGGAAAGTACAGATGCTGTGAGGAGAATACGAAGTTTCTCCTTGCATGGTGCCTATTCCAGCTGAATGCAGCCTCCTTGCCCTTAAATCCAATTAAAGGCCGATATTATGTCAGTGGAAATGTATGCCAATCCTAATATAGTCTAATAAGGCTTAAAATAGCACTCTGCTGGTGGAAAGCCCTGTGGTTTAATTTGATTCGCAGGCCAATAACAGGCTTAATAGGAGGGAATTGGCCCCCTTTTATTTGCCAATGCTCTTTTCTTCTTTTCTTTCTTTGCTTCCTCTTTCTCTCTTTCTGGAGCTTTATGGAGTGACAGAGCAAGAGAGGATGAATACTCCTTTCTCTGCCAGGCTTCTGGCAGACAGCCTCAAGTGCCTGCTACCTCAGGGAATTCAGTCCTGACACATTTGCCTTGTGCCATGACCGGGTAAGATGTCCCCTCTATATTTCCTGCCTTCCACTGGAAATAGGACAGTTCGTAGAGAGCATGTTTCTTGAATTGACCCTGGATGATGGGTCTCTCCACTCCCTTCTTCATAGGCCATTGGCATTACTTTGCTGTCTAGTGGGGACAGGGGCCATTCAATTCTCAGTAGCCCACCAAGGAGATTACAGGATGCCTGGCCACAGATGAACTTTAAGAACATTGTAGAGATCGATCCTAGGATTTCTCTGGTGCCTCCGCCTTGGCCCAAGGATTCTCAAATACCTTCTAAGCAGAGTTTGGTTATTCAGTGTATTTTTCTAAAGCTTTAATGAACTATAATTTGTGTTCCATATAATTCATCCATTTGAAGAGAGTATTCAATGGCTTTTATAATTCAATAGCTTTTACTACATTTACAGAGTTGTGTAATCATCACCACAATCAATTTTAGAACATTTTTATTAATCTAAAAGCAAACTCCATACCCTTTAGCCATCACTCTCCAACTTACCATGCCTCCCAGCCCTAAGCACCACTTACCTCCTTTGGCTTTAGATTTGTGGACCTGGAAATCACATACCAATGGCATTATATAATATGTGGCCTTTTGTGTCTGCCTTCTTTCATTCAGCATAATGTTAATGAGGTCTATCCACATAGCACATGTCAGCAATTCATTCCTTTTTATTGCCCAGCAATATTCCATTATGTCGCTAAACTACATTTTATGTATCCATTCCTCATTTGATGGACTTTTGGGTAGTTTGGACCTTTTAAAAAAGTTGACAGTGTCTCAGATAGCCCAGGCTGGCCTCCAACTCATTATGTAGCCCAATCTAGCCTTGAATGATGCCCTTGGCTCTACCTTATAAGTGTTTAGGTTGCGGGCATACGCCACCATATCTGGCTTGACCGTTGGATCACTTCTACTTCTAGGCTGTGATGAGTGATGCTACCATGAGCAGCTATGTCCATGAACTGTATTTTCATTCCTCTTAGCTGCAAACCTACAGTAGCGTTGTGGGGTCATGCAGCAAATCTCTATCTAGCATCTGAGGAAGACCTTGACTGTTTGCAAAGCAGGTGTCTCATTGATATTCACACCAGCAGTGTGTGAAGATCCTGATTTTGCCACTTCTTCACCAACACTTGGTACAGCCCAACTTTCATTGTGATCATCCCAGCAGGTGTGAAATGGAATCCAGTTGGTGGCTTTGATTTGCATTTCCTGAATGGAGCTGATATCCTGTTGATACAAGCTGGTGTGTGAGTTTATAAACAACTAGATCTGAATTCAAACCTCAGCCTACTCTGATTTGGGGGGTATATTTGATTTGTCAGAATCTTCACATCCAGGTTTGGGAAGCATCTCAGATTGAGAAGATTCACTGAGAAAGCGTGGGGGCAAGCATCCGGCATGGGTTCTCTGGTCTCGTTGCCCCTGCTCTGATCACTATGTCCCATAATGGTGGAGTGATGGGCAGGAATGCTGTGTACATGCACTCTGCTAATTTTGCCACAAGGCCAGAAGAAAGATCATAATTTTAAAAAGGAAAGGGGGGTGCTGATGGGTTGGCCTGACACAAAGGAAAAGCGTGTTTCACGCCAAGATAAAGAGATCAGAATTCAGCGTTTTCCCCCCTCACAAGGAGAAGCGGAGGGTGAGGAGTGACATAATAACCATCTTCAATGTAAGAGGGTTATTATGAGGAGGATGGTGACCAGCTGTTCCCAGCTCTACAAAGAACTTCTCAAGGAAAGGGCGCTGAAATTGTGGGGAGCCACCTGGAGCTTGGTTATTAGGGACAGCTCCTTTGCTGTTAGGGTTGTGAAACATTCCAATGGCAATTCATCAAATTTCCTGTCCCCCAAGTTTCCAAATGTGATAAGGTGCATCCAGGAGTGTGAACAAGATGCCCAGAGGCAGATCCTTACACCACATGTATACAGCGCCCCCCCCACACACTGAAATTCCTGGCCCTACCCACCCCAGTCACCTTCCCCATGCAATCCCCTGCACATGCCAGGCAGCACAGGGCAGCATCCTCCTCATGCCATGTTTTGGCTGGATTGGGTTGCTTTCCCCTCTCTCCCTAAGTGCTGTGGGGGCGTTACCGCTCTTCTCTATTTCAGTAGAGAGTGATGGGGTTTCTATACATAGCCGCAGCTTCTAATTTCTCTGGCAGCTCCTGGGTTGAAAGATGCTGTTAAGGGAGAGACTGGGGAAGAGCTAAATAACACCTTTATTTATTTATTTTCGAAACCCTCTCGAGGAAAGCTCAAATGTGTTGGCCCTTCAGTGTGCCAGCATGAGGTGGCCATGTAGCTCTCAGGAGGTCATTCGGGCTTGGAAGCTGAAAGCCTGCTGTGTTAAAGATGAGCAAACCCAGGGACACACTAGGGAAGGCCCGGGACAAGGGTCACAGAGAAAAAGCCCCATGTTTGTGACAATCTTTCCATCATGAATCATGGTTTTTGGATGGAATTGTGATAGCTCCCTAACCAGCATTCTGCCTTTCTCCTAGAGAAATTAGATTTAAGAGGATGGCTCCACCCCCCAGGGCCAGAGGAGGGCTTCTATTGGCTCAATGTAATCAGGGTTTTTTTATCCACTCATTAGTGCCCTGAGTTTCCCTGGCTCTAGA
Organism: Mesocricetus auratus; assembly: GCF_017639785.1. Lineage (NCBI taxonomy): Eukaryota > Metazoa > Chordata > Mammalia > Rodentia > Cricetidae > Mesocricetus > Mesocricetus auratus. The sequence continues at coordinate 9,347,745 of NW_024429200.1, forward strand.
GATTGTAGCCATGCCCTCCATAAGTGCAGTTTTGAGCTGCACTTTCTTCTCTGTCTCCTGTTTATAGCACAAGGATGTTGATTCCCCACAGCCCTGGGAACTTCTGGGCAGGTCTAGGGGCAGTCAGAATCCCTGGAGTTTCTTGCCTGAAACAGCAAACAACCTCTTCAGTTAAAAACACTAGGGTTTTTCTAGTGTGTTATGATAGGAAAAGGGTCAGGCGGCACTGCAGAGTCAGAAAACACCAGGTTTGGAATGAAAGGAATGCAGCAACTTGCCCTCATTCATTCACTTGCTCATGTACAGTTGGATCTGTGAACCATGTCCTTGGACCAGAGCAGCAGAAATGCCAGTGACACCTCAGAGCTATGTGCTCCATCATGGGAGACTGATGTATTCATGGCTTGTACATGGCAGTGGCTCACATACCTAAATAAACAAATCAATGAGAGAAGAACTCACTTTGGCTCATGCTTTCAGAGGGGTCAGTGACTGGTTGATTGGCCCATGTGCTTTGTCAGAACATCGAGGTAAAAAAAATTGTTTGCTACATAGAGGGCAGGAAGAAGAGTGAAGAAGGGGTAAGGACCATGGATCACCTTTGAAGACACTCCCAGCAACCTACCTCCTCCAGTTTCTCCCAACTCCCTAAGGTGCTACACCTTCACAGTAGCACCACCAGCTGGGGACCAAGTATTTGACAAATAAGGCTAAGAGACATGTTTTGTATTCAAATAATAGCAGTCAGTTTGCCATGGTTCTTATACAGAAGCCTAGGAAACTGAGGCAGAGAAGATGGTAGACTAGAACAAGTGTCTGGTTAGTGAGTGGTGGTAAGCCCCTTCATGCTCACCTACGCACTGGGGCATTGAGCAAGATGGAGGAGAAGGGGAGCCTTATACGTAATACCTAACCCACAGAGGGGCCCTCCAGCACCAACCCAAGGTAAAGCAAAGAGGCAAGTGAGACTTGATCTCCTTCCCATTCATCTTTTATCCTAAAGCTGTCCCAAGAAAGCCACCCCAAGGATAACACTCAAATTCTAGTGCCAGTTGTCTTGTGTCCATGGGTCTCTCCAGAGAAAACTGAGTTAAGATGAACATGTGGGAAACACTATGTATGGTCATGTCTTACAAGAGCAGGTGCTTCTTGGGAAAGGAGATAAAGCCAGCTGAAAACAATAATATGGCCCCAAGTTGAGTAAGAAAGTGTAGGACGAGGTCTGGGCTCTGACACTGTCACTGTGATTCTGGGCAACTGTCCCCTCTCCCTTCCTTGTACTCCAGTATACTCTGAAGGCTCTTTTAGGAGGAAAACTGTCCCTGTCTCACGGCTAATAGGCTCAGCATTAGATTTGATATTTCCTACCTGGCTGTCTTGGATGGCTGTCTGGGTAGCAAACTCTCATCTCCAGAAACCTCTCTTCCTTGATTTTGTCAGCTTCTCAGAGCCCGTTATAAGCCTTTTATTTCCTCTCTTCCCTTTCCACATTAGGTATAGCCTGCACCCGAATTCAAGCAGGCCCATGCTTATGAGACTTCAAACTTCCCAACACATGTCCCCCCCTTTTGTAGCTTGTTTAGTTATAGTTTCCAGGTGATGAAACTGGCCTTGGCCTGGGTGGTTGTCATGGAGATGCATCCCAGTTTCCCTCCTCACACCGGCCTTTAAGCTCTTCCCAGCAACCTCTCTGGGCTAGGCAAGGAAGAGAAGTCTGCCTCTGAGCTCTGTATTTCCTTTTGTCAGGGGGGATGGGGTTCAGCAGGGAGTGCTGAACTGTCATTTAATATAGGTTGTTCGGCAGGGATGGGGGAGTCGGGGTGATACAGCAAAAAAATCCAGGTGGCTTTCTATTTGGCTTGTTGTACTAGCTAATTATCTCAAGTGGTAATCAGAATAAAAAGAAAAACTGGAACCAGTGCAGCATCCATATTATTTATATTTTATCATGTTTTCCAAGCTCACAAAGGAAAGCAGTTTCCTTTTCCTGCCCTTTCCTTTAATGTCATCCCCTTACTACTGATCAAATCTCTTTGCCTGGTGATATGACTGCCAAGACCGCCTCACCTTTTCATTCAACACCCTGGATACACATCACATCAATAATGTTGGCCAGAACCTCAGCTAAACCACTTCCTCTAGGAGCTTGCACTCATTTATCTGAATGCCTAGGAATCTGTGGTGTGTGTGTGTGTGTGTGTGTGTGTGTGTGTGTGTGTGTGTGTGTGATTTAACCAGAGGAGATCTCTAAGCATCTCCAAATACTTTGGACAGTGTCTTCTAGAGCAGGGGTAGAAAAGGCCTGATTCAAAAAAGCAACCATTGAGCTGAAACACCTACCTACCTCTCTTGAGGTGAACAGAAGTTGTGAAGATCTTGTGAAGCATGCAAAACATGTTAGAAAATCTGAATTATTGAAAACACTAAGATATCTCATTTAGCCTTTCACTCCTCCTATGAGGTCAGCACTATTGTGTGGAGCTCAGAGATGTCAAACAACTTGGCCAAAGTCACACAGTAGCCAGTAACCATATCTGAACAAGACTGTGCTAACGTAAACTTGAGTGCTTTTCAGTAGCCCACAGATATCCATGGGAACAAGGTTTACTCAGCACTGAGGCAAGATTCAGATGGAGGGTCATTTCAAGGTCACCCCAACAAACAGCCTGCTGTCCCAGCTTTGGAATGATATGCAACCCTGTTGACCAGGAGTGATAGGGGCATTATAGCTTACACAGCAGATGGGGGATGAGAAAAATTATAGGGAAAAGGAAGCCATGAGCACAGTCCACTAGCCTGGCAGAGCAGAGGGTAAATGTGCCATGCTAAAGTCCTTTGAACCAAGAGAAAATGTGTGTCTTTATCTTTGTGAGTACAATTTATGGTCCAGCTGGGCTCTCCTGTGAGGGTGGGGCTGTTCTGGCACTGCCTGAAGAGTTCCTCTTGGGGTGAGACACTTGGAGCCTCTGGGACTCTGCCAGCAGCTTCCTGTAGCCATGGTTATTGGAGAGCGTTCCCACTGGGGTTTGGCTGGTTCAGCAGAAAGATTTAGGGGACAGATCTATGGGGTTCCCAGAGCAGCCAGCACACCTGAACTCGTGGGAGGTAGACTCATGGGTTGCATCATTTCCTTTCCCAGTGATCTGACAGACACTTTCCCCAACTCAGTTGTTCACTGCATTCATTCAGTTCAACACAGCAGGCTTGGCGCTTGGGGTGACCATAGCGGAGATACTGCATGTCATCCTGTGGGAAGGCTTGATTCACTGGGTATACTTGAGATTTCTTGCCTTTAGGAAATAAACAGGAGCAAAATGTTAATGTTTAATGCATGTATAACAAACACAGGGTATATAAGTTGTTGTAGTTCTTTCTCAGGTGGATTCTTTTATTTTTCTTTTTGTAGTTGTTCATGTACAGGGATTAATGATGATCTTTGGTGTGTTGGTTTACTATAAGAATCATTTAACCAGTGCTATGTATTGAGTGCTTTGGAGGTGTTGGTATTTACCAAATAGCCACTCTTAATGTGTTAACAGTCATGACTTGGTGTTTGTATTTTGTTGGTTATTAAATACTCTGTGTGACTTTCCACTTTTCTGCCTATTTCCATAAAGAGTGATTTTAAAGACCTACCCCCAAATGTATGTATGCATGCATGTACAGGCATGCATTTGGTCAGTCATCCATTCGTCCATTTTACCAGCATCCATCAGCTGCTGGTGCCTATTCTATTGAGGGAATATTTATCATCTACAAAATTGCAGTGAGAACACTGAGGTAGAATGCTCCAATCCAATGCAACTAGTTTACAGCAGCCATCATTTCCCCTTTTAAGATAGGAGGTTTGATCATTGTGGTGTGACTTTCAACCCAGGGTACCTCCATGCTTTGGAGACAGTACTGCCCCTCATTCCACTGACGAGCTCACCTCATCTCTTCCTCCTCACATAATTAAATTCTGGTGCTGAGAAATGCAATGATCACACTTTGAGGTCAGAAGTAAAGCTAGAAAGTGCTTTGGTGGGCAGCTGCTGGGGATCTATATGAAACCATGTAGTTAATAGGGCAGCTGAGGGAGAGAAGAGGAAGGCGACAAGTTAAAGACAAAGGAAGGGAGAGGGTCCAGGTCAGGCTGTCACTCAACAGAGGCTGGTGTTGACTATTTCAGGTAGAGGGAGTAGATAGGCACATCTGATGTTCTGTGGCAGTGGTTTTCAACCTATGGGTCGTGACCCCCTTGGCAAACCTCTAAGTCCAAAAATATTTACAGTGAATTCAAAACAGCAAAATTACAGTTATGGAGTAGCAATGAAAAAAATTATGGTGAGGGCTAACCACAACATGAGGAACTATATTGAAGGGTCACGGTGTTTGGAAGGTTGAGAACCACTATGGGATGGAACACTTTCAATGGCCCACAGTGGCTGAGATTCCAAGGTAGCACTTCACCGCTCTGATCTCTCTTCTGCAGGGAACTGAGTTTTTCTGAAGTCTTTGTCCTGTGAAAAGCGAGGAACCCTTATTATGTCATGGCACATATAGAAAGTGATATCTCTGGGGTACACAGCAGCAGACAGCTTCCTTCCCCAAGAGTCAAGGTGGGGGTTACTCCTAGCATGATATTCCTATAACCCATTCATAGGCTGTCTTCTGTGCCTTTCACACTGTTAGGGTGAGCTCACAGAAGAAAACCTGTCTCCCATAGCAAGAACATGGCTTCCAAGATGGCATCCCACCTTCTCTCCTGCCGGAGACTAGAGTGGCACTGTCATTTGAGAAGACACAGGCATTCAAAGTGGCAGTGGGTGTGACATCTGGAATCTAAACAAGTGTCCATCTGCTTGCGAATGTCACTTCACTGTGCAGCCCATGGTTTACTCCCTTCTGAGCCTCTTTCCCTATTACAAGTGGCTCTCTAAGGACTTGAGAAGTCTCTTCCATTTTCAAGTGGTAACAATTTCAGAAAGCTCACTGAGAGAACACACATACTTATTATGGACTAGTCCACATCAAAAGAACTTTCCAGATGGACCTGCTGGTGTGTGGGCTTATAAATCCAGACATTCAAGGGGGTAAAGCAGGAGGATCACAAGCTCAATTCTTGCCTGAGCTACACAGGTCTTGACATTGCCTCCTGAAAACATAAACACAAGTAATATTATACAGACCAAATAGGTTGTATTTATACATGAGGAATATATATGTATATAGATACCAGCATATAACAACAATTAATGAAAAAAAGGAGCCACGGATTTGAAAGAGAGCCAAGAGGAAGGCTTGAAAGGAGAAGACAAAAGGGAAGGGAGAAATATCATTTTAATCTCAATTTTTAAAATATAAAATAAAATAGCATAGACAAAATATTGGATAATTCCATGGTGTGATAAAAAAGTCAAGAATATAATAAAATGAAACTTGTTTTTAAAAAATTAAAAGGGAGCTAGAGATTCAACCCTTTGGTAGAGTGCTTATATAAACAAGGCCCTGTGTTAAACTCCAGTACTATTTTTTAAATTTAATTAATTTGTGTGTGTGTGTGTATGTGTGTGAGTGTGTGTGTGTGTACGTGTGTGTGTGTGTGTGTTTTGGTGGCAAGCACGCCTACTCACTGAGTCATTGCAAGGGCCCAACTATTATTTTTTAAGATGTACTTTGACTTTTTTTTTTTTGAGACAGGGTCTCATGTAGTCAGGCTGCCTCAAATTTATTGTGTAGCTGAAGATGACCTTGAACTTCTGTTCCTCCTAACTCCACATCCCAGGTACTAGGATTAAGCATATATCATCACACTGTTTTTTTTCTCATTGAAACACTGCTGGAGTATGTAAGGGCATTTTCATATCAGCATATGATGTAATTTGAATGTATTCCCTGTTTACTGGGAGTGTATTCCCTTTTTGCTGTCTATTTGTTTCCTTTGCTCCCCTAGATATTTTTGATCCTACTTTCCTGTCACATGTACAGATGTCATCTTATGTACCTATGTCAAATCTATGAACCACAAATAGAGAAAACATGCAATTTTTATCTTTCCGAGACTGACTTCATTCATTAAATATGATTATTTCCTGTTTATGTCCATTTTCCTTCAAACAAGATAATTTTATGCTGCTTTATGGCTGAGAAAATTCCACTGCTCTTTTTCTACTGTGCCACTGTCATAGACACCTTGATTGGATCTGTAACTTGATCATTGTGAACAGTGCCCCAGGAAACTGTGATGTCCAGGTATCTGTGTCATAGGTTGGCTTGTAGTCCTTCCGGTAAGTTCCCAGGAGTGGTGTAGCTGGTGTGGTGTAGCAGTCTCTTTGGATTGATTTTCAATGTGACACCTTTGAAAACTGTTTCTTTTTCCAAGGGCTTGGTCCTTGAAGGGACTTCTGTCAGATGCCTATGGCCCCTCAGAGACACCCGAGGGAAGTATATTCCTGCTCAACCAGGCTTGGCCATCTCTTCTTAAGTGAATTACAGAAGTCAGAGGCTACCTGCACAATTCCCTGGTCTCTCTGGTCATCCCAGAGCTCAAGAAACAAAACACAGAACTCTGATTTGGAGTTATGCTTCCAAATGTATCAAAAGACACACTTGTCTACACCATGTTTTTAAGCCCAGATTAATTTATGAGAACAACAATAATCACAGCCGCTTCTTATTTTACAGCCAAGATGAATCTGCTTGCAACTCATTATATTCCTAGATCCTTTATTTGACTAAGTGTATTACTATGGCTCATGAATTCTCTTATTATTATCAGCATTGTTATTCATACTTTTATCCAATGTTATTATTTTTATCTAGTTTCCTTTTTATTTAGTTGTCCATAATGCCTCAAAGCTTTTGTTTTATTTATAATCATACATTTCCTCATGGCTGAGACAATTTTGTTGATGTTACTGGGAGGAGGAAATATAAGAAACAGAGCCAGACTGGATGGTCCTCAGAAAGCCGTTTCTACACCAAAGGAAAACCATGGTGATGGATTTGTTCATGCTACTTCATGCCTGGCATGGTGCCCGTGCTTAAAGCCACTCGGATCCAAAGTGACTAAAAATGGACAATGGTGTTTCCCAGAATGTGTCTGAGTACTATTTTGACTAAGGAATACAGTCAATGAATTCAGAAGATGGCATGAGTACCTGTTTCTCTGTGTGGTATAGCTGGTTCTAAACACTCCGTTGGTGTGAAGGCAGTACTTAAGACTAGTTAAGTAGATTCTTCATTTCAACTTGTGATTATTGCTCTTTTCAATAAAAGATAGTCAGCCATTAACTATGCGATAGGTTCCATGTTAGATTGTTTTGCCCAACTGCAGGCAGTTCTAAGCATGTTTAAGTAGGTGTTAATGGCTTGCATGTGAAATGTCCCTCATAGGCACCTGTGCTGGAATACTTAGTCCCTTGTGAAAAAAATAGTTTTGAGAGACTGGGGAACCTTTTAACATGGGGAGTAGTTGGCCTATAGGGCAAAGTGTATGGGTTGTATCCTGGCTCTATTGAGCCTGAGTCTTTGTTTCCTGATCTATCATGATGTGAACCAGCTGCCTTATACTCCCACTGCCACAGAGGCCATTCCCAGATACCGTACCTTTCCACACGATGGACTATAGCCCTTTAACTGTGAGGCAGAATAAGTCCTTCCTCCTTTTAGTTGGTTTCTCAAGTGTTTGGTCACACTAATGAGAACAGTAACTATCAAGAGGCTAGGCCAATCTAAGATGATCAGTAGACTAGGCATGTTAAATTCCTTTTTTGTTTTACATATGACATTTTCAAGTGACTATGGGTATCTAACCTGGTCACATATGCATATGTATGTGTCTGCATATGCTTCTATTATCTGACACCCAATAGATGCTCAATAAATACTAAATTATTGTTTCATCTTCCTTAAGGAACTTGTAATATACTCAAAGGAAAAAAAAACCCAATACTCAGAATTATGCTCTAAAGAAAGAGGTTAAGGACTGCACTGAAGATAGAATGAAGTATTTCAGATGGAGAGGCGTGTCTGTCTACCTTCTGGGTAAAAGAGGCAGCCCCTGTCCAGGTCTAGATAGAGCTGTGAGTGAACTGGTGAGGCAGAAACAGGGCTGGCTGAAACACTGGTTCATGAACAGGTAGAAAAGGAAGACAGACACATCAATGAGGCCCATTCTGCGAAGGGCTTGAGTATTGTTAAAAAGATTTAGGCTTGACTGTATTTTAGCAATTCTAAATACACAGTTTTTCCTCTCATTTTCAACATCTCTGAAACTGAATGCATTTACAATCAATGCATTGTCATACTTAATTGCCTGCCTTTTTTTCTTTCTTTCTTAGTAGTACATAAAATTACAGTGTGCCGTACAATTGGTGCTTTAGCAGTGTGTTAAAGACTGCAAGACCCAAGGATTGGAGAAAGCTTCATGCTACTATTTCTCCCCTTGCTATTCCAGGGACTTGTTCGATGCTTATAAAATGTGTTCCGTTGTCATCAGGTACAACTCAGTTCTGATGAGAGACCCCAGTTTTCCTAATTCCTCAGGGTTATGGCCCAGGGTAGGTAAGAAGACCCTTGACATATTCTATTACATCTTCTAGACTGCTTCTTCTCCACACAGCTCTGTGGACTCCACAGAGTGAGCTTGGAAGTAGAAAACTGGACCAGAGGGACGCTCTTTTCCATGCCTTTTGTTTTTCTTGGTTCGTCTCTGTGCCCTCTTGTCTGCTTTTCTCTATTGAGCAAATCTGCCTTTAGGGACACTAAATCCATGGTTCTGTCTGTTGTAGTGACAGGGGTAAGGAGACCAAGGCAAGATGTACTAAAAACTTCTAATAGCTGGCACTCAGAAACATGAAGTCATGGATTTAAAGCTACACAGAAGTACCACCCACTTTTGTGTTGGACCATGGCTGGTTGCTTAGCAACAATGCCCTCTGCTCTTCCCATACTTTCTCTTCAGAGTCTTCATTTCTCTCATTTTTCTTTGGCTATCCCATTAAATTCACTCTCGATTCTGTTTTAAATGTGAATGGCAAATTCAGCGAACAGGGATGGGATGAGTGTTTGGTGGGATTTTCCTTGGACACTCAACCTTTTAAATTCAACCAGGCCGCTAAGAATGAGTGATATCCGCTAATGTCTGAGATTCTGCTAGCCATGGCTTGCTGTTGGATGGGTTGAAAGAAGATGGTGAATGAGACCCAGAGAGTGAAAACCAAACAAAGCAAAACATTGAGATCTATAGGACCCATGTGGCTACTAGCTAGCCAGCATCCCCTGCAAAGGAAATTCAGGAATACGGAGTGAATATTTTCAATCTGTGTTGTGATTACTTGTCTTAGATGGTGATAGTGGTAGCGGGTGGGTGTATATTATAGTATCTTTGGTAAAATTAATGCGTCTGTTATCACTAGGATCAACATCGGTGTCTGGTTTTGTTACTAACACTGTGCCTTCCAAGAAGTTTTCCATGAGAGCCCAGACTTTATGGTCTCATCACAGTGTGTCCTCCACACAGGCTTTTCAGGGGCTAAAGTGCCTAAACCATGTTCAGTAAGTTTTCATCTAAACCTAAATAGATAGAAAACTCAGGTCTCAACATTTAAGATCACCACATCTGAGTTGTAGAGAGGTGAGTGGTTTAATCACTGCTCATTTACCTACATGTGAGAAAATACATACTTTTCACCAATGGAACATTCTTTTTCTTGATACTTTGCCTATGGTATGCACACTGCAAAATATTTGAAAAAAAAAGACATGGTAGAATGGAAGGCATCTCCAGTTCAATGGCTTTAATAAAACAAATCTTTTTTATGCAATTAAGCATATGGCTGAGAACTGCCATAAAATTTCACTTGAGATAAACTTTCCCATGATCTTTCCTGGTGTGATAGGTAGGAAACACTTACCTGGGGTTTGGACATGGCAACTGTCCTTCCTAGTTAGGGTTGTTATTGCTATGATGAAACACCATGACCAAGGAAATTTGGGGGTGAAAGAGTTTATTTGGGCTTAAACTTCCAGATAACAGTCCATAACCAAAAGAAGTTAGGACTAGAACTCAAAGAGGGCAGGAACCTGGAGGCAGGAGCTGATGCAGAGGCCATGGAGGAGAGCTGCTTACTGGCTTACTCATCATGGCTTGCTCAACCTGCTTTCTTACTGCACTGGGACCACCAGTTCAGGGATGGTACCACCCATAATGGACTGGGCCCTTCCCCACTGATCACTGATTAAGAAAAGTCCCTACAACTGGATCTTTTATTTTATCTAATACTTGATATTTTTATTAATATATTCATTTTATTCTTCTCTCATACATAACACTCCAACTTCAGTTTCCCCCATCTCTACTACCCCCAGTGCCCCTCCCCTCTACCCCAGATCCACTCCTCTTCCATTAAAGAGGTATTTTACCCGTTGAGGTTCACTCCTCTCTGGTGACAATAGTTTGTTTCAAGTTGACATAAAACTAGCCAGGACAATGACCATGATTCATGTCTGTCTTCATCATTTTCTCTTACCAAACAAGGATGGCCAGAGTATCAAGCTTGACATTCTGTGTTCCAAGTGTTACTCTTTCTTCACTGGGCCTCACTTTATCTGGTCTTTGAAAAGACAAGGATGGCGCCTCAATCTACATTCCCTCACAGAGTGATCATCTGAGCCCACCCAGAGGATGTGGGGTACAGCTTCTCATCATAAACACATCTCAAGGTTCCCCTTTATCTTCTGCAGCCCTCCCAGAGTCCTGAAAGGAGCTGGCACAGAGAACAGTGACAGGTAGCTGATGCTGTTATATCAGCCATCCTAACCTGGTGATTGGCCATGTAGAGAACCTAACATCTGAATGTGACTTTATGATATGTCTCCTCAGGGAGCAAGGGGCTATTTCCTTGTCTACCCAGAGGTTGATGAGCAAAGTGGGCATCACTTTCCACATTATTTTAGGAAAGATCCTGTGTCTTTTTCAGTGGTATTTCTCAAGAGCCAGACCCTTGTCACCCTCTGATATTTGCAATGTGGTCACTAAGTAATTATTGACTGAATGCTAAGCATTGTTACTCTTAAGAGACATTGCAGGCTAGACTAGGAGGCTGTGTGTCTATCTATAGAATATCTTCCTATAGTGAGGGTCAGGATGTCAAATAATCACTGTGTAAATATCTGTGTAATTACTCTGCTGGCAGCATTTGAAAGACAGTTTGTCTTGAAAGCATGAAACAACTCACTCTTACTGACACCACATTTCAGCCAGCCTTAGTAGATGGCTGACTCTGGTGACATCCAATGCCTTCTATTTGTGCATAACATTTTAAAATGAAGGGAGGAAGGAAAGAAAAGAAAATATTGGCATTCATATTTGACACAAGAAGGATATTTGAAACCATCTTGGAGTGATAAGTTTCACTGAAGGGCTCCAATGACACACTAAAGTGTCACTGTCTCCTTTTGAGACTGAGAGGAATTTGTATATGTTCACCATTTTGGTTCCCAAGCTGGTGGCAAAGACAGCACAGACCTGGGTCTCTGGGCTCTTAATCCAATATTCTCTCCAAGATACACATAGCCTTCCATTCTACATTCCTTTCTGAAACTGGACATTAGAAGACCATACCCTCACTGTAGTATGAAGCTGTGAACATGAATTCTGTGAGTGTGAAAGTGATGGTGAAGTTGAGATATGTCCAGTTTCAGAGGTAGATAAGGGGTTTCTAGAGTGTGATGAGCAACTGTTTCCCCCTCAGTACAAGAATTTCAGGCTTAAATTGCTCCTCTGGGAAGGACTTAGAACAGATAATCCGGATAACATTTGGTTGCTCTGCTTTATGGTCTGGGCAGGTATGAGATCTGCTAGGGTCAGTGCAATGAGCCCGATGCTCCCAACGGCCAGAAATGACTTTTTTCCCTGCCACTACCACATACAATCATTCTCCCCCAATGCGAAGACAAAACCAGCTAGTGAGCATGGCACATTTTTGTCCAGCTAGAAACACCACCACGGGCACAACCTCATATCCCCTCAAGCTGATTATTTCCTGCTCACCTGGCCATGGCTGTTGGTTGTGTCATTTCAGATGACTTCTTTCTTAGAGATAGGTCAGGCAGAGAATATTCTAGATTTTCAACATTGCTTTTAAGATATAGTTTAAGCTTTCTATAACTTGATGACAGAGTTTCATGAAGTAGTTGCTGGTGGCGTATGCATGCAAAGAGAGGAGTATAAATCCCTGTCTGTCTAATGGCCACTTGAGCACCAGTGTTGAGCAAGAATGAATGTGTCTAACAGGTATAGCCGCACCGTTATACTTGTACGTTTCTGCACACATATCCAAGTATCTACATGTATAGTTGTATGTGTTTCCACAGCCAGGGGATGTGTGTCTGAACATGCATGTGTATGAGATCCTGTGATGTTTTATCTTGAGATTAACCCATAGCCCATGTGTTTATAACAGGTATCTAAAGTATGTCTATTCTGATTTTGCTCATGTGACTCCCCTACCCATCTTTCTAGGGGAGAAATTATGCAACTGTCGTCCATATAATAAAGAGAAACAGATTTCTATAGAGCCCTCCTTTGCCCTGCAGACGCATTGCCACAGCTTTTATACAACACATTACACTGTGGTGAAATTTAGTTAATTTTATGGTTTGTTATTACAGCAGCAGAGTGGATTGAGAGAAGCAGATTTGTTGGCTCCAAGACCCATGTTTCCTGGGTGTGAAGGGAGCGAGTAGAGGCAGGAAGCTGGCTGTGGTAAGAGACCAAGTCCACATAGAAGCAACGAGGCTGCTCTGATTGGCTATTAATTTGTAGACCCACAGGAGTCATTTCTTTAGTCAACAAAGGCTTGGCTGCCTACCTCCATGGAACATAAATCTTGGTCAGGGAAAGGGGAGGAACAGGCAGAACAATGAAGAAGAAGACAGGTACACGTCAGTTTTGCTGAGAAGCATTTTAGTGAAGGGAACCTTGTTGTCTGAACATTCCATGTTCAAATCCCACCTTTACCAGCTACGTACTCCCTTGTCTCTGGCCTCAACTTAACTCATTTACTTTATTTGCAAGACTTAGACATTTAAGTAAGGACTCTCGCTTGCAAAGGAGGTAGTAGGGCTTTTAGGAGATGGAATCTAATGAAAGGTAGGTCTTTGGGAATGTGCCCTTAAACAGGATGTGGGGACCTCAGTCTCTCCTCTCTCTCTCTCTTCCATTCCTGGTTACGAGGCAAATCAAGCCCATTATTCTAGCTGTAGTACACAGATAAACTTATTACAGGCCCAAAGGTGACAGGGCCAACTGACCAGGGACAGAAAATGCAAAAACTATGAACCAAAACAATCATTTTCCCTTTATAAGCAGATCACCTTAGGTATTTTATTATACTAATAAAAACTGACTTGTCAGGCTTTAATCCCAGCACTCGGGAGGCAGAGCCAGGTGGATCTCTGTGAGTTTGAGGTCAGCTTGGTCTACAGAGTGAGTACTAGAAAATTCAGGGCTACATAGTAAAACCCTGACTGGAAAACCAAAAAATAAAAAAATAAAAAGAAGAAGAAGAAAAAATAAACAAAGAAAGAGACTAACAGCTCCCTTCAGGTACCGGGGAGGCCAACACCTAATGCATGGCAAGTGTTCAGAAACTTCTCAATCCACAACCTCACAGAAGCAAGGCAAAAAGGGGGACCCTAAGAGGGACACACATGTAGGGCCCCAGGAAGGGAAATAGTTAAGATCTCTTGAGGGGAGATAGAAGGGAGGAGATGAGGGATGGGAGCATGAGGGATCAAGAAGACCAAGACAGGGGAGGGACAGAGGAGGAGAGCAATGAAAGAGATAGCTTGAAAGAGGGAGCCATTCTGGGGTTAGGGAGAAACCTGGTGCTAGAGAAAATCTCAGGAGTCTATAAGGATGACCCCAGCTAAGACTCCTGGCAATAGTGAAGAGGGTGTCTGAATGGGCATTGCCCTGTAATCAGATTAGTGACTACCTTAATTGTCATCCAGTAGCTGATGGAAGCAGATGCAGTGACCCACAGCCAAATATTGGTCTGAGCTCCCAGATTGTCAGTTGAAGAGAGGGAGGAGGGATCATATGAACAAGGGTGGACCATTCAAGAGCATGATGGGGAAAACCACAGAGACAGCTGACCCTAACTAGTGGGAGCTCGTGGACTATGGACTGACAGCTGAAGAACTGTATGGGACCAAACTAGACCCTCTGAATGTGGGTTACAGTTGATTTCTTTGGGAGGAGGTGGAGCTGACAGTATGACTATAACCTATTCCAGGTGCATGAACTGACTTTTTGGAGCCTACTCCCTATGGTGGGAAACCTTACTCAGCCTTGATATAGGGGGAGGGGCTTGGTCTTGCCTCAACTTGGTATGCCAGACTTGGTTGACTTCCCAAGGACGGCCCTATCCCTTATGAGGAGTGGATGGGGGAAGGTGAGGGAGGTGGGGCATGGGAGAAGGGCAGGGAAGGGGATCTGGGGTTGGTATGTAAAATGAAAATAAAAATTTTAAATAAAAGATAAAGAGAGAAAACTGGAGAAGTCAGGTTATGAAATCAGGCACTTTCTGCCCAACAAATCCCCCAGGGAAAACAATTTGAGAGGAGGATAGCTTGACTGCGGTTCTTGGCTTCAGAGCATTGAGCTCATTGTTGGCCAGTTATGAAGCGTAGCAACATGGCAGTAGGAGCAGGTGGCAGACAAATTCTGTTCACCTTATGTTGGCCAGGAAGCAAAGAGAGTATGAGAAAGAAAGAGACCTGCCCATAGCCTTTCAAGTTATAAATTCATCAGCGGGTCAATCCATTCATGAAGTCAGACTCCTCATGATCTTATCCGTTTGCATCGGCTCCACTTTGAACACGGATGTACTAGAGATCAAGTCTTCAACACAGGAGCTTTCAGGAGCGCATTTCAAACCCAAGGTACAACAGATTCCAAGTGAATGTACAGGCCACAATGGCCATAATTTCTGAACCGCTCTACTCCAAACCTCTAATCAGGGTATACAATCAAGAATTTGGAAAAGGTTATTCTGGAAAATCTAGAGTGCAGAACATATATGCTGCTTGGATCTTAAGCTCAGCATGTTGAATCTGGCTGGGAATAAAGCCCATTAGCTGACTGGGGATAGACCATTGGTTGCTCTGAATGAAGCAAAGCTATTGACATACTTATTTATATCACTAATGGAGCTAATTAAATCTTAAATCCAGAAACAGTTAGCATGGACTAGATTACTTAGAGAGCAGAAGCTATTTTCACGAGAACATGGCTTTCCCTCTTGTTCTCAGCTGGGTCCTCGGTTGCTGCCACGAATGGTAGGCAAGCAGATGATGAAGAATATGTCATCCCCACTTTCATTCCTCCAAGGTCTGGCAACTTCTCTCTCAGTCTGGGAGGCTGTTTACGTCTGTGCCCATGGTGTCTTCCTTTTTAACAGACAGTAGCCCAGTGACTCTGCTGGTCTTGCCAAAGGTATCAGCAGGCCCCCATCCCCTTCTAGAAGGGGGATGCTGCCTTCACAAAAAAAAAACAAACCAGACAGAATGTGAGCCTATGGGTGCAGTATGGAGGTGCTATGAATCCATGTTTGCTGATGGCTTGGATGAGAGAAAAATAATGTTGTCTTTGTTCCATGAGTTGGAACTCATCATTTCATGGACAATGTCAGAACTCACCAATTTAATGTAGGCTGGCCTTGAACTTTAAAGCTAAAATCAGGGTTGATGCACTTTCTATTTTGGTTCAGGGAGCCCCAGAATGAAAGTATTTGAAAACCACCAAACAAGGCTAAGTCATTTAAGGAAAATTAAGTCTATTGATGGGGGCAGGAGGGAGAGGAAGGTGGCATTGGAAATGAGCAACCTCTGACAGAGAACACAGCCTTCTGAGTCAGCACATCATAGAATAATTAGATCTTAGCAATTGCTGAGCCACCCCCTTATTGTAGAAAAAGGAGCACTGTTTATTTAGTGTCTTTATTCTAGCCTCAAAGGTTCATATTGCTCATTATCCCCAAACTCCTAGTTTCTTTCCAAAATTTTTGTTGCAAATGCATGTGTGTCTCTTTGCACACACAAATATGGCACATATGGGTGGGTGTGGGTAGATTTAGGGGCACAGAGACTAACTTGAAAAACCTGAAATGTCATTATTCAAGAAGGCTACCCATAACCTTTGAGACCGCGTCTCTCATTGGCCTAAAGCTCATCAGTTGGGCTAGACCTACCCAGAAAACTAAGAGATCATTCTATCTCCGTAGCACTTGAATTACAAACATGTGCAATCATGCACAATAGTCTTAGACCCCTATGCTCCCAGTGTCAGAGCCCTAACTTTAAGTTCATGGAAGTCGGTGTATAACCAGCCCCACCACAAAGGCTACACCTAGAGTCATTTTTGTGCTGCACATGCAGATCAAGGAGGAAGAGCTGTTAAGAGACCTCAAGGCAGTGGGTTGTATTTCAAAATAAAACCATGCTGACTAATTTTTTATAATTAACAGAAGTAGTGAAGATTTTCACAGGGCTAAGAGTGCTCATCTCCACTGCTGATCTGTCAGCATAGAGTGCCGACATTCTGGTTAACAGAAAGACTCTGTAAAGAGAGCCACAGAGCCTGCATTTTTTTAAAATTAAAGAGCTTGAAGTAACATCTAAAATACATTAGCCCTTGTGGATGGCCACCTTGTTATAACCAACACTGGCATCCCAGGCACTGCTTAGCGGGCTGTCTGAGGGTAGACTTGAAGGAATAGCAGGGAGACTGTTTTCCATCTGGTAAAGAGGGGAGGTTTGTGGGATCCTTACCTTCTGCTATTCCACCCATGTGGTCCAGCCCTGATTCTGGCCTAATGTCCTTTCTGAACCTGAACTTAGACTTCCCACTGGTTACTATCGGGCCTCAGGATCCAGGGTGTCTCTTGCTACAGTGAGCAAAACAGCTCACAAAGCACCAGGGGGTAATTCTTAGCTGAGGGTCTAGTTCTGCGTGAATATAAACATGAGACTACTCTCTGTGCAAAATATATGTCTACTTCTATCCACCCCCTGCTGCTTCTGCATCTTACACTGGGCCACAAGAATTTTATTAGAGAGATGATTCACAGTGCAGAAACAAAAAGTTAGAGATGCTATAAAATCATTCCAATTATTAAATGCATCTAATGAGCATGCAAACAGTAACTAAATATGTGAGCAAAACTCTGTTTGGCTTGAAATCTTTATAAAGGGAAGTAGGTGAGTTCTCTTCTTGGGGGACAAGTGGGAGGGGCTGAAGGATCCTCGAGTTGTGCCTATGCCAATATGAGGCCTCCCTTGAGATGTTCCTGGCATGGTTTATAAGGCAAGGGCCATGTGAAGCCCCATCTCAGCTCTCACTTTGGGGAAGAGCAGCCCTTATGGAGCAGTAGTCCTACAAATATAGACAATTCCTTAAAGACACCATCAGTGTTAGCTGCTGAGGACCAACTACAGCCGAGCACCTGCTCTCCCTGTTAGCCCCTTGGCAGTAGAAGCCAGGGAGGAGTCAGGGAGGGAAGCCAAAGAGCCTCCCTCTGAGGCCTCTCCTGCTACTTGTCCTTGCCTAAGTTACGGGCAGTTACTTGGTACTCATGGCCAGCTCCCTTCCCCAACTGCTTCCCTCTGTCTCCTCCCAGGGGACTAGATAGAGTTCAGGGCTGGTAGCAGATTCAGGGGTAGCTAGCTGCCCTCTACAATCACCTGGTCAAAATGACATTAGGCTGGATTCCCCATAACAAGCCTTCCTTCTGGAAACCTCTTCCCATGAACCCCCAGCAGCCGTTCCTCATACCAGGGAAGGCTGTCATGGATCCACAAGTTGCACAGGGAAGAGCCAAGGAATGGTCCTTCCTGACCTCCAGCAACATCAGAAACCAGCACCATTCTTTTGCAGTCACCTAACCCAGTGATTATTGTGAGAAACTCAAATGTGTCATGAAAACAACTTAATGGGTGATAAGCAGGATTTTTCTTTAGGAGAGAGGGAGAGAATGGAATATAAGAGGACTATTTGCTTCAGTTGGCTATAAGAATGCATGTCCTGACTGTAAGTTTCAGATAGAATGCGGGAGAAATGCTCTACCGGTCTACCCTGCGCCATCAGCCACCGTATCTAACTCTCCACACCAATGAGAACCAATAAGAGAAGAGTGTGGGATCCATTTGTCATCCCTTCCTGCCAGAAGTTCTTCCTTGCTCTTCCAAGCTGAATACGGATCTCTTTCTCTCTCTTACCAGGTTCTAGGACTCCTTCCTTCGTAAGAATTGTCTTGGTTTAAATTTTCCCATGAGAAATTTAGGAATCTCAGGCGCTTGGGTAAGAGGTTGCCAAGCTTTCCATAGATGATGGTTCCCCTTTCCAAATTTGAAAAGATTCACCTTGCAAGATCATCTGACCCTTGGATGCACCATATAAACAACCCTTAGATAGGTCTGACTTACTATAAACAAGATGGGATGGAGACTGCCCTGCAACCCACATGCTGTCAAGATAAGCAGTCACAAGAGGATGGCAGGAAGGGGGATGTCTCCTGACTCCAGGGCATACCCGGTCCCCGAAGGCAGTAAGAGGAGGGCTGGCACACTGCAGTGCCTCCATCTAAGATGGGACTCGAATGATAAGGACATTCTTCCTGTGGCCTGAAAATCTTCAATCAGTCCATGCAAAGAGCTTTCCCATTGTCTTCGCCCTTGTAAGTGGACCAAATGAGTGTGCATGAAGTGTGCACACTTCTTTCAAGTGTGTATGAAGCCAAGAGGAAGAACTGGGGGTTCCAGAAAGCCCTGGAATGTCCCCTTAAAAGACACAATGACTTACTCTTAAGCATGAGCACTTGAATGGAATTTAGAAATTTCTTCCACGCCCGTTATTTTGTCTAGATGACATACTGTCCTTGAAAGTCCAGTGCCTTCCCTAGGGTCATGAAGAATCATGTGGCTGGGTATCATCTGCAATCAGATTTCAACCCCTAAGTTCCCCTTCCTCTTTCTCACGGGACCTCCTGTGGGTTGGCAGGAGAGACACCACAGTCATGTGAGAGACTTCGCCTGGCTGTCTCCATGCAGTCTACCTAGCATCCTTACTTCTGCCCATCCCCCTTTGTGGAGGGGCCTAGAGGAAGTAAAATCCGAGTGTGTGCTGGTGCTTTGGGCCCCCTAAAGGGGAGGAAAGGAAAACTTTCCCAAATAGAAGAAAAGCTGAGAGCAATAGCCACACGTGATGATTATGAGAGAAATAATGTACACTTGAGGTCATTATTAGATTTAATGGCTGAGTAAGCAATTCACTTGGCCCTAATGGTGAATTGCTCCTGACAACTCTCCATGGTCACATGGTCATAGGACCTCAAGGGAGGCAATTGAGAGAAATGCTCTCATCTCTGCTGGGGAGTGGCATATGCCAGATGCAGATTGGGGAGTCTCTTCCCAGCCGTCCTGCAGCGCAGGTGGCTCCTTACAGGGCAACTCCGAACAAGGATGGGAGGAGAGTTGCCAGCCTGCAGGGTCCAAATGATTGCCCTTGGCAGAGACCAGAGCTCTGACATTGGCAAAGCGGAGGCCATGTGCAAGGGTGTGATGGCCTCTTGGCTGGCTCTAGTTGACATGGTTGAGGGGCTGGAGCTGGGAGAAGCCCCCATATCCATCTGCTTTTGGCTCTCAGCTAAGCCCATTAGAAATGTATCTGTGCCTCCTGATTGCTCTTCTGCGCTATTAATTTGTAGCTGTATTAATTCCTGCTGTTATTATACAGCTAGGTGATGCAGAACAAAGCTCATTAATGTGACCCAGGAGCTGCTCCCATTGCTTGGGCTGACTCTTCCCTCCCTGCCGCCAGGCCCCACTCCTATCTCCTCTCACTCTGTCCTGGCATGAGTGGAGTCATGAACCTTGGAAAATGACCGGCAGGTCCTAAGACCCAGGTAGCTATTTGGAGTCGGAGGTGTCTGATGGGATACTGTAATGGGGATTGTTTTGCTCTGTGACTACCCTGGGATGCCCTCCCCTTTTACCTAAAAGCATTTTTTATTGTGTTCTAAAGCTCTACCTGCTACTCCTTATGCCACACGCCCTGGGCTGCTCTGAGGGTGAATAGAGACCAGGGTGCTCCCGGTCATGTTCACATGGTGTCTTCCGGGAATGCTGGGACTGTGTGTGATCTCAGACACCTCCTTCCTTATGAGCCTATTGACTCATGGTCTAGCTCAACTCAAGCAGCAGTTCTTCAATCAGTCATGGCGTGGCATGTGCCTGAGTGGTTCATCTTTCCATGACCAAGCCCAGTTGGAGCTGGGAGGGATCTTAGTAGAACCCAAGGTTTAGCTCTTCCGGTTGTGTATTTTCAAGTGTGTCCGAAGGAAACCCCTGAGACTCCTCGGGGGCAGAAGAGCCATTTGACTTTGAAAGGCTGGGGACAGCTTCTGCCTTTCCCTGTACATTGTTCGCTAATGAACAGGATCCAGTTCACTTGGAGTATGATTGCTTGAAAAGTTAGATAGTGACGTTCTCGTGCTCACTCTGCCACTGTGAGACAATGGATTAAGTTATGGCTAGTGACCCAGGGTCCCCAGTGTTGGGTGACTAGTACTCCTTAAGCTTTTATCACTCTATCCCTCTCTATGACCTCAGCTCCAGCCAAGCTGGGTGCCTTCTGGCCACCTAACACTTCCAGTCTTCACCACCTCCATGTCTTTGTACATGATGTTCCTTTAACTGGACCACTCCCCATCTCCCACCAGAAGAATGTTCACATGCTCCTTAAGAGCCAGCTCATGGAAATAAATGTTCTCTGCACTCCTCACCTGCCTGCAGGCTCACAGCATCTTAGTAACATCTTTCAGCACACAGTACAAAGTACCCCAAAAGTGTGCTAAGCACTGTGTGGTCCAGATGCCTAGCACAGAGCCTGGCTTCTGTGAGCCCCCAGATACCTACTACCTGGGTAGGAAAGTCTCCCACTGCTTCTAAATATAAAGCCTTCACCATGGGGCTCAGACTGGGTCAAAGTCATCATAGGGCATTTCAGGGGCAGGTTAAGGAAATGGCTCATTGGATAAAAGTGCCAGCATGAGGACTTGAATTCAAATTCTCAGATCCCATGTCAACCAAAGTGTGGTGGAGTGTGTCTATAAATCTTGTACTTCTTTGGCAAGGTGGGAGGCAGAGGCAGGAGAATCTCTCTAAGTTCATAGGGCAGCTGGGGTACAGAACAAGAGGCCCTACCTCAAACAAGGCAGGAAGTAAGGTTGTCCTTGGCCTCTATATGCACGCATGTGCCTAAACACACACACACACATGTACACAAACACAGGCACACACAGAAGTACACACACACAGGCACAGACAAACGCAAGCACACATAGGCACATATACACATACACACAAACACAGGCACACACAAGAACACACAGTTACACACATATACACACACAAGAACTAACACACATACACACACAGGCACACAGATTGAGAATGTGCACACACCACACACACACACACACACACACACACATACACACTCACTCACACACAGATTGAGAGAGGGTGATTCAGGCAGCAGGACCAGAACTTCAGAATCCAGCCATTCCTAGGGTTCAGCCCATTGGTCCATCAGAATGGCTGGATTTCCAGAGATCACAGAGGCTGGGAGTCACCTACTTTTATCTTAGTGGCCTTTGGTCCCTCTGGAGAGTGGTTGGTGCAGAGCTGGCAGCTTCTTATTATTTTGTAATTAAAAACAGTCTGGTGGAGTGGAGTGCCTGTTGTGTAAATAGGGCAAAGCAGCTGGAATTGGCTCCTAGCTCTGGGCAGTGCCGCCACAATTAGAGCTTGTGCTTAATCCATTCTCTTTGGTGTCTGTGAAGGCAGTGAGTGACAGTCACTGCATCCCTGGGGATATAGGCAGGCATGGGGCTGAGCACCTAAAGTGGAGCCCCCAGGGGCACAGATAGGAGTTATTGTGCAAGGGCAGATACAAAAGCTCTCACCAAGTATGAGAGGCAGGCAAGGGTGAGGGAATGAAAGGGTGACAATCCAGAGGTCTCCGGGGACTCCAGAGGGGTCTGGAGTAGGCCCTGGAAGAGTGAGGTTGGAGCTTGACTCACGAGACAGATTTGCTACAACCAGGAACTAAGCATCGACATTTGGCCTGGGATCCAGGGATGTCCAACCTTTTGATGTTGTGGTGTGATATTGTCATCTATGAAAGTGTCATGCCTCATCCGTCCTGTGGATTATAGGTCAGACATTCCAGGTAGGTGTTTCCTTTGTGGATCAGCAAAGGAACTCTTTGAGCGGAAGTCCTAAGCTTGAGTTGGTGTCTGATTCCTGGTAGGGCAGGGACCGCTGGGCTCTATCTTGCGGTTTTGATCCAGGTGGTTCAGAAGAGAATATTTTGAATACATTAAAAGATGCTGATGGTGCTAACCCCAGGGCTGTGCTTGGTGAACCACTGTTCTGAAGAAATAAAAGCAAAGGAACAAGACCGTTTGTAGTCTGAGGCATGCTCAGGGCTTGGGGCTTGAAAAAAGATCACTTTTATTTGTCTGCAGTGGCCTCTGCCTCCCAGAGTTGCCATGAGCCACACAGAACATGGTACCTACAACATATGCAGCAGTGCCCAGCACATAATTCTCAGTCGAAGGCAGCGGATTTGACAAGTTTTCATTATTACCACCTTTGTGAGATGGCTCTGCTAGTTTGAGATGCTCTTCCAGGTGGCCGCACAGTTCAGAATCCAGACTTCTGGATCCTCATCCAGACAATCCTCTTGTAAGACTGGACAGTCAGGGGCCCTAATGAGAATGTGAGTGAGTCTATGCAGCCTGTCTCCAGGATGGAGAGAGAACCAAGCCTCTCCACAGAGAGCCTCTTCCCACCACATGCTGTGGCAGACCCCAGGCAGCAGGAACCCTCTGTCTGCTCAGGATGGGGAAGTGTGGAGGCACAATTCCCTGACTGGAGCTGGGGAACACCAACTGGAGTCGACACCTCACACACCTAGCAGCGTACAAAGCAGCACCCATTTTCATCAGTACATGTTCTGCTGTGGTGGTTAACCCCATGAGCCAGCTCGCTCACTACCCCTGCTCCCGTCCATTATGCCAACAGCAGAATGTGAGGTGTGCCCTTTAGGGATGGTTTTTTTGTAGGACTGATTATGCTGGGTGAGCTGTACCATTTCCGGTGGTGGTGGCTATAGCAATGGGACATGGTGGCACTTTGGGGCATGCCATCTGCCGGGTGACAGATCTTCTAAGCTTTCCCCAGAGCTTTAGGAGAGCAGATGTGTTTTTCTGGGATGTTCTCCCAGCTGGCACAATGAAGGGGCTTCTGGGTAGTGCGCTGATTTTGCTGGACACTGCCCCACATTACCCAGTTGCAGAGATTTTTCTGGGCTGAGGATATACTTCTCATGTTCTGAATTCTAGCTGCTGGTCTATAAACTCCTCTAGAGTAGTTCCACCCTGCATCTGGGCAGGACTATGTTGAGCTCTAAGGCATCTGCTGATAATACCCACAGTAGAAAATGTCTACTACAGCAAATGGTGGTACCCACTGGTCCTTATGGCTAAGACACTGGATTAAGAGGTAGGAGGTTTGGACAGAATGAGATGACTTTCCCATTCTGCCCCTCCAACATCTTACACAAAATGCTCCTTTGTGTGGCCCTCCCCCAAACTTAGGATCTTCAGTGATGTCATGATGAAGTTTGGAGGAGGACAGCCACCATGCATATGGGGGAGGGTGACACAGGCCTAGAGTATCAGAAATGCAGCTGAGAAGGTGGCTCAAAATAGCTCATGGAGAACAGGCTTTTGCTTGACAGGCTGACAAGGATGTGCCTGGAGCCAAACGCTCCTCTTTGAATGCTCTGTCTCCTTCTAATTATGGATCTGTCAGGAGGAAGAGAAGCCAGCGCCTGCCCGACCCCTGTGACCCCTCACTTAAAGTGCAAATAGGGAAGTAAAGCAGAGTCCCCTTTAGCAGGGTCAGGCGCCTAGAGGAAAACGGGCCAGGACTGGGAGGAAAATTCAAAGGCTCCCTCTGTGACATCTGGCACTCCATCACTTCCATCAGTTCTGGAAGTTGTCTCTGACTCCCCCACCATCCAGAGCTCACCTGGGTCCCCCAGTAGGAGCCAGGGTACCCATGTTCTCAGAGTGTAATAGCCAGGGTTGGGACCTCTTTCTTCAATACTTAGGTGAACCAAGTGGTAGGTGGAGGACTTACTGGAAATTACTGACTCTATATATGCCCCATCTTCATATGCAGGACAAAACTGACCATGTGCTCTGTTGATTTTCTTATTTCTTTTTTTGAACCCATACATGAAAACTTCTATACAAGGATTTAAATTTTAGTCTAATTTGATAAGTAACTCATACAAATTTAGGTTTTGCTTTTGTCACAGAGTATTCGTTCACATGTCTAAGGACCCAGAGTAATAGGACTTCTTGCATGTGACTTCTGGCATGGTGACCATGCTGTTGTAAGGGTTACCAGTACAATGCATCAAAGCAGACTCAACTTTATAGGCAAGCAAGGTGTATATGGGTCTTATTCTGGAAAAGTAATTTGGAGTAGGGGTGAGAGTTCCCTTTCTTCTCTCCTTTCTTTCCTTCCTTTTCTGGTTCTCTCCTTCACTTCTTCCTGAATGTCAGGTCTGTCCCTGAGCAGGGCACAGACACTGTGCAAAGAGGCAGGCATGGTTCCTGCCTCTGGGGAGTTGATATTCCACAAGCAAAGAGACAATACAAAACTAGCTGTAGTTTCCAGTGTCACTATAATGAAAAAGAAAACAATAAAAATATAATAATAGTAAATAAACCAAGACAGATGTGTTATAGGAGTGGGAGACATCAGAGCTGAGAGAGTCAGGGAAGGCATCCCAGAGAGAGGTTGTGTCTTAGTTAGGGTTTCTATTGCTGTGAAGAGACACCATGACCATGGCACCTCTTATAAAGTAAAACATTTAATTGGGGCTAGGCTACAGGTCAGAGATTTAATCCATTGTTGTCATGACAGGAAGCATGGCAGCACACAGGCAGACATGGTGCTGGAGAAGGAGCCGAGAGTTCTGTGTCTGGATCAGCAGGCAGCATAGCTTGAGCATTTGAAACCTCAAAGCCTATCCCCAGTGACACACTTCTTCCAGCAAGACCACACCTACTCCAACAAGGCCACAGCTCCTATTAGTGCCATTTTCTAGGAGCCTATGGGGTCACGTTTATTCAAACTATCACAGGTGGTGATTAGCAGATCAGGTTAAGAGAGCAGATAGACATGAGGGGCTCTGGGTCAGAATCACTCTAGACAGAAGCTGGTCTAGGAGGGGCCATTGGGAGGTTAGGGAGTTGGGAGTAAAGTGATCAGTTGGATAGAGGTGGGAGTGGTATGCAGAGTGGGAAGCACTGGGGCCATTCATTAGTCAAGGGCTTGAAGGTTGATAAGCCCAAGGTGTGTTTGACTTCATCCTCCAGAGATGCTGATGCTGTTTACATGGCAACTGCATCTGTGTATGAAGTTATATACCTGCTGCAATAAAGCACTTAGAGATAGAAGCAGGAACTCTTGGTTCTCTTTTGCTCTCTTGGTCCTCTACTCTCTGTTCCTGATCCCTCCCTTTGCCCCTCTCTCTTTTCCTCCTTTGTTTCCCTCCCCCTCTCTCCTCTCATAGCTTAGGCCAATCTGCCGGCCATGCTCAGTCTGGACTCCTCCAGATGCCTCTGTCTGTTCTCACCCTCATATCTACAACAAAATCACACACACAGAGACACACACAGACACACACACACACACTGGGGTAAGACAATACACATCAAGCCTACTTATTGTGCATTGTTGATTAAATTGTGATTCCTATCACCCCAAAATCATATACTGAGGTTTTAACTCCTGGTACCTCATAGTGTGACCTTATTTGAACAGGATAATTTTAGATGTAATTAAAGTGAGGTCATTTAAGGTGGGTCATAGTCTGATGTAAAATACCAAATTAAAATGGAGATGCATAAAACTGTATATACAGTGGTTCTCTGTGCATATACAAACACATGTATGCTTATATATTATTTTTTTGCTTATAAAAACTGACCCATGTCAATGGAGATTGCTGAGTCCTAGAGCCTGCAGTTGGCCAGATGAGGAATCAAGATGTTGATGTTATACACTCAGTCTGAGTATGGAAGCGGGAGACCAACATCTCCACTTGAAAACAGGTAGACAGAGCACATTCTCTTCCAGCCTGCACAGTTAGTTCTATTTAGACCTGTAGTGAATGGATAGCACCCACCTGTGAAAGGAAGGGCCATCTGCTGTACTCTGTCCTTCACCCCAAACCTAGTCTCATCGAGAAGCATCCTCACAGAGGAAACAAAAATAATGTTTAAACTATTATTGGGAGGCAGAAGCAGGCAGATCTGCACGTTTAAGCCTAGTTTAAGGTCTAATGAATGAGTTCCAGGAAAGCCTGGACTACATAGAGAAACCTCATCTTAAGAAACCAAAAAAGTTTTCTTGAAAAGAAGAGAGAATGTGAAGAAGGAGATTGGATGGTCCCTGTGTCCTGGATGTTAGTTTCTGGGCATCCATTGCTCATCAGTCCCTGATGGCTCTTCAAAGCCCATGTCCTCTCTTTCCATTTACATGGCCATCTCTAACTTCCCAGAATAACTTGCAGAGTTTAGTTGTATTTTTTCCATTTGTCTGAAATCAGGGAGCATCATAAACTGGGTGGCTCTTAAGTTTCAAGATGACAGAAACAGGAAAGGGAGGTGTTGGTGGGGATGCATATCCTGCCCCAAGATTCAGGACGGAAGCCGTCCTTGGCCCCCTTGACATTGGCTATCTGTCTTGGATATTCCTTGGCTTGTGTGCGTTACTTTATTCTGTCTTCACCTTCACATGGTGCTTTCTTTTTATAATGATGCCAATTATGTTGAATTAGGTTCTACCTAGTTATCTTATCCTGATTATATCTGCAAAGATATTATATACAAATAAAGTCATTCACAGGTATCTGGTGGGATTCCATATGTATTTGGTTAACATATCCAACCAATGACTCTTGAATCCCTGGGTTTCTCATGGTAGCCAGAGGTAGGATAACAGGGGCCCTGATAATTAAAACAGGAAGAATTGCATTGTTCTCTCAATTATCAACAAACTGTAAGTGACCAGAGATCTGGAAACTTCTCTGAAGTCGTGAAACATCCTTGCCCACACCTCAAATCCAAGAAAAGTTTTTTTCTTAATTTTTTTGCATTCATTTATACACATAGAGACAGGGAGACAGAGAGATCTCCACACACAATTGTGGAAATCAGAGAACAATTTATTGGAGTCTATTCTTTCCCAGCATAGGTTTTAGGGACTGAACTCAAGTCATCAAGATTGGTTAGCAAGTGCTCTTAACTACTGAGCCATCTTGCCAGCTCCCCAATAAGGGAGGTCTTAAACTGTCTAAAAGCCACTGTGAACATCAGTATGGTTAAACTGGAGCCACTGAGTGAGGTTTGCTGTCTTCTCCATGGTGTGGCCAGGAGTCACCAGGTAGGGCAGCCCTAGAAGCAAAGGCAAGTTGGGGCACCTAGCCACCAGTGTTCCTGTGACAGTCTGCCGGTTGAATGTTCCAGCAAAATCCTGGGCAGAGAAGGAGGCTGGTTCTCTGTTCTGTGCTCTGCTGGGGTGGGAATTCTTGACTGTAATCTTTCCCTGAGGACATAAGGAAGGCCCATAAAGTGTATTCTGTTTCCTGTCACTCACTGCCTGCCATTCAAATACTATCCCAGGAATCTTTGGGGCATCTATTTTTGGGAAAAATTCAGTTCCCATCCATTTGCTGTTGTCCCCCCACCCCTGTAGCACCCATACAATCCTTCTAGTACAAACCTTGGCTTCTGGAAGGACTCCCATTAGCCCTGGGGGGAAAACCATTTAATCTGCAAAATTACTTTGAACTTATCTGAAGGGGGCTCTTAGATTCATAGCATGTTTTCAATAGCCAATTCTCATTCCTGTCTCCATGGAAAGATGAGGGGAGATTTACTCCAGCCATTTTATCCCAAGTAAATCTTGACTATCTCAGCTTTACATTTTAACAAGAAACAAGCGCTTAATAATAACGGCCCAGATTAAACTCCAGCATACTTTCAAACCATTAACCTGAAGGAATTGTAACGATAAATTAAACATATTAATGATGCTGTACTACAAGCTGAAAATTTGTTAGGTAATTGTAGATTATTAACAACCAACGTGACTTATCACCACCTATCATTGGGGGAAAATGAACTAAAACAGTGATTACATGACATGCACACCCTGCTAAAATATATAAAAACAAAAATGGCTGTTAGCAAGAGATGCAGATCTGGTGGGGCATTTTCATTCAAGATTCAGACCAGGCTGTTCTTTTCTGTGTGCTTTTGTCTCTGTCCATCCTTCCTTCACTCCCTTTCTGCTTTCTTCTCTGCTCCCCATCTTGTCTTCTATTCCCACCCATTATCTTCCCCCTCTCCTTGGATCTTAGCATCCCAGTAGAGAATTTGTGGATGAAAGTCCTTGCCTGTGATTCTCCAGTAGCTTTGTAGGAGATACAAATGTCTCCAGGCTCCTCATTAACCTATTGCCTTGCTGTCTCTAGTTATCTTAGAGTTGTCCAGGTCCTCAGCGGTCCTCTGGTGGATGCTGGGATTATTTGCACCTGAATCCATTTTCATTTTGTGTAGAATCACACACTACATGCTTGGAGGAGCCATAGTGAGAGGAGACTCATACTGCCATAGACAATAAGGCACTTTTCCTGTAGCTTCCAAGACACTGAAAAGACACAACAATGATGACAATAACGGTGGGGGTGATGAAGCCTTCCTGCCATGACAACCTTGTAAATTGCTTCACATGGTTTTTAATCTTGGGTTGAGCCTTTTTTCAGAACCTGTGATAATGTTCTTAACCTAATCATGGTCACCTCTCTAGGGGTTAGCTGAGTCTTGTTCAACCATGGCCCATGAGGTCCTCCCAGAGGAGTAACTGGTACAATGATGTCCTGCAAGGTGGAACCTTTGAGGGACAGGAGGACAATAGACCTACACTGGAGGAGAGCATCTGCCTCAGTGTCTAGAATAAATTGTCCTCTCATCATTCCATGGAGAAGTGTGCTGGATAGTTTTATGCTAATTTGGCATAAGTTAAAGTCATCTGAGAGGAATTAGCCTCAATTAAAAAATGCTTCCATAAGATTGGACAATAGGCAAGCCTGTGAGATAGTTTCTTAATTAGTGAGTGATGGAGAAGAGACCAGCCCATTGTGGGTGGTACCATCCCAGGGTTGGTGGGTTCTGGGTTCTTTGAGAAATGTTAGGCATGCCATAATGAGCAAGCTAGTAAGCAGAACTTTTTCATGGCCTCTGAATCAATTCCTGACTCCAGGTTCCTGCTTGAGTTACTGTCCTGGCTTCTTACGCTGATGAACAGTGGTGTGGAAGTATAAGCCAAATAAACCCTTTCTACCCAAGTTGCTTTTGGTAACGGTATTTCATTGCAGCAATAGAAACCCTAACTAAGAGAAGAAGGGAATGAGATTTGGCTACAAATGAAAACATGCTATGAAGCCAAGAGTCCGCTCCAGATTAAGTTCAAAATAATTTTGCATAGCAAATGGTTTTGGATATTAGTATATGAATTAATTGTATTTTGGATATGAGGAGGAGCTAGGTCAACCATGGAATGGGGAATTGGTGTCCCTCTGGAAGTGATAATGGCCAAATTCTCAGGTTACTGTCACAATTGGAGGAGCTGATGCAAGCACTGTGTAGTGTGTCATACTAAGACCAGATGGACCAAGCAGTGCTACGGTTATTCTACTCATCAACACACCCACATCTTTACACTGTGTGAAGAGCTCAGCAAATGCTCATTTTTGTCTGCCATCAGTTCCTCTTTCCCCTGACAAATTTGGACAAATACCCAGGGACATAGTAACAAGAGGGAAAATGACATGGGGATTGTGGGAAGTAGAGAGGAGAAGATAGGCCGGCCAATGCTGTTTTTCTGTGGAGTGAGCCCGCCCATGTACTTGACTGACTAGACCATCCCTCAGGGACCTGGGAACAACTCATTCCTGAGGAAGTTGGCTAAAGAATGTTGTAGCCACTACATTGCCAACCCAAGAGTCTCCCATTTTCCATGGCTTTGCATTCCTCCCAAGCATCTGGCCATTGGTTACATGAATCAAGTGTCATCCCTAAGCAATATGCAGGCACAGGTGATTTACAACCATGTTGGGGGATGGGGAGGAAGAAGAACTAGACAAGGTGAAGTCATGGGTATCACAGCTCAATGGCCACCTGAGCTATGAGTCTCTCCTTCCATATATCTCTTCCCTCCATGAATTTCCATCATGTCACATAGTGTTTCATCAGCACCAGAAAATTAATGAACACTGATATAAACAGATCCCCTCCTCCAACCTTGTATTTCTCATTCTGATGTCTTTCCACTTGCATTTTCAGAAGACACCTCAGAGCAATGGGGGATTGAATGTCCTATTCAGTCTGAATGACTCTGTTGCATCACAGAAAATGGACTCTTGGGATTTTGTGACATCCCTTTCATCCTAAACATCTCTGCTTATCTCAAAGAGTGACCCAGTGATTTCTTTAGCCCATAGTACAAAATAAATCACAAAAGTTTAAAAATACACATGTCACATGAGGCATTTAAGAAGTAGAGATGAGGGGATGCATATGGGTTTTCAGCTCCCTAAACCAGTAGTGGTAGAGAGACTCTACGTCTCCAGGACTAGGTGTGTTTGGGGCTAGATAGTGCCCTAGGGGTAATGGCAACAGAGTCGCTGACTAAGAGGGAGCTGTGGTCAGTACACTCAACTGCTCTCCCTTTGGTTTTTAAAACTTATTTTAAGTGTGTGTGTGTGTGTGTGTGTGTGTGTGTGTCTCCATGCGTACCTGTCTGTGGGTCTCTCTTTCTCTTTCTCTCTGTCTGTATGTGTGTGTGTATGTGTGTCTCTGTATGTGCATGTCTGTGTGTTTGTGTGTCTCTATGGGTATGTACATGTGAGTGCAGATACCCTCTGAGGCCAGGGGCACCGGATCTTTCTGGAGATGGAGTTACAGGCAGTTGCAGCACCTGCATGGGTGCTAGGAACCAAAGTTTGATCTTCTACCACAACAGTACTGTTCCTAACCACCGAGCTAGGAACCAAAGTTTGATCTTCTACCACAACAGTACCATTCTTAACCACCGAGCTAAGAACCAAAGTTGGATCTTCTACCAGAACAGTACCATTCTTAACCACCCAGCTGTCTCTCCACCCCCATGCTGCCTCCTTGCTCTGCAGCACACACATCTCTTGCATCCTGATGTGGATGGAATGGAAATAATGTGGGCAGCCCTTTAAGGGAAGCTAAACTCAAGTAAGCCCTTGTCTGGCTGGCTTATAGATTCTATGCAAATTGGGTCTCAGGCCAAAGTGCCTGCCTGTGAAGATGTTTAGATTCCTCACACAGTCTCTGTGCAAGCCCCTTTCCCTGTCTGTATTCATTTCGATTGAACAATGATTCTACTATGATGATTCCTGTTTTTGACTGAGAGTTAGAAGATAGAAAAGCTGGATACAAATCCGCTAAGACCTTCTATATGCTGCTACCTTCTTTGGGGAGGTGGAATTCTAGGGGGCTCCTATGTTTCTAACATCCCTTCCCTTTCCTCTTCCACAGCTTCCTTCCCTGACCACGTTGAGCCTGGGCAGAGTCCCCAGGGACTTGGGACTGTCCTAGAAGGGTTCAACTCTTTATGCACACATATGCACACATACACGGACACACATATATACCTACACTTTTAGTACATGTATCTTATCTCTCTGAAGAAGATTTTTGTGACCCTCCCCATCTCATCACTGAAATAGTTTTCATTTCTTGAATATTTACTAGGCTCTAACGTCTGTCTCCCAGACACCCCCCCTTCCTGTCTATCTCCCTACCTACCTGCTGGTCTGTGTGCGAACAGGCACATACCAGCATCTAAGGTGGCTGGAAAATAGCCTTTCCTGGGGATCAGAAGTGTGAACAGATGCCAGCAGTGACCCACCACCTCTTATTCATGGTGGTCGTTGGTCCCCTGGATTAGGCAATGTGTACAGAGGCTGTCACTTCTGGCATAAAGCACATCCAAGAGGTTTCCACTGACAGCTCCCAGGGAATTGGACCATGGTTTTAAAAACAAAACCTAACAGCAACAAAAACTCGCTTAGAACTCAGACACGCTAGGATAACCGTAGATCTTCTGTTCACGCACACCCTGGGCTTTGACATCCTTGCCTTCAGCAGCTTGGCAGATAGAAAAAAAATAACAGTTTGTTTTACGTGTGAGCAGAGCTAACTTAACCTACCTCTGTCAAGACAAAGAGCTGCAGGGAGGTGAGGACACGCAAGTATGTCTGGGGGGCAGCCAGGTAAGGAGACACAGAGGGCAGACTGATGGGAGGAGTGGATGGCTGACATTCTCCAGCTGCTCACACGAGGCCATGTAAAGGGCCTCAGGGAGGAGCAAGCCTGCCCACAGAACACAGAAGAATGGGGAGATCTTTGGCAATCAGCGATACGCTCTGTTGCTGGCAGTTGCCGGGGGCCCCTCATGTCCTCTGCTGCTGGAACCATCACTTCAAGCATAAGAAAGCATCAAGATTTGTTCAAGGCAGGCTACTGCTCCAGATCCCCTGAGCTTCTGACTGAGTCCAAGAGTTCGCATTCCTGAGGAAGAAGGGATGTTGCCACAAGCCAAGGAACGCCAGGGGTTGGGAGCAGCCATGAAGTGGGAAGGGGGGGGGCTTGTGTAGCCTTCCAAGAGATGTGACCCTGGGGGTGCCATGATTCCAGACTTTGGAACTTCAGGATGCAGAGAGACGCATCTCTGTCACCTGCGCCCTGTTTCTCAACTGTGACTGTGGGTGTGGCTTCAGGTCGCTCATCTGTGGAACATTTTACCAGGGCAGTTGACTCAGGTACTTGGGGACAGGGATGTAGGAGTGTGGGGAAGGGCCTAGGAGCAAGGCTGGGGTGACAGGACTCCTGTGTGCTGTGTGAGAAAAATCTTCTTACTCGATAGGAAGCCCCACAGTCGCATGACCCCAGGGAATGAGCTGGAAGACCCAGCAAAGTGATTAAGAATGGGAACTAAGCCCTCAGCATGTAGCAGCTGAAAGACAGGAAGCAGGTGGGAGGGACTGTAATGATAAATAAAAAAGAAAGATGAAGTAGGTACCTTTTGGCGGGTGCTGCCAAGGAATGCCACTAAGCAAACACACCAGGGGCAACAGAGTTGGCCCAAGAGGTTTACTGGGGGAGGGGGAGAGTGAAAGGGTGATAGGTCATATCGGAGTGGGGACCTGGGAGAGACAGACAGACAGACAGACAGACAGACAGACAGACAGACAGGAGGAAGAAGAGATACAAGTGAGAAAAGAGACAGGAGTGTGAGCTGTGCTCCGGGGGGCACTTTTAAGGGGTGTACACATCACACAGCTGACGGCGGTGACAGATGATGACGTAACTGCTTTGGCAGCAGAGGCAGGCTGCTGCTGTGGTGAAAACTAGCAGGATCATAAATGACCCAAGGGCTGAAGACAGGTCTAGGTGGCCCTGTATTCAGTAGTTTTCTTCCTCATTCTGAACTCAGCATACCAACCACCAGAAGTGTTTATTTGAAATTAAATTTCCCAGGTCCCTGCAGCTCTGATGAGTGACAACTCACATGGATGGAGCCCGGAAAGCAGTATTTCCACAAACCCTACAGGCAGGGTTAATGTCCACTCAGCCTAAAAACCATACAGCAAACACTTAATAAGCATGAAGAAACATCCCTTTTTCTAGATAAAACTAGGGAGGACAATGAGAAGGAGAAGAGAGCAGGAGAGGTAGATAAGAGATTTCAGAAGCGTTTTGGCCAGCTCTCCTTCAAACCATCTTGTGCAGGACCTCTGCACAGGCCACTTCAGGGTACATGTGAACTTCTAAGTCCTGACCCGAGCACCATGAATCAGTGGCCTGTCACAGCTCTGCCACCTACTGGCTGCAGAAGGAGATGCAAGATTCGGTGTGCCCCCCCCCCCCACACACACTGGTTTAAAGAGCAGCTTTGGAAAACACAAATGAACAGGCACGTGGGTGCACACATAGGTATATTCGCAGCCATTTATATACTACACATGAATGTCTACACACCTCACTGAGCAGGCCCCCTCCAGCCTCCTGCAGCCTGCAGCAGCAGCTGGAATTCCCCGTTGTGGGGAGCACAGATGGATTAGGTTTCTGTCTTGAGAGACAGATGAGATTGGAGTGAGAAGGAGAAGGAAAACCAAGTGCACAATGAAAACTAGAAACTTTAAAAGATTCCTTCTTGCACAGAAGGCAAACGTGTTGGTGAGAGCGGAGGAGCTCCTCCCTTGGTGGACGGAGATAGGAGAGAGGGGCTCCCAGTTCTAGGGAGAGGGACACGAAGGAGGAGAGCGGCTGACCTGCCTTCCACCAAGCCCCCCGATATCCAAAGCAACTGAGCACAGAGTAGTAAGATGCCTTTCCCTCGAAGCTCTGAATTCTGGGTAATATTACTCTCTGCAACCCCCCTTCCCCTTTAGTGATCAGATGGGGTTACCAAAGGGGTAACTCACTGTGA
Organism: Mesocricetus auratus; assembly: GCF_017639785.1. Lineage (NCBI taxonomy): Eukaryota > Metazoa > Chordata > Mammalia > Rodentia > Cricetidae > Mesocricetus > Mesocricetus auratus. The sequence continues at coordinate 9,382,470 of NW_024429200.1, forward strand.
CTTCCCCTGGTGCTCAGGAGGGTGGGAGTGTTCCCCTTTCAATTAGGAAGGGTGCCAGTCCCCCCAGGGCTACTCTGAGACCTGTCACCCTTCTGCCTACCTGCTCTCCCTCCACCACCTGTTGCGTGCACATGAACTTCGGACATTGCCCTGTCTCTGTCTGTGGCCTTATGTTACAACCACTTAGGACTGAGTTTCATTGACCGAGTTACCTTGGGTTTGGAGGGAAAATAGATCACAGCCTTTCCCAGGAGTCAGATTCTCGCACACTGAGAGATTGCTCGCTGGCATCCGAACTCACTTGCTGGCATGAGACCTCAGCTGCCTGGCCCCCACCCCTCCCCACTGCTCTGCCTGCTTCTCACTTGTTCTTCGGTCCCTCCCTGCCTTTGATTTTCTTCCCTACTGCTTTCTGAAGTAGCCTGGATGGTTGTAAGCTGAGCCAGCTAAGGAAAGGGAATGACTAGGAGGGTCCCTGATGCTGGTATTCAGGCAATGTGGTACCATCCTCAGCATGTGGAGCCTCACTTTGCTCTTGCCGCACACAGCGTGGCCACTGTGGCTCAGCAAGTGTGTGTAAGTAGGCATTGGAAGGCCCAGAATCTAAGCAAACAAGAGAGATTTGGGATTCAGTCTTGCTTGATCACACACAGACCAGTAATGCCAACCCAATTCAATCCCACTCAACCTAACTTAAGTCAACCTAATGGAGCTCAACCCAATTTAGTCTACTCCAGTCCAATCCAATCCATTGCAGTAACTCTTTCAATTCAGCACATTTCACCCAACACAGCCTAATTAAATATAACACAACACAATAGTATATACCTAGGTCCAAGCAACGGTAAGATTTATAGCACCCTATTTGTTCATGCTAATTGATGCATTGATCTATAGAGGGAGGTGGGGGACTTAAATGGCGGGTTTTCCAAGATAAGTCTCTGATGCTTCACTTGTAAAATTGTCGAAAGAAAAATGAGTGTCAAGGCTACCTGGTAATGGCAGTAGGTTTAAAGCCCAAGAACCAATGCAACTGCAGTGGGAACAGGAATTTGTATAGTCGTTTCACATCCAGCTTTTGGTCAGTCTTCTGCTAGCAGGCTGGTTCCTAAGGGCTCTGAAAGCTGGCTATAGCCCCAAGGCTCGGAGAGCCACTGGTGTGACCTATATGAAAACCCTCTCCAAAGTTTGAGGCATGAAACTACTGTAGGGTAAATGCTTCATGGGGGAGTTGGATGTCTGCACTTTACAGTCTTCCAGGCTTGTGAGAGTTGAGCATCTTCATTCCCCGTGACAACTCCATCATGGGAGAGTGAAATTAAAAGGCTAAATCTCCTGTTTTCCAGAATCCTAAATTGATTAATTCAGATTCTGTTGAGAATGTGAAGGCTTTCAAAGCCTCAGGTGGAAACCTTGCTGGAAAGAAATGTGTTATTATCCCCAATGTAAACGTAGAAACTTGGCACTGGGAGAACCCAGGGAATGTAGTAGATGCTGCTGATAGTCCCCAGTTTATAATGGTCTCACTTAGAGCTTCAACTTGACAATGGAATGGACACAGTCAGCGTTCCATAGAAGTCACACTTTAGACTTTGAATTGTGGCATTTCCTGGCCCAGAGCCCCACAGTATGATTCTCTCCTGTGATGCTGGGCCAGACACAGCCCTCACTTAGTCACATGATTGCAAGAGGATCAAGGCATGACTACAGTGTATTCTGTTACTACAGTGGGGTGTTGGGTTGTGTATTAGCTATGTTTTGGTGCTGTAACAAAATGGCTGATGAAAGCATCTTAAGTAAGGAAGGATTTATTCTGACTCAGGGTCTGTGGAGATCTAGCCCATCCCAGCGAGAAAGGCCTGGATGTGGGCCATGAGGTAACTAGTTACACAGAATCAGTCCGCAGCCAGGAGGCAGAGAGAGATGAAGGCTGACACTCAGCTGCCTGCCTCTTTTTATTCAGTCTGAGACTCGAGTCCTGTTCAGGGTGAGTCTTGCTGCCTCAGTGAAGTCTTTCTGGAAACAGCAGAGGTGTATCTCTCAGGTGGCTCCAAATCCAGTCAGGTTGACAATGAAGATTAGCCATCATAGGCTGGTCAGGTGTATCAGATGAATCTGCAGCATAGGATATTTTATCCTTAGCATCCCAAGGGCTTACTGGGATACATGGTAAGCTTTAGAACCTTTTTCAGCCACCTCCCAAGACAAAGTTGGTAGACATAGGGTGTTGGCATAGACTTTTGTATTTTCACGATTTCAGATGGTAAGTAAATGTTTACCTCAATGGAAGGTATGACTTAGTGCTTCTTTAGTGACCTATATATAGCATATTCTCCAAGATGGGAGTGTGGGTCAAAATTACATTGTCTCACTTTTATAAAGAGCAGACCAAATCCATCTCCATCTCAGAAATACGCAGCGTTCTCTGCTTTGCCTCCAGACTAAGCCAGTGCTTTGAAGAACACTCAAAAGTCTCTATGCCTCCATCCAACCTCCTACTCCAGACTTCCCTCTCACCATTTTACTCTAATCACGTGCCCGGACCACACACAGTCCCTTTCTATTGCATGCATACAGTACTCTCCTCCATCTCTGCACTGGCCCCGGCCAGCCTGGCCCAGGACACACATGCTTCTTCCTTTAAAATCAGTTCAAGTTGTTACCATGCTAAGAAGCTCCCCTCTCCCTTTGGGGCCCACACAACCTGGGATCTGAATATACATCACTCAGGAGGAGGTGGTATGATTGGCAGGGCATATTGGCAGGAGGCCTGTTGGAAAATCCTGAGCCCACCACTTGCTAGCTATATCTGGCATTTGGGCGTGCCATTTGGCCTCCATGACTCTTCATTTATTTATATATGGAACATGAATAAAAATAGCTGTCCTCCTTACCTTCATGAGATCATGGTTCATTTTAATGTATAAATGCTTATTGTTCACTTACTATGCTTGGTGTGAATCAAATTGGAAAATAAATGTGAAATGGCTTTCTAAATCACCCTGTTAAAGGTAACTGCTTTAGACAAGGAGATCATGAAGGTAGGAACCAGCCAGATGCCATTGGAATCCTCCCTGTCTCCGAGCAGGATTTTACACAGTAGGTGCACACTATGGAGTGAACTAGACAAAAGGACTCTCAGTGGAACAGTATAAGAGTCGTTCTGGTCCTATCTCTCAAGCTCCAGTCACGGAAAAGTCACTGCATTTCCAGCCCTTCCCAGTGCTCATCTTAGATGCCAGTGGAAAAGTCAGGGAAGGGATAGCGATGGAGAAAGAACACAGAATCCAGCTGCATGCTTAGGAGAGTGCAGGATAAGATGATCCTGGAGTCCCTGACACTTTTATTTATATAGAATCAGTATAAAAAGTGCTCACAGCCCACTGGAGACCAAGGAAATAGTCACTTGCTTAGAAATCTAGGAAGGGCATGTGTGATAGGAGGCTATTTTTCCCACTGGATTTCACTCCCTTCTCTCTGCAGTATAACATGCGGGTATGATCAGAATTGGGCCTTTCTCAGATCCACTTTGTGAAATGGGAAATCAAGTGGTTAGTAGGTCAGTTAATAGATGAAGGTCTATGGATAAAGAGGATGGGTTTTGTCATGGGGGTTGTGTTTTGCAGGCTTGATAGAGACCATTTTTGCAGTTAGGGGACATGGAAACTTGTAAAATCTCAACTCCCCCACTCCCCCCATCCTCTTCCCCTCCATCATTTTCCCCATTGACCCCCTTCTGCCTCCTTGCTGATTAGGGTCAGCTCTGGAGACCCCACAGAAGCAGAAAGGAACAGGTGGCCTCTGGTGGTGGACACTGGCTTGAGGCGGCCTGAGGTCTTCAGGGGAGGAAAGGAACCAACCTCAGAGTACAAACCATTCTGTTTTATGCCTAGGCCATTACATGAAATGAACACTGAGGAGTGTGTGTGTGTGTGTGTTGTGATATAAATTTGAGACTCACATTGCTTTTGAGGCAAGGGGGAAGTCCCTGAAACAGTTTTAAGTGAAATTTGTACAAAGAGATACATTTGTTTAATTCCTTAAAAGTGCTTCCTATTTCCCCACCCTTATCTATTAAGACTTTTTTTGTCCATTTATAACCTTTCTACACACACACACACACACACACACACACACACACGTGTGTGTGTTATATAATAAATATAGACAGATTTATGCTTATAGTAAAATAATTGCATGTGGCTATATGTAATTATAGGTATTTATTCTGTATAATTTGTAATTTGGACCTCAGAGGGCATTTAACCCCATCATTTTTCAATGATTCCTAGAGAGGAGACAGGGCTATGGAGCCTGTCAATAACCGAATGGGGAAGGTACTCTTAGTGGTTGGGTTTCATGAGTGAGGAAAACAAAGGTCAGAGAAGTTGAATCATTTTCCAGAAGCCACACAGCCAGTTCCAGGCAGAGCTGTGATTGGAATCTATAGGGTTTATTTAAATCATTGCATGATTTAAAATCTTGGGAGGCCTAATATGATCACCCTTCTTGGTTGGAAACTTGACTATGTCTAGAATGTACTAAAGCACAAGCAGCTGGGGAAACCTAGGAGGGATTTTCTTTTTCTTAATGAAATTACTTGAGGTGGGAAGATCCACCTTCAATCTGGGCCACACCTTCTGCTGGTAGCCTGCATAAAGAACATGCAAGAAGGGAGCTTGCTCTCTTTGTCTTTGATAGCCTCAGTTTTTACATCTGAAGCATGGGAGAGACAATTCCCATGGGGACAGGGACAATACCTATGGGTTTTGCTCAGTGCCTCTGAGTCCTGAGATCAATAGTGTAATTGCTGTGAAACACACAGGCCATGGTGCTGCTGCATAAATAATTGTAATCACTGTGGCCAGTGACAGATAGGATGGTTTTCCAATATCTTATTCTAAAATGCATTTCTCTGCAATTAAACCCATAGGCTTTTTGGCAGAATGAGCATCTCATATAGGCACATAGTATACATTTTCCTTGCTAGGCACTGAGGCACTTCAACTCTGACACCTCCTTTTCCTCTAGGCACTCCCTTACTGAGGTCAAAGGTTACCATCTGACTTGAGTGTGTCTCTAGGCCACTCAACTGAGAGTGGGGTGGATAAGAGGTGGTCAAAAGAGTCTTTGTAGTATCCTAGTCATCCTCTCCCCTGGGCCCCCTGGCTCCCAGAGTTCTATATCTGTGTATTCCAGCTCTGTCTGGTGACATCATCCAGGCACAGGAATGTCCTTTTCACATCCACAACTTGAAGTCAGGAAAGGGTCCTTCTCCACAGTGCCTTTGGGGATAGAGTTTTCTGGCTCTGAGCTATTCACATGCCTCACTCCAGTCATCAAGAATTCCTAGAAGTTCATTTGGGACAATTCCAAGCATTTTTTAGGGTGACGTCTATTAAAAAAAAGATGGGACAAAGGCTGTGTGTGGGGAGACCTACAGGAGCAGTATAGAAAGAGGAAACATGAAATCCCATGTGGTAGTCTGGAAGATGGCACTGGGTGAGGCTCACTCCAAGAGGCTCCAGGCATTTGTTACTGGAAAGTAACAGACATCCTCACCACGGCGTATGACAACATCTACCTTTAGATGCATTTTTGTCAAGTACAGGTTTGAAGCCAAAAACCGTCAACGCAAGGTTGGAGTCCCTCTGGTGTCTTTTGTGCTGTGAGCCCTGTATTTGAGAAGCACACAGACAGGATGAAGGAAGGCTGAAAGAGCATGGAGCATGGGAATTTGCTGAGCAAGATGTGCATGGACAATTGCTGTAGTACACGGAGGGCGTGGGCTCTGTCTTGGCATCTAGTGGGATGGTGGAGGAACCTTCCATTCTCAGCGACACCTGAGCTGGGTCTTCAGTAATGTGGCATGCATGGATTCTATCTTCTCACCTTGTTTTGTCTTCCCACTCCTTGGATGGATAGAAGATAGATAGATAGATAGATAGATAGATAGATAGTAGATAGATGATAGATAGATGATAGGTAGATAGATCAATCGATAGATAGATAGATAGATAGATAGATAGATAGATAGATAGATAGATAGATAGATAGATCTATAGATCTATCATCTGGTTCCAGGCTTTTCCAGTCTCTTAATATCTCAAAGCAGCCCTCAGTCTTTCATCCAGCAGTGGTGCCACTTGGACCCGTGTGGCTCTCAATGTGGAGCTATCATGGGCTCAAAGGCCAAGAGGTTGCAAGAGGAAGACTCCTCATCCTTGTTTGTATTCTCCCTCTTCTGGTTAGCTGATTCTTCACTCCTTTGTCCCAAGTAAACATAGACTTTTTGCTACACAACAGTACTCACATCTGTCCCTGCAAGGAAGCCTTCACGCTCCACAGAAAGACTGGTGCCCCAGCAGCTTGATGAGGCTGTGGGGAAAGGACCAGAGCAGAGCTCATCAGTGAGAGCAGATGTCGAGCTAATACACACTTGTCTGATGCTCCCTGGGTGATTTATTTCTCAAGAAAATTGCAGAACAGTACCTAGGGGGATGAGCAACAGTTGGTCTCCCGAAGTTTTCCTATAGACAGCTGGGAGCAATATAAGATAGGTTCTTGGTGTTAGGAGGCCTGGTGATCATTTAGGATGATGTGACATTAGGAGAGGTAAGCTTAGGAGACAGTCACAGGGTGTCTGAGAACTTTGGGACCCTTTGGGGTGTGTCCCGTTATGAATGGAGTGTGCATGCTCATTGGTTAATTTAGTAAACACTTATTAAACAACTGGTGTGTGGTGGCTGTTGGGGACCTTGCTGGGAAGCACTGTTCTGCTATGATGCCATCCAGATCTTTTGTTTCATCTGCATCTCCACACTAATCAAGCACAGTGCATACCAATTAGCTTCAACTCACATGTACATGCTCTTAACTCCTAGTGACCAAGAGTGGTTCATAATCTACACACTGAAATCTTCACAGTGGTCCTGAGATGGAGTCTCTGAGCCCTGTATTTCATCTGAGGCCACCCGACAAACCAAATACATGCTGCAAATATTAATATGAGGCAAGATGGAAAGGGTATGGCTGGATCCATGACCTGACCCCTAAACACTTGCCCTTGGGACTTTGACCCTCTGGCATGGAAACAGAACATGCAGGAAACATAAGAGGAAGACAGCAGAGGCTTTGGAATCAGCCAGAGTACGTGGTAGCTTTGCTTGATCATAGGAAGCGATGGAACAAGGCAGCATGATAAGGAATCCTAATGGCGTCCTGGGGCCAATTTCAGAGGGACTAGTGAACTAGACAGGTTTAAGGGAAGCAGAAAGGGTATTGAATAAATGCATTTTAGTTAGGATTACTGTTGCTTTGACAAAACACCATGACCAAAGCAACTTGGGGAATGACAGGGTTTATTTGGCCTACACTTCCCCGTTGTAGTGCATTATTGAAGGAAGTCAGGACAGGAACTCAAGCAGGGCAGGAACCTGGAGGCAGGAACTGATGCAGAGGCCATATAGGGGTGTTGTTTACTGGCTTGCTCAGCCTGCTTACCTATAGAACCCAGGACCATCTGCCCAGGGATGGCACCACCCGCCATGGGCTGGGCCCTTGCCTATTGGTCACTAATTAAGAAAATGCCTTACAGCAGACCTTATGGAGGCATTTTCTCATTGGAGGTCCTTTCCTTTCAGATGACTCAAGCCTGTGTGAAGCTGACATCAAACCAGCTGGGACAGAAGGGGAAGGGGGCAAAGATGAAAGAAGGCCTATCCAAAGGCCACTGTGTCTTGGAGAGACGGGACCTGCAAGTGGGTTAATATCCCAGCTAATTTTATGTGTGGGTCCCGGGTATCAAACTCAGGTTTTAGCGTTTGCAAAGTGAACATTTTATTGATTGAACTATCTCCCTAGTCTGGATTGCTAGTTTTTATTGAAGCATGATGGTTACCCCTTTATTAAATATTTTACATGCTTGGGGTATTATCATTCTGATACAATCCTGATAATGATTAAGTTGTTATTATTTCTGCTTTTAACATGAGCAAAGAGATGCTTGAAAAAGCCCAGGATTTTCTCAGTCCACACAGTCCCTAAGTGCCAGAGTCAGGATTCACAGTGCTTGCCCATGAGCTTAGCTGCGGCCTGCTGTGTACCCCATCTCAGGACACTGATCTTTCAGAGCATGGATGAACATGGTCCAACTGTCAGGCACCGGAAGGAGCTGTTGCATGTAAAGCACATGACATGGTACCTGGCTCATGGTAGCTGTGCGAATTAACTGTCTATCCATTGTACTTAGGTTCTGAGAGTGACAGCAGTCTGTCCAGCTTCCCATTTGAACAGACAAACATGGGGGATGGACAAGCAAAGTTTGTGAGGGAAAACTACCCAGGACAAAAGGCGGCAAGCAACACTAAGCGTTCAAGCCTGTAACTCCATCATATAGGCTCCTAATGCATCTCTTGAACCAGGGAGACAATTTAAAAATATTCTGCATTTGGGATATGTCAGGCTGAGCCTTTTCTGGTCCTTGCTTTAAATCAACCATGTTAACTTTGTTTTTCATGTCTTTAGATTCCATACCATCTACAGTTGGAAATTTTCTCTTGTGTCACAACCCATGCACATATGTAGTTCAGAGGCCAAGATCCCTGATTTTTTTTTTGCTTTGGACAGTGCAGGGCAAGAAGGTCTAATGCCTGCATAGAAGTCATCACTCAGCCCTTTGAATGTGTATAATAGGGGACCCAATAGGATTGGTTTTGCCTCCAGTGTTTAGTAACGCGGTCGTGGCGTGGGATTCATGCACACACAGTGCCTGTCTAATTAATTGCTGTTTACAGTCTTGCTGCTCCTTTTGCATTTTCTTTCTCCTGGCTAGAATCAAGAAATCAAAACAAAGAGGCTTCATTGTGCTATTCTGGGGCAACTTAAACAGGCTAAACATGGATGCCGGGTTCAGGCCCACTTTCTAAGTCTCAAAATGTTGAGGCACACCACAGAATGTAGTAGATAGAGTTCATAGTGATAGGGAAATAGGGCCCAGTTGCCTACAAGTGCCTGTGTAAGGCAGCTCCAGAACCATCCTGTCCCTGTATCTTTCAGATAGAGCATCCTTTTTCATCACTATAAAATAGAGAAGCCACACATGATGAAGGTGAATAGAGATATCAATGGGCATTTTTTGCTCATTCATTCATTCATTCACTCACTCAAAAAACATCTGAGCAGCTACTCTGTGCGTAGTGCAAAGGTTTGAGAGATATACCCCGATAAAGGTTTCTGCATTCCAGGAAGGGGACATGTAATAATATAATAACTGAGTTCATTGTGGAGTAAGTTACAGAAGAAAAAAAGAGGGCCAGAGAAAGCATATGGGAAGTGGCAGCAGGGACCAAGGGTGATTCTAAAAGCAAAAGCCCTGGAGAAATTAAAAGCGTCACTGAGTGAGGTTTTCTCAACAGATGTATTTGGTTTGTAGTTCGAGGCACACTGTCAGGGAGTGGGTACATAGGGCATAAAGGAAGCCTGCTAGGAAGAGGGTATACTTCTAAATGCCCAGAATCAAATGAGGACTTGAGGCCTCAGCCTGCCACCACACAAAGCTGGCATCTCCTCTCCAGGGATAGAGAAGGAGTACAGGATCACCGTCTCCAAGTGTTTAACACCACAGCCAGCCAGCGTATTCATGCCTCCCCCACATCTGCCTCTGTCTTTGTGCCGACCCACTGAATCCTTCCTGGTTCCTTCTTCTTATCAGCGTTGAGAAACCCACCCTGCATCACTTTCCATAGAATTACGCCAGGGGCGTTCCAAAGGCTGTGTTTGAACTGAGACTTGCTTCTTCTTTGGAGACAAAGCCTGTATATATGCATAGGTATGTTCATGAGTGTGTGCATACAGAGGTGTGTGCGTATGTGTGTATGTGTATGTGTGGTGTACATGTGTGTGTGATAATTCTACGCATAGCATCTCATACTGGAGTGGGCTCCTCTAGGTCATGCATTTAACAAATGAGCACCTATTATGTCCCTGACTCTGGCCTTCTGTGGTGTGGCTGTTTTTTAATCTGCTTCTGCAGCCTGTGTGGCAAGATGCTGAGACACAGGCCAGGGCTACATCAACTAGCGCCTGTGGTGATCAATGGCATAAAATGCCCACCTGGGATCTGATGGCTCCTGGTGTGTCTTTCTGAGAGAATCGGAGTCCTCTAGTGAGGACTGAGTACTTATCCCTGACCAAGCGCCCTCATCACTACTGCCTAGGTGACAGGGCCGGGAAGCTGAGTCAGCCAAAGTCATGCACTGGAGACTTCTGAGAGGAAGAGGCAAAGCCCAGGTTCTTCCCTTTCCTCCTTAGGTTCTTTGCCTGCCCCAGCAGAGTCCAACTTCACAAACTTTACTGCATAGGACCTTCTTCAGATTCTGGGTACTTGGGAGGCCAGTCCATAGCTCCAGCCTGAGTTGAAAATGGGGTATACCACCTGCACTACACCATCCTGAGCAGTACAGACCTCCAATCCAGGCTCACAGCTAGCTTGCCCGTTGCCTCTGTGTTTGAGATTGAGATTCTACATAGAGACTTCAGAGTGGGATGGGGTGCACCTCTAAGTTTAGCCTGCACCCCTCCCCTCCATTGCCAGTTCTGTCTCCATTTCCCTTCCTTCCAGGAAGAAAATAAAAATAAAAATAACAACCTGATTCTCACCTTTTTGTACCTGGACATAGCCTAGGTATAGAGCTGTTCGTGGGGAAACTAGAAGAGAATGTGCAGGGAGGGAGGAAATGGGGGAGTGCAGGGATGGCCCAAGTCTTCAGAGATGAATGGCACTGTTTGCTCATTAGGGAGATTATTTCAAGCAAGACGGCAGCCAGAACGCTCTAGTGCAAGCATCTGCCTGCTACTGGGAGACGATATTTATTGTTCAATCCTTCAATGGATGTAAATAAACAGCCCGGCCCAGATAATGTTCCAATAAACAAACAAGCAGCTGCCAGGAGCTCCCTGGATGGCTGACCTTTGTGGAGGCCACCCTGCTGATGTTTCAATAGCAGTCTGCCTGGCAGCTCAGAGACTCCCTGTGCCAGGGATAGAGATAGGTGCCTTGCTGAATGGTGGGTAGGCAGGGGGCCAGAGGCTGAAGGATGGAGGCTGGCTGCCTAGGAAGATCCTGGGCTGGAGACTGACTGGCTAGAGAAGGCAAGTAGGATAAGAGTAGTGTGTGTGTGTGTGTGTGTGTGTGTGTGTGTGTGTGTGTGTGTGTGTGTGTGTGTCCCTGTTAAGCCACATGGAGGGAGTGGTACAGTACATGCCCCAGGCTGTAACAGAGGCTCCTGCATGGGCCACAAAGGGGTGATGTTCAATTGTTAAGTCCTAGTGTGACCTCTCCAGTTGTCAATACTGAAGTGCATCTGTGTCCTTGGTAGTTAGCCCATTACCATCTAATTGTCTGGCTGCCACCTTCTCTCCAGCAGATGTAGCTGATATAGCTGGAAGCCTCCAGAAACCTGCTCCCACAGCAACTGTTTGGCTAGTTGGTCCTGTGCCACAAGCAGATGTTATGTATATATATATTTACTATCATCCAGGGTATTGGGAGTCCTGCTGTGCGCCCAGAGTATGGGAAGAAAAGGCAGGAGCATGTACAATAGGGCCTAGCAAGTGCCAGGCTGGATTAGAATCAGTGCATCTGAGCATCTTGACTTCCTTGACCTGAAGGCGGTCACACCAAGGAGTGATGCTTACAGCCCCTGAACATCAAAAACACGAGGACTATGAAACACACTGTGACATGCTACAGTTGGAAGGTCCTGGGGAGATTCTAGTATATTGTGGTTGGGCAAGACCTACGCCTGAGGTACACTCAGGAAGATAGTCACCAAGCTAAATTCTTAGTCAAGTTGGTTAGTAAGTATAAAATAAGAGTGTAGGGATGAGAATAGCCTAGAATGACATCATACAATATGGTAGCCATTACCCATATAGTGAGCACCCAAAATGTAGATGTTCCAAATAAGATGTATAATATATGTAAAATATAACTCAGATTTCAATGATTTAGGCTCAGAAGAAGTATGTAAAAATATCTCATTGATAAGTTTGCACTTATATATATATATGTTAATATAATCATATTTGGAACATACTAGCTTAGATAAAATGTTACAATCATTAACTTTATTAGCTTTATTTTTTTCAATGTGACCACTACTAGAAATTGTTAATGACTGAGATGGCCCACATTAGTAGTTTTCATATTTCTATTGTCGAATGTTGTCTAGAACATTCCAGGGCTCAGATGCATCCTGGAAGAGCATCTTTCTCTGCCAGGGTAAACAGACAGGAAACACTTAGATCTGCTTCATTTATCCCATCCTCATGACATTGTTGAAGAAAAATGCCCACACTTTTCCCTCTGATACCCTTTTCATATATTTAGTTTTACCTTCCTGCCAGGCTCTTGTAATTTTATGAAACCATTAGTACTATCAATGTTGCTCCTTTGATTCAGTATTTTTAATGACCTAAGAGATTTAGTAACCCATGGAGGCTTTTAGGTTACCGAAGTTTCGTGGTCCAGATGAGCTGTGTTAAAAGCCCTTTGCCACGTGACTTGTGAGCTACCTGCTACTTACTAACACTTGGGGCTGTGCTTGCCAATCCTGGTCACACCCTAAACAGTCGTTCAGACTCCCTAGAAAGAACCAGTATTGGCGTTTGAACACCTCTTTACTCACAGACCTAATTGATATAAAGATTGAACCATTCAGGAGCCAAGCTTCCTGGAAGGCCAGGTTGGGGTCTCTTTTCCTCTACAATCTAGCTCAGTCTAGACAGTCATTCAGAAAATGTGGGACACAGAATGAATGAGCACGCCACTACAAGAGGGAACTGACATAGTGGGGATATGATTTTCTCTTTGGTGTTTGCCTCAGAGATTAATGTCCTCCAACATCCAAATATGCATCCACGGCTCACGTACAATTGGTCTACATTTTATGCCTTTAAGTACAACAGACTTCTCTAACTGTTCCCATTGCTTATGATCCACAAGTATCATCGGCATTGTATAAAGTAACAAACCTTGTTTTATTATGCTACTACTTCAAAAGTTTTGGGGTAGCCTTTGTACTATGACTGAAGCACAGCCACCCGCCAACGGTGTCCTTCCCTCTCAACAGTCCCTTCCCTGTCATGGTTCGAGCTGTTGTTCCTGAGCTGATCATGAGCTCCAAACGTCTGAACTGTGTTCCAGCCTTCTATAGAGTGGGCTGCATGAGATAGCCCATGTTGTGTTCAGGTAGATTAGGTCAGGAAGATGGCCGTGTGCTATCCCACTGAAATGCTGTCTAGCCTGTTGTTGAGTGCCCTGGGGTACTAAGAGTAGAAAATGTCATACAGGGGCCCTCTTTCTTGATTATGATGCCTCTTACCTTGATTGTGTCTAGCAACTTAAGAGTCTGTTGTTAGATTGGTAGAGTGTAGTTTTCATTTACTCAATAATGAATCACAGTATACTAATCATGTCCTACATACAGTCTATGAGAAATACACTTGGGTCTCACACCTGTCTCCCCCATAATAACAGCTCCTCCCTCACAGTCAACCCACAGAAGACAGAGCCCCTTTCTGTAGTTCTGTCTCTACTGTTGGGTTTTGTGTTAGTCCCCAAAGCTTAGAATCATCCTTGAAGTTTCCAGCTCCCTTCTCCGACCATGTATTAAAAAAAATAATACTAGTGGCAACATTAGTGCTTGGGGAGTTCTCAGTGCTATTTCTCCATGCAGAAATATGTCTTTTCCTGTCTCTAAGTCAATTCTGTTTCTTTGGTCAAACTGCCTAAGATCCCGTGGAGACTCATTATTTTAAAATACCTTTTCATGTGGAGCCTTGTCAAAGACTTTTGGAAAAACTAAATAGCTAAGAGGCAAATGCTGATCCAGCAATCGGGAGAGATCCAGGTTCTAGTCTAGCCTGACATTGTTTCCTACTGAACTTTGGGCAAGATTCAAATCAATCCCCATTTCAGTTGCTTTATCAATAAAATGAGAATGATTATGCTGACAGTCAACATCATAAAAATTTTACAGCTGTCAGATGAGAGAGTGTTACTGAAGAATACTTTGCAAGGTCTAAAACAAAAATATAAGGGCTCATTATTTTGAAATTTCACACCCTTGTGTTCATTCATATGGATGTTCCTCCCCAAAAGAACTGTAGTAGATAAAGACATGATCCCTTCACCACCCCCAGTGTAATGTTTGCACAACACAGACTCCTAGGCAGAATGCAAATTCATATCAGCAATAGGACTGAGTTAAGTATTAGGCTTTGAGGTCCAGTGTAACGGTTCAATATAGTGTGTAAACTCATAGACACATGGACAATGAAGTTAAATCGGTCTGGGTGTGACTCCATGCCCATGTTCACTTGCCCATGTAACCCTGGACAGGTTATTTAGCATCCTAGGCATCACCTGCAAGTATGGAAAATATTAATATTGGTTACAGATTTATGAGATATAAATGCCAGGCATTGCCTATTCCATGAAGATTAATTCCTATTTGTCTAGGTTTAAGTCTGGAGAGTTGTAAGCTAGTCCATTCTGCCTAAATTTTAGTACTGTTCACCAGCCTTTCACTCATGTCTTGTATTTAGTTCTTTCAGGAAACAGATACATGAGTTCTTTTCTTCCTGTAGTATATAAACCTGTGATCAGGATTGCAGTAGAGGAGAGGAGGAGGAGGAGAGATACCTTCCCAACTGTTCTCCTACTCTGGCAGAATATGGAGAGTAGGGAACAAAAAAGCCCAGGCCCCATTGGTGTCTGTAGGGTCCTTACTTTTTTCATATGATGTCTACTACATCTAGAATATCACCCTATCCTAAGCAGCAGGCAAGTTAGAGGCAGGTGATAAGGAACACTCCTGAGGCACTGAATCTAACTTTTAATGGGGATCAAACCAAAGACATGGGATGGGTCCCTATGGGTGTCTGTGTCTGTGAGGGGCCCAAGAGAGCCAAGATCAGCCAGGGTGCTCAGCATCACTCTCTGTTCCTGCTCTAGGGCTCCTCCTGGCTGGGGATGAAGTCTGGTTAAGCCACTGACCACAACCATAGCTTCATCACCAGACTGGTTTTGCAAGGATTTCTGTTTGTCTTTGGTTGACAATGTGCCCGCTGATGGCTCAGCAGTAGGTACAGAAATGGAGAGGGGTGCCTCTGAGGCATTTCTACCTCAGAGCTGAGCATCTCTTTTCAGGCTGGTTTTCCTGTTGTTGTTTTCATGAGCCTAATGGGAAATCAGCAAAGAGGAGTCTCAATTTCATTTATTTGTTCATTTGAAAATAAATAGTGGTCAAATGATCAAACTCAAAACCACAAAATCAACTAGTATCTGAGTTCAGTGAGCTTGGAAGAGACGAAGCATTCTTGTGATCCAATGTATCAGTTTTCACCAGCTGTGGTGTCCCCTTCTAACATTTAGTTCCTCTGAATAACTCTTTTGTTCTCCTTGATCTCATAAGAGGTTGAAAATTACAAGGTAAAAATTAAAATGACTACATAATGATGGCACTTGGAATGCAATGTGTTCTTTAGTTTTGTTATTGGACTCACTAAAGCTCGCTCCAGAGATGCCTTGTATTAGCATCATATCATCAAGGCCTCTGATATCCACTAACTCTCACTTAGCCATATCCTCAGTAGTACTGTCCCACCTTACATAGATGGTGCTATCTCATGGGACAGGATGCCTGCTGGATCAGTGTGGCTACACTGGGCCATAGACTTGGGTCAGAGGCCAAATGAGCATTGTATTGGGTTGGGAAGCCCAAGTCCTTTCTAGGTTTGATCTCAGTGATGGGGTATGTGGGGAGGAGGACATCTGTTTTGGTGGTTTCCACATTGTCTAAACATTTCTAGGAAGAACTTTGGGATGGCCCAAGGATCATGTAGTCATCTAAGTATCTTGAAAGATTGAGGATGACTCATGATGGAGGCACATCTTCCTGTGATTTCCTTCCCTGAGACCATGCATAGAACCTCACAACTAGCTGTTTCAGGACTCACTGTCTATTTTAAATCCTCCAAGTATAAGCTACTGGTTTTTATGGACCAAAGGAGATCAGAGATGTGGAGCTTCTGGGATTGACTCCTTGAGTCTTTTCCAAAGCAGAGCAGTGATACCTGGGTGGAAGTCTCAGCGACTAAGCCAACACCCGTATATCAAAAAATACTTGTGCTAACAAATGCTAGCCTTTCTTCTAGTCTTTCTTATGTGGGATGATCCCCTGACCTGAAACTGCCTCAATACCCAACCCAGACCCTTCATTCGGATACTAACGCCGTACTCATCACTAAAGACTAGCACTGCCTCAGTGAACTGATCCTAAGGCTTAGCAAACCAGAGACAAAACCAGATTCTTTTCAAAGCTCAGGTTGGTCTGTTTGCTCCTTCCTCCATGAGACCACAGGGGGCTTCTGCCACTTATAACTTTGGTTTTGGACTCTAACGTCTGCAGAGACAGAGCTCCCTGCCTTTGACTTTCTCTAGACTGAAGTTGGACTGTGAACAATATTAACTGGGCTTGTGGTTCCAGAGGGATACAAATCAGTGATGACAAGCCCAAATGAATTGATCCCTATGTAAGTTGTCTTGGTCAGAGTGTTTTATCACAGAAAAGAAAAGTAACTGAAACACTCACCTCATCTTCCCTCTTCCTTTTCTCTGCAGATCCGGGTGGATGGGCCCAAGGGCAATGCCCTCCAGTATGAGACTGTGCAAGTGGTGGACCCGGGCCCAGTTCTCCGGGACATGGCCTTTTCCAAGGACCACGAGCAACTCTACATCATGTCAGAAAGGCAGGTAAGGCTGTTGAGCTCTGCTCGACATTTGTCTTGCAACTAAATGCTACCTGTGGCTCCATAGAGACCTACAGGAGGCCAGCTGCAGAGAGGTGATTTGATTTATTTGGCTCAGTGTGTTTCCTTTCAGTTATGCTGCCTGGGGACCAGGGCTGGGTCTGTTGTAATAGGAATGGAACATTTGAAATATGAAAATATCCATGAGTCTAGGACAAATCCACTGGCTTCAAAATGATGGTGTGGATGGGCTCAAAACCAATACTTACTACCTTGAAGAAGAACTCTTAAGTGTAGAATCCCAGGTTCTCGGACAGATTCCCCTACACAAAGGATGACTACCTATCAAAGTCACCTTCCAGGTCCCGAGAGGTCTGTGTGATGGCAAAGACTTATTGCTGTAAGAAACCTAGGTAAGTGAGCATCACAGAAGAGCCCGATGAATGAAGGTTTGGAAGCAGTGAAAGGAGATGATCCATCCTGTGATCTGAGCACTCCCGTGCACCTCCAACCTTGTGGAACCTCTAGAAGAGTACATGACTGCCAATCTGCAAACAGAGTAGGCACAGGGATGACTGTTGGCTGAAACGAAGTGGGACTTAGCAATGTTAGATTTGATTCTGGAACTTAGCCAAGTGCTAAGTAAGTTATTCAGGGGTCCTCCGTGCAGACCAGAGACAATTTCATATAATTAAAGGTGTTTCATTGTCCTGTAACTCACTGCCCAGAGTGTTACATTCCACAGTATATCCCAGAACCCCAAGTGTGGGTCAGCATTGCTGTACCTCTGCTCCATTATTTCTAGGGGGTCATATTGGAAGTTGTCTGTCTAGCTCATAAATATGGATGCCTGAGCACTGAGTGACAGAGGCCATGGCCATGAGGGACAGCTCTCTCTCTTATTCATCTTCATTAGTGTGCCTGAACTCTCTAGAGGACCTTGCTGACAGAGTCTAGATTGTTCTGCCTGTCCCAACTCCACGGAGTGAGGGAGATGAATTCCACATTATGCCACCCACAGTACTTATGCATTATGTCCTGGAAGCCCACAGTAGCCCCACCCTCCTTAGGAGCTTGATGACATCTTCTCTCAGTGTGGGTCTCTGGATCTGCCAGCTTCAGCAATACAGGGATTCATTGTGGTGCCCTTTGGAGGCCACCATGGCTTGGGGATGGTGAAATATTTTGCTCTGGGACTAGATACAACTGGGATGGAATGAACAGCTGGTGGTGAATCTATCCCCCATCTGGAATTTTTCTTTTCTTAGTGTGATTCCCCACTTCTTACCCTTTGCCTAACTCCATGGCCACAGGAGATGGGGAGGGGGATGACTTTCTTTGATGGAAATGAATTCTTTAAAGAAGGCCCAAGACCTGAGTACAACACTGAACATTTCAACATCCCTTGCCTGATCTGAAATCCAGAATTTCTTTTTTTTTCCTTTTTTTCCAGGGCTGAGGACTGAACCCAGGTCTTTGCCCTTGCTAGGCAAGTGCTCTACCACTGAGCTAAACCCCAACCCTGAAATTCAGAATTTCTAAACCTGGGATTTAAAACATGGAAGGACTTTGAAAGATGTAAAAGCTAGACTACTAGTGCAAAACTATCAGTACTCTCTGATAACACTGAATGTGGGTATTCCTCCCCCTTCGAAGGACCCAGCTGAAGACTTACTTGTCTCTCTGTTCTCATCTGGCTCTATTTCTTCTAGTGGGCTCCCTATGCACTCTGGCTTGATGATAAGACAAGCTGAGAGTTTGATTTATGGCATATTGGACAGGAAAGAAAGGCAGGAGTAAGAAGACCAGATGTTCATCCATTTTGGAGTTGTTCTTCACAGAGACCCCAAATCAAAACCAGCGGTCTCATTGCCTGTGTCAGCACTGGTGTCTGATGGGTTGGCAGGTTCATTGTGTAGCACAGTGGATAAGGGCACAGGTACCACGACATCTGAGTACATTAGTTGTGTAGCATTGCTGCGACCAAATACCTGACAGGGACAGCTTAAATGTGATTTTATAAACTCATGGTGCAAGGGATATAGTCCATCATGGCAAAGGAGACTGGAGAGGGTCATTCAAAGCAATTGAAGCTTTCAGTGTCTTGCTACCTCATATTGGGTAGCATCGAAGTCAGGCTAGATGTGGAGCTAGGCTGTAACCCTCAAAGACCTGCTCCCAGTCATCTGTCTGCTAGCTTGGCCCCATGCCCCAAAGAGTCTATAACTTCTCAAACCAGTGCCACAATTTGAGGACCAGTGTTCAAACACATGAGCCTGTGGGGACATTTCACACTCAAACTGTAACATTGAGCATCAACCCTGACTCTTATATTTGATAAGTATAATATCATGTACTCATAGAAATTCAGCATTCTTTGCTGCGAATAGCTTATGCTCCAAACTTAAGTGAGATGACAGATATCATAATCTTAGCCATGAGGTCAATCCCTGGATTTCAAGCCAGACCCATTCTTAGCTGACTGGGTGACCCTAGTCATACCATTTCAGCTCCATGATTTGCTTTCTCTGATACTGTGATAAAACACTGACCAAAAACAACTTTGGGGAGGAGAGGATTCATCTCCCTGATTGTTGGAGTGGTAGAGTCCACCATTGATGGAAACCAAGGCAGGAACTCAAGGCATGAAGCGAGGCAGAAGCCGTGGAGATATGCTGCTCACTTGGTTGCTTTCTATGGTTTCCTCAGCTTGCGTTTTTAGACATTTCAGGACCACTTGACTAGGGGTGGCACTGCCCACAGTGGCCTAGAGCTTCATGCATTAACCAATTTATTAACCAATCATGAACCAAGAAATTCCTCATGAGAATGACCATGGGCCAATCGAATGGAGACAATCCCTCAGTTGGGTTTCCTCTGCCAAGGTGTCTCTAGTTTGTGTCCAGTTGAGAAATAACTGGCACATTACCTGTCTTGGCTTTATCATCTGCAACCTAAGGGTAACAGTGATGAGCTACTGAGCCACTTGACGTGAGAGCTTGAACCATCTAAGAGTGACATGTGCTAGTCTTCAGATTACTGTTTTTTTCTTCATGTGAATAAAGACTTAAATATTCCTGAAGGATATAAATTAATAACATGAAACTCCAAGGAGTTAGTCCTAGGATTCATGGTCCTTTTCTATAAAGCCTCCACTAATGTGTAGTTGAGGGTTCATGGAACACATGGGTTCTATTGAATCATCCAACTCTGCTGTTTTGACATAAAGCTGCCATTGATAGCACAGAAACCCACAGGTGTGACTGTACACAGCACCACTGCATTCATAAAAACGAGTAGCAGGCAATAGTTTTACAAAACTCGAGTCACTTCTTAAGTGGAAGTGTTTTGAAGGATTCACCTATCATTGGAACCTTAGTAGAGCTATTGTGTGGAGAGGCTCAGAGAAATTTATGAAGCAAAGCCTTCACCTATGAGCTTCAAAGCTTAGAAAAACCAGGCTGTCTTTGAATTGTTGCTTCTAACGTCCCTCACCATCCTGGAGTTCCTGTTACCTCTGTGGCTGCTGTTTTTTGGTTTCTACCTGGTCCCCCCCTCCTCTTTCCTTTGTCTTCTTAATGTTATAATATTATTATTTAATGATGATATTCAGTCCCATGGCTTCATATCTTATCTGGTGCCCTGCACTGAGCCCTTCTAACACAGCTACTTGTCTTTTAGGCATCTTCATGTCTGTTCATTCCATACATTTTCAACTTAGCATGCCCAAGTTCATATTCTTCATCTTCCTCCATTGCATTCCTCATCTGTAATAATCCCTGTCTTAGTTAATAACAACCAAACCATCCAAACTAAAAACCTTATAGTCATCTTTGGCTTCTTTTTTAACCCATGACTCTACATTCCAACATATTGGGAAAGTTATTGATTCTATAAAATATTTCCAAATTATGACAATTTCCCATATCACTGCTACTACCCTAGATCAGGCCTGATGCTCTCAATAGACCCCTGTCTGCTTCCTCTGTAACTATCAGTATTTTCCCAGACCTATTCCCAAGGCACATAACATAATCTTTTAAAGTTTAAGTTAGAACATGCCATCATGTTCTAAATCAGCAAATCCTTCAGTACTGATGAGACCCCAGAAGGACTGTGTAATACTTTTATTCATTTGTCTGGGAATTGTTTTTTGGGGGCAGGGTACTGTGTATCCCACCTAGGACTTGAACTTGCTATGCAGCTAAGAATGACCTTGAATGACTGATTCCCCCTGCCTCTATTTCCCAAATGCTGGAATTGTAGGCATGCTCCTCTTCTAGTTTCATTCATGTTGGCTGTGATAAAGTACTCAGACAAAAGTCACTTAGGGAAAGAGGATTTATTTGATTTACAATTTTAAGTTATAGTCCATTATGTGGGGAGGTCACAGTGTCAGGAGCTAGTCATATTACATCTGCAGTAGAGACCAGAGATAAATAAATACATGCTTGCTTGATTGCTTGCCTAAATCTTAATTTCTATGTGCTTATGTATCTTAGTAACTTTTTGAGTAAGGAATAGTTCTGCCTGCAGTGGACTAGGTCTACCCATATCGATTAAGGCAGTCAAGATACTCCCTTGACACACCTACAGGCCAACACAATATAGACAGACACTCTCTAAGAATCTTTTCCCAGATCATTCTCGATTTTGTTAAGTTGGCAATTAAAGCTAGCCATTACAGACACCATGCCTTGTGAGACTTTGTATGTTTGATGTTCTAGAACTATCTAACCTTGTCAAACTCTATCTTACTCTGCTTTCCATACAAAATCTGCAAAATCTGGGCAGAACATGTGTTCCAGACAAAGATATATCCCCAGGTGACAGTCCTCTGCTATGAGGTCTTTGCTCTAATGATTCTCATGCCTAACGTTGTCTCCAGATAGCTCCAAGGTGGACTGTCTTCCAAGTCTTTGCTTCTAGAAGGTTCTTCTGAGTTCCTCAGAGAAACTCCACCTTCCTGTCCACCAGATTCAGGAGCTACTAACTCCCTACATTCCTCTATTTCTAGCTGCGATGCTTAGTCTCTTCCTGTATAGTTCCAATGGCTGTTATGAGTGTTATTGACTTGCATGTCTTTCTTGTGTAGTGTGTAAGCACCACGAGAATAGAAATGCTGATATGTTTCATCTTTTTAGTTTCATGAGCTGCAGTACGCATGCTCATGCATTCACTAACCTCATGAGAAATCCTGAGGAAATTTCCCCCTAAGTATGGAGAAAGGCTTGAACAAAAGCATTTGTTTTGAATGTACACAACATGAGAATAGAAATGTCGATATGTTCTATCTTTTTAGTTCCTATATGTATAATAGCCCCCTAGAACAGTATCTGACACATAAGAATTCAGTACATGTGTGTTCAACAGGTGAGAGAATGAACAAACAGCTACGGAAGTCTACGGCCTTGAGCTTCTTGTTTCAGTGATGTTGCTCTGGACACTAAAGCCTGACCACAGGCACCCCAGGGTCTACATTTCCCAACCTCATGAGACGGGCAGACTCATTCCTAAACCCAGTGCAATGGCAATCTGAATTGCAGCCTACTTCAGAGTGAAGGACGTGTGTCAGAGGGAGCTAATGGAGAACCTGTGTAAGGAGGAGCTGGGAGTGGAGGGTGCCAGCCATGCTCCACCACATCTACTTAGAGACACCCTTCCACCCTCATCTGGAGCTTTTGCAATTGCAGCAAGTCATCAGCCTAAAGGAACTTTTGGTTCTGATGCTGTTTCTAATGCAAGTCGAAGAAGAGGCAGCCAGGAGAGCAGTGGAGAGGCGTCTGGAGACTGTGAGCAAGCTGGCTGAGTTCTCCTACCACCAATGCCTTCCTGGTCCTCTTGGCATAAAATCCAAATTCTAGTCATGGGCCCTTAACTCCATGTTGTGACCCTTCCCACGATCATATTGTGATCCTATTCTCTGATTCTCTTATACCAACCTACACTGTATCCCTGACCCTGTAAAGCTCCTTCCAGATGTAGGACCTTAGGCACCTTGGCTGTTCCTTCTTGTCATGCTGACGGCCCATCACCCTAGTCCCTTTTCCATTGCCTACTGGCCTGAATATTCCCTACTGACTTATTTTTCACCTCTGCATAGGAATCCCCCTGGAAATCCCCAGAGGGTAGGGACCTTGTCTCTCTTGTGTCTGGAACCTGGGAGAATGTTTTGCTCAAAGTAAAATCCCCCCAAAGTCCTCTTAGTTCCTGTGGGATTGGTGCCAGTGACAGAGCCATGGGTCTAGCTGGCTCCTTCTGGAGGCCTGAGACACTGAAGAAGATTCAGATGAGATACCTGGCACTGAATTGGGGGTAAAACCCAGGGAACCCTGGTTCTATGAGCTGTTTAGCAGCTCCAGGATGTCAGTGTTGTGCCTGAGGAATTTTCTACTTGGCCATGAAGTGAGAAACCAATGCATCAGTGGATGCTCTCTCTCCTAAAATGTGCCTGTACATCCTTGCTTTTCCCAGGATCTGTTAGTGATGCTGACCTCTGCTGTCTCCATTCCAAATATGATTTATTGTATTCCACACTATGAGAAAGATATTTAGACATCCAGGAAGAGATTTTACACCTATTTTGTCATTGTGGTACACCATGAACCTATAGATATGAGATTCCAAAGTCTTCTCACTGCTGTTTGGAGCTCTCCTCTGATTCCAGACATTGTCTCATCATTTTTTTAGTATATGTGCTGCCAAAGCGAGCATGACAATCTCTTTCCACAGGCAAGCACTCAGTGTGAGGAAGGATGGCGGGAGGATGGTGGTGAGGAAATCTTATGACAACAGAGGATGAAGTGGGTGGTGACTGTACCTGTAGAAGACACCTGTGTATCATATGAACATGTGATATTTATTTCCTGGTTCTGTAACTCCAGCTAAGTAACTAACGTCCTCAGTCCCTTATTCATTTGATACCCAACAAGGATTTACTGACACCTACTGTGATCCAGGCTTCCCTGTAGATCTTAGGGACTGTGTGTGCATCGGGGTACCAAGTGCTTCTTCTTGGGTATCGTACTTTCTGGGAAAATGAAGGGATGAATGAGTAGCTTAAGTTAGATAACAGTGAGCCCAGTGGAAAATGGAGCTGATTTGGGAGTAAAGCCATGTCTCAGAGAGTGACAGAAATTTGCTCTTTGAAAGGCAGTCCCCTGGGAACTGTTCCTGGGGAAGGACCTTCTGAGCAAAAGGTAGCATGAAATGAAGTAGCAGCAGGTGGCTGTCATGGGAAGAGCCATCCAGGCAGGGAAGAGCTCAGTAAGCTCTGAGGTTCTGAGAACACAGAACGGTTGCAGTGAGAGTGGCAGGTGATAGGGAGTCCATTGCAGAGAGCGACACACTTGGGTCACGCAGGAACCCATTGGCCGTCTTTACAATGGAAATCTAATAAATAGGATCAACCTGCATTTCAGTGAGGATTAAATGAGATACAGCTAGAAAACACTGATCTTGACATCTGGTAGCCAGACAGCAGTGAGCAAAAGTGGGCGCCTTGTTTGATAATTTGCAAATTGCTCTTTCAGAAGCCAGGACATTGTTTCTGTTCTCTCACTGTGTGGGCTCCTGTCTCTCGCTCGTCAGCTCTGCTTTCGATGGAGCCTTTTCCTTGGATTGAATGAGCGCATACTGCCAGCGTCAGTGTCATTTTGCCACTGTATAGCTGACTCTTTCTGTGTTGTTTATGGCTCTCTCATTTCCCCCTTTTATTCTGCACAGTTCTGTTGCATGCGGGTATACATGTAAGAGCATGGACACGCACCTTGTTGCTGTCCCTGTGTGTCTCCGCCAGCCTCCTCCTTGCTGTGTGTATACATGTGCATGTGTCTGGTTTATGTCTATTGTGCATGTGTCTGGTATATGTCCATAAACAGGGAGGGAATATCTACACATTAGGGAATTACTGTGTGATTAAAACAAAACTGTCAAGATGATAAGAGGAACTTTCAAGGAAATGTCAGCAAGGCAAATCAAAGAGAGAAGATGAGTTGACTGAGTCAGGAATCCTGGGGCCCTGGAATGACCCAGCAGGAGTAGAAGCATCTTCCCCCAGTCAATGCAGGCTTTACTTTTAGAGGCCCCAGAGAGAGGGAGGTTTCTCTACCACTTTTACCGTCTCTGCCATCCCACACCACAGCCTTTCTCTGTCTGAGATCCAAGGGCCCTGAACCCATGTCCCCACTAGCTTTTCTATATCCAAACCAGTACCATCTTTCATGGTTTCCTTTATTTTACTGGCTTCTGTTGACAGTGGGTGGCACCCAGGCATCTGGGGATACCCCTAAGCCTGTCTTCGCTCCTGAGTACTGGGGGGGGGCTGGAAAATGAAACTACCTCAGAGTACAAGATGAAGAAGGGGCAGCCCTCTCCGACTTTCTCCAACATGATCAAATAAGCAAGCCTTTAAGACCATTTGCCCGGGGCTCATTCATCCATTCATCCAGCAGATAGTCACAAAGCACCTACTAGGTGCTAAACACTTGCCAAGGTATCGATCCCATTTGAAGGGATAGATGGATAGCCTTGATTTTAGCAAGAAGCAGCAGCCAAGAAGAGGTAAACATAATCCACAGCTCACGGAGTAGCTTGGCAGGTGGTAAGGGCTGCAGGAGGAAGGAAGTGAGTCAGGGAGGTGGACTCTTGTAGCCCTGGTAGGAGCCAAGATTTTGATTTGAAAGTGTTCAGGGAAGGATGTTGGAGAATAGAAGGCATGCAAAAGAATAAAGACAGGCAGTTCCACATCTTTTCCCCTTGTCTGTTTGACATCCCGTGAGAATTTCTGAGGAGAAGGTGGGACTAGAGGTCAAAAAAGGTCTGTGGGTCTGGAGAGATGACTCAGGTTAAGAACAGCTGCTGTTCCTGCAGAGGACTTGGGTTCATTCCCAGCATCCACATGGAGGCTCAAAACCATCTATAACTCCAGCTCCAGGAGATTCAACGCCCTCATGTGAACTTCACAGGCACCAGGCATACAAGTGGCACACAGACATAGGTGTAGAGAGAATACCCATGCACAATAAAATAAAATAAAATAAAAAGTTAAAAAAAGAGAAAGGTCTGTGCCACTCAGGGCTCCAAAGCCTATGGTATTTCTGTCAAGGATCTCCCCATGTTTCAAGGCCATGGCTACTATTTTTGTGCCTCAGTGTCCCTAGAGATATTCTGAGTGTATCTGATATGAACTGTCACAATCTTGAAACTGGCACTAAGTGTGGCCATCTTGGACATTAATTCAGTGGAAAACGCTAGTGTGGGGATAAGATTTTTTTTTAGCTGAGGAGGTGGTCCCTACTCTGTCAGCACTGGGTCTCCAGAATCCTCTCACCTGAGGTGTGTTTGACGGTGACGCTGTCACTATCTCCATCATTCGTTTCATTCCCGTGGAGGACCAAGTTGTCAGGTCTGGTTTGTCTGGATGCCTGACACTGTGACAAGCTGGTTTGGACATTTGCTCCTGGCACCCAGACTGGGCCGTGTCTGATAGCTCCCGGGAGTGTGAACTTGAAATGTAGGCTGCAAAGTGAGTGACAGGAAGCTGAGCCACCTCGGGCATTCACAAAGGGAAAAGCTGTTGCAGCAATTCTTCCAGTTCCACTCAAGTAGAAGCCTTCCCATTGGTCTGTAATGGATCCCAAAGGCTCTCTTGTGTCATTGCTGAAATCTTCTCCCCCTGCCACTTCCTTCTCAAACAACAAAGAATGTCTCCATCGTATAATTACAAAGTCTCAGAGAGCAAGAGAAGAGGCAGCTCCCTTCCCCAGTTTCCTACAATCCTCAATGCTGGCATCCTGAATTTCCCATTGCGTCCTAGCCCTCAGAATGGGAGTGTTCACCAAGGCTTCTCTGATGGAACACTCTCCCCCAGCCTGCTTCCCTCCCTCCCCCAGCCTGCTTCCCTCCCTCCCCCAGCCTGCTTCCCTCCCAGGACTGGTGGGCAGGTCTTCTGTAGCCTCACAGTAAGCAGAAGCAAGAGCCAGACTGGAGACAGACTCAGCTCCTGTGGTAGGCTCTTTCCCACATCCCCTCTCATGGGGAACTAAGTTCTTTGTAGTAGCAAGCAATGGTATCTGTCTTTTTAGCTTCTTGGCAGAGAAGCTTTGTACCCCATTTTCAGAACACACCTTAGAAGGTAAGAGGGCCCCTAGGGATGGTAAGGCAGGATGAAGGGTCGAGAGTGGGTAGATTAGGATCCACCCCTTCTTCCTGGGTAAGAAGGCCCCTTAATTTGGTCTCTGTTGATACAAGTTAGGACTAGAGCCCTTTTGCAACATCTAGGGTATCTTGGCATATACAGAGCCCCAGGAAGCACCAACCCCACCCTCCAAGATACAGGAAGTGAAGCACCCCCACACTTTCCCAACAGATGTGTTTCTAAATGGCCACTTATGTAGCAGAAACGTCTATAATATCTAAACATGAGTTTAGTAGCTTCTTTTATAGAAAAGCATAGCTCTTAGTCTATTCAAAGAGGTAACCAGTGTGTATTAGCTGGGGACCATGGGGGTTCATGAATAGACCATGAACTTGGCTTTTCATCCAGGCCCTCACTTCTTACTAACTCTGCTGCCCAGAGCAAATTGTTCAAGCAGGTTATGCTCTGATTTCTTGATGTTTCAGTTGTGAACCTTAGCAGTTAGTGACTGAGCTACCACTCTATTTCATCCTAGTCATTATTATCATTACCATCAGAAGCTGTATTGTTAGGGGATAAGACACCTGAACAAACTTCTGCCTGAGACTAAAGCCTGGATCAATCTCAGATGCCACCTACTACCCAAGAGCACTGTTTCCTTCCAAGTGCCTTGGGAAATCCCAAGGTGTAGTCTTCATTCATGTTGTTGAGCAATGTCTTCTAGGGTATAGAGAGATCAAGAGTCTTAGTCTCCTGCTCTAATCAGACACAGCCATGTCACTGATATTCTGTTGTTATTCTTCCCAATCTAGGGAAGACGTCTTAATACATTTGAGCCCAGCCCCATTGGATTCTTGAAATTTATCCTAAGCTGGTAAAATACACTAGTTAGTGTTAAGCCGTATGACAAAAAATACCTGAACGAAACTAAGAAAGGAAATTTATGCTTTGGCTCTTGGTTCCACAGAGATCAGTCCATGTTCTTTAGTTCCATGTGCTTGGGCAGGGCATTGTGTCAGCAGACATGCGATGGAGGAGAGCTAATCACTTTATGGAGGACCAGAAAACAGAGAGGGTAATGGGAAGTAGAAAGGGTAATGTGTCCACCCAAGGACTAACTCCAGTGACTGACTTCCTCCAGACAAGCCCTACCTCCTGTCTTCCAAGTCCTTCCAAAATTGTACCACCAGCTGGAGAACCAAGCATTTAAAATATGGGCTTGTGGAAAGCACTTAAGATTCAAACTATAACCATGGCCAAAAGGAGTTTCTGACTCCTCATCTTCCAGAACATTAAATAGATGAGAAAATGGCCTGTTTACCTTCCCTCTGTCTTGGAACAAGGGCAGAGCACAGGCAGGCAAGGGAGGGATGTGACGACAGAATGAGAATTCTAAGTGTTTATGCAATAGGCAGGTTATACATGTGTACTATATAAAAAATTGCTAAAATGGCTAACATGATAGAGGGAGAGTGATCCAAATGGCCACCTGCATCCTGGAAAGGTTCAGAATGAAGTAAGCCTCTATGCTCTACCTCAGCAGCCGCAATCTGGTGACAAAGGTCAGCAAATTTCATAGAAAGCTGTTGGTCTTCAGTGCATGTTGAAAGCAAGAGAAACTGAAGTCCGATGTCTGTGAAGGACAGCAGCAGCAGAGGCAAGCAGGCCAACAAATCCGCTTTGTTCCTTCTTATAGCTGAGTCAGCCATCAGAAGGTGCTGTCTACCCTTGGGAAGGGTCCCTTCCCCTCAGTTAATCCTTTCTGGAGCTGCCCTCACAGATATACTCAGAGGCATGTCTCTTAGCAGATTCCAGAAGCCATCAAGTTGACAATCAAGATTAGCCATCAGGGTTGGTGACTAGAGCAAGTGTTGACAGTTTCCTCTCTGCTCCTGAGACCCATTAAGCATCTGTCTCTAGTGATTGCCCCAACAGTCATTCCTTCTCTTAATTTGGTGTCAGCATCCTGATACTTTGGTCCTCTTGAAGTGCCATGTTTGAAGACAACCACCTGGGATGCTACGCAAAGCATCGCTAAAGGGAACCACCATGTGGGCGCACAGGGCCCTGGGCTGTGTGTCTGCCACCTCGCCTCCTGCTCTGTGGTGATTATACAGAAATCTGTGGGCTTGAGCTTGGTATGTGTGTTAGTCAGCTTTTTGTTACTGTGACAAAATACCTGTAAAAATCGACCTAAGGTGGACAATTTTATTTTGACTCATTACTACAGGTTTCAGTTCATAGTCACTTGACTTCACTGTCTTTTGAGCTATGGTAATGCAGAACATGACGATAGGGAACAGATAATAAAGCAAAGATACTCACCTCATGGTGGTTGAGAAGGAAGGGTGGAAGCTGTGGAGGGATCAGGGATAAAACAAAGTTCTCCTATGACTTCCTCTAGGCTCTACCAGCTAACATTTCTACTGTCTCCCTCTTGCCTATTACTATCAGTTCATCAATTAATCTACTGGTGAGATCATAGTCCTCACTGTCTAATCATTGCAGGACCACACATCTGAACACTGCTGCACTTGGGACCAAGCCATCAAAACATGAACTTTGGGAGGAGCACATTTCCAATGACCATAACAAAAAGAGTAATGACAGCCACTGGCAGGATACATCTTTCCTGTTATAAGGACACTGATCTGGAGACAAAAGCTCATGAGATATCGCTGGGTCTATCGGTTCTGTGGGAGGTTGTGGGTGACTCACTTCTTACCCAAGTCCCCAAGTCTGGGAAGCTAATAAATAATCCCAAGTCCACGCAGCACCCATTCCCATCCTCTCTAAATGGAAGTAGTGAAACTCCCTGAGTTCTGATTGACTGGCCCTGGAGTTCTCTAGAAAAGAGACCAGAAATCTGAGATACTTAAGCACATCTTGTACTCAGTTTGAATACTGATGAGATATTCTCGAAAGTAAATAGGTGCCTGTTAATGTGTGCCATTGTTCAAGATGACTCCATGGCATTAATGTTGTCATGTGACTTTATCAAATGCAATATAAGAATAAAAGGGTAAATTGCAGATGGCATAACTGTATCTCACATGAGTTCATAAAGTGCCTTTAAGTAGTGCAAGATGGCAATGGAAATGTGAACTTGAAACTGACTCAGTATTGGACGCAGTGGTTTCAAGGGAGTGGCTAATGGTGGGGGGCGGGATGAGCTAGATATAAAGGAAACAGAGCGGAGCAGAGAAGCAGTCGGGAAATGGGAGGATACCACATCTTTCTCTAGTATCGTCTGTCCTGGTGCTGCCCGTCCTGTGCTGAGGCTAGAGATGGGCCAGACCAGATCCACTTCCTAGATCTGCTTTTCCATTTATCCTTGAGCAGGTTACTTTACCTCTGAATGTTTGATATTTCTCATGAGCAAAATGAGGCTACATTCATGCCTGTAGACTGAGTGGTTATAGTTAATGAGTAATAAAATTTATGCCTATAATTCTTAGAATCCTGGTACACAAGGGTACACTCTTAGCTTTCACTTCAATTATTTTCAGACGGCTTGTAATTGTTTTAAGGTTGTCCAGATTTTATTGAAAAAATCCACCCAGAATGCTTTTCTTCCACCACTTATAACCTCACCCCTGTAGCCTTTGGACTTACATTAGGTCCTGTGGTTTGGGTGCCAAGTGTAATGGAGAGCAGACTGGTTACTTCCTCCTAGTCTGAGTCAGTGTGTATCAATGGCTCTTCAGCCACCCATTTAGGGATATAGTACTAACCTCACTTCCCTGAGACACACAGGCCTGTGACTCAGTTTACCCCTTGTGCTCAAGGTTGCCTTCAGAAGTTCTACTCTCCTATCCATACAACCAGGAGCCCCACAGTCCTTTTTGCTAAAATGCAAGGTCTTAAGTAACAAAGGACCCTATATGTGTAAGCGACCTGGCCCACAGTCCTGCCTGGATACAGAGTTCAGCAGCTGTCAATCTAGCATTTCCCAAATTTTCCTTCTTGGAGCTAAGGCATGGAAAAGAAAGTTTCTTTGATAAGATGCATCTGGGGAAATCTGAGTTGAGCAAATAACTTCACAGAAGCATTTCTTGAATATTTAATAGGTTAGTATTATGAATCTGCAAACTATGCTGACCATGTGGGAGGCAATGTCACTCAAATATATTTGGCCTCAGCACTCAATTAGCCAGGAGCCCCGAGAGCTGGGGGTGCATTGAGGGACCCTTGCTAGGGAAGGCTGAATTCTCTTTTCCTCTGCCTTTCTGCTGTCTGACTACCCTGGCTTTGACCTTAACCCTGCTCCTTCTTTATGATCTAATGTCTCTGGGCACAGGCAGAGTTTCCGATCACAGCACTGGTGATCAAAGTTCTTTTCAGCAGATCCTCAAAGCCCCCAGTACAGCTGGGCAGAGACTCTTTTTCCAGTCGCTAACATCTGGCCTGATTGGGCTTCCAGAAACTCACAGGTCTCTGCATCCTAAGCTCCCTTTGGCTCTGAACTCAGCCTTCAGCTTTTCTCTATTGATCAGCATCCCTTTCTAAGACATATCCATTTGATTAAAACTATTGAAATTCTGCCTTGACCTACTGTCACCAGTAAGTCACACAGCTCTATTTGGGAGATGCATCTTCTCAGATGGTTTTCAGGTTATCCTTAAATGCATACATACACCTTTGTCTCCAACAGTTCAAATCAAACACTGGCCATCCAGGGGGTCTGAAATTCACAATGGTCTGGAGGAACTTATTTACGTATTACTTTATTACAAAATATCAGAAGCCAAACTCTAAAACATCTAGATTCACATTTTTTCTAATCTTTTATGTATGGATGTTGTGCCTGCATGCGTATCTGTATTTTGTGTGTCTATGTACCATGTCTATGTACCATGTATGTGTCCGGTGCCCGTAGAAGCCATAAAGGGCATCAGTTCCTCTCAGTTACAGATGCTTTAAATCATCTTATGGGGTCTGGGAATTACATTCTTGTCCTCTGAAAGAGCAGCCAGTACTCTTAACCTCTGTCATAGTACTCTAAAAGTGTATTTTAATCCCAAAAGGTGCTGAAAGATGGCTTAAGGAAAAAAAATTGTTACTACCTCTACTTTTTATTTTTGAGATTATAATACAATTATATCACTTCTCCTTTCCCTCACCTCCCCACATACCCCTCCTTATCCTCTTTAAAATTCATGGTCTCTGTTTTCATCAATTGTTATTACTTTTCTAAATTTTCTATTTAAAGAAAGAAATTTGGCATTATGTGTGTTTCACATTAGCTGACACTTGCCACACCCCACCCCAGGTTTTATATCACTCATGCTTGGTCATCCTACAGCAGCCATTGACCACTAGTAAAGCATGGAGCTCTGTGGGCTTCACGGTTTGAATAGAGTAACAAACACTAGCATTCTTTCTAGATGATTTTGTTACATATTACTATCTATTTGTAGTTTATTTGTGACAGACATTATCAACGACATAAACACAACCCTTTAAACAGCATTTTATGGTGTTTTGCAGTCCTATGGAAGGGGCCTTTCTTTATTTTTACAACATAGACATGTGCTGTTTTGGGAAACTTAATTAAACAGTTTTCTTTTAAAAGGAACCAAAATGTTCCACATTCGTTGACCTTTTCAGTTCTGACAAGCAGCTGTCAGGAAATACCACTTTCCTGATAACTTTGAAGAAAATAAGCATAGCTTCTTACCCTTCAGCATAAAGGTAATGCAGTAATACTGAGCAGTGAAAGTGGGCTCTTTTAGACAGAAACGATAGCATGGAGAGACCACTGTGAGGGAGGAAGGTTTGGAATATGCTTTTATCGTGGTGTGATTTGGTGAAGATAATGAGTGTGCCACTTGAAAAATTTATACCTAACAGCTTTGAAAACTTAGTCAGAAACCTTCTGCAAAGGAAAGACTCCAGAGCACTGTGTTCACATGCTAAGATATGTGTAAGAACTCGGCGCTGTCCTCTGAGCTGTATGGAAGCTGCCTGACATCAGGGAAGATGAGAATCTACCAGTCAGCCTCCAACACAAGTCTTTACTTAATTGCTCCGCGAGCCTGGGAAAATAAATAATTACCTTGAGTTACTCAGCTTAGCCAACAATGCCCATTTTTGCATCTGTTTCTCTATGGGGTGTCCTTCCCCATGTGGTAGCCATCAATAAAAACCACTGGAATATATTGAACCCAAGATGCTGAATTCCTGTATCATTAAATGCCAAAGTTTTTATAATGAACCCTAAAACATTATTTCTGCCAATATTAATAAGAATTTTCTTGGTTATAGTAAGATGTTTTACTACTCATTAATAAAATGAAAATTAAGATGCGGTTTTACCTCTATACAGTTTGCTTTCAAAGTGGTGGTGATTTGGGGGCTAGAACTCAGGGCCTGGCAATTGTCAAGCGAGAGCCCTACCACTGTGCTCCATGGTTAGCTGGGAGGTCTCTGCCGGTGAGCAGTATCAGGATGGAGGCATTGGGAGGAGGATGCTGCAGTTGCCAGTTCTTGCACACACTCATCTGTTGTTGGTAACTACTCATACTTAGACCAGAGGAAGATGGCTTCATCAGCTCCGAGGCTGACTCACATGCAAAAATAAAACTTTGTCACTATCCTATGGGTCCAAGGCTGTAGTACTTGTCATGGCTGTGCCCATGTTAACAATGCAGGTTCCCTTAGAATTTTATTCACTCAGGGCTTCCTCTGCTCACTGCAGCCCTGTGTGTCTGTCCATCTGTCACTTCTCTATAAACTGTTCTTATCTCTCTTGAATTTTTTACTTCCCTGTTGCCTTCTTAACGGTTTCCTTTATGCCAAGAGTTTACCATCTAGCCCCTGCTCAGAAATTTCTAGAGCCTGCTTTGAAATCAGAGTGAAGGGGAAAGTATGGTTAGCTTCCTTGTTGCTGCATGTTTGTCCCATGCCTTCTTTGTGTAACCCAGATCTGTGACCAATGTATGGGAGACTCTCCCTTGAAACAGTGAGAAGGAGCTAGGTGGGTCTGGCAGACCCATACCCAGATACACTGTTAACATGGTGGGAAGATCACGGCCAGAGTGACCCCTGAAACTCGAGGGCGGTGGCCAGCAAGATGGGTCTATCAACACAGGGCGTGTCCATCAACCAAAGACAGCTACCAAGTCAGGATTGCCTTTTCCCACTCGCTCTCCATTCCTTGTTCCCCTTTTCTCCTTCCCACTTTTTGACTCATCTTTACATTCACCGTTGTTCTTCCAGTCCCTGAGGAGGGAGGCAAAGCTGGTATAGGGCCTGGCCAGTGTTTTTCAAACTGCTGGTCATGACACATTAATGGGTCAGGAAATCAATTTGGTGGGTCATGGAATCAATTTAAAGGGTCATGGCCAGAATTTTGTTTTAAATGGAATCAAATCAAATCAAATGGTGTCTATCAAACATAGTGAAGTTAAGTCCTATTTGTTATATTGTATAGGTACATGGGGATATGTCCCAAGTTACAATGTAAAAACATGTCCATTGCATGAGCCACTGTCAGAAAGAAAGGTATGGTCTAGAGAAGACGCTTCACCCAAGCTAGTACCACGTTACCTTTGGTTTTGAACAATCACTTCACATTTGAAGCCATACCAATGTTATTTTTCCGTCTTCCCATTCATTTTTATTCAGGTGATTTCTTAATCTCAGCTGCTGGGCTTGAACAGTTAGTTCTCTGTGGGTATTTTCATAGGCATCTGTACAGCAGGGCCATGAGGAAATGGGCAACGAGCCAGTCAAGTGGCAGGCGGGATTCAAGCCTTGGTTCAGGACTTTTGAGTCCCTTCTCATTTACCAACCAGATCAAGACTTTCTAACCTGTCACCCCAGGAAGGTCCAGGTGGAAAACAACTGCATTTGTACATCTCTGTAAGGAGATAGACGTCCCTTCAGGTCCACAGGGGACCAATACCTTGGGGCACAGATTATTCCAGGCGTTTTCTAGCTGTCACACAGTCTGGTGGCATCAATAAGGAAGCAAAGTTAGAACCTGTCACAGTGAGCCGACACTCTCCAGTTGGGAAGCTCACAGTCTTGGAAATCTTTGTACCCACAATCCTGTGTAGGTCTCCATGCTGAGGATACCTGCAGATGTACAAGACAAGTTTGGGCCCTCTAGGAGCTTACTGTTTAGTGCTTGTAATCGCCACCTGCAGTTTGCAAGTGATGCTGTGTGGTCTGGGACACAGAGTCAGTCTAGTGGTGATGAACACTTACTTTAAAGTCTCCTTGTCTGGAGCCTTGATATGTGAAAGTCTCATTTGTCTCTTTGGGA
Source organism: Mesocricetus auratus (assembly GCF_017639785.1). Classification (NCBI taxonomy): domain Eukaryota; kingdom Metazoa; phylum Chordata; class Mammalia; order Rodentia; family Cricetidae; genus Mesocricetus; species Mesocricetus auratus. The sequence continues at coordinate 9,417,695 of NW_024429200.1, forward strand.
TCTGAGCCCCCACTGGCCCCAAACAGTCTTCTAGTCTTTTTCTTAGTTATAGACATAAACCCAGGGTAAGCCAAGATGAGAGAGACAGAGTCCAATGGTTCTCCAAATGCCAAATTCTGTTGCATTCACCATGTGCACTGAACAGGGAAAAAAAACAACTAATTACCACCTTTCTAAAGAGCTGAGCATGGATGGGATATGCCCTTGAAAGTGGCCATCAGAAGTGTATCCTGCGAACCACTGTCTCCCACAGAGCTGCAGATCTCTCTCTCCTAGAGCCTTTACTTCCATGAAGACCCCTGCCTTAGGCCATTAGCGAAGAGGCTGGTCATTATTAACTACTTGGCATTGACTGATGCCACCAACGGGGAGTTATAGCCACGCATGGATGGTGGCAGGCATTCAGTTGACCCCTGGAATTTAGAGTTTATTCTGCTGTGAAAACAAAGAAATAAACAAGAGGGTGAACAGAAAAACCCTGGTTAAAAATACTGGCAAGGGACTGAGCTGTTCCCCATCCCATCAAAGCCATGCCTCCTATAGGAAACTCGACTTGCAATGCCTCAGTTATCACCCCAAGACTTCTCCTGGGACTTTATGCCATGGGAGCGGATGTCTTCTGAATCTCTTGCATAAAAGAAGAGATTCCAAACTGTGGACTGCACTTAAGAGGCCCATTGCTCAATGTGTGTCTGTCCAATAGCTTATATGGTACATGTACCCTGGGCATCTTTCTACCTAGAAAATAACTCTTGTAACAGGTTCCGCATGTGTTTACCTTGTTGGATTGGGTCTGGTTTTCCTTTTAAGTGAGAGCCATTGTCATTCAATGGTATCCTTTCAATTCAATTCAGCATGTGTTTATAGTTCATCTATTAGAGGAGCTGGCATGGTGCAGCCCAAATCTGATCAAACGCCTGCTTTTGTGAGTGAAATGTTATTGGAACTTGGTCACCCCCATTCATTTACATATACTACATGGCTCTGTTTAACATAGAAGCAGGGTGCCATAGAAGCAGGGATGTGGATTTTCCTGCCTGGGGGGTATATATAAAGGATAGAACAAAGTCTGTAACAGGGTCTTCATCCATATGGAGATTATGTGTTTCTTGCAGAGAAAGACCTTAAACACATGAACACAGTTTCCCATCTTCTGCATGATATGTGGCCTTCCTCCTTAGCCCCTGCTTTGGTCATCTGTCCAGGATACACTGTGACTCAGATCCCCGAGGATTTTCCATACAGGCTTCTGAGCCTATGGTCCATATTGACTCTTCTTTACCCACATGGCCTAAGCAACATGTTCCTGCAGGGCACAGCCTGGGTCTCCTGTTTGTCTTGCAGTCCTTACCTTCCCACCGTGGGATCCAGAGCTTGGTGATTATACTTTGAAGATTCCCAATCAGCGTTTGGTTCAGCTGAATGAATGTTAAGCACTGATTTGATGATGGAAAAGATAATCCCAAATGGACCCTGAGCTAAGCTCATCACATGAAAAAACTCCATGCCTCTACAGGTCAGGACTGTGGCTTTGGTTTTCATTCAAAACCAAAAAAAAAAAAAAAACCGCTTCAAATAATCAAACCATCTGGCAATTGTCTTCAAAAAGCAAGACATTGTTTCTGGAGAATATCTGATGCCTGAACATTTTTGTTTTATAAGAAAGAGAGGCCAAGTATCTCCTTCCTACTCAATGCTCTTAAATCCCACACAAAAGAAATTTTTTTAAAAATCAAGATGAAAACAATAATTTTCTGTGACAGGAGCATTTATATGGCAGCTTTCCCCCGATGAGCCCATCTGGGGTTCAGCACCTGCCCCCCATACCAATTCATAAATCAGAAAATGCTATTACCCACTGGCCATAAAAGAAAAACCCACCACCAATGCAGGGGGCTCATTTCAGAAGCAGCAACCCCATTTCCAGGGCAGAAATAAGCTCAGAAAATCTCCTTGGCTGACCAGAGAGAGGAGAAATATCCTTTCCTTGATAATCAGTTTTTCTTTCTTCTCCATCCCTTTTCCTTCTTGAAATATGTAGAAAGTGGGGCTACCTGCCACTCTGAAGAAATAATAATAGCAGCTAACTAGTTTGTAGTGGGGCAAAGGCAGCCATAGGGAGGACAAGGAGCCTGTGGGTTTCTGGAGTAGTCTTTCCTATTGCCTGGAGTCTGGTTCATGAATGAATAGTGTAGACACAACTGAATAAGAAGCTTCCCATCTGGGTGTGCCTCCTGAGCACCCAGCAAGCACAGTTTGAGAGCCAAGTGGAGGCAGGGTACAGGGAGCTACTTTAGGAAAGGCCAGGAGAGAGCAGGTGGGACCTCATGTAACCTTTGAAATTCACCAGGGTCTTTAAAGCAGCCATCAGAACCTCTTCCTGTTCTTCATCCTCCTCCTTCTCCTCCACTTTCTCCAGCTTTTCAATAATTTTGTTATACAGAGTACAGAACCCTGAGTCTTGTACATACTAGACACTTGGTATACCACCAAACTACATATTTATCCTTTATACTCTGGTTTTGTTTTGTTTTGTGTTTGAGACAGAGTTTCTCTGTGTAACTGTCTTAGCTGTCCTGGAACTTTTTGTAGACCAGTCTGGCCTCAAACTCACTGAGATCTGCCTACCTCTGCCTCCCAAGTGCTGGGATTAAAGATGTGCCGCCACCACTGCCCAACTCTAGTCTTAATTTTTAATCCCCGGGGGAAGTGTTTTTGGATGGGGGTCACAAGTAAAGTTGAAGATGAAGAAAGGGAATGAAGGGAGATGAGCTGATCTGGGGAAAGAGTGCATGTCAGAATTCCCCACACAAATCTAAAGGATGAGCAGTTGCAGTCAAAAGCAGCAAATTCACAGCGCTTATGACCCATATATCTCATGGGCCAGAGGAGACCTATGAGAGACAAAGAACATGATAAAGAGTCAGTTACTACAATACTATATTCTCATGTCAGTGCCAGAAAGGAAACAACTGTGATACAGAGAGATACTGGCATGACAGATAGAGGAGGGTAAACCAGTTGGCCCAGGAGCCTGTTGGGATGACATAGGAGCTTGTCATTAAATATCTGGTAGGAAAAGAATATAGATATAGAGAAGAGCAAATGTGAAGGCCCCGAGGAGTGTGTGCAAATGACAGAAAAGCAGTTAAACAAAGAGAGGAAGCAGGAGGAAATGGGAACCCATGCTGATACAGGGGGAGAACTTGTGGACCTCACTCCAGTAGTTCCGGAGATGTGCTGGTCCCAGGTGTTCATGGCTCTTTTTAATCTAATTCATTCAGATTAGAAATAGTCAGGGGTCATGAGAAAGGAGAGACCCTTCTCCACATTTCTTTGTTTACCACCTGCACTGGCCACTTTTGATCATCTAAGCCACTAGAACCCCGAACACAGGAGACAAATGATATGGGAAACCACAGCGGCAGTCATGAGAGCTGAGGGTGACATGGCACCATTGTTTTCCTTGCAGAGGTTTGACGGATTGGATTTGTCTTCTGCTAGGTGTGTTGAAGTATCATTTGCACATGATCGCCAGTTATAACTGGTGGGCATGGTGATCTAGACATGATAAAGTGACATTAATTATAGTCACAGTTCATGCCAATGTAGCTTTCTTTAATTTGATGTTATTCTATAGTTGTGTGAGATGTAGCCATTAGTGAAGACTGGGTGAAGCGTATATGAGATCTCATGTATTGTTGTTATTATTATTATTATTATTGGAAAGTGTATATACCTGTGCCTGAAAGTGCACTTGTACACTCGCCCATGTACATACATACAGAGACCAGAGGTCAACATTGGGTGTTTTCTTCTATTACTCTCCACCTTGTGTTTTGAGATGGAGTCTTTTACTGAACCTGATGTCTGCCACTTTTAGTAGACTTCCTGCCTGGACAGCTAGTGAGACACTGCAATCGACTAGAATTAGAGCTGCATGCTGTGGCCAATTTTTGCGTGGGTGCTGCAGATCTGAAGTCAAGTTTATATGCTTCTACAACAAATTCTTTACCCACCAAGCCATCTCCCCAGACATCTCTGTGATATTTTTGAAATGCTATGACTCTGTGATTATAGATTGGATAACCCTATCTGAAAAATCAAAAAAATCTCAAGTGCTCCCAAATTCAAAACTTTTTTGAATGTCAAAATGATGTCACAAGTGAAAAGCTTATTTCATCCATAACATAAATAAAATATTTATCTAAAAATCACCTTCAGGCTGGTGGTATCTAAGTGCAGGCAGCCTACACAATAGCTGAGTAGTAGTCACCAGGAGCACCAAGATCAAGAAGACAGTGAGAGATTGACGACCTATTGGAATAAGGTTGTGCCAAAGAGGTACCAGCTACAGAGATAGTGGGACCCCTGGGAAAGAATAAAACATGAAGTACAAAGACCAGGAACATTAAAATAAAGCATAGAGCATAGTCACACTGTCCTATCGGTATCTGCTACCAGGCTGTGTTCAGAGAACGGTTGTGGATGCGCTCGGCATGAGGGAAAGCTGGGTGATGGAGTTATGGGGGCTCTTGCTACTCTGTGCAATGTTACTGTGTGTCTAAATAGATTTGTTCAAAAGACCCATGGCCAAAGATGTAACGAAATGGGTGGAGCAGTGGAGTCGCCAGGCAGCTCCTATACAGACACCTTCATCACCCCTGGAAGTCTTCTCTTGCATTTTGCAGTCAATCATTGTCCCCTTCTCCAGCTCTGGGCATCACTGAATTTCATTCTGTGGCTTTGCCCTATCTAGAATTTCATGTACATGGAATCAGACAATTCGAGGACCTTCACATCTGACTTCCTTCACTAAACCTAACACTTTCAAGAATGACCCATTGTGCTGTTCCTTTTCTGTCACCCCTGGGTGTTCTCTGGTACGGGTATACTCAGTTTGCCATCCACCAGTTTTGATGATGCCTGAGCTTTTTTCAGTTTGGAGCAATTGTAAATAAAGTTCCTGTAGACACTCTCATTTGTGTTTCTCTTAGGTTAAAGAGCTAAGATGCAGCTGCTGACTCACGGTATATGAAAATGGCAAACTGCTTTCCAGGCAAGTTGCTGTTAGCATTTTTATCAGTGATGTATAGGAGTGCCAGTCGCCTCTCAGCTTCACCAACATTTGGTATTGTCAGATTAAAGAAAAATATATTCACCTCGTTGGATATAGTGACACACACCTGTAGCCCCAGCTCTTGGGAAGAAGAGGCTGGAGGATCAGGAGCCCAAGGTTATTCTCAGGTACATAGCAAATTCAGAGCCAACCTGGTAATACTTAAGATCATCTCAGAAAAAAAAACCACAACAAATCCAAATGACAGCAAAACCAAACAACAAAAGACTATCCATCTAGTAATAGGGACTAAATTATTATGGGTTTAACTTTCATTTTTCCTAAAGTCCTAAATGTCTTTTCACATGTTTATTTGCCATGAATATATCTTCTTTGGCAAAATATTTGATATTTTGCCATTTTCAATCATGTTGGGTCTTATTAACTTGTAAAAGTTAGTCATATTTATGCAAACCACCTTTTGTCATATATAATCTTTGCAAATATTCTCTCATAATCTATAGCAAGGTTTGGGTCTGCAGAATAGGAAGATAAGGCAGAGGAGCTCCTTGAGGATGAAGAGTTTCTACCCTGAAAGCTGGTCCTCTTAGCCACTGAGCTGTAACTGACTCTGGATGGTCACCATACTAGGGGACACAAAGATACACCATCCTCCTGGTCCCCTATCAGTTAAGCTCCTCTTTTCTCCGCCCAAAGAAACTCCACAGCAACCCCTGCAGTAGCCACTGGGATCATCAGTGGAAATCACACAGCTCTGCTATTCTCCCACATAGACCTTTATTTTTAGAACATTCCTCTATAAGTTGAAGACACACCTTGTCAGCCTTTTGGTTTCCATAAAATGATCATTCATTAATTATAATTTCTTAACCACACATAACAACCCCTTCTTCTGAAAACAAAAGGGATATTCTTTGTCTAATGATGCTCTAGGCTTATTTTAGCTTCCTGTGCTTAATTTTTGGCAGCCCAGTTAGATATTTCTCTTATAGCTTGTCACACACTTCTAAAGGAGGGGGTAGAGGATGAAGGGTTCTTTTACATGTTGAGGTTCTGCAAGTGGGATTAAGGACACCAGTTTTGGCTTCAAGATACTTGGAGTCATTTAAGATATGGAGGTTGGCTCTTTGCTTTTTGGATCTTGGTGGGTAGGAAAGATCTAGAGGTATAAAATTCTTTCCATTTTGTGTAGTTGCGGAAAGCAAGGCAATGTCCAAGTCATGACTATGGTGAGACAGACACCAGGGAGTCTGAAGATCTTGATCAGTGCCACACCCAACAGCTTCACTCACTATCCCTTCCTTCTCTTTTCCTCTGAGGCCAAATCCCATGCAGCATGGCAACACTTCAGCAAATAATTAAGAAGAAATGCCATGCACCAGCAATATAGCTTTCTTTATATCCCAGAACCAAAGTAAGAGGATTGCACATTTTATTTCAGACTGCAATGCTGCGTGCGATTTTCTAGGCTGAACTAGTCTATAATGTTATGAATCTAGAGACAAGGTCAAAGGAAGGCTTTAGTATATGTTGGTGTATGTAAAAGATGTGCTAAAAACCAACAAAGTATAATTTAGAGAGCTTTGGGTATGTTGCATTTTGTTGTGATTGTAGGTACCTCCCCTTTCAGTTATTCTAAAAGCAGGAGCCCATTAGAGCAGACGACATTTGCTCCATGAAAACTTGGACTAGGTAGGGTTGGTCTTACATTTTCTACACTGACTCATTGTTTTTTGGTTGCTCTATGCAGACATTCATCCCATTATTATTAACCAAATATTTATTGACTGCTCATCAAGTATAGGATACTAGTGTAGGCAAAGAAGACACAGAAACAAATAAAACTCAGCCCATCTGTCAAAGAGTTCATAAGAGTTGACTGTCATCATGCAAATACAAAAATGATAACATTATGAATTAAGTATGACAGGAGTAGTGAGCATACAATAAAGTTATATAAAGGCATCTGATGATGACCACATATGAGTTGAGTTACAATGATGAGAAGCAGTTAACTTAGGAATCCAGAGAAAAATAGAGGCATTCTGGGTAGTAGGAGCAAAATTATAAAGTCAATAAATAATTTGAAATATTGTGAAGTCTTAAGGAAAGTTATAAGGTTTTCTGTTTGTTTGGGTTTTTTCTGGACTATCCACTAAGATGAGAAATGGTAAAGGATTTAGGGTCAGAAAAGATTGATAACAGACTGGGTCTTAAGTTCCAAGTCAATAAGAACCCTGGACTTGATCCTATGGACTATAAAGCTTCCTTGACTGCTGCTACCATACTCAACTCATTGTGTTATCATTTGAGTGTTTGCATGACGACAGTCAATCACCAGGAGCTCTTTGAAGGATGGACTGAGTTTGGTTTGTTTCTATACCTTCCTTGCCTATACCAATACCTCACCCTTGATAAGCATTCATCAAATATTTGATCAAATAGTGGCCCAAAATTCCAGAGCTATGGAGTTTAAGAAATTTTTATTATCACTATGCTGGCTACTTATTTAACTTCCCATACAGTGCTAAAAGTAGTTTTTATTTCCATTTTGTAGATAAGAAACTGAGAGATTTATAATTTGCCTGTAGTCATATAGCTGGTAAGGAATAAAGCCGTAACTATGACAGCTTCGTCAGAATTAAGAGCCCTGTTTAAAAGGCTGTAGGAATAGAGACATAGCAGTGTAGGATTAAGGTATACTTGTGAAGTTGTATACCCTTGGTGATGGTAGAATGTAAGGGGTCAGAAGAGATCCAATGGGATGACTGCTTGGGATGATTCCTAGATCTCTTGATCATTGTAAATTTGATGTATGGTGATGCCAACCTCTCAATAATAAATGTAGAAGGACTAACTTTTAAAAACCTTCATGTAACCCTCAATTTTATGGTAAGTATCTTCTACCTGTGTTCTAAGTCCTCACCCCTTGAGCTCAAGACACTCTTGCTCTAGTCTTCAAGTGCTGGGATTATTAGAGTGGCTATCATGTCGAGTTACCTTCTAACTTCATACTTCCTGTCATCGGGTAGTCTTATCTCCATCTTCAATAAAATTCAATTTTGGTCATTTCTCTTTATCTACACCCTTGTTTCTTTTCTTTACTACCAAATAAATTTGAATCTGTGGCTTAGATGTGTACTTTCAGTTTTTCTATCTTTTCTTCCCTAGACCTCTGCAATCTGGATTTTCTAACAAAACACCTTTGTTAAAATGGTAACCTATGACGTCTGCTTGACCAACCTCCTGATTTCTGATCATATCTAGTACTCTTTGACCTTGGCTTAATGCTCATGTCCATCATCTAGTGGCTGTGATATTGACCTTAACCTGGATTCTTCCTACATAGAACTCTGCTCATAAGAAATCCCATATGGATCCCTTGAACCTTTTAAAGAAGACTGAAAATGGAATTTTATGCCAAATGAGCATCTAAGTCTCTGAAAATCATTATTTAATAGCATTTGAAATAAGCCAATGTAGAAGTCACCACCACTGGGAGAAGGACACTGCCAGTTGTATGTCCTCTTTTCTTTCATATGACTAATCACTTTCCTTCCTTATCTATTTATTTAATTTCCTTAGCATCAGGGTGAGGTTTTATTGTGATAGAGTTGATTTGTAGACAAAATAATTAATTTATAATATCAACTACAATGGGGGTAAGATAGCATCAGAGATGTTTGAAACTTACATGGACTTAAAACAGAATTTTTTGTTTCTATTTCATTCTAATTTTCCTATAGTTCTGGTAGTCCTGTGGGTCTGTCAGGTAAGATATTTTGGGATCAAAGTTGATTCTCTGTGTACCTCTGTCTCTCAGACATGGTCTGTCTTGTTATTGCTTCTGGGGAAAGAGAAAGCTAATACTCACACATTACTTTAAAAATGTGGTGCAGCAGTTACACATAGAAATTATATGTAATTTTCCACATCCAACTGGCCAGGAATATGGCCTCATACCCATTCAGGATAATGGAAGAGTCTATTTCTATACCTAAGAAAGAAGACCTGAGTACAAGTGACCACTGCTATTCATCTCTCTATACCACATTGAGACTATTTTTTATAATTTCCCCTTGATTCTCTAGTGGTTGGATAAATGCTCACTGAATCCTACATTGTCCATGTGTGACCAAGCAGAAACTCTTGTTAGAACTAAGGACACACGCTAGTTCACATTGTAGAGGTATTTATCTGTAGAGCTACATATCAGCACCGGAGCTTGAGGACAGCTCCTCTGCCCTGTACAGGATCCACTGCTTGAAGCACTGATCTGCAGAATTTTCATTGGGGTGTAAATGTATATACAGTGTCAAATACAGCAACTAAATCCCCTTTTTTCCCATTCCTCTGGCCCACAAATTGGAGCAACGTCCTTGATGAGCAGACTGTTAAATGCCATTCTCTCTCTCTCTCTCTCTCTCTCTCTCTCTCTCTCTCTCTCTCTCTCTCTCTCTCTCTGCATTTGGTTGTCATGTCCGTCTAAATTTTAAGCGACAACCTGCACTCTGTGTTTATGAGTCTGCACTGCGTTTCACCCTAATGAAACTGCCAAGTAATTTTGGAATCACTGGAGAAAGTCTGGCTCTAACCTCCAGGAGATAGATTGAATAACTAGTCTCTTGCTGACCTCCATCAGTTTGTAATTTCTAGCCATCTTTGGCTCTCATCTCCGAATCTGTCCCTCTCTCCAGGTTCTATTTGGAAGCCATCTCCATACTACATATAACTTAAGGAGTCATGGGCACACCAATTACCCATGAAAGAAACTCATGTGTGTGTGGATTGGAAATTAATAAGTATTTATTTTATGCCAAAGTCTTAAAAAAAAAACAAAAAATCTGTAGGTAGGGATACACCCTTACTTTTCTGTATATGCATATCTCTTTATACATAGGGTTTCTTGCCAAATAAGCATTTAGGAAGATGGGTTCGGCTCTTAAAAACCTGTGAGTGAATGGAATGGATTCTGAGCATGCTGGTGTTCTCGATTGCTCCTGTCAGCCCCTCGGGCACGTTTCTTCATGATTTCCCATTATAAGTGGGGTCTCAGCACACTGACTTCCAATGACGTGCTGAGAGCATCCCCTACTACCCTCTGCAGGCCTCCCTATTTGCCTCATTCCATTCTCTCTGATGATAAAGTATCAGACATCCCAGCAGTGTCTTCTTATTCACCCATACCTAGCAGCCTCTTAGGGAAAAGGATGACAGGATGAAGCCACACCCTGAGGGAAAACAAACTCACTAGAAGGACATATTTAGGGAAGGGCAGTCACTGGCAGAAAGAAAGTGACTATTCTTAACAAAAAGAAAAGAACATTTCAGAGTATCAGTGTTAGGTCAACTTTTCGTTATTTCTGTAGTAAGACAATATTTGTACTCTCAGATCACATTGTCCTTTACATGCATACCCAACCTGTCACCAAAACCACACCCAAGCCCTCAACCAGTAAGATATTTGCCACATAAGCTTGAGAATTTGAGTTTAATTCCCAGCACTCACACACAAAACTCAGTGTCATGTTTGGAGGTTTCTGGTCAAAATGTGTTGTCTGGGCATTTTCTTTCCTCCTTCCCTTCTTCCTTTTTTCCTTATAGGTCTTTTTGCACACATATTATGGTTTTCAGTGCTGTGTTTTTATGGGATTTCTGTACGTGCAAATATGTGCATCTCTGTGTCTATATATGTGTTTCTTGAGCCTTTAGTTGGGACTCTTTTTCTCCTGGTAGATCCTATTCTTTTTTGTTTTTAGTTTATCTTGCTTACTATTGTTTTTGATTCCTGTTTGTGTTCTAATGAGACAGAGAAAGAAAGTATGCATTTGAGTGGGTGGGGATTTGGGGGGAGGATCTGCAAAGAGTTGGGGAGGGGAAATGTAATCAGAATATACTGTGAATTAAAATATGTAATGAATAAAATTTAAAATTTTATGAAAATATTACTGTTAAATTAAAAATAAAGCTTGACATGGAGATATGTGCTTGTAAGTCTAGTGCTGGAGAAATAGGGACAGGTAGATCCCCGGTGTTTCCTGGCCAGCTAGCCTAGCCAAGTCACTAAGCCCTGGGTCCTAGTAAGAGACCCCGTCTCAAAAACAAGGTGGACAACACCTAAGGACTAGTACCCAAGGTTGACCCTTGGCTTCCACATAAATGTACATATACACTTATAGCTCTATATACAGGAGCACACACACTCTGTGTATGTGTGTGTGTGTGTGTGTGTGTGTGAGAGAGAGAGAGAGAGAGAGAGAGAGAGAGAGAGAGAGAGAGAGCTGGAGGTACGCTTCAATGGTAGTGTGTTTGCCTAGCATGCACAAGGTCTTATGTTCAGTCCCCAACACTGATAGAGAAAAATTCCTACGAACTCGTCTAGCAGATGTGGCAACCCATTCTGCTTTAGGACTCACGAGCTGAATTGTTTAATTCCCTTCTAATCTATAATGTTTACTTACCAGTCAGAACATCTGGACACATTCCAAAAATAAAGAGCATGGGCTAACAGAATAATAATACCTCCGATTTACATAACACTTTCCTTGGAGAGACTCCAATTGCTTTCTCAGTTACATTCTACTGGCCCTAAAAGAGGGGTTACTAGCCTTTGTTACTGAAAGGAACAACTGAAATTCCACTAAGAGAGCCGTAAGAATGGAATAGTGTATCCCCATGTCTCCTGCGTATTTCATTCCCAGACATAAACCTATAGATGACATGCCAGGAACATGTTTTAATTCTCTGGGGGTGTAGCAAGTGGTAAAAAGGAAAAGAGGGCTGGAACCTGTCTTCCATAGTGTCTGACAGCCTTACTCCTCCTAGAAGCAGCAGCTGTCTGAGAGGCTCACTGGGTGTGTCATACCCAGCAAGCACCTGCAGTGTGCAAATGGGCAAAAGCGTGTGATAGCTGTCTGAGCAGCCTACATGACAGTGGGCAGTGGTTCTTAACCTGTGGGTTGCAATCCTTTGGGGGGTCACAAACAGGGGTTGCCTAAGACCATAGGAATATTTACATTACGATCATAACAGTAACAAAATTATAGTTATGAAGTAGCAACAAAAATATAATTTTGTGGTTGAGTATCACCACAACATGGGGAACTGTTTTAAAAGGTTACAGCATTTAGGGAAGTTGAGAACTACTGCAGTAGGGTGAGCTTTAGCCCCTAAGTAAATACATTCCGCATTTTCCCACTATCCCCACTGGACTTGTTTGGAGTAAATTTTCCCAACTATTTCATGATCAAAGCCATGAGATAAGCATAGTTTCAGATTCATGATAAAGCTGAGACCCAGAGATGTGGGGCAAAGGAAGAAGCCATGGGTGGTTTACTAGGATAGCATGTTTCCTTCTCTGATACTTTATAAGTGAACTAGGGGCATGCACAAGGTAGATTGTCTGGCAAGGAGAAACCACCCTGTCTATTTTCTTGTGTAAAAAAATCCTTTCCTGTCAGATCAGAGCACTCACAACAAGTCAGAGAGTCCCATGCCAGGCAGGTCATAGCTCAAGTCTGCAAACCATAGAGTGGCAATAGAGGTTGGTGAGTTCATAAATTATCCTCCCCGCAGAGTCGATCGCATTTTTAATCAGGGTGTACACATGAGCACTAATGGCACTTGCTTACAGAATGAAGCCCCAGTATTTATCTTGTTTTAATTATATTAGGAAGCAGTGATATTCAATTAACCAACTAATCAAGCAATCCAATCAATAGTGGTCCTGGCAGGATTCCCCACTGCTGGACTGGGTTGCTTGTTGTGGGTGATAGTATATGTTTTAGAGTCCTGTGGTGTTAACTCTTGAAGACTTAGGTGGTCTGACTAGGAAATGAGAGAAAGGAAGCCACATTGTAGCCTTCAGATCATGGCAGAGACTCCAAAGTTTTCCCTTTGCCTGACCATAATGGGCTTCTGCAGCAGGTTCCTTTGGAGTTAAGGTGTAATTTGTTTTCCTTGTATAATTGTCTCCAGTATCCCTGTCTGCTTGGTTCCTAAGCCTCCAGTGGACACCAAAATCTTCAGGTGCTCAAGTCTCTTCTATAAAATAGGGAGGTATTTTCATATAATTTGTACAGCTCTCCCTGAACAGTTTAAATCATTTCGACAAGGCTTGTGATATCTAAAACCATGCAAATAAAGAGAAATTCTACACAAGTTCAGTAAAGATACAGTTTAGTTAATATGTTTGGTCCAAAGTTGGTTGGATATAGAACCTACCAATGCAAAGAACCAACTGTGCCTTTAAAGTGCCATTTCCCCCCATTGAAAGACTTGAGCTCTAAGATCCCTTTATTATACAATAGTCCAAAAATAGTATATTAACTGTGCCTGCAGGTTGATGCTTTCTGGGTGACGAGGTGGTCTCTTGCTTCACCAGACTGTCGCATAGCATGTCATCACCCTGGAAAACCTCTCCCAGGAATACTGGGGCATGTGCGTATGTCCAGTGTGGAGAACAGCCAGATGTTGTGATTCAGGGGCAGGCCCGTGAGATTGGTACACACTCCACCCTCACTGCCTGCATGAACAAGCAAACTGTCTGAAACTTGAGAGTGATTGGTGGCCAAAGAAGACAGTAGTCCCCTGGACAGTGCCCTTTTCTCCGTTACCTTCATCAGGCTCCTCCCATCAACACACCTGGATGTAAACATGCAAGTTGTAACTCCATTTTCCATGATAATCTGGTGGTAGAAATTTGCTCGGGGTTGCCCTATTGTCTGACTATATGTGTGTATAAACACTCAAGTCCCAACTGTCATTCCTTAGGTTCAGTCCACCTTTTCGTTTGAGACAGGGTCTCTCCCTGTCCTGAAACTCACCAAATGGGCTAAGCTAGCTGGCTAACAAGATGTAGGGATCCACCTGTCTTCCCAGTACTGAGATTACAAGCACTTGCCACCATGCCTAGCTTGCTTGTTTGTTTTTTCACATGGATTCTGGGTCTCAAACTCAGATTTTTGTGCGTGTGAGGCAAGTACTTTAAGGACTTAACTAGCTCTCCAGCCTATTTCACTGTTTTGTTGGTTTTTTTAAGCTTGTGGGAAAAATCCAGTGTGGCATTTACCCCTAGATGCTCTCATCTTTCATGGATATTATTCCCTGGACCCTGAGCCCAAGCAGTCAGGGTTTCAGGACTTATCACTAGGCCTATAACAAAGCCAAGGGTCTCAATGGGAATGCCCGTGGGACCTCTGCCTGTAGCTGAAGACGGGAAGAGAGAGCATCTCTAAAAGAGATCGCACTTTCCTATGCCCATCCCATAAGCTCACCACTGCCTAGTGGCAGCATGGTCCGTGCACAAGTTCAGTTGCCCAGAAGCTCTGTTAGGTAGCTGGAGCATGGGAGGAAGTCAAGTGCCTGAGCGCAGAGCGCACCCTAGGTCTGTCCTTGCAAACACATCAAAATTCCCACGACATCCTTGGAGGGCCAGGGGACATACTAGGTGCAATCCAATAGTGGGTATTTGTGCAGAACAGCTTGCCCGAGTCCTCCAGGCCTTGCTCCTCTGTTTCAGGTGGACCAGGGTTTCCTGAAATGCAGCCATGGAAACATAATGGAGTAGATGGGAAAGTAAATTATTTCACAGAGAGGCGTAAAAAAGAAAAGAGCTTGAAGGCTGCTATCATTTCCAAACGTTTGATGAGTTTACGTTCATTAAGAGTTTTGTTAGGCTTGTTAATCTAATAGGGGCAAATAGGGCTCCAATGTCAGACAACAAACTGGTAATTTAAAGGGGATGAAGAGCGATGAGAAGCAAATCGGTCATTACCTGGCACAGGGTTTAATCAGAAGACATGCACTTTCAGCATCACTGTAATGTCAAAAACTGGGGATCTCTAACACACAGGATTATTATTATTTTTTTACTATTGCTGGCAGTCTGGGGAAAATGACCATAGTTGTGATAGATTTTAAAAATTCAACTCTTCTGCTTGCTTCCATTCAAACACAGATGTACACCCTAAGCCTTCACTCTTCCCCAGAGCTACTTAGCCACTGACTAGAGAGGACATCTTTATCATAATGCCTGAGGTCTTGTGAGTCACACATAGATACCAAGTCTATTTTTTGTCTCTGAGTCATTCAAACATCCTCTTTTTCCCTTTCTCCCCTTTTTCCTTCCTTTTCCTGCATCCCTTTCCATGCTGCAATAGAGAATCCCATGCACCACCCACTTTCCCTATTCTTCACCAGGAAGGCAGTGGCCATGTGCTCTGTGCACCCCCCCATACACACCATGTAGACCCAATGTCCTACTCCAGCATCTGCTTCTAGGTGGCTATGGGTAGGTAAGTGTCCATAGTGTGGCTGGTAGGGTCACAACACACAGTATTACTAAACCTGTGTCATGGCCTGTTCTTCTAAAACTGTGTAAAGCTTTCCTCTTGGAGGGCCTGGGCACACTTGCCTGTGCTATATACACACCTTGCTGGTTGGGGGTAGGGCCTAGAATCCTGCCTGGCCTATTCCTTAAACCAATCCTTTTCCCCAGACCGAAAATGAACCTCATCCTGGCTTCTTGTTCATTTTCACCCATTCCCTCCATGTATCTTGCTGCTACTCACTTCATAATTCTTGATGCCAGTTGACCATTAAAGAATAAGTAATGGTTCAAAAAGCATCTTTGGCCGGGCGGTGGTGGCACACGCCTTTAATCCCAGCACTCGGGAGGCAGAGGCAGGCGGATCTCTGTGAGTTCGAGGCCAGGCTGAACCAACAGCCTCCAAAACAATACAGAGAAACCCTGCTCATAAAACTAAAAAAAAATATGCACAGAAAGCATCTTTGACTTGAAGTTTTCTGACCTGGACCAGAATAACATGAACCTTCTTTAGGGATAGCTGCCCAGCAAATGATGATCACAGATGAGCAAGTGTAAATCAACCAGCCTGTGCTGATATGTTTTAGGGTGGCTTTGGGCCTTGGACCATCAGGTGACGATGAATCAAGCAGGGCTGAGCTGACTCCACAAAACAACTTATAATGAACATCTAGAGTTTCTCAGAGCTAGGAACCTATTACATGGTGTGGTTGGGACTCAAACCCTAGTCTCTCTAGCCCCTTCCCACTATACCAGGCTACCTCCTTTCTGACTTGCTACACTTGTTGTTTAAGTAATAAGTAACATCCATTATTATTTAAGGGACTACAATTTTGTGTACTCCTGAGACTTCATTGTTCTGTTGACGTAAGTAGGGGACATACTGGGTATTACTCAGAGCTAAATGATATCCAAAGAGCAGTGATGTCTCAGAGCCATGCAGAGCCCTGATAAGTCTGTGGTCTGGTGGATGCTGAGATCCATTCTCCTTGGGTATCACGGAAGTGACAGAATGGCAAAAAAAAAAACAAGTGTCACTTGGTTTAAGAGGCCTTAAGAGCCAGGTCCAACACCAGGGTGGGAGTTACTGTAATTACTGTGAAAAGAATGTGTCCAGGTCTCCAGTCCATGAAATCGTGCCTCCAACATTTAGGGTGGGTCCTCCACTTCGGCTTACTTCATCTAGCTAATCCCTTACAGACATACTCGAAGCTTGTCTCCTAAGTGAGTATAGATCCTGTCAAATTGATAATCAATATTAACTATCACAGGAGGGCATATGATGCCTCTTTTGCACAAGGAATGAATGAGTTCTGAATCATAGAAATCCCAGGACAAAGCCAAGTTTGCCCAAACCCCACAACTGATAGTCATTCTATTGTTACTTCTGAGCTCCGTGGGCTGCATGTCCTTAAAGACAGAGTCACTGAAGTATCTATTGCAGTGAAAGCAGAGGGCAGGGCATACTGATTAGACCTTGGTTTCCCAAGAACGTTTACCCTATACTCTGGGCCTGGATGCTTTCTCCTCCCTCTCCTCCTCCTCCTCCTCCTCCTCCCTTTCTTCTTCTGTGCTTTCTTTGTTTGTAATGTCTCACTTCTTCTATCCAGCTTCTCAGTGTAGCAAGACATTTGAAACAATTACAAGTGACTATAGCGAATATTGTTTGTGCTCCAGAAGGCTCTGTAGCTGAATTCTAAACTCTTTGCTGATTGATAGGACAGTGGTAGCACATGAAAGGGTACCAGGGACATTTTCCAGACTTGCAATTTCTAAAGTGCTTTTTTCACACACTATCTCCTTGAACCTGCCCAGCACCTCCTCACTATTGGTACGACAGTCTTCCAGAGGCGGGTGACAGAGGTTAAATTGACTTCTAAAGGTTTCACCACTGATGAGTGGATGGCAAGTCTGCAGCCCAGATTTGGAGTCCAGGGCCTCTGCAATGACTCCAGAAACATCCCTGTGTCTTTTCCTGGATGTTGCTTTTAATTTTCTCTCCCACAAAATCAATGCAAGTAAATGGCCAAGTTGGTAGGTTTTGAGTAGTATCGCCTTTCTGTCTTCTGGAAGACACACTAACGGGGATGAAATATTCCAGGTAGCCTAATGGTGGGATGCTCTCATTTCAACCAAGCCAAGGATCATTAGTTCTGATCCATAGTGAAGACACTGAGGCTCAGAGATGCCAGAGAACTTGCTCACAGTTAATGGGTTGTGGGTAGCCCACCCAGATTGCTCAATGGCGATACACAGCGAAAATGTTAGGCTGCTCACTCCCTAGGATACTTGTGTTGCTATGGCTGTGAATTCAAATGAGAAAGCACATTGGTTGGTCTGGCAGTCACCTCCCACAAAACACCTGCGAGCTTTGTCCCTGTGGTGATAGCCAGCCTGATGACTTTCCCCCTTACATGAACCAATCTCCGCTTTCTCCTGCCTGGCATGTGTTTTTACCCAGGGTCCTGTGTTGACTGTAGGCATGCAGTCAGCCTTAGGAGTCCGGAGGCTGGAAATGGAGAAGTGGGTCTCCGATTCCATGGAGAAAGAAACCGGTTCCACTTGGTCACTTACAACTTACATCCTTGCCTAAGCCTCGGTTTCAGGGCCGTGTGCTTGTGTAAACTTGAACCCTTGACCTAGGGAGTCACAGATGGTGGCTAAATTCTAGAGCTAAGCATCCATGCTGCTTTACCCCTTAAACAGACACCCTCACCTCCCTTTCCAGGTACGTTATTGCACTGGAGCCCACAAAAGACTCCTTTCCACCCCCAAATGGCCGTCTGAAGTAGATGGCACCACCCCTCTCTCTCTCTCTCTCTCTCTCTCTCTCTCTCTCTCTCTCTCTCTCTCTCTCTCTCTCTCTCTCTCTCTCTCTCTCTCTCTCTCTCTGATCACATAAGGAATAACCCCAACAACAATATTAACTGATAGCTAATTAATTTAAAGATGTGTTGCCAGGGGAACCTGATGGGCTCATAGCACTGTGTTGCCACCCACTGAGCAGTCTGGGTGAGGGAGACTCTTTCCGCTTGTGCCCCTGGGTCTTCTATTCCCTCCACCAAGGAGCTATATAGAAAACCAGCCCCAGCCCCAGCAGGCATATCTGCCTACTGCTGGAAAGCAAGGAGGAAGCCCATTACAATCCCTTGTCAAAGGTCCACTGGAAACCAAGTTACAAGCAGTCACAATGTGTTTCAGAACATCTGGGCTCCCATCCATCAGCCAAGGACATCATTAATAATCCACAGCCTAATGACAAAGATGAATATTGAAGCAGAGAGTGGGGAGGGTGGCCGTCTCAGAGCAATGAGGCGGCAGAGGAGGAGAGTGACATATTAGGCCAGTATCTGGTGTAACCTCCCCACAACCAGGCTGGGCCCTGAATGATTTATCGATATAGTAAACTGATTTTTATAATTAAAATTGATTTTGTTTTGTTTTAGTGTGGTCTAGAAGGGTTGGGTCAACTTCAAGAGCAGAGGTAGGGAAGGAAAAGGAGTGTGCTCTCAATTTCCCATATATCTTAGATCATTAGAAGGAGATGGAGCCTCTTGTTTCACAAGTGAGAAAGCAGTAGTCTGGAGAGGCTGACCTACTTGGCCAGCCTCCAGAGGCAGGGAGAGGTCAGGCAGGGGCTGGATCACTGAGACACTCTCATTTGCTCGAGACTGCCCATGTAGACGATCATGGAGCCACAGTTCTCCCCTGTGTGGCTGGCTGCTGCTTCGCCCCAGATATGGCACTGGTGACAAAGAAATGATTCTTCCCAAGCCTAGCTTGTTGAGCCAGTGAGTTTATTAGGATTAATTCTAGAAGCATGGCTGACTTGAGCAATTGTATCACCAAAAGAAAAAAACCTCACCCCAACTAGTGACTCAGGAGAGCTGTATTACTAGAGTTTCTTGCCCAGCCTGAAGACAGTTCCCCTGAAGAACTTCCACCTCCTTTCCCTAAGCATTGTTTATACCTCTATAACCTCGGAGGAGACCTCCTGGATTTGTAATGTCCCCTAAGAGGGATTGATACAATTGGAGGAAACAGCTATACAACAGTTGCCTCCCTAGACAGAGACACTCACTCCACTAAGGGATGATGAGCTAGGAGTGACTTGGCACCATGTAAGCACAGGTCTCTGCCAGCGGGGGCTGAGTTCACAGGCATCTCTGAGACTTTCCTTTAGAGACAAGCTCTTGCTAAGCAGCTACTGTGGTCCTCTGCCTCTCTGCCCATCTGCCTAATGCTCAAATGGCTACGCCAGAGCTCCTCCAGGGTTTGGTGTAGGCAGTGGAGATGCATCAGTCCAGGCATGCAGCTCTCACCCAAGAATGGCAGGCGTAACTCTGCAGATGGAATGAAAATGTTTACACGTTTAGAAACACACATTTAAGCAGGTGCGTAAGATGAGACTGGGTTGCAGCAGGCATGAATACATGAACACACATTAACCTTGACTTCCCTCTAGAGAAGGCCCAGAGTTGGGGGTGGGGACACACTCATGTCCATTCAGCCACTTCAGTCCACCCTATCACATGACTTGAGTCAAGCGCTCTGAGTCCTTCCCCACTCTTGGCCTCCATGCCAGGGTTCTTAGCAGAGTCCCAAGTCATCCTGGTGGCAGTGCTGTTCTCAGTTGCCCATGTCCATTTGTGTGTGTCATGATGGACTGTATAAGGAAGCAGCCAAGGCTACATGAATGTGATCATAGGCATCAAATGTTGATTAAAATGGGAAAAAAATCACATATTACCTCCATTCCTATCATCATTTCAAGTTCATCACAAACTTGAGCATAAAGAACTCCCATAGACCTCTTATCCAGCCCCCATGGCCTTTCCTGCTATTAGTATCTTCCGCCAGAGTAGTTTGGTATAGTCCATGCATTGGCACTGATGCACCATTATTACCCAGAACCCACAGTTCACACTGGAGCTCCTCCTTAGTGGTATTATGCCCTATGGGTCTCTATGAACGTGTAGTTGTATGTATTCACCACGCTAGTGTCATACAGAATACTCTGCTAGCTAGTGCTACTCATTCTTCCTGCCTCGCCCCAGAAGGACATATAGCCGAATCATACAGCACGTAGCCTTTTCAGTTACAGTAACATGTATTAAGGCTCCTCTGTGTCCGACCCTGAATTGACAGCACGTCTCTTTATAGTGACACATAGTATTCCTTTATCAAGCTGTGTCTGCGTCTCTAGCCAGTCTTCCAATAAAGGGCATCTCAGCTGCCTCCAAGAGTGCACACTAATGAATACAGATGCCTTAAACACCTGTGTGCATCTAGGTCCTGTTTGCTTTTTCATTGCTGCCTGTGATGGGGAGAAGACCCCGGCTGTACAAGGTTTTGGTGAGCACAGATGGGCTGAAAGATCTCAAAGGTCTTTCACACTTTGTCACATGGATTCCGGCCCATGCGCTGACCCCTGATGGGGCTCTACATCTGCTTGCTGGTGCTGAAAGTGGGGCCTCTCCAAGACTAGCTAGCTATGAAATACGAAGAAAGCTCAGCATTTTTTTTATGTGTGCAATGATGGCGGATCACGTGGTGCACATGGCAGGGAGATACAATTGAAAGCTTCACAGAATTCCTTTCTAAGTTACAGTTAAGAGTGTGCCTGATTCTTTAAAAAAACATTTTAATTAAATGTGTTTCTTTACTTACGTGTGCACACACATGCATGTGCGATGCGCATGGATGCCAGAGAACTGCTTGGGGGAGTCTGTTCTCTCCTTCTACCTTGTGGGTTCCAGGGCTCAAACTCAGTAAGCCTTGTGCTTTCCACTCCTGGGGCCATCTCACCGTCCCTGCTCTGATTGTTTCCTTTCAAATCTGTGTAACTGGAAGATGCTGCGTGCACGGCTGTGGTGAATGAGGGACCTCTGAAGGGTATGGGCCCCTCTTGGTGCTTGAACTAGCTTCATGTAGCCAGCCCATGCTTTGGTAGAGCTGCATCTCATCCTCTTTCTGTGTGTTGGCTCGTGTGGTCTGGGTGAGTATGGTGACTTTCCAGAATCACAAAAATCTAAATTTCAACATACGAGTAATGCACATGACGGCCACCGGGAGCTCGGCCACTGTCTCAATCACTGTGCTATTGTTGTGAAGAGGCACCATGACCAAGGCAACTATTACAAGAGAACACATTTAATTGGGGGCTTGCTTACAGTTTCAGAGGTTTAGTCCGTTATCACCATGGCAGTGATCACGGCAGCATGCAGGCAGATGCTGAAACAGTAGCTGAGAGCTACAACTTGACCTGTAGGCAGACACCCTGGGTTTGCCAAGAGCTTTTGAAACCAGTGACATATTTCCTCCAAGAAGGCCACACTTCCTAACCCTTCTAATCCTTTCAAACAGTGCCATTCCCTGGTGACTAAGTGTTCAAATATATGAGCCTATTGGGGATATTCTTATTCAAACCACAGTAGTCACAGAGGACAGACTGAAGAAAGGAAAAACAGCTGCTCTATAAGCAGAGACCCATCAAGCAAGGTAATCTGCTTCTGACGTCATGTGGAACATTGGGTTCTCACTCCTGCCCCCTGCTGGTGCTCCCAGAAACAGCATGGCATGAGCCCATTCATGCCAAACGAAGAGTGAGTATTCCCTGGCATGGTACGACTCCATCTAGTTGATTTCCAGGATTATTCATAGAAAACCAAAAGGGGTCTTCCAAGTTGGAGGAGCCAGGTTTTCCGATGTTCTTCCCTCTCAGGGGAACAGTGGATGGAGAAACCCCAGATACTCCAGGCCTTAATGAATCTAACTGAATCAGATGTGGGAGCGGGGAGCCAGCTGGGCCTCCATGACTGAGCTTTCTCATTGACCTTTCTGCATTAAATGCCCTGGTGTCTAACCAAACCCTCCAAACCAAAGAGTCAGTTTTACTAGGCCCAGGCTGTAAGGACTTTGAGTGCCTGTGGTTCTGATGGACTCTTCTGAGATCAGGAAGTTGAGACAGAGGGATCAGAGTGGATACCCTACAAAACTTAGCCACAAGTTCCTAGTTCCCACACAGTCTTCGGGGTCATACATATTCCTCGCCACTATTGGGAAGGTCACTCCAAGGGCATGGCCCAGGAAAACAAGCCCATAGCAGGGCCTTCAAATCTCAGCTCTAGCATGCTGGGAAAGGATTCGGGAGGGGGGTTCAGGTAGTCCCGAGGAGTTGTTCATCTGTGTGCTCTTGTTAACCCTACTGAGGACCAAGGCCAGATACACATTTTCTACCCAGATATGTATACTCTGTTCCGGCACACATACCAGCACAGCAGTCTGCTGCCCCAGGAGCCATAATAATATTTCCCCTGAAGTCAAGGACAGCATCCCCTCCTAGCTCCTGCCAGAGAGACAGCATCCCATAAAGAGTGATGCCTCAGAGTCTCTGTGATGACCCAGGGTCCTGCCTAACCCCGAAAGATTGAATTTATTTGAATAAGAGTGTCCAGAATATGGAGATAGCTTGCCAAGCAACACAGGTCCAAAAAGCAATTATAAGATATGTTTGTCTGGGACCTGGCCAACACCAACACTGCTTTGCCAATGCTCTTAGGGTTTAAAGCCATGACCCTACAACTGGCTCAGGTAGAGTTCTCTCCTTATAGATGGGGGGAATCTTTCCACTTAGTCCCTGCCATAGAGGGAGCTACACAGAAAAGAGGACATACAATGCCAGGGAGTACTCGGAGGTCAAGGAGAAGGTGTGAATTAGTCCTGGCCCAGGCATTCACTGCATGGCCCTAGGTCAGTCACTTAACCTTCTCTAACCTGTGTCCTGATCTGTAAAATAGGGGCTGCTATCCCTGACATGGTGACCTTGCCACATGTGCTGGGGGACATACACGATCATGACTGTGAAATTGCTTCAGCAATTGTGAAGCTGTGTCCCGCTGGCTGGTGTTAGTGCTAACCCCGCCCCTCTCTTCCACCTCTGGGTCTGTCAGACTCTGGGACAAGGATTCTGTTCTTCCTGGGCAAGACCAGTTATATGTCCCACACCCAGCCCATCATCAGGGTCATCAGTGGTGGCTGAGAAGAGAGGGAGAAATTCGCCTCAGCTCTTGGATATCCTGATTTTGCTGAGCTCAGCTTTGCTTGGACGTATTTTTAAACGTGTGTGTCTGTGTTTGTGTATGTGTGTGTGTGTGTGTGAGAGAGAGAGAGAGACAGAGACAGAGACAGAGAGACAGAGAGAGAGATACAATAAGCTGAAACAGTCAGTTCTTTCATTTACTATGCGTGTCTCCAGGAATCAACTTCAGGTCTCTGGCCTGAACATCACCACTTTTAAAATTTTTATTTATTTACTTATTCTTCTCTCATACAATATATCTTGACTGTAGCCTCCTTTCACTCCCCTCCTCCCAGTCACCCCCACCCCCCTTCTCCCTAGATCCACTGCTCCTCTGTTTCCTTTCAGGAAGGAGCAGGCCTCCCAGGGATATCAGCTGAGCTTAACCTCACAAGACGCATTAAGACTAGACACAAACTCTCATATCAACCCCGGAGGAGGAAATAGGTCCCACGAGCAAGCAAAAGAGTCAGAGACACATGTTTGCAGAGGGCCTGGTGCAGACACATGCAAGATCTGTGGTTGCCACGTCAGTCTCAGTGATTCCCTATGAGCCCTGCTTAGTTGATTCTGTGGGCTGTCCTCAACCCCCTCACTCCTTCGATCCTTCCTCCCCATCCTCTGCAGAGATCCCCAAGCTCCACCTTGGCTATGGATCTTTGTATCTGCTCTCATTAGCTCCTGGAAGAAGCCTCTCTGATGTCAATTGGGCTAAGCACCAATCTATGAGTATAGCAGAATATCATTAGGAATCATTTCATTGCCTTTTTTTTTTGGTAAGTTGTGTTTGGTTCTACCCTAGGTCTCTGAGAGCTGTCCATCTTCCTGATTTTGGCCATGGGCTCCCTCTCATGACTTGGACCTCAGGTTAGACTAGTCATTGGATGGGCAATCCCACAAGCTCTGAGCCACCATTTCCTGAGATTATCTTGTGGACAGGGCAGGTTGTGGGTCATAGATTTTGTGATTGGGTTGGTGCCCTGGTCCTACCACTGGTTTCAGAAGATGGCTTGTTCAGGTTCCATATTCTAGGTTAGTGAGAGTCCTTGCTAGGGCTAACTGAGCATCAGTATTGTTTCTCTGAAATCAGTTCTGATATTCGACTAGGTTTGGGGGCTCTTTGATAAGACCCCCAATTCCCTGCCTTTACCCCTTTTCCAGCACTTCACAAGAGTCCTGATTGTCCCCTTGAACACAGAGGATTCCTGAGGGGCCTGCAGCTCAGTGAGTTTCCCAGGAGCCAAAGATGCTGCATTAGGCCACGCTATACTCCCAATGGTATCCCAAGCAGACGTAATGGAGAAGGCAGGAAAGGCAACTGCCAATGGCCGGCACTCATAGCAAGCTCCCTGCCCCACACAGATGCATTTGTTGCCTCGCTGCTGCCTCAGCCCTGCATTCTGCAGGTTTGTTTGCAAGCTCAGCAAACAGGGAGACAGCCTCCTCATGCCCTAGTCACTGCAGGGACCGTCAGACTCTGTGCCAAATGCCACCATGCTGGGCCTCACTGCCTGACCCTTGCCTGCCAGACGTTCCGTGCCAACGCATGTCCCTACATGCTGGCATGCACTACAGCTTCTTACGCTTGGCCAGGAACCAGCTCAACTTTCTATCCCAGACTCTTGGCCAACTTTGGATTGTGTCTGTTCACAGAGGCCAGGGAAAGGCCAAATTGAGGAAGTCTGCAGATGACCCTGTCCTTGCTTCATCTGATAGAATTGCTCACTGCCTTCACCCAGCCTGCCCAGGTGGTATGAGGAAGAGAATGGGCCCCCTAAAGTTTCTGACCTTCTCTGTGTCATTCAAATCAAAAGAAACCTTTAGTCTGGGGAGATGGCTTGCAGGTTCAGCGAGACACGGTCTCAAAATATGAAGTGGAGAAATTAAGGAAGATACCCAATGTTGATTCACCCATGTGCTCATACACGCATGTTCACCTGCATATGCACGGAAGGGAAGATACCTGGTGTTGATTTACCCATGTGCTCATGCATGCACATGAAAAGCTAGTGAGTAGAGAGCAAAGGATACCAGCTGGAGAACTTGGGTTCTGGCTGCATCACTAAGCTCCTATTAATAGGGGGAATTTCTGCATAGCTGAGACCCTAGAGTATTACCAGAGACTTGGTGGCTGGTTCTAGAATGAGATTGTAAAACCCCACCACAGCTTTTTCCCCCTCAAATCCTGTTCTTTCCCTGGCATGTAATCATAGGCCTGAGGGCAGAAGTGGTTAGCCGCTACAGGGTACCTCTAGCCACCCTTGAAGCTGAACTTTAAAGTTGACCTTTTCATTTAGAGGGATGTCATCTATTCTGGTAGAAGCTAGCAGCCTGGTTGTCCTGACTGTGATGACAGTCACTAATGATTTGGGGAAGATGCTGCAAAGAGTGGTGTTGAGTCCCTGTGTGTGTATGCTATGATTTAATCTGCATAATGTCTCAGGGATCTTGAGGATGACAAATGTCTGCTCGAGTGAAGAGCTTAGATTGTAACATCCAGGTACCATCAGCTGCGTGTCCTGGTTTCCAGACCTCAAGCCTCCTGCGCAACACCAAGTCACTGGGAACCACTCCCCCTCCTCCTCCAGTGGACTCCACACTTCCAGATACCTCTCCCTCCCAGCTTCTCTGCCTACCAAACGTCACTACAGTGAGTAGGGATGAAACTCCAAACCTTTCCCCCAGGCCACCCACATTCGTCCACTGAAATTACCCCCATTGAGCAGAAACAGAGCCCCCCCCTTCACTCATATCCTGGACGTGCAATCACTTCTGACCTGGCTGAGCCCCCTATCTACATGTAGTACTGGCAGTCATTTGTCACTTGCAGGGAACTATCTAAGCTCTAATGTGATGTTGATCAGACTCACATCCACAAAAGACGTGGGACAAAGACGTGGGACAGGTGTGTTGTCTCCCGTCACCTCCACTCAGCCCTGGAAAGTAAACCTCCTAACTGAAACCATCCAGCATCCCCTTTGCCTCAACTTCAGTGTGGTGGGGCCAGCACCTGGCAGACAGAGGTGTGAAGCCCTGCTCATCTCTTCCTCCTTGGGAAATGTGACCATTCTCTCCACACTGTTGGACCTGACTGTCTTTCTTGTCTTGCTTAGAGACAGGCAGTCAGTTAAAACAGGATTTACCCGGCACCTAGAAAAGGAGAGTTTTTCATTACCCTCATTGAACAGATGAGGAAATGGAGGTCAGGATGGGTTTGGAAGACTTTGAGGTTTCCATCCCATCAGGCTTGTCTAGCCATATCTCCTCATGGACACATTGACTCCCTCACTCGCTCTGCTGTTTATGTTAATGAGAGAGAAATTGCCGTAGTACAGGTTGGTAGCTTTACAATTTATCATCACAAGCTGTGGTCTTTTCCCATCATAGAATTCAAAGCATATGCCAGATTGACATCCTCCGACATTGTCAGAGTCATAAGAACTAGGACAGAACTGAGCATCCCAATATGAAGACAGACCCAGTTCCCAAGATGGGAGATAAAGTTGGGGGAGATCCTGCAGCAAGGCACCTGGGGCCTTTTCCAGGGTTAAGTTGGTGGGTTTGAGGGGTTGCTCTGCTAGGAAGGATAGCAGAGATCCACTTTGAGGTGAGGACATCTGCCCAAGGTCTTACTTAGGTTAGGGAAGGGCTTAGGTCTTCCCAGCGCTGTCCTCCTAATGGGGGAAATGAACCTGCTCCAAACTGATGGAGTCTACACCTGTCCTCGCCTAGGATCTTCTGTGGGGAGATGGAGACTTCTCCATGTTAGATGGGGATGACATGGTGTTTCTGCTCTAAAGCTTCTGTGTGAGCAGGCGACCTCACTGTGTGCTGTCATTGTCAGAGAGTGTCTCTCCATTAGATGTGTTGGTTAACTCTGCTAAGAGGAAATACTTTTGACAGACAGTGGCACATTGTGCCTGTCACAAAATGGACCAGGAAGAAGACACGAATCAGCCATGAATCCTCCCCATATTTCCAGAATGTGTGAAAGTATATGAATGTTAAAAACAGAAAACAAGTAAAGCTTTTTGGTCCTATGATACACACTTTGGGCTAACTCACACTACTCATACTTCTAAAATATCTGTGAAAAATTCAAATGTCCTAACGTTAACTCCTGCTAGCAGCTTCACAGTCTCTCCAGAAATTATTCTTTATGCAAAAATCTGCCTGTGCATATGACTGTGCGCTGCACAACTCTCTGAAAACTAAAAACTGATCAGGACATGGTGGTGCACACATGTAATTCCAGCACTCAGGAGGCGCTAGGAGGAGGTTGAATAAGGATTCAGTCTGGTGAATAGATAATGAAAACCTGGCACATATATAAAGTGGAATACTATTCTACTCTGAAGAAAAATGACATCACGGAATTTGCAGGAAAATAGGTGGGGGTAGAAGGTGTATTAGGAAAGGTTCCACAAAACCCGCATGTTCTCCCTCATATGCAGATCACAGCCTGTAATATAGGTATGTACAGAGGTAAACAGATGTACATGTGGATGCAGTGCAGCATGTGGAGAGGAGAATAAGAAAGGATGAATGTTAGTTGGTGAGAAAGGGCAGAGTGCCTGCCATGGACACGAGTCATCAAAGAGGATAGACGCTATCGTTCTCCTAGGACTAACTCTGCCCAGGATTTCACGGTGTGTGTGTGGCAGGGTGTAAATGCAAAACACATATATCTGATAGTGAATGTGTAAAAACCAGCATGAAGCTCTGTGGCTTCACAATGGCTATTCTAACTGTACAGAGGTTCACCGAGATGGATGGATTTTTAAATCTGCCTAATCTCATTGCAAGACATTTTGCAAGTTCTTACAATAAAGTTTAGTAAAACTTTTTTTAAAATCTGATCTGAGACACATATCAAGACCCTGTCAAAAACAAAATTTGAGTCATGAAGTACCTTTTTGGGAATCATGCTTTTTAAACTCAAAGATAGAGCGTGGCTATCTGTCCATGTCTGTAGATAGCAGACCAGTAACGTCCCAGAGTATGGGTATTTCGCCACAATCCACCCTGTCGTTGGACATGTATATTCCTTCTAAATAATCATTAGCACAGCAAGTAGCCACAGACGCATGCTCAGGTCACGTGGATTTTGGCTGGGAAGACTGCAAAGGGAGCCTTGCTGGTCATTTATTTTAGGTTTTCACCATCACTGCCAAGTCGCTCCTCAGAAAGGTTGTGCCCATCCATCTGACCCCAGTCCTCTTAGCATGTTCTTAGCATGCTGTACTGTAACTGTTGACCTTTCATGCGCACAGTGCCCTCACTGCATCTCCTTCAATGAAGAGAATGTGTTCCGCCCTTGTGGCCACAGGTATCCAGCAGTGAGCAAAGGCTCTTTGCCTAATTTCCCCAGCAGCAGTCTGGGCCCAACCCACAAGCAGAGCCTGGGTGGGTGCTGGTAGGTTAGGTGGTATCTTGAGACAAGCAGTAAGTGGAGAGAAAATGAATTCAGGTGACCTCATGGCATGCATGTCCTCTCCTAAAGCTGGCAGCACCTGGCTTCCTGAGAGAGGGGGACCCTTAGGACTTTCTCTGTGAGATATATCACTTTCCATGCTTTGGGGCACAGTGGCTTTCCCAGGATCAAATTCCTTCTAGAAAGAGGATACTTGCTCCCCGCTCAAACGATGTGCATATCTAGTTAGGCATGGCTGCAAGGAAAAGTGGGGCATTTTCTGTGGCCCAGAATGAGCACGTGTGTGGAAGAAGCATGACTATGATCAGACACCACATCTGAGCATGCTCCCTTGGTGGCAGCATACATGCTCACATGAAAGGCCTGTGGAAAGTTCTCATAGCCAGAGCAAAGCTGGGGACACTGGCCAATGATGCCCTCGACTGAGAAAGTCAGGGGAAGGGGAGGGCACTACGTGGAAGAGAGCCCATCCACCTTCCCACTGCTTCCCACAAAGAGCCAGCCAGCCAGAGGAGGACTCGGCATAGCCTCTAGACCAGCTTGTCTCAGCTGCCTGTGGGGCCTGGAGTTAGGTGTCCCTGTGCCTCCCTCTCCTTCTTGGCTGCAGGAACAAAGGCCCCCACTGAGCAGGCTGAGCTTAGAAAACCCAGCCAGCAGGTCCCCAACCCCAGTTCACGTGAGTCCATTGCCTTTGTTGGTGTCACTGGTGAAAGATGGATGGAGCAGGAGCAACGCTTTGATCCCCAGTACAAAAGCTACTTCTTCACCTGATGTATGGGGTGGGGAGGGAGCCCCTTCCCCTTCCCCACCCATCAGGCTCTGGTCCCCTGTACTTGTCTCTTCCTCTAGCCTTGACCTGAAGACTGGGCCAAGAACTAGCACCCTAGCCATATTGGTTGTATTGGTAAAATAATAGCATTGGGAGCTGCATAGCCTTGGATAATCCCTGAAAGCACAGAAAAGCGGGGCAGACGATAGATTATCCCCAAGAAACCTTTCAGTGTGTTGACTCGGAAGATGCCAGCATGCTCGTTCCTTCCCTTAGCTCTATTTCCCCTGGAAGTAGTCAAGGCTGCTGTCTGTAGTATGAGAGGGTGATTGACAGTCTTCCCCACTGGAGCATGCTGGCCCAGGAAAATTCCCAGCTTGTACCACCACAGCCCTGAAGATTAGGTCTCTGGAGACGCATGTATAAGCATGACACTGTAGAGGACAGTGACTTTGACCTCCTACACATAAAGTGAACTTGAGACTTGAGGCAATAATCTGAATTTGAGACAGTAATCTAAAATTGGTTGGTTTAAGGTAAAGTCAGTATTTTGCCAAATAAGTAAATTTTTTAATGTATAAGAGCTTGACAGGGACCAGTCTCACTCATTCAATCTTTCATTCATGCATGCATCTATGCCTTTCTGTTTGTATGCAGGCATGCATCTCAGTCTTCATCCATTCTTGCATTCATGCATGCATACAGTCACGAAGGCAGGCATTCGCTCACATGCCTGTTCTCATCAACAGTGCATGAGCTGAATACAAGGTGTGGGGGAGGGGAAGAGATGACTTCTAGCTGAGTAAGATGCTGGAACAGCAGATGAACACTTATTATTGGCATTTCACTCACACAGTCATCCGTGCCATCCCAAGTAACCCCAGCCCTCCAGCAGGAATAGAGGAGAGGAAGCGCAG
Organism: Mesocricetus auratus; assembly: GCF_017639785.1. Classification (NCBI taxonomy): domain Eukaryota; kingdom Metazoa; phylum Chordata; class Mammalia; order Rodentia; family Cricetidae; genus Mesocricetus; species Mesocricetus auratus. The sequence continues at coordinate 9,448,302 of NW_024429200.1, forward strand.
CAAAGTGAAGAATTTGCCCAAAGCACATAAGAAATGGCAGACACAGTACTCAAAACCCAATTCCATCCCACCCCCCAACTCCAGCTTCTCACTTGTTAGACAAAGCTATTTCAACCTTCATTTCCTCCTCTGATTATACTTGCCAGAGCCAGAGAGTATCCCCAGAGGTGGAAGAAATGTACAGAAAGCAACCACTGGTCTCTCTTTAGGGCTCCCACGTGGTGCTGACTTCTTTGCTCACAAGGATATTCACTCCAACCCTGAACCCAGCCAACCCATCCTGGCATCATAGTAAGCATCCTGTAGGGTTGTGACCTTTTCAAGCCAAGTTCTAGGAGTAGGTGTGGAGTGGCGGGTTCCTCCGTCCCCTGGGTCGTATGTAGGAAGGGCCAGCGATGCCTAGAAGACCCACTGGAAGCTCTGGCCTCATTCCCTTTCAGCCTTCACCACCACCCAGTCAAGTGACCTTGGGAAGGAAGTTCAGTCTTTGTGGGCCCTGGCTTTTCCAACTGTGCAGTGGGAAAGGGTTCAGGTCTCCCCTTGGAGGGGTCCTGCTAAGGGCGATGATGCTGACATACTGTAAGGCACAGTTCACAGCAGGAGGCCCAGGGATGGGCTGAGGTGCTGGAATATAGAGATTTCTTGAGGCTCTGCAAAACGCATAGCGCTCCTACTTCCCAGCTACCACCAGCAGCTAACGAGGAGCAGCATATGTTGCTGATTCCGGCGCCTGCACTCACTCCTTGGCTGTCCAAGATCCCAGAGCAAACTGGCTTCCTATTAGGCATTTATACTTATTAATAGCAGCAAATTGCAGCCCTCCACAGCATCTGCTACTGTTCATTGCAGAATGCTTCCTGAACAATTTGTATTAGTATTTTTGTGACCAATACTCAGAGACAGCTTGACTTATCCACCTATCTGAAAATGAATCCTCGGAAACCTGATTAGGTTGGGGGGGCGTTTATCTAAGGTCACCAATATAGTATCCAGAATAGATTGAAGTTCAGCCCTCACCCTCCCAAGTCTCATGCTCTGGAGTTATTATGCTACTCTAAGTATCATTGACCTTGACTCCAGAACTCGTATGTACAGCAGGAGGACACAATATTGGCAACATTGGCATACTCAAGCATACTCCCTGATGCATTGGCCCCATGGTGCAGGCATAATCAGGAGAACTCAAAAAACTAAAAGCAAACTAGTTCCCAAGGTTATGACACCAGGAAGGCAGTCCAATGAACCACGAACATCTGGAGATCTGGGTTTTTATTCTAGAGCCTTTTTTTGGTATTTTTCACTTGGCTGGACTCTCTTAAGATCTACCCATCTATAGGCACAGATTTAAGAGAGCATGACGTTCATTGAAGGTCATGAGAGGATCCACTGAGCAATACTGAAGCTGTGAAAGTCTCTGAACAGGCACCTGCTGCCACCAACCTCACTGTGGGTGTGGTACCGATGCCCAGGATAGAAAGAAGCTAGCACATCAAAACCTATCTCCCCTCCATCTAACTCATCCCCTACTACCTCTCACAAGGCTTTTGTGCCCTTCTGTAACTCTCCCCCATCACCTATGCCTCAGCCAGATATTGCCATTACAGTGTATGTTCTTACTAGGCTAACACAGAACTCAGTAGCACATTGTAGATATTTATTCTCATGCTCACAGCTTTGTAGAGCAATGCCATGTCAGCGATCTTACTGGGTAGTTCTGCTTGAAGCTGGCTTGACATCTGCCTGTGGGTGGGACTCAGATCTTGCTCCACACAGGTTCTTTAAGGCCCAAAAGGAAGAGGAAGTAGAGACCAAGGGAAGTCTTCTTGCAGAGATGCCATAGGCATAGGAGGCAAAGTCAAACCCATAAGCAAATCTCAAGCATGTACTGGCCCTGTGTTCCCTACCATCTCATTGGCCAAGTCAAGTATTGAAGCCATGCCCAGAGTCAAGGGTGGAAAAAGTACACCCTGCCTCCTTATTCTCCATGAGGCCACAGTATGGTTGATCCTAAAAGGCTGTCTTAGATGAACTGAGATGCAATGTATAGTCCATGACTGCCTGGACCGGTATCCGGACAGCTGCCAAGTTAGAAAGACCCCTACTACCATTGCCCCTGAGAAGAGAAGAAGTGGGTTTAAGGATACCACATTCCTGGAGGAGTTCAACCATAGGTGACATTTTTGGCCATAAGGGGCTTCCAGGGACTCTAAGAATTCCTTGAATGACCGCAAGTCAGAAGAAAGAAGCCTAGAAATGTAGCCAGAGGCCACCGAAGGAAAGAAATGCCTGAGAGCATTCCACTGTGATGCAGATGCATTGTTGAGTTAATTCACTCCTACAAGGGGACCAACTTTCTTCAGCTACTTCCCCTGCCAGGGAACAGGAGACAGGAGGACAGCATGAAGGATGATGGCACCGAGTGCCACATCTGCACAGCTTGACAGCTCCCCAGGAGCTTCTTCGAGTTTCTTAATGGGTCTTCATGCCTCTTATTTTTTCTTTTTTCCTTTCTTTCTTTCTTTGACAATTTTGAAGGAAACTGGGTACTTAAGAAGCCTTTTGGACATTTAAATTAACTCCAGCCATGAGGCTCAGTGTAGCCACTGTGGCATTAGCATCCAATTATAAGAGTAGAGATGGAGTAATAACTCACATTTCGACCAGGATGTCAAATGCTTAAACAAATGAGAGATGCACAGGGAGACTGTGTGCAGTACAGAAGGAGTGTTTCTGCATGGAATCTGCTGGCAGTCACTCTTTGGAATGAGAGCTGCAAGAGACAGAGTAGGGCCCAGCTTCCAGAGAAAAGCACCTTGCGGGGGGGGGACCGGCCATCAGGGAGCTGGACCTCATGATACCACACTGATTCCTCCAGCCACTAGGGGGTGCTCAGCTTCTGATAACCTCTAGAAACGGGAGACCAGGGCTAGATGTTGAAATCTGGGGTGGGTCTTTGCTCTATTCTGTCATTTATCACCTTCATAGCCTACACTAGTGTTTTATAAATTGGTGGTCTTTGAGACCAGTAATGTAGGAAAGATGAAAGATGACAGTGATGATTATGATGATGCTTCTATTGATAAAGGTAGAGTTGGTACATAGCTCAGTCAACAAAACTGCTTGACTTGCAAATATGAAAATTTGAGTTATAAGCCTAGAACCCATGTAAGACATCCAGGCATGGTGGATCCCTGGGTTTGGGTAGCTAGCCAGCTTAGCCTACTTGGTGAGTTCCAGGCCAGTGAGAGACTCGGTCTCAGAAGAAGAAAAAAAAAGCAAAAGTTGAGGCAACTGTGAAATGACAGTCAAGTTTGCCTTCTAGCACACATGTATACCTGCACATATATACACACAAATAATACATGTATACCTATACATGCACACACACAAATTAAATGGTGATGTTCTTTCATATAGTCTAAGACCAAGCCAAAGTATACTACATTACTTAAGGAAGCTAAGCTTAGTTAGAAAACAACAAAGAAAATCAGTGTGATTCCCAGGAAAGCCAACCAAGGAAATAAGGATAAGAAAGAGCCCACAGGCTATACATGGGAAACGGGTAATTATCTGAAGTCAGGATTGGGCTGCAGAGATGCCTCAGAGGTTAAGAACATATACTATTCCTGCAGAGAACATAAGTTCAGGTCCCAAAACCCACACTAGGTAGCCGACAGTGGCTGAACATTAGTTCTGGGATACTCAGTGCCCTCTTCTGGCCTCAGAGAGTACCTGCATGCACATGGTACACATAAACTCATACAGACACATGAACATAAATTTAAAAATAAAAGAAACAAATCTTTAAAGTAAGTGACTGTTCTGAGCCTCTTGGAGGATGTGGAGGAGATAAAAGTTCTGGATAGATAGGCTGTGACATTATCTTTCAAATCAGGAAACAAATGATAGTGCATGATAGGGGACTTACCTCCAAGCCTTTGTCCAAGGGGGATTAAACTGAGGAGCTGAAAAAAAATGAATGTCTGTTTACTAAAGTATCTCAGAATATCTCATGGAAATGAATGCATTAGCCTGCTTGCCCCTCATCCTGGGAGCTGAGCAGGTGTTCTCATGCCAACTCTGACATGCTGAAGATGCGTACTTTGCCAAAGCCCACTCAGAAGATGATTTCTGTAACATTTTGATAATGACTGTAAAATAGATGTACCATGAGATTTGCTATTTTAACTGTTTCTGGGTGCTCATGGGCATTAGGGCTTACATGAATAATGGTATAGCCATTTCTAGAATATTTCATCGTTCTAAACTGAACCCATTCAGTAGTAACCAATTCCTCCCTCTTTTCTTCCAGACCCTGTCAGCCACAATCCCAGTTCATCACTATGACTAATGATTTCATATATGTTGTCATCATTGTCCTTTTATGTATTACCTGTTTTATTTAACATACTGCCCTTAAGGTTTATCTAGAATGTCTTCCCTCTCTCTATCCCTTGTTAGTTTCTTGAGATAAGATGTCTTTGTGTAACCCCAGCTGACCTCAAGCTTGGTATGCAGTCCACATTGGCCTTGAACTTTTGCTTCTGCTGCCCCAGCTTCCAGAGTTCTGGGATCATAGGCATGTGCCAACACTCGACTTCCTGTCCTTTGAAGGCTGAATACCATTTCAGTGCAAGTACATACCACTTTTTGTCCATCCATTCTTCTGTTGATGGACACTGGGTAACTTCCCTTTTTAACTATTGCACATACTTCTGCAATGAATATGGGCTTGCCAATGTGTCCCTGAGACTCAGCTTTCCCTTCTTTTGCATGTGTACTCAAGTTACCATCTTGCAAGGCAAATCTCTGTTTTTTGAGGAATTTCTCAAAGGTAGAACAGTGTGCCAAGACAACTCTGCAGATGCTGTCTCACTCCTGTTCCAGTAGCCACATTCTTACCCTGCTTTAGTGTAGGGCTGGTCCAGAGAAGGGATGGGGCTCCCTCTCTGGAAGCACTAAAGGCTACATTGTTGCCACATCAATCAACAATTCTCCTGGAGTCCAGTGGCCAGGGGAAGGGACCTCAATCTTCTGTAGTCTCAGACACCATCTATCATTATGATAGCTCAGGTCACATTGTCATCTGATTTGTTCTCTCGACAGAAGTCATCCCCCTGACACACATACACTTCTCCTTTTTACACCTCTTCCTGTGGTCTGAATTCCCCTACTTGGTTAATTAGCATGCCTGGCACCGTAGCTTAAGACTTTAATCAGTGTGGGGTGCTTTTAATTAATCGTGTGGCTCTGCATCTGGAGTGGTTTGTGTTCCAGGGTCAGGAGAGGAATTGAGGTGGGGGTTGGAGAGGCAGCTTTGTCTGGTGTCCAGTGTAGGTAGAGAATCCAGATACTGAGGGTAAAGAGAGAAATCATAGGAGCGAGTTGGTTGAGAAGCCATCTAGTCACCTTTGCAACATACTAGCAAGGTGTGAAAGGTAGCTGAGGACTTTAGGGTATATATTTTGCAACTGAGATAAATGACTGGACTAATTCCAGTTTGTGAAAGTGATTCTAAAGTATTGGGAAAACTTCTGGTGCATTCTAGAATTGTCCACAGGAAAGCAATGTTGTAGATAGAGAAGATGGAGTCACAGAGGCAGTACTAGGCCATGGAAGAAAGCAGGTGACAGGAGAGTGGGACTTCTGAGAGTTCCTGGCCCCTGGAGAAAGGAGAGAGATGACATCAACCCCTCAAATGATGACAACTGTTTTCTTTGATCTATTGGGATTCCCCGGTGACATGTTAATTTTAGCATCCATGATTCAAGAGACTGGGGAACATTTAGATCAACCTCCAAGCAAGTAGCAAAAAGTGACATGAGTAGGAATGAGCTGCAAGGAAGGCAAAGATCTCTGTTGTTGGCCTTTCAAGGGGAAAGTTCTAGATTCCCAGATGATGATCTTCGGGGTGTGTTCTCTTGAAAGTCTCCAATTGCAGGTTTACACATGTCCATGAAAGCCAAACAAGAAAGATGGACTGACTTGGGTGAGGTTTCATCTGGACAGTTAGAAGGAGCAGAAATGTCAAATCCAAAAGGAATTCTAGAATGAGTCCATATGGTTGCTTATTTTATAGATGATTGAAAAGAGCCCTAGAAGGAACTGTTCAAGTTCATCTAGAGAGCTGGGACTGTTGGGGACTTTTGCCCTGTCCCACATAGGCATATAGCTGAAATGAAAGAACAGCATGGAGCTCACTCCTAAACTAGGAAAAGGATCTGAATCAATCCAGGAAGCTTGGGAGAACTTCAGAGCCCCATCTGAATCCTGAATTGGGGAATGGCTTAGGGGCTGATGTCACATTCAAAGAGAAAGTGACACAATGAAGGGACTAAAAAGGAAAGCATCTTCCAGATCTGTTAGCTCCCTCGACCTAGAGAAGGCTCAGAGCATGTCTCTGTGACTCGGGAGACAGGTCAGTGCAATAACCCACAGGGAATGGAACACTCATAGAACAGCCTATGGTGATCTCAGTCATACCTGTGGGGTACTATACCTGGACCCGTTATGAATCAGTTTCATGATCATGTGCTTCAGGAATAGGAACATGGGGTTTATATCCATATTTACAGACAAGAAAAACAAGTATCAAGACATTGCTAGCAATGGCCAAGGATTCTGTGAACCTCCCTCTGCAGTCTCTGACATTCTTTCCAACCAAACAAAAAAATATGACAGCTGTTTAAAATCAAGAGAGGAAGGACTTTATAATCATGGCCTATTGACATTATTAAACACCAGTTGCAAGTTATTTTTAGAATGCAAAGGTTTCTGAGGTATCCAACTTACCCAGTGACTGACTCTTAGTGTGGCCAACCCCAGAACTCCAGAGAACAAGAACCCCCCTGGAATCCCAGGGCACACTTCAGAAACCTGAGGCAGACCCCAGAATTCCAGGTACACACCAGAAACAGAGCTAACATTCTAGAACCCCAGGAAACACCCAAGCATTTCAGGGCATACCCAGAATTGTAGGGTACACCCTAGAGCCCATGGTTCACTCTGGAATTCCAGGGTATATTCCATCCAAGAAAGACTATTGAACATGTTGATAGGAGAAACTGCAGAGAATGTTAATTAACTTTAGACCAAGAAAATGCTTTTGGTTGAACAAGCCATGATATTTTTCCATGCAAAATATGGAGTGCCAGACAGGCAGCTGGAACCCATGAAAACATGATTATGTACTTACAGTTCCCAACTTTCACCATCTATAACCCTTTTTATTATTTTTCCCCTCGGGGAGTCACATTTTGAAAGATTCTGTCTACTAAACAAACTGCATTTATTAAGTAATAATATATTTCCTACTTTAATATGGGACACACATGAGTATGCATAAACACATAAAAAAGCAACAATCCAATTTCCATTAGGCTTTTGGAAGTATTGGAAATAGCTGTGAATCTCATTCCTACTCCTGAATTCCTAGGAGTTGGAGTCCTCTGGGCTGAGCACTATTATATATGTGTTTACATGACTAGAAGGTATTTGCTTAAGGAGGGGCAGGAAAAAAATTAAGTGGTACCGGGAATAAGCTAAACTCCTAGCTACATTTAGAGCTAATTTATTTAATAATAATAAATCCTTATCATCAAACTTAATCACAATGGAGTCCTGTGGGGCTCCACCTGGGCAATGATAGAATTTAAGATAAAATTCTAGGGGCCAGAGAAGTGGCTGGGTGGGTACTGGTGTTTGTCACCAAGCCTGATAACCCAACTTCTATCCCTAGAATTCACAAACCCTGCAAGTTGTCCCCTGATCTCCACATGTATGCATGACAAATACATGTCACACACGCGCACACGCGAATAAATGTGTGAAAAACATAACAAACTCCAAATGCAAAGCAAAGGCATCGAGAAGAAGTCATGAGGGCCAAGGGCAGATCTGTAAGAGTGAGAGGAGGCAGCTACAAAAAGATAGATAAAGGAAATGAGGAAATTAAGGCAAAGGAGACCATGGTGGGACTTGGAATTAATTAATAATTCATTCCAAAAGAGTGCGGAGACTAATTGAGCAGGCTCTGGTGCCAATTCGCCTGTGCGTGAGTTACAAGTAGCCCCTGCCAAGTGGACATAATTGTTCAGCATAGAAGTTTTATGGACCAGCAGGGAAAACACAGCCCCCGGCACTCACTCGCAGGCAGAGATGGTTCAGCCGGGTCAGTGGGTACAATGTGCCATGCCAATTCTGATGATGACCATAGCTAGTTGTCCTGGCTCTGGCTAAAAGACTAGGCAAGACGTCCTCCATTGGGATAAAAAGAGATATACAAAATATCCCAAATTAAAAAAAATATTTAATAAACCTCTTTATAAAGAAGAAACCGGCAAAATAGAAAATAAAGACCAAGGCTATAAAAAGAAATTAAAATTCCATTTGATCATGAGTCTCATCTTTAAATACCTGCTGTGTAACAGGTACTTGGGCGTCATGTAAGGCGACATCAAGGCTGCCTTAGAGAACAAAGAAATTCAAACGATATTTAAGAGCGCGCAGGAAATGGAGGCATTTGGGCTACGTGAAAATGTCATGTGGAACATTTTATGTTAACAAGCTGCTGCTGGAAGCGCATGTGAAGTCTCTGGGCTGGAGAGGAAGCCTCAAATCACGGAAAGGGCGTGGGTAGGGGGGAATAGCAAGGCTGATCTTTGAAAGAACTGCGGTGAAATCAATTTTGGGAGCAAGCTGGTCAACAACACGAAGCAGGAGAAGGCAGGAGGCAGCCACAGGGCAGATCAGGCACCTTGTTAAACAGCCAGGAGGAAGAAGAGGGAAGGGTGCTGGGTGGGGACTAAGTGCTCTCTGGAAAAAATCAAAGTGCCAAGAACTAAGGGAAGGGGTGAGGGAAAGCAAAACAAGATGGCCAAAGAACGAACATTCGGTTTATTACTTTGATAGGAAACAAATATGCAATGGATTGGGTATTTGCAGAAATATTTGGGGGTGAGGGTAATAGGAAAATTTAAATGTGTAGTGTGTAAGTCTCTTTGTGATACTTTATAAGAACTCAATGTGGTCTGTATTCCCAGTTACATTAGAACCTAGTAAGTGGTTGTATCCTTAGGATGCTATGCAGCCACCTACTCCACTACGGCTCCAAAAAGTCTCTTTGATACTGGGGCTCTAAGCACCTCCATGCTCCTCCAGGGTCTTGGGTGATGCGATGCTATTTTGGATGGCAGTTTTAGCTGTAAACTATTAGGTTCTCTGAAGATCCTTGACTGCTTCATCTTCATTGTGCTGTTCTAGCTAACCAGAGTTCCTGTGGAGTCCTGCGGGCAGTATCGGAGCTGTGGCGAGTGTCTTGGCTCAGGTGACCCCCATTGTGGCTGGTGTGTGCTCCACAACACGTGAGTACCATTGTCCGCTCGCTCCTGCCTCCTTCTGGCGGCTCCCCCCCCACCCCCGCCCGCCCTTCCTCTCACTCCCCTTGCACTCTTCCTCACCTTTCTTCCTTGCAGTGTTTGTAAGCTTTATCTCCCTTCCATTCTTTCCGGGTTCACTCTACCTTGTCCAGTTCCCCTAAAACATGTATGGTGATGGCACCATAGAGCGATGACAGGTCAGAGTATGGCATTCACCCTGGCAATGACACCCTGCGGAGTCACGGGAAGACGGCCTCTTGGACTTGTCTATCTTCAGTTTGCTGACTGCCACGGAGTTCTCCCCCCAAGTGGCATGGGGTATTTTTCTCAAAATTCACCAGACCACTAAATTATGTACTAGGTATATGATGTCCATCTTGTCGCTCAGCATTCGTTCAATATACCCTGTGCTATAACCACAGAACTTCCTGCTACTTTTATGTGTAGCACACCTGAGGACCCTTCCTTGGCTGTCATAACTCCTATAGGCTGTCTATAAACGAACTTGGGCCTAAAGTCATGAGGAAAGAATGGCCAGGCCAATTGCTATCACATACACGTCTGCTTCCTTCTTTTTCCCATTCATTCTCTAGAAGAGGGGAGAAGATAAACAGGAACTCAATGAACGAGCTTAAAGATGCAGACAGCTAGTCAGGAGACAGGAGAGAGCTGAAAGTCATTTTTAAATTCTTATTAGTTTTTATCTTACATGTATCAGTGTTTTGCCTGCATGTGTGTCTACATACCATGTGCATGGTTGGGGCCCACAGAGGCCAGAGAAGGGTTCAGATCCCTCAGAATTAGACTTGCAGATGGTTGCTAACTGTCATGTGAGCACTGGAAATTAAACCCGGGTGCTCTAGAAGAGCAGTTACCCACTGAGGCATCTCTCCAGTCCCATCATCTTTATTCTCCCTTCCTGGCAAAGCCATCATAGTTAGACCCCATCCAACGGAATTTGACCCTAATCTAGCTACAACTGATTTCCGTGGCCACCTGGAACCTGATACTCTTCTGAGCTAGCCACAAGCATCTTAAGATTTTAGTCTTCCCATTAACAGCTTGAATTACTTGAGACCAATGACATTTGTTGCAATTTTCAGTAATTTTGAACTATAAGAAACTTGAGGTGGGATCTTATCTCTCTCCTCTTCCAAAGGCAGGAAACACTCTTTTAGATTCTAGCAGTTAAAGACACCCTCCTAATTTCTCACACAGCCTCTCCAATAGAACAGCCAACTTCCCTTTTTCTGGGTGTTGGGCATAATGAGGCCTTGAATCCCTTAAGGGAAGGCCTGAAATCTGTTAGGCGTATTATAGCACAAAGAAATTGTGAATCACTGAGCCACACTGAAACACAAACGACTTGGAGACAGATTGGAAGCTGTGCTGAAATGGACATCAAGGTCATATGTAATAGTGCAGTGACCCCAGGACTGGCCCCCACAAAGGAGGGTGGAGAGGTGCATTTAGAATGCATACCAGCCTGTGTCAAGCCAAAAGCGGTCCCTGATGCTACTTTACAAGGCAGAAGGAGATACATTTCTTTGTCCAGCATAGTAAGATCTCCCAGGAAAGAAATGAATGCATTCTCAACCTACGCTTTCCTTGGGAACTTTGAAGCCACCTAACTGACTATTAAGCATGCCTTAGTTGTCACAGCATGGTACAAGTGTTGCTCCAGGGCAATCATAAAAGCTGGCCCCTCCCTGAAATCCTTCAGGACCAAAATACAGGTTTCTGTGTGGCTGTTAGTTTGTGTCATGATGTTATCCCAGCTCCAGATGGCACGGATCTCAGTGAGCATTCAGGACACCGATGTTTAAAGAAGATTAAGAAGGGCAGGAGCGTCCCTCCAGTCAGCTCCACAGCTGGGTTAAGCAGGTCTGAGAAGAGAAAACGCCATACACTACTTCTTATGTGGCACCATACCTGACTCCTATAGCAGAAAGCAGGGATAGAGTAAAGTCAAAGGATAGTCGGGGTCATATATAAAGCAGGCCATCATACAGGAAAGCCAGCAACTCCAGTCTCAGCATGCCGTAAAGGGTAAAGGAAACAGTCGTGGCCATGACTGCAGTATCTGACACAGAATCAAATCCAAACCTCCTCAGCATCCCAGGCTCCTCTGTGACCTGGAAAGAGGATGCATGGATTGCCTACTTCAGTGGGTTATAGGAAAACTGATGAGGCTGACCATTTGGGTCAGATGCTTGGTGGTTAGAACACTGACACATCAGGTAGGATAGTCAACAATCTCAGTCTACAGCAAGGACTGAGAGTTCATAAGGTCCTTCCTCTTAGGCTTGGATCGACTCCAGTGATTTTCTAGATGGAACTTGAAGGGTGTGTCCAAGTACCTGAGGGTGTCACAGCTTCAAGCTGCCTGTGTGTAACTGGCAGATGTTCCTACTGTTTAAACCCCTCACCATCTTCAGCTTGACATCACATCTCACTCCTGTTTGCACATCAGATGACAGCCCTCACTAAACATGGGCTCACAGAGAACAGGGATAATATACAAGGGTCATCTTGTCTGCAGTCGAGCACTGAGCTGCTTCTTCTGGGACCTCTCTTAGCCCAAGGAGCTACAGTAGGAGCTACTATGTGCACTATAGTTCTCCTGTCTTGTGAACTGATTATATGAAATAGTGGTATATTGCATATAATCTATAAAGACCTGTGAACACTGAATTAGCAAATGCCAAACCACTGTCCTTAAAAGAAATAGAGGGTCAGATTCTTGAGACCCTCTGGTCGCAACCTTTTCATCAGTGGATTGATGCTTAACCTCATTTGGTGGACATCTGTATTAAGACATCTTCCTCAATAAACATTCTACATGAAGATTCTCATGATCCTCCTGTCTCTACATCTTCTGCATATCCAACTAGTATGTGCCTCTACAATTAGCTGAATGAAGCCACACACACACACACACACACACACACACATTCTCTGATCAATGAAATACTCAGCAGGTCCTTCCCCTTCCCTCCCAGCGTTAATAACCAAGATTAGCTCCTGCACATAATGGACGAACAAGAGTAGGTCCCTGGGTCTCTAAGATGCCTTTCATCAAGATACAATTTTAAACTTGCATAGAATAAAATGCACAAATCCAAAAATGACCCATCTGAAATCATTAGCATATGCCAACCTAGGTAGTCCAGGCAGGCAGCATTGCCTCCCTCTAGAAGGTTCTCTCATCTTAGTCAGTGCTACTATGTGCCTTGGTTCAGAGCAGACACAGAAGTTGCTCTTCCTGCTCTGTCCTCCTTTTCAGTGGGTACAACATAAGCACATATGATTGGGAGAGACAGCAAAAAGACAGGGGCAAGCAGAAGAAAGGAGAGGACTGGGGTGTGGACAGCGAAAGGTCAGTGTGTGAGCCAGTTTACAGATGCTGGACCTGGGAGGCTCTGCCAGCATGCAGGCTTCAGAGTTTCCTAAAGCACTGCGTGTACACACACACATACACACACACACACACACACACACACACACACATACACACACGACGGTGGTGGGGAGGCTCTGAGACCAGTCATGCACTCTCTATGCTGGACACGGTGCTAGGCTCAGGGATGCAAAATGACCAGGTTATATTGTCTCTGCCCCGAATCTTCTTGGGGACCAGGCCTTTGCTGCAATGGTGGGGTCCTAGAATCAGCACATTTGTCAGGCTTCTGTGCTGGGTAAGACCCTGTGCTATGTGACCCTGGACCTTGCTGAGTGTCCCAGCAAGCTTGACCTTTATGAAGTGCATGGCAAAGAGCCAAACGGGACCTCTGAGTGTGAGGTTGAGACTGTTTTCAATCATTTTTAACAACTTTGGTGGTTGTAGGGAATGAGGTGTGTGTGTGTGTGTGTGTGTGTGTGTGTTAAACAAAGAGCAAGAGGGTGGGAGAGAGCCATAGGAAAAAAACCAGAGGAACGAGAAGTCTGAAGACAGAGCCTCTGCAAACAGGTGGCCATGTCACTGAAAGAGCTTTTGTACCTGTGAGGTCACAGGAGGGCTGTGAGCTGAATATGCTGAAGAGATGACCCTGCCGTTTAAATCCTCTGTGCTATCCCTTTCTCTGCCCTGGTGAGTGACAAAGTGCAAACCCACCAGCCCAGAGGGAAGGAGATGTGGTCCTCCCCCCACCTCCCCCCCGTTGCAGTCCCTGCCCCTGCCTTCAGTCTTGCCTTCCTAACAGCCAGGGCAGCAAACACAAGGCTGCCTGTTCATTCCACCCGCAGTTTTCAGCCTGGATTCCCAGGGCCTTTCTCTGTGTAGGAGCCCACCTGTTCTGATTTGGGCAAAAAGGGAATAAAACTCCCAAGCCCATTCTGCCTTTGTCCCATCACAGATGTCTCCTGTCCTGGGCCTAGAACACACCCTCCAGGCTTTGGAAGGTCCCCAGCCCCTTTCCATCTCCCCCTGCCTTGGCACCGTTCCCAGGCAAAGAAGACTCTCTTAGTCTGGGCAGTAATGGATCCCACCACCAAAGGCAGACCCAGCTCATTGATTGACCTTTCTTAGGAAGTCATGAGCACCACTGGTAAGATCATGCAAGCAGGACCCCACAGGGTGGTGATGAGTGCAGACTTTCTCAGCATCTCTGCCTCCATCCTGCTGATTGCCTCTGTTAGAAGAAGCCCCACCACACCCCAAGCAGGTGGCACACAGGTTCAGTTCTTCCTTCCTATAGGACAGCAGTGCTCAGCCCATGGGTAGGTCGCAACCCCTTTGGAGGTCAAACGAGGCTTTCACCAGGGTTGCCTAAGACCATCAGAAAAAACATATATTTACATGATGATTCATAACAGTAGCAAAATTATAGTTATGAAGTAGCAATGAAAATAATTTTAGGTTGAGGGTCACCACAACATGAGGAACTGTATTAAAGGATGCAGTATTAGGCTTGTTGAGAAACACTGCTGTGGATAGAAAATAAGAAGGCCACCTTCTCATGTAAATTACAGAGAGACTGGGGGGATAACTCAGTCGATAAATTTCTCGTCATACAAACTTGAGGACCTGACCTTAGCTCCCTGGCACTCACATGAAAAGCTAGGTGTGGCAACATGTTCCTGTAATCCCAGCATTGGGGAGGTAGAGACAAGGGGATCCCTGGGACTCACTGGCCAGTCAACCTAGCTGAGTCAGTAAGTTCCTCATTCAGTGAGAGTCCTTGTCTCAAAAGAATAAGGGGGCTAGTGATCACAGAAGACATCTATTGCTCACCTTGCCTTCATTCTTATACGTATGTGTACATCTACCTACATACATACACAAACATGCGTATACAGGCATGTAGCATGCACACATACAGCTTTATGGTTAGCTCACCAGTCTAACATCTTGGTTCCTGGGGACATTCTAAAGAGCTGAGCTGCCTATAGGGTTTAAATTCACACACACACACACACACACACACACACACACACACACACTCGCACACACACACACACACTCACACACTCACACACACACACTCACACACTCACATACTCACATACTCACACACACACACACACACACACACCACACACACACTGGGGGGGTAGTCATGAACCACCACACTGGTGCCGGCACAGAGAAGAACAACCAAGATTGCACATAGCAAGTGTTTCCAGCATGCTGTACCCGATGCCACTAATGGACACGACAACGCCAGGACGTTGGATAAAGTGCATAATGAAGCTGATCAGAATCAGCTGTAGTCGCCGTGGCAAAGCGGCTCAAGTAAAAGGCGGCGTCTCCCTCGGAACAGACTGGGTTAGAAATAGAAGAGATCAGCTCGGCTACAGCTTTGCCTTCTCCTGCTCTTCCTCCCATCCCCCTCTCCTCTCCTGTCGACTCCAGCCTACTGCCTACCTGTTCTTTCATATCCGCTTGGTCCTGTTACTGTGTGCCTGTGGGAGCATGGATATGTCATGGTGGAGACATGCAATAGAGAAGCCTCTTCGCCTCATGGCATCTGGAAAGCAAAGAGAAATAAAATGGCCCTGGCCCCATATACTCCTCAGGGCCATACCCCCAATGACCTAGCTTCATTCTAGTAGGCTCTATCACCTAGGCGTTCTATCACTAGGCCAGGGAACAAGACTTTAACACAGGGACCCATAACAAGACTATAGCTGGGGTCATCTGAAAGACCCCTGCCTTATTCTTCCCCCCCTTTCTCCTCCCCTCTCCCCCATCCTTCTCTTCTGTTGCTTCATTGTGATCTAAGCATAGAGCTCCTAAATGATTCAGACCAAGCATAGGCCAACGCCAACACAGTGCTGAGGATTGGAGATCATGGAGAAGATGGAAACAAACTCTGATTTCTGGGCCCAGCGGGCCCCCACTGGAGGGTCTGGGGAGACAGCCTATCTATGATCTCTCTGGCTGGGAGATTTACCTGAGCCAGCCCATCAGAGAGTCTGGTTTCCATGCTGAGATCTGTTTGCTTGGCCAGCAGCAGTGGGAGTTAATATTTCTCTGTGTGTGTTTAGGAATTAATTTCTACTAAACTTAATCACCCCCTCTCCCCTTCCCTCTCACTCACCGCCTTCCTTCTCCATTCCTTCCCCTTCTAATTTTCCACTTGGCTGGGAATTCTCCAGCAGTGAAAGTTCAGGCTTAGGGGAGGGCGAGGGTAACTGCTTCATTAGAGAGGATAATCTCATTGGAACCACTGGCTTGAATAATAACCCCTTGCAGGGGCCCGGGGCCTTTCTCCCTAGAGCTGTTAGACCCTCTGATCTAGGGCTGGAGGAGCCCAGGGCACAGGAAGAGGAATGAGAAAGGGAAGAGGGACAGCTCAGGAAGGAAGACCTTTACTCACGGGGCTGAGTTTCCTTGGGGCCTGCTGGTCGCCTGCACATCTGTATGTGAGGCGGAGGCCGCCGTGGGGATGGACAACAGAGACAAATGCCTGAAAACTCATGCATTTTGTGAGGCTACATAAGCACCAGCTCCCCCTATCTGGAGATACTGAAGAGGCAGTAGAGGCCATCATCCCATCACATTTAAGGTCAATTGTCTGTGTCTTTGGACATTTGTCGCTCCACCCTCCTGAACCATGCACAGTGGTAGAAATGCCAAAAACATCCCTGGTCCTGACCTTAAACTTGACTTTCCACTGAGACAGAGCTCAGTTCTCAATACGCTTTGATAGCCGTTAATGAAGCTACAACCTATAGCATGCCTTCATGCCCCTGTCCTTCCTGGTGCTGACCCTCCCTCCTCCTTCAGTGAGGAAAACTGCTGCAGCCTTGCCTCTTCCCTTTGATGTGCCAAGGAGCCAGTCTGCATCAGCTGCAGTGCAGAGCCACAGAAAGAAGAAGTTAATGGGTTAACAAACCCAGCTCACACCTGTTGATAACCCTCTCTACGCTATGCACAGTTCTAACTACTTAGAGCACACCAGCTCATGTAATTTTCAGGAAACTCTAGCTGCCTGAGCCCATTTTGTTCCCATTTTATAGAAGAAAAGACAGAAGCACCAAGAAGTTAAACATTTGACCCTGATGCTCAAAGCCATAAATTATACATGTCTCCTATCCTCTGTGCTTATAAAACTGTGGTGAGATGCAGCCCTAGGAATCTGGGTAGCAGCAAGCAATGCAGGTCACAATTGTCCCCACCCAGCTACCTGTGCCTCCTGCTACCTGGGAGAGAGAGAGAGCTCATCTGTTCTACTTAGTGACTTCCAGTGGCCTGAAGCTGGCCTGAAAGCAGCTTCACCCACCCTGCCAACACACCCTTCATAATTTAATCAAAGACGCTCTTTTCAGACCTACTGATTGCTCTTGGATACAGGAACTTCAAAGTTGGGGAGTCTGTGAATAATTGAAGCCGTACCAGTTCTCTAGGTCTGCTGTTAATGGGCGTAATAACACTATTAATAGCGATGTCAGCTCAGACACTCTGGAAAAGTCCATAACATTAGTCTAATGGCTGAAGGTAATGGAGTCCTTGCCGGGGAGCTGGCCTGGTAAATTAACTCCCAAGACTTAGAGGCAGACACTCTTGTTGCCAGTGGTTTGCCCGAGTCGCCAGAGAATTCTGTGGGGACCCCCCCAGACTCACTCCTGACCTTTCCCTCCTGGCTGGGGGCCCTTTGAATCCATCCCAGAGAGTTCGGGTTTGTCCAACAACTGTGGATGATAGTCAGATGCTTTCTGCTGAGTCTAGAAGGAGAGACAATGTTTAAGAAGCATTAAGGATGAAAGAGAAGCATTAAAACTGAAAGGCACCTGGGTTAGTCTGCAAGGGGGTCTGCTCCCTTACTTCTTAATCCAGAAGCTTCTGGAAGCTTGTAAAGAGCAGAGGTTCTAAGTTTGCCTGGGCTGGATATGGCCTTGAATTAGCTGGGACTGGGATGAAGAAATAACCCACTCATTGTCTCCTGTGGTTTCCTGACCTCCAAGATGGCTTGGCCACAGAAAACGGTGCAATGCAAAGCCTTGTCACATTGCTATAAGCTACACAGTAATTAGTGGTCACAATCGCATTATGTAGAGTTGGGTTGACTTTTGTGTCACCCATCCAACTGACTGCAAGGCCCTCCTTCTGCCTCAGCCTCCCTTGCCCCAGCCCTTCCCTCCAGGGCAGCTTAGGCTGTCACCTTCAGTGCTTTCCCCTTACTTAGTGAGACTCTCTAGCTCTGCACTCTGAGGCCATCCCTCCAACAACTGTGGCTAACTTTGTCTCCTTTTGCTCTGACTAGAGGACAGGTCACAGCTTTCTTCTAGGACGAAGTTGACCCACAAGCCACCCAAGATACCCTGACACCTTGCCCTCCCTCCCTTCCCTGCCCTACCCCTTACCTGCCTGCCTTTCCAGAAGAAAGTTCTCCTCCCCATGCTATTCCTTGCCCCTTGCTCTTGTCTCCTTCTGTCACTTTGCCCAGTCCTCTCTCAACAGCTCTGGATGTCACCGGAGTGATTTCCCTGCAGTCCCATCTCATGTCAGCTTGTCCCCTGGAACCTCACCCACGTGCACTATCCAGTAAAGGCCGTATTCCAGAGTGTCCACATCCTGGCTGCTGGGCACAGCTCCATATTTGTAAGGTTTCTCTGACTCGGGTTTCGTTCTATTCCCTGAGTGTCAGATAGCTTCACGCGGTGAACTTGGGGGTGTGCACAGCTGGGCACAAACCCTGCTTGTATGTGCATCGCTCTCAAGGGCGATGACTGTTAAGGGCCCAGGCCACACTGGATGTGGTGCCCCGGGAACAGAGCACACTTTGAACAACACAAGGGCATTAAGCAGTGACAGAAACACTTACGCAGCAGTTCCCCAGTGCCGCAGATGCTATTAGCTACTATTTTCTGTCCCTTTGATCCCCCCCTCTCTCTCCCCTACCTGCATTTATCTCCATTGCTAGAATGTATTCAGGGGATTACAAAAGAAACTGGACAGTGTTTCTTCTCTTGGGAAGCACCCATTTGGTAGGAAAGGGCTACTTTCAGCACAATAATCGTCATAAAACAAGAAGTTCTAGACTGTGAGAAACTCCAGGGTGATATGGGGGAAAGAAGAAGGAATTTCATATCTGCCTGCAATCAGGGTGGGTGGGGTTGTGGGTACAAAAGGGTTAAGCTGGTCTGTAGGTCTACATGGAATTGGACAGGTAAAAAGGCATGGGGGTGCAGACAGACGGGGTGCACGAAGGTGAATATCATGTTCTATACACATATATGGGAGAAGGGAGGCTCGCACAGCAGGGATACAGGGCGTCAGATGGACAAAAAGAAGACTGGACAAGGCTGTGTGAGCACTCGTGGGACCTGGAGGGAGTGAGGAGAGTTGCTACCTTTCCCAAAGCTGAGCATGATAGACGCGGGAAGAATATGATAGAAGCTTGAAGATGGAAGCGAGATGAGCGCTTTAGGGTCACAGGGACCCAGAGATGAGCACTTTAGGTTCACAGAGACCCCGAGATCTTCTGCTGGCTATGCCGTCTCTTTCTGTGTCAATTGATGGTCATGGTTCTCCTTCCCAGGTGCACCCGTAAGGAACGGTGTGAGCGCTCCAGGGAGCCCCGAAGGTTTGCCTCAGAGATGAAGCAGTGTGTCCGGCTGACAGTCCATCCCAACAACATCTCTGTCTCTCAGTACAATGTGCTGGTAAGGGACAGGGCAGGGTTAGAATCCAGGGAAGGACTCTCCCCCAGCAGAAAGCACCGAGGCCTCTTAGGAGCAGCTCTAGGTCGGGGTCAGGGTTGTTAGTGAAGAAATATCTCCTGGGAACCCAAGCAAGGTGGCATTGGCAAGAATATTGAAGAAAAGGTCCTGCTCCTAAGGACAAGGAAATGACCATATCAAAGGTGATCAAGAAATACAAATTAAGGCAACACGGAGATTCCATCTCACTTCAGTCAGAATGGCGTCATTAAGAAGGCAAAATGCTGATAGAAATTTAAACTAGTCTAGGCACTGTGGAAATCAAGGCAGAGGTTCCTCAAAAAACCATATGACCCAGATATAATACTCATTCCTGGCTATGAGATACTTGAACATTGATATTTTCAGTCATAAAGAAGAGCAAATCCATGTCATTTGCAGAAAAATGGGTGCCACAAGATCATACTGTTAACAGGATTTAAATCTGTCTCAGAAAGATAGATACCATGTTTTCTCTCATTTGTGGGTCCTAGATTTTGTAGAGACTTAAAATCATATATTTATATACGGTATAAAAGTAGAAACTGTAAAAAGAGGGGAAAGGTGACTAACTGGAGAGTGAGTGTTGGAAAAGGGGAGAGTGGTAGAGCATGGGGCAATATACTCCAGATATATATTTGTGGGAAAATAGCATTATATTACCAGCATAATAAATAGTGTAATACTTTATTATAATCCAAAATATGCCATGGGTATACCTAAATATCCTATAGAAAATCTCAAATAAATTAGCATGCAAATAAACATAGAATAATTAGAATAAGACCATGTAGCAATGGGTGTCAGGAATGATGCCTTTATCTCTAAAGGGGGTCAATGTAGGTACATTGGGAGAATGATTTACAGACTCCCGGTTCTAGCACTGGGTGTGTGGTCATTAGTTTTCTTATTCTACCAAACGGAAGAGGTGGCCCATCAGCCAACCCGGTCCTGCTCAGAATTCGTCCAGCATACAAATCCCTGAAGCATTCCCACTTTCTGGGGCCAAATCTACACCACTCTATAGCAAACTGATCCATGTTAATAATTCTCCTTTGTCTGTCTCTCTCTCCTCCTGCTGCCTTCCTTCCCTTCTTCCCCCATTCCCCCCTCCCCTCCTCTTTCCCCCTGCCTGGCTGGGCTGTTCACAGCTGGTCCTAGAGACATACAATGTCCCGGAGCTGTCAGCAGGTGTCAACTGCACCTTTGAGGATCTGTCAGAGATGGATGGGCTGGTAATAGGCAATCAGATCCAATGCTACTCCCCTGCAGCCAAGGAGGTGCCCCGCATCATCACGGAAAATGGTGAGCAAGTGGTCCCAGGAGGCAAAGTTGGGTGGCAGACTCTTCATCGTGCCTGGGTAGCAGAGCTCATGACAGACGTGGGAGACTGAGGGAGCCTAGGGGCAGGGATAAGTCAGAGGGAGTGGGCTGATGGTTGAAAGGGGGTAAAGGTGAGATTTGCCTCTTTTACCCTTGGAGATTGAATGGTACAGCCCTTCTACCTCAGGCCCAGCTTAGCAACCAGACTTCTACCTCATACTAGATGAGGAGAAGCTACAGAGACGGCAGGAAGAGGCCAGGCCAGAACAGCAGTGGTGTATGATGGTGGTGTTCATGTGTTAGCTGGTCTGGGCAGACTGTGGAAGAGGGAAGTTAGCAAGGGTATGATGGGGCAGGTTCAATGGCTCCATGACCCTTTGTTCATAATCACATGACTGGGTCTCTGGCTCTAGGGCACTTTCTCCCAGTGTCCCCCACACAGCTGCCTGTTGCTTGTGACCAACTATATAGGGAAAGGATGTGAGTGGGCACAGGCTTGACACTGGTAAGGGACAGGCTGGCCTAGGTAGACAGATTCCGTGTTGTCCCTCCCACTTGGGCTTGTCACATTTATTCAGAGCTGATTGATGAATGAGGCTCTTGGGGAGGGCAGAGAACAAGGCTGGAAGTGGGGTCCAGGGTCAGGGCTGTGAATTAAACATGGGCTCCAATGCCTCTTTGGTGCCAGCTGAGGAGGAGTCTAATATTTCTGACCCCTACGGAGCCACACCTACAGAGAAGAGAGAATCAGGACTGGTCTCTATCACAAAGATGAGTGAGCTTGTGTGTGCACATGTTTACACATATATACAATGTCACTTGTGCCATTTGCAACAGCTTTCCTAGGATACTACATTTTTTTTCCTCCTTGGCTACTCATCACTGTGATTCTGGGAGGCTTTTAGACATAGCGTGTAAGGGTATGCGTGTGTGCGTGTGAGTGTGAGTGTTGGCTGGTGGGGGGGTGTCATGCTGGAATTGAACCTTGCTAACTCAGGGACCTCTGGAACCTGACAGTGTCCCAGAGGAGCAGGCTCTCTTTCCCTGCAAGCACTACAGCTGATGGGACTTTGGCTTGGGTTTTGAACTTCCCCTGGAGCCCATTGGTGTGCTCTGTCTTATAGGAGACCATCATGTTGTCCAGCTGCAACTCAAGTCAAAGGAGACCGGCATGACTTTTGCCAGTACCAGCTTTGTCTTCTACAACTGCAGTGTCCACAATTCGTGAGTGCCCTGGCTTCACTCCTCTCTGTCCCTAAGGTCAAGGTTCACACAGTGATCAGAAGAACCCACTATGATTTTAAGGAATCATTGTATGGAGGCTTCCAAAGAGGCCTCCTCAATGCTAGAGAATGGGCCTCTCTCCTGTACCAATAGGGTGAATGGAAAGAGACTAGACATAAACAAAAGTGAGAGCCTATGGTGTGAGCCCTGCAAATCCCTAGCCCATGCAGCCTCCCTGGCATAAATCTTCTAGCCTGTTTCCCTTCCCACCCTCCTACTAGGACAGCAGTTCACACCTACACAGAGGAGGGACCAGAGAAGGGAGGGCAGCCTTTGCATGTATCCAGGAGAGGTCCGGTGATCTAGCAAGTCAACTAAATGCCCCACCATATAAACTGGGTCAGGACCCATACAGGCTGATAAGTGCAAAAGGAAATTCAAGAGACACACAGTGACTGAGGACCTGCTATGGAGATATAGAAGCCTGACTCTGGCTTTGTTTGTCTTTGGCATCTCCCCCTCTAAATAGCAACCATGGGCAGCAGATTAGCCAGAGGACTTAACCACTCTGGGCTCTATTGTCCTCTATAAAAGGGGACACTAGCACCAAAGTATTTAGTGACTGGCATGTATCGGTTACTTTTCCAATTGCTGTGACGGAATACTTGCTGGAAGTTAGTGGCACACGCCTTTAATCCCAGCACTAGGGAGGCAGAGGCAGGTGGATCTCTGTGAGTTCAAGACCAGCCTGGTCTACAAGAGCTAGTTCCAGGACAGCCTCCAAAGCTACAGAGAAACCCTGCCTCGAAAAACCCAAAACAAAAACAAAACAATAAAGCAACTAAGAACATGTTTAATATCATTTATCTGGGTCAGGGTTTCATATGTAGCAGAGCAGCTTCCTCGCTGCGATCTACTGAAAGTCAGCCCTCGACACAGACTCTACTTCCTAATGCTCTCCTAATTAGCAAAGGACTGTGTCAACCAGTCGGGGGAGAGGGAGACTCAACAGGCCCTGGAGGAACAGGGTTCCAGTTGTGAGCTCATTCCCTGAGGTCTTGAGAGGAGAGGAAGGACATATTTGCATGGGGCCTTCCTCAGCTCGTCATTCAAGGGTCATTTCCCTCGATAGCAAAACGTTCTGCTAGAGTCTAGAGTCGTGGGTGCTTGGGCTGAAGTTCTAAGATGTGTGCTTCTTCTCTGTGCCCAGATGTCTGTCCTGCGTGGAGAGCCCATACCGCTGCCACTGGTGTAAATACCGGCATGTTTGCACCCACGACCCCAACACATGCTCCTTCCAGGAAGGCCGGGTGAAGATGCCAGAGGTAGGTCCCAGCAGTGGGATGGTGAGAAGCACTGCTTGTAAGCACAGCACACGTGCAGCCCTTCTCCTGAGAGGGAAGACCAGGAGAAGACCCAGGAATCTCTTCCTTCCCCCCTAACCTTGGCTCTCCAGGCACACTGTATGAAAGCAATGGGTGAGCTCAGCCCTGCATTGATGCTTTGGCTCCGGCTCAGCTGGGAGGGAGCTGTGTGTGTGAGTTTCCCGTGTGAGAGCCTTTCTTTAATATAAATGGAATTAACGTGAAGGGAATAGGAGAGACATGAGTCAGCCAGCCGGTGGGCCACCGTGGCATGAAAAGCTGGCAAAAGGCTGATAGTCTCATCTATGTGGCTGGATCTTGATCTTGAGGACAGGAGCAGAAGAGCAAATGTACTCCCTTGAAGGCAGGGGTCAAAGGCTCCGGGAAGCATCCGTCTGAAATCTGTCCGGAACATGACAGAAGTGAAAGTTAACTTTCAGGGTCGCTCCAGCTCTCAGAGTAGTGAACCTGACCAAGGACTGGGAACAGAAAGGTTCAAGACCAACAGGAGAGTGAAAGCAATGGACTTTATAGATTGCACACACCTCCCGCTGCTCCCTAACCTTGGAGAAGGCTTGCAATTTCTTCGTTTTCTCTCTCTTGCTTGTTTTCTTTCCTGTTCCTCTTGCAGCAAGGTTATTTTTGGTGCTTAGAGAGAAAGGTTAAAAGAACCAGAAGAAAGCAGAGGAAGAACTGCCAAGTTTCCCAGAAGAATGGTAGGATGTCTGTGAGAGTTCAGGGTACCCCATTTATGCCTGGCTTTGCCAGCTTCTGCTGGGAATCCATGGCCTCTCTGAGGATTGGATACCAGGGCTCCTGAGAAAGGGGCGGGCTTTGAGCAATATGGCTAATTACAAGGGCATGGAGACGGATCCCACTCTTTCAATTTTCAGTAAGCTGGGCATGGTGACCAGGGAGGCCACTGGAGTCCGGGACTCCAGCATCACTCAGAATCTTCCATTTCTCCCTATCATGCTATTGCATGCAATGAACTTTGGCTCTTCCTTGTCTTGGACTTTTGCTTATTCTAAAAGAAAGAGATTCTAAGAGTTTGCGTCTGGTCTGACTAAATCCCAGGGCCATTTTGAAGTGAGCACAGAGGGAGAGGCTAAGTTGATTACCTCATCTGGTTGCTGTGGCAACATCTTCCTAGTAGATGTACCAAATGGGAACTAAAGAAATAAACATTTGTGAGCTATGGATTAAATCTAACTATTTGGGTTCAGTGAGAGAAGGTCATTGTTTCCAGAACTCAAAACAGAACCCCTACCTCTAAGCATAAATTTAGCAATTTTTAATGCCTGTAGCTTTTTTGTTTGTTTTGTTTTTCTTCCTTTCTTTGTTTGTTTCCTGAAATAAACTATGGCAGTAATAAAGGATACAAAGGGGAAGTATGCAGCAGAAAGAGGGCTTTGTAGAACAAACAGTGTTGTTTTCTCTTATGCCAGAGAAGTTATTCACAGGCTAATCATCTGAGCTTCTGCTGTGGTGTTGGTCAGCTTTCTGATACTATTGCAAATGCCTAATATAAATCAGCTTAAAAAGAAGAAAGGTTAGGACAGAAAGACTTCAAAAGCCAAAGGGCTCAGAAGTCTGCTGTGAGACTGTCTCCTAGTAATGTCAGAAGTGTCACCCATAAAGTCTCACCAACATGATTGCCTAAACATGCGCTGAACAAGAACAATAGACATGCCAAAGTAGATGGGGATAAACCTACTAGTGAGGCCTCAACCCTGCACAAAGAACTACAGGCAACTAAGTGCTGAGTGTAGGAGAAATTGACTCTGCCCAGGAAGAACACACCCACTGCTTATCCACCCCTGAGAACACACATATGAGTAACATATTCAGACTGAGCAGGTTGTATTTGGGAAAATGTATATGTAACAACAATTAATGGGGGGGAAGTCATGAATTTAAAAGAGAGCAAGGAAGGGGTATATTTGAGAACTTGGGGGGGAAGGGGGAAGGAGAAATAATATAGTATAATCTCAAAAATAAAATAAAAGCAAAATGAAAAACAAACCAAAAAGAGCAAAGGTCTATTTTGGCTCACTGTTTTGGAGTTTCTAATCTATGGTTGGAAGGACCCTGTTCCTTTCAGACCTGCTGGGAGGCAGCTTACCTCATGATGGCCAAGAGGTGAGAAAAAAAAAAGAGAGAAATGGACCAAACTTCACCATTCACTTTAGGATACCCGCCGCCCCGCAATGACTTATGACTGTCCAATTAGCCCTCACTTTAAGTTCCCACTGCCAATGCCCCATAGCATCCTTCTGGGGAAATGAACCTTAAAATCATGGGCTGTAGTGGGGGCATTCCAATCCCCAAACTACAGCAGCTGTGATGTTACTATTATCTTACAATGCCCTAGAACCTTCTTGCCTAAGCTGCTGAGCCTTAAAGGTATAGAGGAGATCTTCAGATCTGCATCTGATACAATGCCTCTGGTCTACCCATCCTCTCTGTTTCTATGCTTGCACATAAACGCAAGCTGGAATACACTTGAGAGAAATCCACAGCCAATAACTCTTCTCACAGGGCAAGAGTGCACTGAGTGTTCTTGTGACGTGAGTACCCAGCCCATGTTCTGGCAAGGTGAATGTCC
Source organism: Mesocricetus auratus (assembly GCF_017639785.1). NCBI lineage: Eukaryota > Metazoa > Chordata > Mammalia > Rodentia > Cricetidae > Mesocricetus > Mesocricetus auratus. The sequence goes on from NW_024429200.1 coordinate 9,474,344, forward strand.
AGTCAAGGCTTAGAGATCCAAACAGAGTCTCACTGGGTGACTCACAGTCTTAGAGCCTGAAGTTCCACTAGACATAGGGGCCAAGACCCTCTTGGAGTGCTGGTAAGAGTCAGGCCACAAGGATTCTTCTGGAAGTCCTCAGGTTCTCACTCCCCTTTTCCCTGTGAGGCTGTGCAGATAGGGGCCCTTTGTTTGGCCCGTGGGGCTGCCAGGTGGCTTTTCATCTGGGCTGCTCCATCTTGTGTCCTCAGGAATGCTTTCATGTTGTCTCTCCCAGTTTCAACACTGGCTATCACCAGGGGTGTTGAATTACTTTTTCCCCCCTGAACAAAGAGCACGTTCAGGCGAAGTTACTGGTCTGGAATGGAGAACTGGTGGACCATTGTGGTTGTGTTATGAACAGCAAGTATTCGGGCATAATTACAATGATTAGAAATAGAATGCCCAGTAACATATGTCGTTTATAGTAACTATATCCCAGTTACAAGGGATGGTTTTGTTTCAACTAATGATGGCATTGTGATAACAATGTAGACCCTTAGATCAGCTGCCAGAGCCTGGGCAGCAAATACAAAGGGAGAGGAGAGGAGACATGAGGTGACAGCACGCTGGGGTGGCAGTGTCTCCCTGCTTGCTCTCAGTCCCTCTCCCAGTATCCGCAAGGCTTCCTGCATCTCCTGGATTGGCCTTTGGCTGGACAGCCATTAACAGGGCTGCAGGAGCCTCTGTCCTCCTGTGCACTGCACAGAGTTGCTGGCTCCTCCCCAACCTCACCTGAACAGATCCATCTGGCAACACACACTTGGTAACGATGATTGAGACGAACGGCTATAGAAAACAAATCCATTGGCAAGAGGTGGTCCCCAATGAGCTATTGCACTGTTGTTTTTCACCAGAGCTGAAAAATCGCAGTGAACCGCTACTGAAGCTGTGTTCTCCAGGCACCAAGCTAGGAAAGCGTGTGGGTGGCTCCTGGGGGAGCATTCTCAGACGGGAGGTTCCAGGTACGACTCTTCCTCTTGAAGTTCAAACAGCGTGCTTACTCCAGAGAGCAGCTGTCGTAGCAGAGGAGGAGAAAGGCATTCTATTTGCTCCTCAGTGGTGTACTTGAAAGGTTGTCCCTACATCCACTGCCACCTGATGCCACCAAAATGTCCTACACTTAGGACAGGTATGATGAAGTCTGGGTTCAGTCTAGAACTATAGAACCAGAAAGGAAACTGCTGCTTGTCCCTGGTGCTGAGTGAAATCCACCTTTAGAGATAAAGGCCAAAGGCATGTACCCAAGGCTTGACTTTGGAGAGAAATCAGCTCTCCCCATTAGTGATTCTGCTTTAATTCCAGCAGACAGCCATTCCTGGTACCCACCTCCACCTTGCCTTTAACCCTCCTTTGAGAAAACAGAGCCAAACCCAGCTCAAAAACTTGTTTCCAACCAATGCACACCTCCCCCTTTCAGGTATTCAATTACTACGCTGCCATTTCTCCAGACAACTGCACTTTCCATCAATCTCACCTGCCCCTCCCCCCGGGGGTTACGGGTATTTCCTTTCTGTATTATTACTTCGCTCTCTCCATAAACCAGCCAATCGTAGATCATGCTAATGGCATTATAAACTTGGGGAACAGCAAGAAAATATATGGTGCATTACATCTATGTATTGAGCATCAGGGGTCTGAGAAGGCTAGTATAAATTTGGGGAGTTGTTAGGGCTACTTGGGCAGGCTCCTGTTTTGAATTGTTGGGGGTGGGGCTGAAGTGGCATTGGGGGAGAAGAAGTGACCGACCTGCAAATCATGCTTTCCTTAGCCACTCTACATCTGCTGTCCCCTAGAGCTTTGCACTCTCCCAATTTCACTGTAAGAACTGGGTGAAACAGGGCTTTCATCTTGCAAATCCACCAGGGGCTGTAAATCTACAAGCCTGTCCCCCCCAGTCCCAGGCAGCCCCAGGCAGCCCCAGCCCTGAAGGCAGTGTTCTCTCTCCCAGCCCAGGAGCGCTCTTTATGTCCTTGTTCAATTATTTAAATACGCCAGGAAGCCTCTGCCCAAAGGAGCCACTGGGGAGCCAGACAAAGTGGATGGAGAGGCAGCTCCATGGCTTCCACACATCGGTTTTGCTCCCTGCACTGGGCACTCTACCCTCATCTGTGTGCATTTAAATGGAGACCACAATATACAAGGAGCCCGACTGCGGAGCCGGAGTCATCTGGATCCACCTCCAGAATTTCAAGCTATTAAACATTTGTTTATGCCTCCAGCCACTGTCCCTCCATATCTTCGGTCTATTCTTGCTACTGTAAAATGTAGCCACAGGGTGAAACAGCCTCCAAGGGAGACTGCTTGCATTCAAGTCTCCACCTAATCTTGTCAAATGCAGGTGTTTTCCATTCTGCAAGAGTTGGCCCCTTTCAAATGACGGTTCAGAGAAATACCTGCTTTCAAAAGAGAAGGGCAGTACGTTTTGGAGGGAATCAGTATGGGGTTAGATAATCATCTGTGACTGAAAATACGATGAGCAGGATACGATTGACTCGCCGTTTGTGAGTACTGAGGTTACTGCTTATTTGAATCATCTTCATTGAAACATCAGGATGATGACATGAGTTGTGTTACAAAACAAGATAGCGCATGGGAAGGCTTGTGTGATGGGGGCAGGGATGGAATCCCTGTACCAAGTTAACCACATCAGCTAGAATTACAAGCACAGAATGCCTACCAGATCCAGTGTCTGATGCTAGGAGATATCAGGCCAATAAATGCCAATGATTAAAATAATCATTGACAAATAACCTCCTTGTAAGGACTCCTATTATCCTTGTAGTTTTATTCAGTTGATTGGTATTTTAAATACCACATTTTAAACTAACTGAGCAATACTGTTTTTGTTTTTTAACTTTTTAAGCTAGCATGTAAAGAAATAGATTTGATCATGCTGTGTTTGTGTGTGTGATTATTCCTTGTTCTCCATTGTTTATGAGGAGATATTATTATTCCTGTTGTAGAGATGGGAAAATTGAGCTTCAAAAGGATTCTATTGATGAATCTCAGATCATCTATTGGGCTAATAATGGGGCTAGGACAGAAAGAAAAACAAACCATTCTTTTCCATATGTCACATCATGACACCACCTGTGTCACTTTTCCTTACTAAGACACCAGCTAGGAAGCCTGCAGTTTGCTTCAATTCTGATGCTATTTACTGGAGTTACTGTCGGATCCCACAAGTTAAAGGGCTCAGTTCCACACGCTCACCCCCACTTAGGATGCCAGTCACAAGACATGGTCACCTGTGCGTCTGACCAACTGGCTGTAACTTGGGCTCCCTAAACCCCTTCTGTGGTTGTACAACAGGGGACTGGAATGGGATTTGGGCATGGTCAGGCAGTGCGGCAGGTGCGTCTGATAGATCTCTCACTACACCCTAACTCACATTTAATACTTTGTTGCAACGGGTCGCAGCTCTCAGAGAAACATTTATTTTCATTTCCTGGTTTATCAGAAAGGGTACTACAAAAGGGATGCAGATGAACAGCCAATGAAAACTGTGGGGAACAGGGTCTGTGAGCAGGAGCCTGGGCCTTCTTTCCTGCTTCCTGTGCAGACCCCTACCTCTGTTGGCCAACTAGGAAGTTCCAGGAACTTTTCCATGTAAGGTCCCTTTTTTAAAAGGCTTATTTATTTATCCAATTTATCTTGTGTGTATGTATGTGTGCACGCACACATGCAGATACCAGAGGAGGTAGGAAGAAGGTATCAGATCCTTTGAAGCTGGAGTTACATATGGTCATGAACTACCTGGTGTGTGTTCTAGGAATCAGACTCTGGTCCTCTGAAAGAGTAGCAAGTTCCTGTAACCAGTGGGGTTCCTATGGCAGTCCCTTTGGGCAGGCATGGCTGAGTAACTCCTCTTGAAGTTCAACCAGCGTGTTTACTCCAGAGAGCAGTTGAAAGGTCGGAGGAGGAGAAATGCATTCAATGTGATCTGCAATGTTGTACTTGAATGGTTCTCCCAACATCCACTGCCACGCTGGCCACTGATCCTGAACTCAACCTTTAGTTCCTCTCTCTTCTTCAGCATCTGGGAAGATCCTGTCATCCCACAGTGGGCTATCAAATAGTTCCCATCCTCACTCAGATGAGCTCGAGTACGGTTGAAGTGGGCTTATTGAGAACAACAGAACGTTCCTGTTACCACAATCATTCAAGAAACTCCAAGGGTTTTAGAAGCTTGTGTGCCAGGAACCAGGGACAAAGCCCAAATGTGTTTTTTATAGTACGCGCTAATATCCAGGACTATAAAAATCTCCTAGTCTACACCACGTCTTCATTTTATGGGTGAAGAGAGGGTTTGGCCATGTGGTTGCCTAGCGGGTCTCCTGCCTCAGAGCATATGGCAATGTAACTTCAGGGTGTTATATCTCCTGATAGATAGATGCAGGGGACCAGATAATGGAGAATGGGGATTGAGCCACTAAGACTCCCTGAGGGGATATGGTGTGGTCCCCAGAGGTCCATCTCTTTAGAGCCCTGGGACCTCCTGTAAGAGGAGGAACAAGACTGTGGTGTGTCCTCACCAGTACTCCTCCTGAGACTTTGCCACTCTTTTGTGTTATAGGTTTGTTGGTTGGTTGGTTTTAGTGGTGGTGAAATATACAAATAAAAGCTATGCCATTCTAACCCATTTCAAGGTTCCAGGGTCCTGCCTACCAAAGCAGAACAGTCCCAGAGAGAGGATTCCCAGTAGGAGAGCCATAGACAGAGGATCTGCCTCTCTGCTTGTCGCTCCCATGCTTGAGGCACTGGAAGGTACTGGGATGAGTCAGACCCAGCAAGAGACATGAAGTCTAGAAGGCTGGGCTATGCTGCTGAGAACTGATGCTATAATTCTGGAAAAGGCAGAGATGGGAGTGTGCTAGATGGGTCCTGCGGACAGGAGGTAGAAACGGGGAACAGAATAGGGATAGGCCCCAACCTGAGCTGAAGGAGACAAGGAAAGAGGAAACACTCACTGAGCCAGCCACCTTGCACATGGTGACTTGTGAAATCTCCAGAACACACATTTGGAAGAAGACTGCTCATCCCCGGAATTAGGCCAGCCAATGACAAGTGCACTCTTCTTGTTTCAGAAAGAACCATGAGCTACACAACTTAATTCTCAGCATCTCTGAGGGACCCCAAATATCGATGACCAAGGTGTCAGAGTTCTTAAGCCCTTGGGCTGGGAAACAGGGCTTCAGACTCAAGTCCTGGGGGATTGTGGCCCCTTCTCTGACATTTCTCATTGAGGTCCGAGTCTGTAGGTAGCTTTACACCTGGCATCTTAGCAGGCAGCAGGTCAGTCTGGTATGATGGGTAGGAGGAAGGGCAGGGTGGTGGAGACGGCCTCTTCATGCCTTGTTGCCTAGGGGAAAATTGCCATTTTACATTTCAATTAAGCAGGGGTGCTGGGGTCAAACATCAACATTACTTAGAGGAAGATGTGTCCAGCCCATCCCTGGGCCTCTCCAATTATTATTAATGAACTTCCTCTCAGAACTGCCAACCTTTTTATATGCAAACTAGGCCTTTATGGGGCCATTGCTAATCAGGACTCATTAGAGCGCTCCTAACAAGCTTTGGGGAATCTTACAGGGGACAAGTGACAATGGCTTTAGTTCTTGACATCTCCTGGGCAGGGCAGGGCTCCAGCCTAGCTCAAGTGGGTCTCACCGCTCCACCCGACTAAGAGATTCCATACAGAGAGGGCCCTGCTTACAGAAGCTGTTCTTCCACAAACAGGAGGAAGGATGGGGATGCAAACAGTTGTCTTCTTCAATTGTCCACCCACCTGCTAACACTTGAGTTATTCTTTTGCTTCTCCCTGACTCAGTTTCTCCTTTAGGAAGGGGCCAGTCAGGTTTTTCAGAGGAGTCTGGAATTCCCAGGTTCCCTGGGTTCAATCATGGATGGCACATTTGCTGGGGGGTGGATGTGAGAGGTACCAGTACTCCCTGGCCTGTAGTCACAGGCCTAGCGCCCAGCAGGGAAGGCAATCCCAGACATAGGCAGAGGTGGGTCTATAGTACCCAAGGACTGCCTCCACAGGCCAAAGCATCAACCTCTCCATGGAACCATTCCTGCGCATGCCCCATTCACAAGTTGTCAGAGCATGGGTAGATGTGAGGGGTGCACAGGAATTAAGCCACTAAGACTCTATGGAGGTACCTCATAGTCCCCAGATATCCACCTCTTCAAAACCCTGAGACCTCCTGTAAGAGGAAGATCAAAGTTGTGGTATGTCCTTGCCCCTACCCCCCTGCTGTCCTGAGACCCTCATCACTCCTCTGCTTTCGGTTGGTTGTTTTTAATAGTAGTGACATATATAAATGAAAACAACACTATTGTAACATGTTTCGAGGGTACAGTTAAATGGATACACACTGTGTATACCCATCCCACAGTCCCCAGCTGAAGCTGTCTCTATGGAGTAACATCCCATCTCCCCTTACTTGTCCATCACCATTCTCTCTTCTGCCTTGGAGTATCTCCTCTAGCTGCCCTGTGCACATGGAATCATGCAGAATTTATCACTGTGGGGCTAGCTTATTTCACTTAGCATAATGTCCTCAGTGTTTAGCCATATTGTCATGTGGGTCAGAATTTTCACTCTAGTTAAGGCTGTATACTTTTCCATTGTGTGGGTATGACATTTTTTTAATCCTTTCATTCATCCATCGACACTTAGTTTATCTCTGCCTCTCAGCTATTGTGACTGATGCTACTGTGAACGTGGCCTACAAGGATCTCTTTAAGTCCCTATTTTCAACAATTTGGGGGATCCCTAAGGGATGGAATTACTGTGTGTGCTGATCCCCTTTGAACTGCTCTCAAATGGACAAGATATCCAAGTCCTACCTAACCTAATGGGGTGTAGGGGTATGCTAGGGAGGGTCAGAAGATCAGTGTTATCCTAGTGCAGCTGTTGGTAACATAGGGAATCAGTGGCTCATTTGCTTTGAGAGACAGCTTCCAGTGACCTATGAGACCCTTCTAGTATGTTTCTTTAATCAAAATGACTCCATCTAGACTGGCCCTGGGGAGAGGAACAGCAGCCTCAGCTGAGACTCAGCAGTGTGACTATGTATGACTATCCCCAGGAAGGACATGGGTGCCATGCTTTCTATAGTCAGCTTGCTCAGAGGTCACCTGGTTTGGCAGTGCCCAGAGAGAGAGAGGGCAGAACCTAGGGGATAATGGGATCTTCTTGGCATAAAGCCAAGAATACCCATCCCATCCTCTGACTCCAGTATTCTCCAAGCCCATTCTGTCCTCTCAGGTTAATGCTTGAGAAAGGGGCCTAGTGATTCGTTTCTTCCCCAGCAAAGACCCTCTGTGGTTGCATGGTTAACAATCCTGTTGCAGGCATCAAGGAGAAGCACTGTGTATCTGCTCTGAGGGGCATTTCCTCAGTGCCAACCATCCTCAGAGCCTAGTCAGAAGTTTCTAGACAGAAGAGTCCACAGAACACTATTCTAGAATATTGCCAAATGCCACACTCAACCCACACACTAGAGGCCTTCTCGGTTTCCCCAGCTGTGTTCCAGATTTGAGTTCTATGGGCAGAGCTGAGGCCCAGGCTGTTGCCTCCATGTGTGACTTCCCATATGGCCCATCTGTCCTAACTCCTGGCTGCCTGGAGCTTGGCAGGCAAAGATGCCATCAGTCCCCAGAGGGGCAGGATGCCCAGGCAGCAGGGTCAGTCTCTGCCAAGGAAGGAAGGGAACTGGGAGGGGATCACAGGCCTGTTAGAGATCTGAGGTATAAATTGGTATTAAAATTAAGGATAGACTCTAGGAGGAGTGACCTCAAGAACGGTGACACTAAGTTTTGGCATTTCTCATCCCTGTTCCTTCCGTACTCTCTGAGGGTGGGCATGTGATTCTCTGGGGACAGGGCACAGCAAAGACCAACATCTCTGTAAAGTTTGTAGAGGTCACTGTCTTTTTGGTTTCTCACATACCCAAGCTGAGCCCTGCCCTCTGTCCCCAGGACTGCCCCCAGCTGCTGCGAGTGGACAAGATCCTGGTACCAGTAGAGGTGATCAAGCCCATCACTCTGAAGGCTAAGAACCTCCCACAGCCTCAGTCTGGACAGCGAGGCTACGAGTGCATCTTGAACATCCAGGGCACCGAGCAGAGGGTTCCTGCCCTGCGCTTCAACAGCTCCAGTGTGCAGTGTCAGAACACCTCTGTGAGTCACCCTGCTGTCCCACTACTATGGGCCTCAGCGAGCTCCATCAGCTCCACCCTGTTGGACTTGCTATCCCGTAGATTCCTGGGGCCTCTACCTACCTGAATCCCTTCTCCTACTTCTACTCTGTCTGTCCAATCCAGCCCCTGAACCCATGGCATAATGAGTTCTAGGACCCCCGAAAAGTCCACCAGCTATGGACTCTGACTGTAGCCATGGGGTACTGAGGGTCACCTGCACAAGACATACTGTTGGGCTGGTGTAGGTTTCTGGAGCCCTGTCTATGTGCAGATATAACTACAGAAAGCCGAACTTCCTCCTTCTCAAAAGTTGCTCTAGAAGACTTAGTCCCTTCTCTCTCACCTAGCCCGATCTGAGTGTTGCCCTTAAACCTACACAAAGGCTGTGTCTTAACAAGAACAATAAAGTGTCACCACCAAGCACCACTGATGGGTTAGGAGTTGGCTTGGATCATCTGGTCCCTGCCTAGGGTTTACAAGCTCCATAGTTAAGGTCAAGTTCTGCCAATGGGGTCAGCAGTCCCCAAGCTGCCAACAACTGCCCCTGGATCCGTATGAACACAGCGTTCCTGACTATGTGCCCCCTTTCCTCCCAGCTTATCCCTTCCCTTCTCATGCTGCCTTCCAACCTTGGCTCTGCTCCCTGTCACTCGTCGGGGCTCCCTTCTCTTTACCTAGATGCTTGAGAGCAGCTAATGTTGGTTTAAGGACTTATGGACTTACACTGCTCTCCAGCAATGAAAAGTCGTACGGTTCTTCACTGTACAAAAGAGAAGACAGAAGGCAGGTGTGGTGGCTTAAGCCTATAGCCCCAGCATTTAGGAGCTTGGTTCAGGAGGATCACCACAAGTCAGAGCCTAATGGGTGCATCAGAATGAGACCCTGTCTCAAAAAAGGAAAAAAGAAGGAGAAAAGAAAAACATGAAAAGGAAAAAGGAAAAACGAGACCAAGGCAGAAGAAGGGGAGGAGAGGGAGGGCAAGAACATAAGGACCCTGGTTGGAGGGGGCACAGATTCAGGCTTGGGCAGCTGAGGTTGATGGAACGTGGGTACCTTCTTTAGTGTCACAAAATGTAGGAAGCATGAAATTAGATTTGTGGGCAAGGCCTAGCAGGGCACCTGAGGGCAAGGGCAGCCCCTGAAGTTGAACTTCCATTTGCTTCCAGGCAACCTGTCCCTACTCAAAGCGGATTGACTCACGCAAGGTCACATAGTGGTGAACAGCAGGGCTGGCTGACTTTGGGGTCCCCCTCCTGTGTCACATTGTCTCCCAGTCATTCATCTAGCTGCTATTGAGTAGGGAAAAACTGCGGATTTATTTGAGAATGTAACTCAGGGACCTCAAGAGTCCCCCACAAAGGACTGCTTGGGAAAACCCCTACTTTTCTTGCAGGAAGTAGTTGAGGAAAAACGGGGCTTCAGAGAAGCACACATGCTTGCTCTGTGTCACTCAGCAATGCAGGGGCTGATCTGTCCCCACAGCTTCCTCTCCTGTTCCAGCTATGGACAACCAGACCAGTTTTCAGATTTCTGTAGTGTTCTAACCTGCAAGCACAGGCGATATTAACTGCTTCCTCACAACTTGTGAGGCCCAGCACAACAGCCCCAAAGGCTCAAGTAATTCTCCCCCAGACAAGAAGGCACGAGTGGAGAGGGGGAGCCAGGACCCCCTACTGGACTCTGCAGACACATTGAAATTTCAGACCCTGGGGAAAACAGCCTCTCTTTCTGGGAGAAGCTGCCCCATTGTGTAGGGAAATGTCTGGAGCAAGGACAGAGTCTATGACCTTGGTAATAGAGGGTCACAATGTCATAAGATGCCCCCAGAACCTGATCCCCTAAACCCCCTATAAACTAACTGACCTTCCATGAAGCCCGTTTAGACAAGCTGTCTATTCTCTTCAGTGATGGGTCAGAAGCAGCCCGGATTGCCATGTCCTTAGCAGGTCCAATTGCCATATCAACAACCATAGTCCAAGCGCCCAATGAGCCCTTAAGGTAGTCAAAGGAGACTCTCTGGATGTGAGGGTGATACAGGGGCTGCCTAAGAAAGAGGGCACAAAGGGGCGGGCCAGCATTGTCCCCTTTCCATAGGCTCTTGGTGCTAGCACCCAGTCAGCGTGAGTGGGAGTAGGACATTTAAAAGTCCTATCACTAGGGTCGTTAAGGTGAGAAAGGTCATGGGTATTAGTGACAATGATGGCAGAGAAGAGCAGAGAAAGAGTGGGGGCCTGAAAAACAAGCCCTGTGTGGCATGCCTCTGGCCTCAGTAGGCCGATGGGATCCCTTCCAGACCCACTCTTTGGGAACAGGCTTGGGGCCAGTGGCTTTAGCTCCTTGGGACAGTGGGAGGAACAGAGGGATTGGTTTCACGCAGCCACTGAGGGAGCCTCTGTGGAGATGCATGGCCTACTTTAGACCAAGACTCCGGGAAAATGTCAAGTGCTGCTAATAATAGAGCCTGCCACCTCCTCTCAGGCTGGCGGTCATGAGCATGAGTGGGCTGCAAAGGGCACAGGCCCACTGCAGTGCTGGTCCAAGAGGAAAGAAGGCCATGAAGCTGGCCAGAGCCCTGGAAATAGGCACAGTGCCCCAACCAACTCCTGGTGTGCTTTCCTGGCCTGCTGGTTCAAACAGCAGAACTCTCTAGCACAATCTCCAAACACCCAGGACAAGGGAATGCTCCAAGGCGAGGATAACTCCATGCAGAGGACTCCTCTGCCTTACAAGGAGAGGAAGCTGGGGGTCACACACCCAAAGGGCAGTTGGAGAAGTAATGGACTAGAGGGATTGGTATGCCAGCCTTGATTGAGACACTTAACCTCCTGACCTTCAGGTGCCTATAACCTCTCCTGTCCCTCCATTCTGTGTCCTGTGGAACCCTGACCTTTGTACAGACAAACTGCCTGCTGATTACAGAGAGCCATATAAATGCTAAGTGGGGCAGAGTGAGGGAGGTCAGGGGGATGGGAACCAGTGGTCCAAACTGCCCAGCTTAGGGACACACAGGGAGCTCCTACTGTGGCCCGTGTGCCCCAGATAGATGCAGGTCATCTAGAGAGGGCAGATCTCCAGAGCATGGTAACTTCCCTAGAGGCTCAGGGCCGGTGGTGGCACCTGGGTTAATGATGTCTACAGTATTTCCCAGTTGCAACCTCAGAAAATAGGAGAGAGAAAGAAGAGGCACCGCACAGCATATTTGATCCTCATAGCCTTTCGGTTTTCAGTTTTCTTCCAAAGGAAAATGAACACAGACATGTGCCTGCATCAGAACACATAAGCGTTCTCACATGCATACAGCTCCATATGTACCAAGTGTCTGGCACATAAACACTCAGTTCATGGCTGCTATTATTATTCTCCATAAACATAAACACAGGCAGCACAAATAGAGTTTCCCAGAGCATCCCCAGGTGTATACACGCAGATTAAAACACACGGTGCTCTTTGGGGCTTAGAACAGGTGACAGACACTGTGCTCAGAGCTCTGTGTGTATTATCTCCAGCCTACATGCTAATCACCAAAGGTGTGGGCTGTTTCTTAATTCCCACTTTCCAAATGAGGGACCCAAAATTTGGTCATTAGCTCATGCTCATATGCCCCCCATGTGTGTGTGTGAGAAAGACACAGAGATTGAGGCATACATACATACAGACAGATGTACGAACACACAGACTCTCACATATGTTCATAGTAGGAATGTCTTGCCTTCCTTCCTGAGCCACTTCAGAACCATCCTGAGAGGGGCCTGAGGACTTCACTGACATCAGGCTAACTGTGGTCTATTTGACACCTGCTGTTCCCACATTGGGTAGGCTTGAAGACAGAAGCTGGGCACCCTGCCAAAGTCCAAATCCCTGGATGTCCAGTGCTACCAGGTGTTCAGCTGGTGCTCAGCCTTGGGTGGACCAGGTGACCTACCCTTAGTCACGTCCCCCACTGGGATCTATAGCCCTGCAAGGAGGGAGAAGGGGACAGGGCAGGGAGAAGGAGACCAGGAAAGAGGTCAGCCAGAGACCCACTGCTTTCTCTCACATAAGGAACGGCACCTCCTCCTACATGCTCCTCTCTCTTCCGGGCAGCCCCTGACTCCCTACTTTTGGCAGGATTCTTAATTTTTGCTTAATGTCAGAACCACAGAAACTGTCTTCAAAGCATCCCCCATCTCCAGACAGTGGAATTAGCCACTTCTGGAAGAGGCCCCTGTGTTTTCCACCTCATTCCCCATTCTGATACCCTCTCCCAGTGACTGAAGTGACATAACTTGAGATGACCCAATATTGTGTGACAAAACTTTTCTTGGGGAGATGGAAACACACATGTCTACTTACCTCAGATAGGGAGCCTATGACAGACCACCGTATGGATACCACCAAAGTCCAGTTTGGTGAACCAATGAGTTCTATGGATTTTATTTACAGGAGTATGGGGGAGAGGTTACTCCCAGGAATAGAAATGACTCAAAGACAGCTGCATCACCAAAGCTCATACCAGCTTTGGTGACAGCTCATAAAAGCTGGGAACCTGGAGCACACTATATAGGCTGCAGTTAGCTCAACGGGTTGGAAGTGTCTTTTCTGTGTGCATGAGGTTGGTCTAAAGCTCTTCCAGGCAGGTCTGTTGGTCTCTGCTCCTTCCAGGCAGCTGCTTAGGTCTCAGAGTCTTTGCAGCTTGGCTGGTCTGAGAATCTTTTTTTGCAGCTTTATTGCTTACTCTGGGAGGGTGGGGCCCAATGAATCTAGTTAGTTTCAGGGACTTCCTGAAGCTATTTTGAGTTGATTGCCTCCTTGCTTAAACAGCTTCCAGTAGAACACAATGTTTCAATCTCAGAAGAAACTGTTAAATAACACACAGTCTGACCAAGACATAGCTCAGTCCCTGGGTAGTTGATTAGGGTACTTTCCCCCCACCTATAATTTTACTTTTCATAGTAACACATGGCCAACCACAATCAAAAATCATTAAATGGAAAATTCCAGAAATAATTTTTCAATGAGACCCCCTTTTTCTGCATAGAAGAAATGAGCCATATTTTTATCCTGTGTATTCATCCCATATATGCTATCTGGCTGTTGGTTACTTAGTAGACAACTTGGTTATCATGCTGTTTTTCATTTTTAGTTCATTGAGACAAGGTCTCACTATGTAGCCTTGGCTGACTTGAAACCTACTATGTAGACCAGGCTGGCCTCAAGTTCACAGAGGTCCTACTACCTCTGGTTGGGTTAAAGGCACAGGAGACTATTGCAAGCTCTTTGTTACTATGTTGACAGATACAGAGTTACCAGTTTGCTAGCAAGGAAGAAAGGGGAGCATATGTGCATAACTTTACAGTATATTGTAAGTGTTCTACTTTTTAATTGTTAATCTCATCCTGTGCCTGAATTATGCCTACATCATTTGGTATGTGTTTGCAAAATAAAAACAACATAGAGGTAGATGCTATCTGAGGTTTCAGTTATCTGTTAGGGGCTGGTCAGTATATGTCTCAAATTTGGGGGGGGGAGTCACAGCTGTACTGAACTAAAACCTCTGCTGTCATTTCTTCAGGGCAGGAGTCTTTGCTTTCTTCTCTGTACCCAGCAGGAATCAGTCACAGACTTGCTGAGTAAGAGGGTGGACAGTGTTCTGGGAATGTCTCCCTGTTGTTGGGGAAAATGCCAAGTGCTTCTGGCTAGACTAGGTTTATGCTGCTAGGAAGGAGGGTGTTAAAACTTTCGATTGCTAGGATAGAGCCTAAAGAAGCCTGACCACACATGCTGCTTATTATACTGTTTAGACCCCTCCACCCCAGCACACTCACAGTGTGGTTTATTCTGTCACTCAAAGGCTTGGAGTAATTCCTTGGACTTTATAAGCTTCTACAAGTGATAGAGGCTTGGTTCCAGCCCCTGAGAGTCTCTCCAGGCCAGCATGTACAGTACCTGTGGCTGTTTTCCCTCCCTCCTCACTGAAAGTGCTGCAGCCACCTTGAAGAAAGGACAGCTTCCATCTTAAGATCCACCCACACCCACAATAGTTCAGACCCTCCAAACCTCAGCTCTGGGCTGGAAGAGCCCATTGGATTTGCAAGACTAACTTCTAACCAAGCCCAATGGATTAATCTTTTTAACAAAATGCCAGTCCTCAGGCCTTCCTGTACAGAAAAACATGTCGCAATTCATTCCTCCATCCTACCCCCTGTGGCAAGGAAGTCTGCTAGTATAATAAGAAAAGCACCAGGTACTGATTAGCCCTGCTGCCCATGGCAAGCTGAGTTCCCTCTGCTCACTGCCTCTCTCTTTACTGACCAGTAACTGCAGCCAGAAGCAGAGCAGAGGCTGCCACACAGGGAGCCTTCGTGCTGCCCCCAGCATCTCCAAGTCAGCATCCTCTTCCCTGTATTCATCACCATCTCTTACTCAGGACCCACCCTTGCTCAGAACAAAACAACAGGTCCTAGGGAAAGCAGACAGAGGATTTGAATGATGCAGGGGTCTCCTCCATTATTTCAGGATAACAGGGTACAGTATGGTGGGAAGCTGGGGCTGTGAGTGCATTTGAAATCTTACTCAGATCCCCAGGCTCACCCTGGCAGCAGCAGGGGGTGGGGACCACAAGGTATCCCATACTTCCCTAAAGCTTCTATGGGATCCACTTCTCTCTTATCCTCAGCCAATCGTCCCCTTAGAGCACCACCTCTTCATTCCTAGCCATTGCTACCCACTCCCTCTGCCTGGTGGTCAGCAGTCCCAGTCCAGGCTCTGGGGAAAAGAGATGACCTATACTACATGTTTTCTGAAATAAGCATTAGTTCCCTGTATAGATGCAGGCTGGCAGGGCCAAGTGACCAGAGTTCCCTAGGTAGTCAGGGCAGATCAGGACCCTTTCTTGGGCTCAGCTCCCATGTGCAACCCCCTCTTTGAGACCCTTGGCCATGATGAACAGCTCATCCAATTTCTTTTTTTTTTCCCCTTTTGAGAAATCTGTACATGTATACAATGATATGTGATTATCACCACCGCAGTTTCCCCCTCCAATTTTCCCTGCAATTCACCTCTCATATCCACTTCCCAAATTCAACTCCTCCTCCTCTTCTTTTTCAATAACCTGCCAAGCTCCTTTAGGGCTTTCCACATTTGCATGGGTATAGAGCTATCTGGTAGACTGTGGGCAACTTACCAGTAGCCTTTCTGCAAAGAACAAGCCCATTGCACAGTTGGTGAGGTGATGTGACTTCCTCACCCATCCGTGCCCAGGTTGGGCTGACTTCACTCTGGGCCTGTCTTATGCGGGTAGCCCAGCTGCTGTGAGTTCATGAGTCTGGTAGCCTTATCTTGTCCAGAACACAGCACTCCTCCCCTCGGGTTCTTCTATTCCTTCTGCCAGGATCCTCCTCTGTTTCCTGGCCTTGGTGGTGTTCCCTGGACACAGGGGTTGATAACTACGTCCCATTTGGAGCAAAGCACTCACAATCACTTATTTTCAGCAAGCTGGCCAGTTACGAGCCTCTGTATTGACTGTTGTGGTCTGTTTCTTGAACTGGCCCCAAACATGTCCTCCTGCACAGAGATGTTGCTGTGCAGGTATACTGTTCACAGGTAGGTTGCTGCATGGGTAGTGTTGCTGCACAGGTAGGATAGAGGCCTAGCCCCACTCTCTGCATTATCATCTGGCCCCTCCGTTCCTTCATCTGACCGTACGCATGAGTATATGTATTCAAGAATATGTACACAGGCGCAGTCTTGGCTAGTCCTTAACCCTGTGTGCTCTATGGGGCCTGGGCTAAGCTCCCGGGTCTTGGTAGAGATCTTTCTAACAGCCCTCTTGCTCTTTGCTCGCCCCCTCAATCTGGCTGCAGTATTCCTATGAAGGCACGGAGATCAACAACCTTCCAGTGGAGCTGACAGTCGTGTGGAACGGACACTTCAACATTGACAACCCGGCTCAGAATAAAGGTGTGAAGAGGCTAAGGCTGCTGGGCACTGCGGGAGGGAGTGGGGGCGGGGCAGGGGAGAGAAGGAGAGAGCAGAGCAATCCTGCACCTCTACCTCCCAGACCTGTCAATCTCCCTTGGGCTTTGAGTCTTTCCTTCACAGGCCTAGCTCTTAGCCATCCACTTTCCGCTGTTGTTTCTTGACCCTGGGCTCCGCTCTGTGGTGTCCCCCGGGAGAGGGGAAGGGTGACAGGAGCTTGCTGGGAAGGATGGCAGAGACCAAACGGAGACTCACAGTTCCCTTGTACCCATTCTCAGCCTCTCCCCATCCCAAAGTGCCTCTTGTCCTTGTCTTCCACAGTTTACCTCTACAAATGTGGGGCCATGCGTGAGAGCTGTGGGCTTTGCCTCAAAGCCGACCCGGATTTTGAGTGTGGCTGGTGTCAGAGCCCAGGCCAGTGCACCCTGCGCCAGCACTGTCCTGCCCATGAGAGCCGGTGGCTGGAACTGTCAGGTGCCAACAGCAAATGTACCAACCCTCGGATCACAGAGGTAAGCCACTGCCTGGCCTGTAGCATACTCCAAGCTGCCAAGTCACTCTATAGCCTGCCAAGGACCAGGGCTCTCAAGACAATGCCTGGTTATGGTACTGGTCACACCTTGTGGTCACCGTAGACTTGGGTGCTCTCACCGGCTGGGCATATCATTGTTTTCCTTTATGGCTTCTATGAAAGCTTAGGCTTGGTTCAGAGACCTTTCCCTCACCCAGGGGACAGAAGAGTTCCACAGCCCTGTTGGAGTTTTATTTCCCCCTCCCTCTGTATCCAGACACTTCAGTGACAGGAGGTGGAGCTTCATCCACAGGAGCCTTACTGCAAGTTGACAGTAGTGATGTCTGCACTAGATCTAGCTCTGGAGAGCAGCAAGAGGCCACGGCAGAGAGACCTCAGAATTTGTCCCAATAAGACCTCAGCTGTAGAATTAGAAATAGATCTGGATGCAGTTTGGGGGTCTAACTGTGAAGGATAGGGAGGAGCAGGGCAAAGCAAGGCACTCAGACAGTGGGGACACAGCCAGGCCTGTGCAGGGCTCTGTCAGCATGCCTCACCTGCTGTCCCGCAGGGGAGTTCAGGGATGGGTTTGAAGGCACTGACAGCCATGGTACTTCCTCAGCTCCTGTACAACTCTGGGGGTGCTCATCAGCCTCCCCCACCTCCTTCTTGTTCATCACCATTAAAATCATTACCAAGGTGTCTAAAACAGGGAACTTCTGCCCCTGAGGTTTATATGGACATTTCCATCTCATGTACACAGTCCATACTTATGACAGGGAGTCTATCTTAGACCAGGCCTGAGATTCTTGCTCTCTTCTTAAATAGGAAAAGAAATGTGTGTCTCCTTTTTAATATTCCCCAACATTAGGATCGCATCCTCCCATACCCCAGGAATCGGGCTTAGCACACGGTAGGTACTTAGCTCATCCTCTTTGTCATGGAGGATGCTGATTATGATAAAGGCGTAGATGGGGAAGAGGGGAAAGAGAAGGAAGTAAGCAGCTGTGTCTGCATCCGTCAATCAGGAGGACACACTCGGCTTGGCTCAGTTTTGCTAATGTACCCACTCCATATTGAGCAGTGATGACCATGGTCCTAGACTATGTGTGTGTGAAGTGCTTTGGTGTCTGCACATTCCTTTCACAGCCTGGTTAGTTAGCAGGGAAGTCCTGTTATTTTGGGCTCCTGGGGTTTTGTAACCAAGCATCACAAACCGCATAGCTTAAAGTATCACTCTCCTGGAGGTAAGATTTCAAGACCAAGGCACTGGCAGGACTGATTGCTTCCAACAGCTGTGAAGAACTAGTTAGCTGTCACCTGTGCTCCCCATGCCTCCCTCTATGCAGGTCTCCATGTCCTGGCTGCTTTTAACAGCACCATGATCACACTGGGTTAAAACCCATGCTAATGACCTCCCTTATGCTTAATGGTCTCTGTAAAGACTTATCGCTACCTAAAGTCACATTCTGAGGTATTAGAATATTGTGGTTTGAATATGAACTGTCTTTCACCGGCTTGTGTGTTTGGACACTTGGTCCCCAGATGGTGATTATGTTTTAGGAGATCATAGACCTTTTAGGAGGTGGAACCAAGCTGGGGGACATGGATCCCTGGAGGATAAGCATTGAGAGTTAGAGCCCAACTTCCTTCTGAATCCTCTGCCTCGTGGGCACTACCATGCTACAAGCAGCTGCCACATGCTCCTGCCTCGGGGGACCAGGCCCTCTGCAATCCTTCCCCACCACCTAACCCCATAACCATGAGCCAGAATAAATCATTTCTCCTCCTTGAGTTGCTTCTCTAAGGTATTTGGTCATAACAATAAGAAAAGTAGCTAAGTCAGGAGATTAGTTAGGACCTCCACCTATGAAGAGGAGGGAGGGGCGTAGTCAGGACCTCCATCTATGAAGTGGCAGGGGTTGAGGGTGGTGAGCACAGTTGAAGATGAACCATTCATACCTGTGAAGGCCAGGGTTACTGTCTTCCTCCCCCAGGTGGAGAATAGTATCGCAGCTAGAATAACCAGAGTATAAAGAAAACAGTGTTGCCGCCCCAATTCCGAGCCCTGGATTCCTGTTCTCCTCTACACCGTGACAGGACATATACTCCTTACAAACTGTGCCGCTGGGAGGGATCTGAGCAGAAACAGTGTTGGCTGATATGAGTGAACTCCTTAGCTACCTCGGGGTGGCCTTCAAATTGCATCCCTCCCCTGAGACCCTTCCTCTTCAGCATTCCCGGGGATGGCAATATCAAAACTGGGACTTTCTCTGAGTCTCCACTTCACCCTGTTGTTAGTGGTGACTTCCAGGCTGGAGGGACTGGGTAGGGGGCAGGCAAATGCCCTTCAACCCACTTCCCCACATCCCCATCCCTCCTCCCCAGTCCTTCCCCAATCCTGCACCTCCTCTGCTGCAGAGCCACTGCCCTCAGGCTGTCACCAGCTAAGCCATCCCTGGGGCTGTGGCACATGGTGATTTACAGTGCACTGAAACCTATCGGCTGGATTTGCTTTCTCCTTGGCCTGAATCCAAGAAAATCACAGGAACGAGGTGACAAATTAAACAACTCTCCCTAGGGTGGGGCAACTCACTGCCTCCAACCTGGCATCAGCCCTCCAGGGGACCACAGACTGGTCCAAAGATAAAAGCCCTCTTACAGGACGACAAGCCAGGGCTAGAATTTGGTGCAGGCACCCCACCAAGTGCTAGGGGTACACGGGGACCCACCATCTGGACAAGCACTGGGGAGAACCTAGGCACTCTCTCCCTGCCTTCCACGCATCTGCCCACCTCCCCCCAGCAGAAAGGGCTCCATTTCTCCAAGGAAGCTCTTCTGTTACTATGATGGGAACATGCTTATATCAACTTGCACCCCACAAACACACTTACTCACAAGCATGTGTGTCCACAAAGGGATATGTAAGAGGAAGGAGGTTGCTTGTCATTGGTTAGTGAACAGTCTCATCCCAGAAAAGCTGCCTCCAACTTTACCAGCCATTCAGGACAGTGCCCATATGTAACCCTTGCAGACTGGGGTAGTGGAACTTTCTGGGAGGAACTAAAGACCCTGTCATTCAGATTCTCCCTCGGGGGCCTCACTGCGGGTGTATGTGCTCTGAGAGCCAGGAACAGTTCTTACTGTGGGAAGTACCAATTTGATGTCATTCACCATCCATAGCTCCTACCTCAAAGCAAGCCAAGTCCTGGGTGACAAGTCTTGTGTTCTAATTATGAGCTTTGACATCCACTGTGACATCTCTGGAGGGAAGGACAGACACATTGACCAGGCTAAAGTCCAAATTCAAACCTCTTCCATGACAAATGAAGCCAACAAGGAAGGTAGACACTATGCCAAATGCTCCGAAGAGATACTGGTGGGTTGGCTTGGCTGCTCCAGAATTCTACCACAGACAAGGAAGTTGGGCTAGGAGAACTGGAGACATCATGGCTTGCTCTTAGAGAGTTCAGGTCAAGAGAGGGACTGGGTTGGAAGAATGGGGAACTCACCTGAATAATTATTGTCATGAATGTAGCCTTAGACCTTCAGTGAAGAGAAACAAGTTGTGATTATGGAGACTGGACATTTGATGTTGGAAGTGGATGGGATGGTTCTGGGGAAATGAGAATGTTGTATTATATGCCAGGAGTCTATCCTGATTTTCTTTGGAGTATGTTGTAACACTCAAGTCATATTATCTTCTTCTGTGAGATAGGAAGATAGAACAGAGACTTTGAACATGACCCTCAGGGCCACAGAGAAGCAAAGATCTCTTTACCCAGAGAAATCACCCATGATAACCACACACCACTTGAACCTGCTTAAGGAACTGCGCACACCAGCATAAAGGGCCACGCCCACCATAGCCTCTTCAACAAGTAGGCAGCAGCGATGCTTCTTGAGACCTGAAGGATCACCTCTCTTCCTCCCTGCAGATCATCCCAGTGACAGGCCCTCGGGAAGGGGGCACCAAGGTCACCATCCGAGGGGAGAACCTGGGCCTGGAATTCCGGGACATTGCTTCACATGTCAAGGTGGCTGGTGTGGAATGCAGTCCCTTGGTGGATGGCTACATCCCGGCAGAGCAGTAAGTGAGAACTGCCTGAGATATGGGGGTAGCCAAAGGGGAGCGGGAGAGATGGCAGCACAGGCGTGTGATGTCCTGGATCCACAATACTTGGGACCAGAAGTATTTTGGAGTGGGAATTGTTTTTCCCTTTGGACTTTAGGATGTTTGCATACACATAGTGAGATATCCTGAGATAACACAAAATTCATTTGGGTCTCATATATACCTTATACACATAGCCCAAAGGTGACTTCATATAGTATTTTTAAGTAATCATCAAATTAATTTTCCTGGCATAAAATTTTCCATTGGTGGTGCCATATCAAGGCTCAAGTGTTTCAGATTTAGGGCTTGCAGATTAAGCACTGACAGATAAATGGCAAACTCAGAGCCAGATTTCGGGGTAGGGGCAGAGGGTGGAATGCAGCTAATATTTTAGGTGTCTACAGGTCCCCTTGGCTCCCTGCCTTCTGCACTACCTACTGACATGCCATACTAGGGAGGTAGGGACAAGGATGGTAATGGTAACGAGGCAGGGACAAGGAAAGTGATTCTGATTACTTGGGGGTATGGAGAGGAAGAGGTGAGAAAGAGCAAAATTAAAGTCTGCCAGGGAGTGTGAATTCAATTCCTTCTATTGTCTCTAACTCTCCATGAGCTTCCCCACAGGTAGGATAGCCCTGGGCTATCCTCTGTGGAGGCTGAAAATGAAATCCCATACCTGTTCCTTGGCTAATTTTTCTCTTTACAAACCATGCGTAAAAGGGTCATTCAACAGATGACCTTGACCCTGAACACACCTAGTGGAGGAGATCCAGTGAGCCGTGCATTGTCTGGTAAATAAGTAAACACCACTTTCCAGCCCAGCAAACACAACTGTGGAATGTTTGTCAGCACAGTGGAATCTATGCTCCTTCCTGTTTCACCCAGACTGTACCCTGATCAATTGTCCTAGGAGCATTAGATGTGGGCTGCTAGCAGGGTCTCCCTTAGGTCTGACGGTGCCCTGCGCTTCTGCTTGCTGGACTGAATGATTCAGAACTACAGAGATGGTACATGTGCTATTCCTCCTGACTTCCATCAGGGTATCCCCACAGCATTTGTAATGAGTGGAACGCGGAAGATTCCACTGTTACGTGGAGACATCCCTGTCATCTGCCATTACTTAGTGACCCAAACATCTATCCACGGCTCCTACAATTTTCCGAAATCAAAGCAATGCCAACTGCTGCTGATACAGCATGATGCAGGGAAGCTTAACCGTAGACCAGACATCAACAATGTTATTATAAAGCCAGATGATTAAAGTGCTGCAATATCAGTTAGATCCAAGGAGTGATATAGAATGCTCAGGGCAAGAATCCTGACACACAAGAATTTAGTGTGTGATGAAGGTGACAGTTCAAATCAACTAGGAAAGGCAAGACCCTTCAGCAAATGGTGCTGGCTAATGCCAGAAGAAGAAGAATATCAGATCCTTAGTTCACATTCTACACCCAAACAAATTCCAGGTAGATTAAAGAGTTAGGGATACAAAATGAAACTGAAAGATTAGAAGAAAATGCAGGTGCAAATTCATTTGATTTCATGAAGGAGAAGATGTTTCAAGCATGAGCTGAAAAATAAAACATAAAGAAAAGATTAGGGGTTTTGAGTATATAAAACTTAAAAACTTATACATCAGAAATCACGGTAAGAAAAATAAACGCTAACAAAAAATTGGGGATGTGGTTATACTCATCACAGATAATAGACACATTTTTCTTAACAGATAAAGAGGCTTTATAAATAAAAGGCAGTTATCACAAAATGAGCAAAGAGCATGAATGTATAATTCACGAGGTGCACAAAGAACCAAAAACTCATGTGAGACATGAAATGCAGATGACTGCAATGGAGAAAAATTTTTAAAAGTTAATGCTCGGGAGGCCAGAGATTGAGTGTAGCGGGTAGTGTGCCTGTCTAGCTCACAAAAAGCCCCGAGTTCAATCCCCAGCAAGGAATAAAACAGGTGGATAAAGACAGGAAGGCCAGAAGTTCAAGGTCAGTTATCCTTAACTGCATAGTGAGCTTGGGGCTAGCCTGGACTGCATGAGATGCCATCCCAATAAAAACAAAAATGAAAATAAAAATAAGCACCAGATGCAACTGGCTTACTTACTTGTGTGTGGGGGGGAACTGGGATAAACTTTCAGGAAGGCATTTGGACACATGGATTAAGAAAGTCTTAGCCGGAAGCTCCACATGGCTGCATGTGCCTATAACACCAGCGCTGAGGGGGAGACAGACGACAGCTCACCTAGCTGAGAGGATAGACTTCTGGTTCAGTGATGGATGGTGTCGAGGCAATAAGATGAGAGTAATGGAGTGAAACCCCCCGCCCTGCTCTGGCCTTGTGTGCATGTCTATCCACACGCCCACAGGCATGCATCACACACATATGTCATGTCATATATGTCATGTCATATATATATATATATATATATACACACACACACACAACCATGCAGTGTGCTCTCTCTTTCCCTCGCCCAAAAGAATAAAAAACGAAAAACAGAAAAAAGTCTTAGCTGGCACTTTACGTGCAGGTCTGTAATTCCAGCTATGTTGAGGCAGGAGCATCTCATGCTCAAGTCCTGCCTGGGCTAGAGTGAGTTTAAGGCTAGCCTAGGCAGCTTAGTGAGACTGTCTCAAAAGCAAGAAGAGAAATAAAAAGAAAAATGAAGTTGAGATGTAGCTCAGTGGTTGAACACTCCAGGTTCAATCCCCAGTATCACACTCCACACTCCTCCCCGGTCTTTAAATCTAGCTAATATGCTTCTAGAACATTCCCTAAACAACCAAACTTGCAAAAAATTCATATTTAACAATGCTTATCTCAGCTTTATTTATGATACAAACAATTCAGAAGCAATGATATTTCTACAAGTATTGAATTTGTCAACTCAAAGTTATCATACAGATGTTCCTCAACTTTACATGCCTTTTGGACATGATGGTTACTGAATGCAGGGCCATGTACATACGAGGCAAGTGTTCCATCACTGAGGTGCATTCCCAGCCCTTTGTACTGTGTCTTGGTAAACCCTTCTCAAGTTGAAAACATCATGAGATGAAACTGTGTTATATATTCCTAACCAGCAACCAACATTGTTTCTTCTTATGGTCCCTGGCTCACAGGAACCTGAAGCTTTTCACCACTGGCCAGCATCACAGAGAGTATCATAGAACATGTGGCTAGCTCTAGAAAAAGATCAAATTTCAAAGTAGAAAATTGTAGATAAGAATTGACAGACTTATGTATCACTCTCATACCTTTATAAAGCTGGAATCTTACAAGTTAAGGCCTGGTAGTTCATCCCACACCTCAGAAGTCTTACAGACAGGCACACAGGCAAGGTATCACACATGCACACACACACACACACACACACACACACACACGTGACCAAGAATACAGCTTCTACTTAATTTGTGGAAGAAAAGCCAGAGTGAATCTATCTTTTCCCCATAGCAAATGTGTTTATTAGGCTGTCTATATAGAAACACACACACACACACACACACACACACACACACACACACACACACAGCAAGACCTTTCCTTAGCATAACTTTTTAAGAAACATAATACATAAAAACTGCAAGTCTGGGCATGTGGCTTGGTGACAGGGTGCTTATATAACATGTGCCAAGCCCTGGGTTTGATCCCCAGTACCACAAAAGATAAAACTGCACCAAAACCAACTAACCAGCCAAAAAACAAACTCCACAGGACTCAAACTGTAGAAATGAAAAAGTAAAAGATCAGTATGTTTAGCCACATAGATGCTTAGGAATGTAGTGTGGCAGAATATAATTGAAAACCAAGTTAAAGGACAGATAGCAAATTGACAATTAGGAAGAAAATAATTGTAGTATTACAACACATAAAAGTTAATATGCCTAGTTAAGAAGGTTTCATGAAAGGACAATTGGCCAGCATAATAGGGAGAGGACTTTAATCGAGAAGCTAGAGGAAGGCAGTGTAAAATAAAGAAAGACACATGAATATGTGTACCCTCTGCAACAATCACTGGTCTTAAACAAGATGTTTTCTGTAATGTATTGGAAAAACTTCCAAAGACTTGTGGCTATCTAGTCTTTGCTAGAGTAGTGGACCCTTGACACAAATACAAATTGGTAGAGCTTTGGGGGAACAGTATTGGGCCCTATCAATGTTAAGTAAATAAACTATTTGTCAGTGCATTCCCTCCTGAAGAGTCTATTCTAATAAACACATGATATTTAGGTATGTCTGTGTTTCCTATTTTTCTGTTTGGGTTGTTTGTTTGTTTTTTGAAGCAGGAGAACGATTAGAGTATTACATGCCCCTCAATAGGAAGATTATTACACAAATGGTGGTTTAACCATGTATATAATATTATAAAGCTGTTAGGAAGAATAAAGTAGATGTATGTAAAAGCTTAATAAAGGCACATGAAATGCTGCTAAGTACAAACTGTGCTTATGCTATGTTTTACGTTTACCTTTTAAAATATGTGTTTATATATGCAAATATACAAACTTTACAAATAACCATAAATGTGTGTCTACATGTATACAGAAGATGTGTACATGTTTAAGTAAGAGTGTGCTTGTATGTAAAGGGTACCTTCTCGGTACCTGTGGGGGATTGGTTCTACGACCTTCTGAAGACACCCAAAGTCACGATGCCCAGGTGACTTCTGTAAAATAGTGCAGTCCTTGCAGACAACCTGTGAGCATCCTTTTGCATACTTTAAATCCTCTCTCCATCACTTATACCTAATTCAACAGAAATGTTAGATGAATAGCCATTCTGCTGTGTTGTCCAGAGGATCCTAAGAAAAAATAAGTCTGGGCACCGGAGAAATGGCTCAGTGGTTAGGAGCACTGGCTGCTCTTGCAGAGGACCCAACTTGGTTCCCAGAACCGACCTGGTAGCTTAAAACCATCTGTGACTCCAGTTCCAGGAGATCTCATGTCCTTTTGCCACTTCCATGGGAGCTAGGCATGCATGGGGTACACAGGCACACATGCAGACATATGCTTATGCATTTAAAATAAAAGTAAATGCATCATTTTTAAAAGAAGAAAGGAACCTACACATACTTCAATACAGATAATATCTGTTTTGCGATTTTTTTTTTTTTTTTTGGTTTTTACGAGACAGGGTTTCTCTGTATTGTTTTGGAGGCTGTCGGTCTAGCCTGGCCTCGAACTCACAGAGATCCGCATGCCTCTGCCTCCCGAGTGCTGGGAATATTTTTGATCTATGGTTGGTTGAGTCCCTATGTTTGATTCCATGATGCTAAACACAAATATGTGGGCAAGCTGCCTAACTTTTCTGTGTCTCGGTTTCTTAATTTGTGAGATAGAGAACACACACGCATGTGCACGTGCACACACACACCACACACACACATATCTGTGCTAGTAACTATACCAAACCCTCTTCCATGTACAAACATGTAAGCATGGAAGGCCTCTTCTCCTGGCATAAAATTTGGGACAGCTGGGAGCAAACTGAGGCAACCAGATGCTGGGAGCAGGCGCTCCCAAGAAGAGACTAAGGTCAGATCTGAATTCTGGATCACTTGTTGAGTTCGTGAAGGTACGTTTACCTGTCGGGGCTCACTGTGGGCCTAGGCCATGCTTGGGAGTCCTGCGGCTCATGAGGTCTCTCCTTTGCTCCTACAGGATCGTGTGTGAGATGGGGGAGGCCAAACCCAGCCAGCATGCAGGCTTCGTGGAGATCTGTGTGGCTGTGTGTCGACCTGAGTTCATGGCCCGCTCCTCACAGCTCTATTACTTCATGGTGAGTCCTGGATGCTGAGCCCTGCCTGGGGGCAGATGACGGCAAATTTTATGGCCATCAGTGCAGAGCAGGGCCTCCACCCACTAGCCACAGGCTTTGGGGAGTCATTTGGGCTTTCTCACCTGCTCTGTTACCTTTAATTCTCCACCCAGTTTCATGAATCTCAAGGGTTCAAATCTCCACCGATGGAGGGGGCGTTAGTGTTATAATGGTCCATGAGTCACCTACAGACAGTGGTGTCCCTGTGCCTGTACTGGAGGCTCCACATTTTGGGTCACCCATAGTTGGTGCTGTTCCCAGCCTTCTTCTTTGCTAATGGGGTTTTCTCCCTCACTAATTTCACCGTCTTTCATGCAGGGCTCTCCCAGGCCTTACCCTCTGCCCCACTCTCCTGCTTCAGGGACAAACTTGGGTTTCCTTCAGTTTCTCTCCACAAAGCAAACCAGGCTCTGATGTGTAGGTTAGTCACATGAATGTCAAAGCCCAGATCGGTGCACCTGGCCCGCCGCCACAAGCTCTGTCCCAGGAGGTCTCCATGCTGGGAATGCTCCACTCCCTCTCCCTTCTAAGTCTGTTCGTTCATGGAGCCAAGTAAAGAGCTGGCACATAATTCAGACTTTGATTTCCCGTGCAAACCCACCGTGAAATATTTATGAAGCACGACTTGAATAATTAATAGCTTCTCACAAGTCTAAAACATGTTTCCATAACACCCTCTCCCACCCAAAGCAGACCCCTTCCAGCCAGTCCCTGCATTAACACCACCTCAGTGAAGCAAGCACTGATCCTTCCCAGGGTTTGACTCTGGGCCTTCCCCACAGCCCACCAGACGTCAGCAGACAGACTCAGCGTTCCCTCTCTGGGGAGGCTAGTGGGGCCAAGTCATCCTTTGGAAATAGCTGGTTACTATAGTTTATTGAACAAGAAAACTGTCCGTGACCACTTTAGGGATAATCACACAGTTCCCCAGTTGTGTGACTAGCTTGCCCAGAGTCACATAGCGTGATACAAAAGTTCCTTGTCCTTGGCTGTTCCGTCACCAAGCCAAGATTTTAAACCTAGCCGAGGAATGTGGGGACAAGGTCAGTGGGTGTCTCCAGGTGAACGCTATCAGTGTGCCCTTCTCTGGGGTCTGGGTACGTGGTAGCTAGGTGGGTTTGCTGGCCCCCAAAGGATGCCTCCTGAGGGAGAGAGTACCCATGGCCCTGTGAACCCAGTGGGCTCAGCCTCAGCTTGGAGTTCTTTTAGGGACTGTGGCTGGGGAAGGGAAAGAGAAATCTTCATTTAAATGCAGATACAGGCTTCTCACCTGGGACCAGGGAAAGTTTTTCCATTAAAATGCTAATGAAAGAACAAACTGCAGCTCCAAATCCCCTGCTGTCTGGGGCTCTGCTCCCTGCCCCCACCCCAGCCTGCACCTCCAGTCAGGGCAGGGGGCTTGACAGGCCTTGAAAACTTCCTTGGGCACAATCCTCACACATCCCATCCCATGCTCTGGCCACTGAAGGGTTCCCTGAAGGGACCTTAGGGAATGGCAGGTCCCCTTCTCTGTCTGTTGGAGACGTGGCTGGAGACCAGAGGTGTGGAGTGAGGTCTCAACTACAATACTTTTTAGCCATGTGACCTTGGAGAACTTCAGTTAACCCCTCTGAATCCCCTCTGTGAAACAGATGATAGCCATTTTTAAAAATCATTGACTGGATAATTATAGATATGTCTATATCACTAGAGATATACACTGTCACTAAAAAACAAAACAAATCAGGGCACAGCAGCTCTCATGACCACTATTATTCATGTAGAGATGAAAGCTCTGTTCACACAAGAATACAAAATGGCTTGCAGAGGCCACATGATGGCATCTCTTCAGTAGGCCATGGGGCACTGCCTAAGGCCTGTTCCAGCCTCCTCCACCTATCCCAGCATGCCTCAGTCCTCTTCTTTTCTTTGCAGACTCTGACTCTCGCAGACCTGAAGCCCACTCGGGGACCCATGTCTGGGGGCACACAGGTTACCATCACAGGCACCAACCTGAATGCAGGCAGCAATGTGGTGGTGATGTTTGGGAGCCAGCCGTGCCTCTTCCACAGGTAACCGCTGGGCCCAGACAAGGGAGGAGACCTAGGGTCTCATGGAGATGAAGCTGTCCAAAAGCTGTCACTCTTCTCTTTGGGGAAGAATAGTACATACCTGCCCTGGCTTCCCTGGAAGGTGGGTGAGGCATCATGCTGCTGTCCACAGATCAGCCTGGTGTCATTACTATGTTCCCTTTGCAGAGGATGAGGGGTGCAACCGAGCATCCAGCTTGGGACCAAGCAGCAGATGCCCTGTCAAGGGGTAGAGCCTCTCCTGCTGGGAGCCGCTTGGGATCACCCCATGTGCTCTAAGCAGGTGATCCCAGAAGGTCAAAGCAAGCCACCTTCCTCCCTCTGCCCATTTGGGTTCGGCAGCCCAAAGGGATATTATCTTCCCTAGCCAGGAGCCTGGAGTAGGGGCTACAGGGAGCCCATCCCAGGAATGCTGTGAGACATGTGGCCAATCTGAGCCCAAGTTCCCAGAGACATTTATTCCTAGGGTAGGTTATGGCAAGAACTGTGACAGATTCAAAGTCAGAACACCTGGGGTCTTGCATTACTGCTATCCAAGAAGCCATTACTCAGTGTGAGGGTGGTGAGGGTGACTTTGTTCAAAGCGACTGTGGCAACGGTTGAGACTCAAAAGAGGGTAGAGGCGGAGCTCAACCCCAGTGCAACAAGCATGGTTAAACCAGGGCTCAGGACTAAGAGGCATAGGGAGGAGGTGCAAGGGATCGATCCCGCCAAACTCACTTGAGAGGATTCTCATTGTTGGCAAGCCAGAAATGACACATGGAGGAGGGAGCCTCACCAGATTCATGTAGCTAGACCCTTGCTAAAATTGGGGCAGGGGCTAGGGTCAAGGACAACCCAAAGACCAGGCTTCTTTGAAAGGTAGCATCAGAGGAGCCTCTCAAAAGGTTGGTCCTTGTCCCTGGTTCATGAACTTCAATCTGTGAGGGTACCATCCCTTCTCTGAAACCTGATGCACGAAGAAAGGGGTTGACCTGGGACCCCTGTGACCCTTAACACCTGGGAACCCACACTCTGCCTTCCCTTCCAGGCGCTCACCATCCTACATTATCTGCAACACCACCTCCTCGGATGAGGTGTTGGACATGAAGGTGACTGTGCAGGTGGACAGGGCCAGGATCCGACAGGACCTGGTCTTTCAGTACGTGGAGGACCCCACCATCGTGCGCATTGAGCCTGAGTGGAGCATTGTCAGGTGGGAGGACCCCTCCCCCACTCTCCTCCCTGCCTCAGTTCCCCCTTTCTCCCTCTCAAAAGTCCAGGAGAAACCAGGGGCCTGGGAGATGGAGGCCTCTTCCCAGCCCTCTCTTCACCAGTCCTGGCCCCTGCTTGCCTTTGTCCCTCTCAAATAACAGACTCAGCTGGGCAGAGCCTGGTTCCTATTCCTCACTGCTTCCCCAGCGTCCCACACAAACGCACCAAGCAAAATGACACGGGAGGCAGAAGAGGACAAGGGACGCTGCTCTAAGGAGAACCCAGGCAGGGAGTCCAGCACTTCAGTAGTTCACCCTGGGCAAGCCATGGCTCTTCCTGGACATCTAGCTTTGGAGGATTCTCCCGGGGACTGAGAGACTGCAGGACCCTCAGGCTGTAGGAGTATAGAGCCTCCCTTCAGAGATAAAGTTGCAGGCACCTGACCATGTCCACTTTTCCAAACCTGGAGGACATATCAGGATGAGAAGGCTCCACAGAGACTTCTGTGAGGGCCCCTGGAGATCACTGGGAAGCCGCTGTTCTGGACTGCATGGGGAACACAGTGAATACTTCGGGTGGGAAAGAAACGGGTTCAGTTCCTGTCGCTTACCTGACAGAGGGCCTTAAAGGCACCTTCTTGTCCATCTGCCCCCTGTTGAGTGCTCCCCACAGTTAACTTCAGCCAGGAGGGGCCCCAGGACTAGTGAAGTTAGTGAAGACAGAATAAAGAAGTGCTCTGTGCTGGCTGAGGCAGGGGCAAGCCTAGTTCAGGGGGCTAAAGTTAAGCCAGTGACCCAAGGTCATATCTAACTGGCTGCCTGAATTTTTATTAATAAAATTTTATTGGCACAGGGCTCTGCTAGCTGATTGTATTGTCTACAGTTGTTTTCTCATGACTGCACAGAGTTGAGTAATTGTGACAGAGACCATATGGCCTGTGGAGCCTAAAATATTTACTGCCTGGCCCTTCACAGAAATAGTTGGCCACACTCTGCTTGAAGACCAAAGAGAACCAGCCTGACTGCTGGGATGAGAAAGGCCATTGGCTGTCCTTAGCTAAGACATGAAGGGGAAACAGCCTTTCAGAGTCATGTTAGGCCTTGGCCCCAGAGCCCAGTGATGCAGGAAGGTGACACAGGCCTTTGTATCTCACTCAAGAAGCTAGGCAGTGATACTCTGGGACCTTCATGGCTTTATTGAGTTCCGTTTCCCTCCATATTGTCTCAGAAATGAATGTGCCATCTTCCTGGACCTCCACAGTATCCCAAGTCACACTCATGCCATGAGGGAGGTTGGACACACACTCTAGACTGCCAGCATTTTTGCTTAGGTTAAGGAAATCTGAGGATGAGGTGGGCTTTGCACAGTGTGTGGATCTGAGCTTCCTATAAGTGCCTGGACTGTTTGGGGACAATGATGGAATCCATTTTCTACTGAGTGCAGAATTAGTGATTGGGACATCTGGAGACAGGGAGATTAGGCACAGAAACTCATCTGGACTGTGCTATGTATAGAAGGAATCCTGCAGGCACACCTGGAAGTGTGTGTGTGTGTGTGTGTGTGTGTGTGTGTGTGTGTGTGTGTGTGTGTGTGCGCGTGCGTGCATGTGAGCTCACGGGGGCATGCAAGACACACTCAATGAGAGAGAAAAGCAATGGGAAGTTTAAAGATGGGAAAGGGGACAGACGGATAAAAACCCATGTGAGGACAGGTGACAAAGAACCCTAGCTTAGAAGTACTTCATCTACATAGCCCTGCTTTAGACAGCAGAATGTTTGCCAATGACACTCTCTTGGCTAGCAATCAGGTCATTGCCTACTCTGGTCCAAGTAGGACATAGCCAAGCCCAGGGCTGCCCACTCTCCCCACCAGCTTCTCAGTGTTCCTGAGCACAGAGTATAGCACCCTGTGAAAGGCCACACTGAGGCTAATCACCTGATTCCACTCGTCTGTGTCCTGTGTCACGCCAGGGCTCAGGAAACTGTTGGCTCATAGCATGTCACACTTGTCATCTTGGAAGAGGTGCCTGGACCTGGACCATGGCTTTCATAGGTCTCAGCTGGACTGAAGCCACCAAGGAGGAAATTTGTAGCACAATTACCATGGACAGTGGAGGTTCTGCTGAGGACCATAATTTTAGGACAAGACCAAGAGTGATGAGGATCAGGGGAGGAGATTCCAGGGCTGAAACAGCTGGCTCTGGTCTGGGTCGCTCAGAGAACTAAAGCCCATGCTGTCACCTGGACCTTCATGAGATGTTCATGTTATGAACAGCTCAGCAAGCAGCAATATAGATATCTGGTCACCACTGTCGTCCCTCTTGGCTTCTGAGATACGGTTCCTTGTTATTGCAGCCAACTTTTCATCCTCGTCTCCAAGGACACATCTGTGCTTCCCCATCCTCATTGACATGGGCTTACCCTGATAATCATTGTTGTTGTGTTCATTGCATCTCCTGTGGCTATGGCTCACAATATATTCTTTCTTTTTTGGACAGTGGGAACACACCTATTGCTGTCTGGGGAACTCACCTGGACCTCATACAGAACCCCCAGATCCGTGCCAAGCATGGAGGGAAAGAACACATCAATGTGAGTCCATTGGCAAGTCTTTGCCTACATACAATGACTCATAGCATGGGATACCTCCAAGTCCTGGGAAGGTGGGATAGGGGAGTTGACATGACCCCATTTCAGCTTTTGGGGTCTATAGGCCTGAAAGACCAAGAAGTTCCACAGTTCATGGGGTTCCAACCTCATCCTACCCTCCTCACCCAGTTTAGAACATACCTAGTCATTGTCACATTCATGTTGGGAAAAGCCAGAGATAGGGGACAGTTGCAGGGAGGGATCTGTGAGTAGCCAAGAGTATGACTCGGTGCCCTCCTCCACAGTCCTCCCATATGAACCCAATGTAGCATGGATGGCATACCAGGAGTCCTAGGGTGGAGTGACTTCTCATTGTCCCTTCCTCTGACTCTTGCAGATCTGTGAGGTCCTGAATGCTACTGAGATGACCTGCCAGGCTCCAGCCCTTGCCCTGGGTCCTGAGCACCAGTCAGATCTCACTGAGAGGCCTGAAGAATTTGGTTTCATCTTGGACAATGTCCAGTCACTGTTAATTCTCAACAAGACTAACTTCACCTATTATCCTAACCCCGTGTTTGAAGCTTTCAGTCCCTCGGGAATCCTGGAGCTCAAGCCTGGCACCCCCATCATCCTAAAGGTATTCCAGATAAGCTTTCCATAGCACTTTAATTATCAATTATTGATTTCCTCCTGGGAGGAAGAGAGGATACTAATGTGTGCAATGTATTAGTCTGTTTTCTGTTGTCATAAAATACTTGATGCTGGGTACTTAATGAAGAAAAAAATTTAGCTTGCCTCATTATTCTGGTAAATGAAAGGTCAGTAATAGTCCTGGTTCTCATGAGGGCCTTCTAGCTGGAGCACATGTGACAAGGGAACCAGAGGGGATCTTTAAGTTATGGGGAAGTCATAATCTTCCATTAAAGCCCACATCTTAAAGGTCCCATTATCTCTTACAGTACTAGGGACCAAACTCCTAAAGTATCACATCTAACACGTGTACCAATTCTTTCGGCTTCTTATTGATGGTGGCCTCTTTCCCAGTTCATCCATAAGATGGGATATTGGGTAGGCCATGACAGCCAGTAGCATCTGTGGTCCTGACTTGGGGTGGGGAATGGTGGCTTTCCTGTCTGTTCAGGGCAAGAACCTGATCCCACCTGTGGCTGGCGGCAACGTGAAGCTGAACTACACCGTGCTGGTTGGGGAGAAACCATGCACCGTGACGGTGTCGGATGTGCAGCTGCTCTGCGAGTCTCCCAACCTCATCGGAAGGCACAAAGTGATGGTGAGGCTACCAGGGTCCCACTGTGTGTGAATCAGGCATGAGGGGTACTGAGTGACAGTGGCTCACTGTGTCTATGCTATCAGAGACTTCTGCCCACCGGGAACTTCCCTCCCAACTCTTCCCAGACCTGTTTCCATCTTCCCATCCCACTGGCTTCTTGTGTATTGTCATTGCCTCTGTCCCGGCTGGTACAACAAGGGCAAAGCATTAAATAGAGCGATATCAATTGTCTGTTAGGGCCAAGAGGCCTTTACGATGAGGATCATCATTGGTGTAGGGTGCTCCATGGTGCTGTTTGTGTATCTTAGTTCCCAACTTGGAACTAAGGATGAGTCTTGGGTGAAGCCAGTTGTTGGTGCTATATCACTGTATTTACACTGCAGTTGTGAGCTGTTTCCTTGTGATGACTGTGTCCTCCTGAGTGAGAGGATGGGTACAATTTCTAGCTGAAGGGTAGTCTCTGCAATCCGTGCTTTCTCCTATTTGACTGATGGGATTGGGGGATCCTCACTGGCAATCACGTTCTCCTTCTGACTGAGAACTCCTCCCTAGTCTGCTCTGCTACCATCCCTCTCTTCTTTGACTCCACAGGCACGGGTGGGTGGCATGGAGTATTCCCCTGGGATGGTGTACATTGCCCCAGACAGCCCACTCAGCCTGCCCGCCATCGTCAGCATCGCAGTGGCTGGTGGGCTCCTCATCATCTTCATTGTGGCAGTGCTCATCGCCTACAAACGCAAGTCCCGAGAAAGTGACCTCACGTTGAAGCGGCTGCAGATGCAGATGGACAACCTTGAGTCTCGTGTGGCCCTGGAGTGCAAGGAAGGTACTGAGTGTTCAGGCGCTGGTGTCTGGTGTGGAGTCTGTGTGTACACATGCGTGCCTCCCATGTACAAGCACACAGGCTGGGTAGCAGTGGGTAGTATCAGAGGTTACATATGCAAGTATGTATATTTGGCTGGGCAGCAGTGAGTAGTATTAGAGGTCATGTATGCATGTAATCACGTGTAAGTCAGTGTGTGTGTGTGTGTGTGTGTGTATACATATATACACATATGTGCATCTTTAAAACACCAACCAGCCTGGGCAGCATTTGGCAATGCTGGAGGTCTTGCATGTGTATATTTATATGTGTGTTTGTAAGTGCATTAACCAGCAGGTGGGGTTACAGTGGGTGGCAGTTATGTGTATAAATGTACACGTGTGTGTTTGTGTCTTTCATTTACAGGTCAGCAGCCTGGGCTATAGGTGGCAGTGCTGGAGGTTGTGTGTATGCATGTATGCACTTGTGCAAGTCAGGGGGTGAGCAGCTGTATGTGTATATGTTTCTTCTTCACAGGCGGGCAAGCTGCAAGGGACAGCCTTACAGACTGGGCTTTCTACCTGCAGAACCCTTCTGCCAGTCTCTGAGCTTAACCAGGGTCCTGACCAAAGCCCTGTCTATCAATCCACCTGTGGTTTTCTCCCTACTCCTTCCAGATACATCACTGGGATCATTTATACACCAAGAACAGTACCCAGGGGGTGGTGGTGGTTGCAGTATCCTCCAGAGAGGACCAGAGTATCTCCACATGATGCATGCAAGCAATCTTCAGTTCTTTTCTATCAGCAGGAAGGGAATTCTGCAGGGTTGATTTGGGATTTCAAAGGAAGTGTGTTTCACAGCTTGTATTTGAAAAATGTACACAAGCCACCATGAAGGGAGATCAGCAATGTCAAACCCAAGAAGGCAGCTTAGCTAGCAGACTCATATAACCCCAGGACATCTTCTGTAAGTCCACCCTGGGAGGAAGGAGCTAAGCCATTTATCAGTGGATAATATATATCCAGTGTTAATGTAGCCCTGTATCTGGGCTCCAGCATCATACAGGTTCCCGGGGAAGCTCCACCTCTTTTGATGGGGTAAGGCTTCATCCCATCTCTGTACCCTTCAGCTGTCATCCTGGCATCTGCCTTGTGGGACTGTTAATTACTGCCTTTTATTATATTTACACTGCTTAATTTTTTCTCTGCAATGTACTCTTCCCTCTAATTAGGTGTAGTGATTAGGATCTCTTTTATGTGTGGCAGGCATGAGGCTTTGAATGTTGGAGGCACATGGTGACTTAAAGGAAACTGCATACCCATCAGACCTGACTCCCTCCTTTTCCTCCTGGCCAGAGATGCTACCCAATTAGGAGGAGGCAGCTGAAGCGGGCAGTGTGTGTGTGGGGGGGAGGAGTGCCAGGTTCCCCTCAAAGCTCCAGAGGAAGAAAGGCTCAGCAAGCAGAAACCCATGGAGTCCCAAGGGGACCATGGCTTCTGGATGGGGACACTTATGCTATTGGGATGGAAGGAGGCTTCTTATAGCAAAGGACCTGCAGTGTTGGCCATGGAGGCACTTTCCAGGATGCCAAGGCAATTTCTGCATGTTTATAAGGCAGCTTAAACCCAGGGCAAGGGTTTGTGTGGAAATTTCACTGTCAGCAGGAAGCTACCTACACCTACTCTAGAAGACACCAGCTCAGATCTAAGCTTTGGACATACTGGCACACATGTGTGCAAACATACATTCCCACTACGCATCCTCACTGGCATGCTTGCACACTCTTACTGGCATCCTCACTGGCATGCAGGCCCACATTCACACAAGTGCACCCCACTCCTGTTCATGTATACCTCTATACACACACACACACACACACACACACAGAGTTCACTCCGGATATGCACAAGTGTGTTGGTTGGTTTACAGTACTGTGTTTGAATAACCCAACAGAACCAACTTAAAGGAGGGTTTCTTTTCTCATGATTTCAGGGGGTTCATACACTGTGGAGTAGGGGGAGCATGGTGGAGTGCTCAACTGACAGCTGTCAGGAAGCAATGAAGAGCAGAGACAGAAAAGGGGCCAGAGCAAGGCGTAGTGCCATGGACAGCTTCCCACCCCAGTCATCCCAGGCTACACCTTCCAACGCCCTCCTAACAGCAGCATCGTATTATGAGTCCATCAAAGGACAAGTCAATCCATTGATAATTACTATCTAATCGTTTCTGAAAAGGCCCTTACAGACACACCCAGAGATAAGCCTCATTAATCTCCTGAGCTTTTCTCAATCCACTAGAGCTAGCAATTAAGATCAACCATCAATACACGTTCGTTAGGCTTTGGTGACAGTGCATGCCAAAGAGGCCGCCTGGCTCCCTTTATGTACACACAGTGCTCACATGCATCAGAGGGCATTCAGAAGCTTTAGGGCATCTGCCTCTGGTGTCACTGCATGACTAGAACCCCAGCAGCCATGTAACAGGGCCACTAGGAAGGGAACACCAGAAGAGGT
This sequence comes from Mesocricetus auratus, assembly GCF_017639785.1. Classification (NCBI taxonomy): domain Eukaryota; kingdom Metazoa; phylum Chordata; class Mammalia; order Rodentia; family Cricetidae; genus Mesocricetus; species Mesocricetus auratus. The sequence continues at coordinate 9,511,470 of NW_024429200.1, forward strand.
TGCAGGTCTTTTAGTGTCCAATGCTTACCAGCAAGCCTTGGGGATCTCCTGGCATCAAGGCTCTTGGACACCTGTAGACCCCATGTCAGTTCTACCATAGTTGCTGGCAAGGACACTGTGGGATCCTTTGTGCAGTTCAGGGTACTGGTGTCCTGTTTACATGTCATCGTGTCCTATTGGGCACCAGGCTTGCTCTTTGATGCCCCTATAGCACATAGAGTTTGTGAGTCCCTTTTGAATCCACCAACTACTCTTTTTTCCTAGTCTTAAGCTTACATACATGAAAATAAATATTGGTTAGGCAACAACCCTGACTTGTTCTTTGTAAGTGTGGGTCAATGCAATCTGTTCACACATGTACATGTATGTGCATGCATGAATGCATGCAGGTGTGTGTGAGGGCGTGCACCAAGGAGAATGCCACAGCTTAGCAGGACTGACAGCTGCAGCTCTGAGGTGGCAGAGGATGGCCTCAGGGGGCATTGTGCCAGGATGGAGTATGACAGCTTTGGCTCTGGGCTGCGTCGCATGCCAGGTTTTCCTAGGGGCCAACTGGGACCTTGTAACTCTATCCATCTGGAGGCCTGAGCTGCCCTCACAGACAACAGTGCCTACGTGCAATAATAACTCACTACCAGATAGCATTGCATTGAGGCAGGAAAGACAAAGGTGCCCCCTTCATATGTATGCAGAGGTTAAAGTTACTACTGGCCCTCCGCCCAAGAGTTGTTTGGTTTCTGAGAGCTACGTGGTTCAGGATTGTATCTCAAGCTCTTTTTTTATTTGAAGAAATTATTCTTGACTTTGCTAAGAGAACCAGTTCAAAATGCAGCACTAGACATCGGGTCATGTTCTTCACCTGTCCTCTCTGTCTTCCTGCCCTTCCATGTTTCCCTTCCCAACACACTTTACAAACCAGAGCCCTTTCTCTTTTGACCCCAATAGCATTACAGGTCTAAAGGTACTATTCCCATCCCTCTGCAGTTTGAAAGACATGAGGCCCCAGACCAGCTTCCTCTGATGCTAATGCCATCTAGATCCATCATTCTTGTATACACAGGTTCACAGATCACATTCCCAGGAACACAGGATCACACCCACAGGATTCTCAGCTATTGCTCTTCAAGGCTTTGTCCACCTTTGTTTTTGAAACCAGGGTCTGTCACTGGCCTGGAGCTCTCCGTGTGGGGTAGCCTAGCTGGCTGGTGAGCACCAGGATCCTTCTGTCTCCATGTGTGTGACACCATGTCCAGGGATAGTTTTTTTTTTTACAAGAGTTGTAGGACACAAACTCAGGTCTTCATATTTGCAAGAGAAGTGTGTTAGCAAGTGAGCTATCATCCCAGGCTCCTCATGGGCTTCTCTTTTTGCCAGCTTTTGCAGAGCTACAGACAGATATCCATGAGCTCACCAGTGACCTGGATGGAGCTGGCATTCCTTTCCTGGACTACAGGACCTACACCATGAGGGTGCTGTTCCCAGGGATTGAAGACCATCCTGTGTTACGGGACCTGGAGGTAAGAATCAGTGCCCACCCCCATGCTGGTATTACAGTAGAAACCCTGGCATTCTGTTTCAGATGTGAGACAACTGAGACCAGGGAGGCAGCACACCTTTCCTGTGGTCCCCCAGCTTGTAAACACCAGCCAGTTTCCTGGTGGAGACAGGACCAAAACAGGCAGCCTCAGAGCACAGATTTCAATAGGGTTTGGGGGTCTTGCGTGTCCATAGAACTTATAAGACTGAATGGGTAGAGAGGACCTCTTCCAAGAAAAACTATACATGCATGTCTTTGATACTTTTCTATTGAGTGATAAGACACCATGACCAAGGTGGCTTACAGAAGAAAGCGTTTATTGGGGCTTACAGTTTCAGTGGGTGAGTCCATGACTATCATGATGAGAAGAATGGCAGCAAGCAGGCAGACATGGTGCTGAAGTGTTCACTGAGAGCTTATGTCTCGAGGCAACAACCATGGAACACAGAGATCTAGCTGCAAATGGCTTTTAATACCTCTAAGCACACCCACACTGTCACACCTCCTCCAAGAAGGCCACACCCCTTAATTCTTTCTGAATAGTGCCACCAACTAGGGACCAAGCATTCAAATATATGAGCCTGTATGAGTCATTTCCATTCAAACCAACCCAATGCAGACACAACCAAAAAGTATGCCAGATAAACATGGACTTGTGTTTAGTAAAGCACAGGATAAATGATCTTGCTAACTAATTGGTGCTCAACAAATGTATAAGGGCTTTGACCACTTGATGCTTTCTTGGGAAGGACAAGTGGTGGGTGAGAAAGGGAGGTGGAAGTGGGATTGATTTAAAAAAAAACAACCCATTGTTGTACTGCTGCTAGGGACCCCATCTTTTGAAAACATTGTCCCATCTACTGTCTAGCATGGTATCTCACTTATGCACATATTCCTATTACCTATTACACTCTACTCCAAAAGAGCTTTAGAATGACTTATTCAAGATAAATACCAGATAAAAGTGAGAAACGATGAATGGGGAAAACAGGGAAAAATAAGACTCCTGAGGGATGATCATTAGAAGTTGTGAGGCATTAAAATCCCTACTAGGTTTTAAGTACTTTTCATGAATTCAGCCATCTACCGTCCCAGCATGAGAAGATGAACCCATTTTATCAGTAAGCAAAGTAAGAGGGCAGAGAAGCCCAGGGAGTGGCTAGTACACACAGCTGCTGGGGACAGAGCCCGAAGTACAGTCAAGACTGCCAGACTTGATGTTTTCTACTGGCTGTGAGCCTGTGGGCCATAACTCTGGGGTCCTGTTGCTCTGCTTGCCTATCAGGAGGAAGCAGAATATACAAATGAAGCAACAATGGAAAAGAAGATGCAATTCAAGATGTACACACAATTGTCCATGCAATGAAAACAGACCCTTTGCTCAGGTTGTAGATATTGATATTGGAGGAAGTGTTCACATGGGTTTCTTTGGTTGCAGCAGGCTGTGTACACACTGCTCATTCACAGTCATGTATATGTCACCTGTATTTCTCCATACTTGCTTATTGGATGATGCAGACATATATGCATGTGTGTGTGTGTGTGTGTGTGTGTGTGTGAATGTGTGTGTGCATGCAAGTGTTCATGCATTGTGTGCTTGTGTAATTTTGTAATGAGAAAATGAGTATTTCTGTCTTTGAAATGTTCTCCTTCCCTCTCTAACTGATAGACACAATTAAGCACTTTGAGAGACTATAGACAATAGCACTACCTTCTCTCTGGACATGAGTCTCTAGTCTTTATCAATATGCGTGTGTTTGTGGGAGTGTGTGTGTAAGTGATTATACATGTGCCATATATTTATACACAAAGATACTGGGTATCTCAGGACATTCATTCCATCCATCACCTTGTTTGAACTCTTCGTCTTTAGTTATCCTCCTTTCTCTTCTTCCTTGTCTTTCATTTCATCTTTTCTCAGCTTCACTTTAATTTGCACCCAGACACCAGGCTCATGAGTTTATAGTTCAGAGAGGAAGTCAGGGTGGAAAGCCGATAGATCACTGTCAATGCTCATGAGTGTTGCTGGTGTATGGACTGTATGCTACACTGTCAATGCTCATGAGTGTTGCTGGTGTATAGACTATATGCTACACTGTCAATGCTCATGAGTGTTGCTGGTGTATAGACTATATGCTACACTGTCAATGTTCATGAGTGTTGCTGGTGTATAGACTATATGCTACACTGTCAATGTTCATGAGTGTTGCTGGTGTATAGACTATATGCTACACTGTCAATGTTCATGAGTGTTGCTGGTGTATAGACTATATGCTACACTGTCAATGTTCATGAGTGTTGCTGGTGTATGGACTGTATGCTACACTGTCAATGCTCATGAGTGTTGCTGGTGTATAGACTATATGCTACACTGTCAATGTTCATGAGTGTTGCTGGTGTATAGACTATATGCTACACTGTCAATGTTCATGAGTGTTGCTGGTGTATAGACTATATGCTACACTGTCAATGTTCATGAGTGTTGCTGGTGTATAGACTATATGCTACACTGTCAATGTTCATGAGTGTTGCTGGTGTATGGACTATATGCTACACTGTCAATGTTCATGAGTGTTGCTGGTGTATAAACTATATGCTACACTGTCAATGCTCATGAGTGTTGCTGGTGTATGGACTGTATGCTACACTGTCAATGTTCATGAGTGTTGCTGGTGTATAGACTATATGCTACACTGTCAATGTTCATGAGTGTTGCTGGTGTATAGACTATATGCTACACTGTCAATGTTCATGAGTGTTGCTGGTGTATAGACTATATGCTACACTGTCAATGTTCATGAGTGTTGCTGGTGTATAGACTATATGCTACACTGTCAATGTTCATGAGTGTTGCTGGTGTATAGACTATATGCTACACTGTCAATGTTCATGAGTGTTGCTGGTGTATGGACTATATGCTACACTGTCAATGTTCATGAGTGTTGCTGGTGTATAGACTATATGCTACACTGTCAATGTTCATGAGTGTTGCTGGTGTATGGACTGTATGCTACACTGTCAATGCTCATGAGTGTTGCTGGTGTATGGACTGTATGCTTCACTACCATGATCTGACTTCGTACCAGGTGGGGATCCTGGCATAGAGTATCAGTATAGGAAACATCTGAGTGAAAGAATATTTGTCTTTCTCTCTGTCTGTCTGTACTAGAGATGACACAGCAGTCCTAACAAGGGCAGTAATAGTATATTTGTATGCAGCAGAGGGAATAGCCTAAGAATTCAATCAAGATGTGTATATAGAGTTATTTTCCTCATTTCACTAGTTCAAAATCCTAAGTCTACATGAGGATATAACTTTTAAAAGAGGTTTTCTAAGCCCATGTCAAAATTGGGCCCAGAAATCAACTACACCATGCCCTGGGGCTGTGGACCTTATGTAGTCTTACTGGACTATTATTTGTTTGTTTCCAATTTATTCTGGCTATGGAAAGTTCCTCCTTGTTGTTCTGGGTGTGGAGACAGCCTTTTTTTATGAAATCAGTGTTTCACTAACCTTTTATTTTCATGGGACACGTGACCAAAGCAGAAAGTATGAAGGGAGCGTGTCCTCTTCCTTTGGTAAGTCACTAGGCCACACGGGGCAAGTGGAGGCATTTGAGGAAGAGACTTTCCTGGCCCTAGTCATGTACCAGTACTTTAAAAACATTCAAAGAACCTCTAGCCACACACTCCTGGTTTTGACCCATCACTGGCTCCTCAATTCTAACATATTGGGTTACAATTAAAATTTACTATCCAGTTTTATAGGCACAGAATTCAGCTAAAGTGGGGAACCATCTGGGTAATAAAGAATATTTGGTTTCAGAGTGACTTTAGCTGGGGACGGGGTGGGTGGCTCAGTATGAAAGTGGTGATCTGGATACCCTTTCCCAAGATCCTTCACTGCCATCTCCACTCTTATCAGAGAGAAGATGTCCACCTCCAGCACAGGACAGAGAGCGATGTGTGTCTGACATCTAGAAACCCCTGGCAAACAGAGACCAGAAAGCAGCAGTCCAGGACATGCAGAGGCAGGCAGTAAAGCCGCTGCCGATTCTGTGCACAGGCTGCATGCCAAGTACTTCACGTACATTATCTCATTTAATGTTCATGAAGCATTATGACACAGACCCTCCTATTCTCATTTTATACGTAAGGCAGTAGACTCTGGAGGGGTTAGCGTTCTCTTCCACATCCAGTTGCTATGCCATCTGATGTCAGAACCCAGGATGCTGGCCATAGTGTCTTTCCTGCAGGAGGCTGGTCAAAACTACCCTGGGCCCCAGGTACTTGCTGGCCACAGGCGTATAGTTTTGTTAAGGTTCAAGAGAAGCCCACACAGTAGGTCCAGAGTGGGTCTTCAGGGCGTGGGTTCCACACAGCTGGCACAGTGTTCTCTCTATACGCTGTACTGCCAAACCTGCTCGTGCCCCCCTCTCCCTTTGACAGACAGTCCGAGCAGCTGGGAGAGTGTGCCTGGGAAGGCTGTAGGGAAGAAGCCTGTGTCAGCTTCCAGACAGACCCTGAGTCCAGCGGTGGGGTAGACATGGTGACAGGTGGGGAGTTTGGGTTTGAAAATTCAGCTCTGCCCTTTAGCAGAAAGGTGGCCTGGGAACAAGTGTGGCCATTTATCAACCGAGAAGATCACAACTGTCCTATGAAAGATCACTAAGAACGCACATACCGTGCCTTGCACACGGAGCCCAGCAAACGGCATTATCTGTTACAGTTAGTCCAAGTGGCAGGAGAATCATCCTGAGGAGAGGTGAAGGGGAGGTCGGAAAGCATGACCACGTGCGTGAGGTGGCCGTCACAGGTTTGGGAAAAAAGGAGGAAGTAGACAGATGATGCCTGAGCTTCGGCAGAGCGAGGCTACCATGCATCCATTTCAGGACTGCATCAGTCTGCTATGGATGGGGAGCCACGGGGGCCAGGTGTAAGGTAAGTCGAGGCTGGGCCCTCTGTGACGATGAGGGACTAGGAGGCGGGGCTGTCATGAGGGCCAAGATGAGCTGCCTGCCAGGTTGTCCTGGCTGCTCCCCACTGTACCCTCTTGGCTCTGTCCTCCTCCCTCTTTGTCTGAGGACTGTCATTGCATGTATTAGTACTGCAGCCAGAGGAGTGACAAAGGACTGGCTTTGGGAGCAGACGGGCTTCCTCTGAGATCCCAGAACCACCGGAAGGTGCTGCTACCAGAAAAGCTCCCGTAAGACCCCTTCCATGCAGAAGAGATGAAGACCCTGTATGCCCCCTGCAGAGGACCTGGGGACTTGGAACTGGCCTCTAGCTGATGCCAGCCTGCTGTGCCTCAGCCTAAGTCCAGAACACGGGGGCTTCTGAGTCATGGGGACAATGCCTATTTCTGCCATATTCTGTGACCTGGAACCAGCAGAACTTCTCTGTCTGCCTCTGTCAGCCCTTGCCAGTTGAAACCAGGGAGTTACAGCAGGATAACAGAGCTGCCCTTTGTGACTTGGCTGTGTATGGAACTCAGTGCATCAGGCTTCTCATGAATTGTCTGAGGTAGAGTAGGACATAGTACTGACTGCTCGGGTCATGGCCTAGCTTGGAGGCTTCTGTCTTTGGATCCTTAGGAAGCTCCTGTCCTCACGCTGTCCCAGAGGACCTAACAGAACCTGCACCCTAGAGCATGGACTAAAGGGGCCAATGTTTCCAAGTCAGTCCAAACAGGACTTGTCATAGAGGAAGATCCATGTTCATGTTAGCTCTTTCAACAACTGGACTTATATGGCAAAGACATTGACAACTACTGAGTGACAGAATTAAACCCAAGCTTGGCCAACTCTGAAACTGAGTTCTTTACTTTGGCCTACATGACAGTCCTTCTCAAAGATCCAAGGGGTTGGGACATCACCCTTCAGTTGCTTCCCTGGTACCTCTGATAGCTGTCCCTCCTGCCTCACCATACCATTAGGACTACATTCAAGGAGACAAGCCATGCTCAGTGTTCCAAGAAGGATCTCCACCAGGGCCAGGCCTGTGGCCGCATTCCCAAGAGTTCATTAGTTTTCTCAGAAGCAAACTGGCAGAGCAGGATGCACATGCATCACTGTTCTGCACAGTGACTGACAGGTCCCCACCTGTCCCACCCATCGAGTCACTGTTCAGGTCAAAAGGTAGTACCAGGTCTTCAGCAATCCTGCGTGCCCCTCCCAACTGCCCAATAAACCACTTTCCTATTACCATTGAGTCCCTGTCTGTCCCAAATCAGTGTTTAAATGTTGCTATGTGGAGAGTGAGCTCACTCCAGTGTCTGTCCTTCTCATTCAGTGCGTTCATAGCATTCGCTACTTTGCTGTGGCTAGTAGTACGTCATTCCTTCTCAGGGCTAGGGAGCATTCATCCATTCTGTTGCTGCTGGGCAACTGGGAGGCCCCAGCCCGAGGTTCCTCTGAGCAGGGCTACTGTGCCTTTCTGGACATCTCAGGGACTGTCCTCCATGCTCAGCCAAGTGGTCAACAAGTGTCTCTCAAGATGATTGTACCCTCCTGGGGATTTCCCAAGCACCCTACCCTGCAGGGAAGAAGGTAGAGTCACCTTCCTTCTCTTTCCCTGGGTAGAGAACACCAGGGTGCTCCTTAGAGGCCTGTCTCTCCCTTTCCTAAAGTAGATCAGTTGAGGTCCATATGAGATAAATGAGCTTGCACAACCTTATAGAGTGTGGTCGTTTGACTGTAACTGGCGCCAATAAGCTCACAGGAAGTGGCAGTATTAGGAGGTGTGATTTTGCTGGAATAGGTGTGGCCTTGTTGGAGGAATTGTGTCACTGTTGGGGGGGGCTTTGAGATCTCTGTTGCTCAAACTTCACTCAGTGTGACACTCAGACTACTTCCTATTGCCTTCAGGATCAAGATGTAGCTCCTTCTCTAGCACCAAGTCTGCTTACACACCACCATGTCCTGTCATGATGATAATTGACTAGACCTCTGAAACTGTAAGGTGCCCAATTAAATGTTTTCCTTTATAAGAGTTGCCATGGTCGTGGTGTCTCTTCACGGCAACTGAAACCCTAACTAGCACACGGAGTGTGGTGGTGACAGAGTCCAGGGGAAACCCAGTAATCTTGATTGTTTGGCCACAGGACTTTTGGGGATGTTAGGTTAGCTGGGAGACCAGGCCTGGTAATCCCTCAGGCAGGTTACAAACCACAGCAGTTCTGGGCTTTCAGAGCTCCATAGAGTTAGGAGATAGTCTAGGTCATAGGCATCACCATCAGGGAAGAGCATCTAGAGTCTAGCACAGGTGAGTTCAAATCTCATGGCTACTTCTTAGGAACTGTGGCTAACTCTTCTGGGATTAGTGGCTGTGTCTCAAAACTGCAGCTACTTCCCTACGTTGTGGGCTGTGATGAAGGTTAAAAATATACTAGGCCGCATGCCTGACTCCTGAGAAGGCCTTGACAGTGTTAGCCAGATCAACTGTGCCTAGACTAGAGAGAGTGGGAGCCTATTTTGTGAATCAGTAAATGGGACACCCAGAAGCTCATGTTAGGGCCCCAAATCTCCCTACAGGTCCCAGGCTACCGGCAGGAGCGTGTGGAGAAAGGCCTGAAGCTCTTTGCCCAGCTCATCAACAACAAGGTGTTCCTGTTGTCTTTCATCCGCACCCTTGAGTCTCAGCGCAGCTTTTCCATGCGCGACCGAGGTAACGTGGCCTCTCTCATCATGACGGTACTTCAGAGCAAGCTAGAGTATGCCACAGATGTGCTGAAGCAACTACTGGCTGATCTCATTGATAAGAACCTGGAGAGCAAGAACCATCCCAAGTTGCTGCTCAGGAGGTGAGAGAGGCCTACAGTGGCCCAAAGGGGTCAGAGTACTCCTACCCCAGCCCAACCCTCATGTATGGCTCCTGGAGGCCTTCATGCACACCAGGCAGGCTGCAGAGGGATCAGCTATGCTTCCTAAGGGTGAAACACTGACCTGTGGGAGGCCAGTGCCACCCACTGCCTGCATGCCCACAGCCTAGCTCACCACATATCCACTTCCTATTATACCCCTGTCCTTCTGATCCCTGATGTCATTGTCTCCTGTAGTCCTGAGTTAGAGATCAGTTAGGCCATGACCTGGCCTCATTTAGGCCAGGACTACACATAGAAAAAGACCTTAGGCTGTCCATGGGCCAGCAACAAGAGCAGCATACAAGACAATAGAAAGGAAGTCATTTGGGCCCCTCCCAGACCTGATGAGAATCTACAGTTTAACAGGGAACTAAGTAACTTGGTTGTGTGTTATAATTCGAGAAGCAGGAAGTGAAAGTCTTTGGGGACAACTGACTCAGTCCAGCCCAGCAAGCACATCCTGACCCCCTGTTAACAGGCTCCGGATTCCCTGCTGAACAAAGTTAGATGCTATTAGGTCTCTCATCGCTGTGTCCAAACACCTGATACAAGCAAGTTTAAGTGGGAGTGGTTTATTCGGGCTCATGGCTTGAGGAGATAAAGTCCATCTCGGTGAGGAAGGTAATGGTGGCTATGTGGCCAGTGGCCCTCTTCCTTCAGCAGGGTCCCGCCTCTTAAAGGTTCCAAGAGCCCTCGCATCCCCCCAACAGTGTCACCACCAATGGAGGACCCGGCATTCAAATACATGAACCTGTGGGAGCATCTCGTTTGAACCATGACACGTGCTTCCTACCATGTGCTTCTAAAACCCACAAGGCTAGACAAGTGTCAATCATTCCTACCCTGAGCTTTTGGCTTGCTTAGAAGACACAGGACTCCTGTTCTGTATGGGCACCCTTCAAATGGGTGCCCATTTCTCTTCTCAGCTGTTATTCCAATGCCCAGCCGTGGTACCACTGCAGTTAGAAGGCACCATAGAAACCACCACACCCAGCTCTCTGCCCAGACCACTCCATCCTTCTTCCTGACCTCTACCCTGTCGTCTCTGAGTCAGACTCCAGGCCTCAATAGTGCTTGCCCTGTCTTGCAGATAAATAGACTTAGCTTTCCAAATCGTTTGCCTTAAGTTTTTTTGGGGGGTGGGGTGGGGTGGGGTTGGTGCACATTTGCCTGCACAGCTGCAAAAGGTTGTGGTGCCAAGGAGAATCCCACAGCTCTGCAAACGGCAAGGTAGATAATCTTGATTTTTGTTTTACTTTCACCATGCAGCCACCCACTGGCATAATTCTAGGGTTGCCGCTGCCTGCCAGCACTCCCACTGACAATTTCCTGGCATGGTCTCATGGTCTCGCTCGGGGTCTCGGTCTCCTCTCCTTGTTTTCTGCCTGTGCTCCCCGGATGCTCTGGCATGTTCCCTCCCTGCTTCGTTATGTTCTTCTTGCCCCTGGCTCCTCCCTGCCCCACCTCCAATATTCTTCCTCTGTCTCTTCCCTGGCTTCACTGAATACCCGCAGCTGTCCAGACACCTGGAGGTCTCAGTTACCAGTATTCTCTTAGCAACTGTGTATTTAAGTTCACCAAACCTGTCTAGACCCTCTAGTTTGTCTCTGGCATTGACCATACTCTCAGCACAAGTTTCAAACCCTGAATGGGTGCAGCTCAAACCAGTAACACTGCCAGGGAACCAGGGAATCTTCCTTCCTTCCTTTCTTCCTTCCTTCCTTCCTTCCTCGCTTTCTTTCTTTCTTTCTCTTCCTTCCTTCCTTCCTTCCTTTCTTTTTTCTCTTTTGCTTGTTCGAGGCAGGGTTTCTCTGAGTAACCCTCACTAATCTGAAACTCACATTGTAGATCAGGCTGGCCTGGAACTTAGAGATCCGCCTGCCTCTGCCTCCCAAGTGCTGGGATTAGAGGCATGTACCACCACTGTGCGGGGGCATCTTCTTTCACAAAAGAAAAGAATAAGTAGGCTTGAGTCATGACTTAAAAGATGCCAGTTATATTCAAACAGTAGTCCCTGCCATTGCAGAAACTCTCCTTAAAAGTATGCAGCAGCCTTTGAGATACTACAATGGTAACATATCTGTGGATGAGCCATGGTCCCCCTCTGTATGCTGCCAACGCAGTGAGTCTAGACCAGGCAACAGGCTCCATATGGAATACCTTGTCTCTCTACCCTGATCACCTTCCTATGCGATCCTTCCCATGCCCTGCCTAATTAGATCCCCCTGCCTTTTGTTTTGATTTTCTTTATCAGTCTCTCCCCAAGTTACTTTAAGGCTGTACTATCCAACAGGAGATCTTCGGTCATATGCAATGACATAAATCTAAATTCAGTGAAGCGGACAGACACACTGGCCACATCTCAAGTGTTCAGTAGGCACATGTGACCAGTAGCAAGTGGACAGCTTAGGTGCAGACCATTGCCACTGCTGTGAAGTGCACCTCTGTAGACAAGGAAAAACCGGCCTGCAGCATATGCATGCCCAGAAGGCAGATTTTCAGAAAGAGCTCTGTTCTCAGCCCCAGGGGCCTGGCACGCTGCAAGGTTCTCCTGTACATTAGGTCGCCAGACACCGTAATCAGCAAGATGGTGGCGGGTTCTTCCTCGATCTACTCAGCTCAGGGCCTCTGACCAGCCATGTTTGTCTTCTTTCCCCCATCCCCTCGGTGACCATGGCAGGACAGAGTCGGTGGCTGAGAAGATGCTGACCAATTGGTTCACTTTTCTCCTCTACAAGTTCCTCAAGGTAGGACGGGACGAGGACACATTTCCAGCTCAACTACGGTTCTTCCTCTCCGAAACACCCAGCCCACATGAAACACAGTCCTTTGTCATCAGGAAACTGAATTGAAGACAGACCCGTGGCTAGTTCCCTAGCTCCTCCCAAGTGAGGGCTTAATGTTCTGCTCAGGGGGCTCCATGTGGTCCTAAAGCTAAATTCCCATCTCAGCTGAACGCAAGTCACCCTTGAGTCCCCTGCTTCCTCCCCCCCATCCCAAGCACCTCCTTTTCCCCAGCACCAGGGTTACGGGTGCTGATGAAGGGTCCTAGGGCAGGCACATAAAGCATGCTGCTGCAGATAGAAAAACTGAGAACGAGCCCGGGCAGCAGAGGAGCCAAGCTGCTGGGCTTCCAGTCGTGAACTTCAGAGAACCAATCTCTGCTTCTTGATTGGTTCCCAACGAAAGCAGGATGGGGTTGGGGGGAGAGAAGGAGCAGGGAGGATAAGAGAAAGGGAGGATAGGAGAAAGGGGGAAGGGAGGGAGGGAGGGAGGGAGGGAGGGAGGGAGGACAGGTTCTGGACAGGTGCAGGAAGGAACAGAGTCGCCTGGGTCCACAAGGTGGGAACCCACGCAAATCTGAAGAGCACAGAAGAAGAAATGGGAGCCAAAAAACAAGCAGGACCAGGAAAGCAAGGCCAGCCAGCAGAGTGGGCCCCGCATACCTTTGACCCCTGCACTCTAATAGCAGGAATCTTCTCTCATGCAGGAGTGCGCCGGGGAGCCCCTCTTCTCCCTGTTCTGTGCCATCAAGCAGCAGATGGAGAAGGGCCCCATCGACGCCATCACAGGAGAGGCCCGCTACTCCCTGAGTGAGGACAAGCTCATCCGGCAGCAGATCGAATACAAGACCCTGGTGAGCCCTCTCCCTGCTCCCCTCAGCTCTGGTAGGTCAGCTTTGGCACTCGGGCAGCTCTGCCCTGAAGAAGGAATGGTGAACATGACAAACGAGTGACCTTTGCAACTCTGTCTGCTGTAGGGTCCAGGCAGGTGCTCCCCTGTGTGCCTTCCTCTGCATCCTGTGGCCTAGGCACCAGGGTAGCCAGAGGCTCAGCGGTATCTCAGCCACTCTTCAGCGGGTGTGTGGGTGTGATGACAGACAGGGGCTGAACTGAGTAGGCACGGCCAGGTAGGGGTGAGGGTGGAGGTCACGCTGGTAGGGGCCGATGATCACGTAGGCACGCTCAGATCCTGTGGCCAGGTAGGAAGATGATTCTCCTCAGAACAAAGCTATTCCTGCCTGCGGGAAAACCATTCTGGTTCTCCGGTTCCCATCTTTTTAAGGGCTCCAGGAATCCCAATAGATTGACTTCCTGAGAACCCAAAGGCACAGCCTGTGATGTGAGGGCAGTTTCTGCTCCCTCTCAGTTCCCAGCTCGTAGAAGAAGGACAGAGACTGCAATTAAAATGGAGAAGAGGGAACACACCCTTCCAAATGTAGAGGCTTGAATGGATTTCTTAGTGAGAGAGGAAAACCTTTAAATGTCTCCTGTCCCACCCTCCTCCATCCCCTTACAACACAATGAGTTGAGATCACAATCATTCCCTGTCCCCAAATTGCAGCAGCAGTTATTTTCATGAGCCTGGGCCGAAAGATTGTGCCCAGCTGATGTCCGGTGACAGACTTACAGAGAACGGGGAGAAATCATTAAGTTGGAAACCTCTAAAGACAGGCAGAAAAGGAGGGGGATGGGTGATTATTTTGCTTGGAGGTGGCAAGGCTGTGGGGAAGGGTGCTCCTACATGTGAAGGGGACACTCCACCCAGTGGTGATGCAAGAGAATGGTCCTGCACCAGGACAGATGAGCAGCAGACAATCCTGCTGGGCAGCCCAAATATAAAGGGCACATGCAGTGACTGGGGGAGCCAGGGAACTCTGCTGCTGGTGACCTTATCCTGATGGAAGTTGAGTTAGCACAGCATGGGAGCGCTCCAGGATTTACATTGCAATACCAGGGAACCTGCTGGAGTGCTAGACACTCACCTGGTTACCTGCCAGGGAGCTTCCTAGAAGACTAGATGTGTGCCAGGTTACCTGCTTGAGTTCTAGATATCTGGGAACTAGCTAGGGTACAAGACGAATACCTGATTACCTGTCAGAGTATTAGACGTATGTCCCCTGGGAGTTCACTAGCTGTCTAGATGTCCCCCCCAGGAGCCTACTTGAAGGCTGCATTCTTTCCCAGGAACCTGATAGAATGCTAAGTGTTCCCTGGAAGTCTACCAGATGGCTAGAGCCTCTCTGGGAACCTGCAGAGACAGCAGCAGGTGGATGGTTCTGAAGCAGTTAAGAGCCAGGAGCAGAAGACATTTTTTTTCTGAGCCTGGGACCCTTTCCTCTGTGGGCTACTGCTTTCTCTCTGGAAGATAGGTGCCTGCCCTGAAGCATGCTATGAGAGGTCACCCTTAAGTACCAGTCTCTGCTACATGGTCCTGCTGGGGAAATAGTTCGGACAAGGCTATATTGCTGCCTAGGGGAGGCTGAACTGCCCATCACTGACTTAGCAAAGGACAATGGTCAGAGCAGGAGGAGCAGAAGGTTCTTAGGAGAGAGGGAGGGAGTGTCTGGGAGAAGGCCCTCATAGACGTTCAGCTCGGAGGCCTGGCCTCCCTTATTTTCAGTTCTGGACATTTTGGAGGTGAGAGTATGATTTTTATAGATTTAGGGTTTTTCCCTCCCTTCTTCTTAATGGAATACGCATGTTCCCCATTTGTGCTCATAGCAGTCTAGCTGCTAATGAGAGGCAGGAATCCAGGCCCAGGGTTCTGATTACCACCACATGGAGCAGGAGGAGGGCTGGAGTCTGGCTCTGCAAGCCAGATGGGACTATTGGGAAATGGTTACTGGGAGGGGTGTGGGGTGTTTAACTTCTGAGAAGGAGAGGGACACAGAGCACTCAGGCTCCGGGGACAAAAGGCTAGTTGGGAACCCAGAGCTGCAAGACATCTGGCCTCAAGTCCCCCAGTACCCAGGCCTAGCTCTTATACACCCCTGACCATTCCTGTACCCCACAGCCCCGTTCTTGCTCCACTGAGGTCCACCCAGGGAGCCCCAAAATGTCAGCAATACAGAAAGAACACCTGTGAGGATGGCCGGTGGGTGCTTTGAACATCTTAGAGGAGGGAAACAGCAGATGGTTTCAGTTTCTCTGCTCTCTCTGAAATGAGAACTGGAGGCCTGCACTAGCAGCGGCCTCGTCACCTGACCAGAGAGCCAGGTTCACAGTCATGGAGGCCTCTTGGGGGGCCCGAAGCTGCAGTTTTTAAAGGGCACCTTTTTATACTTAAAGAATACACTGGGTTTCTAATAGATCCAGCAGCTCCTAATCAGCCCGAAACGTTTCCCGAAACCAAAGCTATTAAATCTTTTAAAACAGGAGCCCAGTTTCTCATTAGTATGGAGCATTTGTGTGAGGGTGTATACGAGTGTGTGTGCGTGCGTGTATGAGTGCATGCACGCGCGTGTGTGTGTGTGTGTGTATGTGTGTGTGTGTGTGAGTCAGAGACAGAGACGGAGACAGGATTGTGTTTTAGAGGAACAATAAAAAGAGTGACACATGAAGTTTGGAGTTCGTGAGGACTAGGCATGTTAGGTATACAAGTGAGGGACTGTACATGTGTGCATACTTCTATATCTGTTCTGTTACAGACTCCCTCCCGCCATCACTTTCTTCACAGAACACTGTTCCCTTTGGGAAATTAGAGCATTCATCCTGATAGGGAGTTAATGGGTACAGCTTATACTCCTGCAGTGATGTTGAAGGCATGGTGACATCCTGTCTCTAGTCAGTCATGGAAAGCAGTCATTCATGAAGGATCCAGGATGCTGCTGAGCTCTGGGAATCTTTGCCACTGTCCTCATCCATGTGACCTCTCCCTGCCCCCCTCAGGTCCTGAGCTGTGTCAGCCCAGATAATGCCAACAGCCCAGAGGTCCCAGTGAAGATCCTCAACTGTGACACCATCACTCAGGTCAAAGAGAAGATCCTGGATGCCATCTTCAAGAATGTGCCATGCTCCCACCGGCCCAAGGCTGCAGACATGGACCTGGGTAAGAGGGCTGCTTCCCCAAGGCTATCCCTGTGGCTGGCCTTGGTGACTTCAGACCTTCTTGGGTCAGCAGTAAGTGGAGCTGGGCTTAGAGAACAGAGAAGGAGCAGTGGGTGGAGGGAGGCAGGCTGAGTTTGCCTTTGGAATTGGTGGGAGATGGTCCATGATCGTCAAACAGAAGAGGGGGCAAAGGCCAGCAGGTACTCTGTTGGCAGCCCTTCCTGGCAGGGAATGCCTCTGTGGTGCTGTGAGTGGTGGAGGGCTAACATTGCTGGTGTCATATCTAAATGAAGGGATGTAAAGGCAAAGTCTGCTCTTCCCGGTCCCTGTGGCCAAGGTCTCGACACTGCCTTTGTTCCCTCCTGGCTCTCCCTCCCCTCCGTGCTGTGCCTATAATTTTTGCTGAATACTCACAGCTCAGGGGATCTGGGTCAGCCATGGAGGATGGAGAAAGTGAATAGAGGAAAATGAGATGTGACGGCCCGCTGTGGAGGAGGATGACACTGTGTTTCAATGTGCCATGAAGAGATGGCATAGCCTGTATAAACAAGGGCATTCCACCCAGGGCCATTTGTACTTTGCCTGAGTGTTCTGCAGAATGTCATACTGAGATATCCTCTGGAGGAGGCTCTGAAGAGTCCAGGATGGAAAAGGGCAATTCCAGCATTGTTGTAGTATCTGATGCAAGGCCTGATGTCTCTAGGTCCTTGCTGTATAACCTTGTCCAAAGTACTTACACTGTCTGTGCCTTCTTCCTTTGCCTATGAGGTAGAGATAATTACAGCAACTACTTCATAGTAAGAGTTCAGCGGGAGGGATACATTGAAAGATTTGTGTGGCCTGTCTGGGCCATGGGAGGTGGGAAGATTCTGCAAAGGACACTGGATTATGACTGTTTGTGGATCCTGGGGGGTTATGAGGATGGCGTTGAGTCCTGGAAACATGGGGGGTGGGAAGACCCCCCCAGAAGCCCTGAGCACCCATCTGGGCTCTAAGCTGGCTTCTGCTAAGTCGAATAAGACAGATGGGCATCTATGATTTTGCTCAAATCCAGGGTGATTTTTTCAGCCTCCCTACCCTGACTGCCACCTCCCACCCCCCCACCGCCCCAGATTCTGATACCTAAAGATCCTGAGCATCAGGAAGTTCCATTAATCTCCTTGAATGTCCCGTATCCCCTCTTAACCCTGTCTTGGCCCACTAGACTTAAGATTAGATGTGTGCAGGGCCCTATGCCCCTCTTCTTGGGAGGTGTCTCTAAGTGTCTTGCTCTTAGGACATGCAGGAGTCTATGCCCCAGGGCAGTTGTGGGTGTGCATCCATGCATGTGTCCCAGGGACACCAATCCTTAGAACTGGGGTGGGCTTGTATGGCTTCTGTATGCATATTTGCCCCATGTCTGCTGCCCTGAGGGGCCCCAAGGACTAATGGAGAAAAGGCCCCTGCTGTAGAGCCAGTGGGGAATGAAAGGCTTGCAGGATGGAAGGCTCTGATGCAAATCCCTCATTGCAGAGTACTCTCTAATGGCTTGGGTGGGATAACCAGTTAACACCAACATTTGTTTTGTTGTTTCATCTATGAGCCCAAGGTGGGGCCACCCAAATCTCCTCATTGTTAGTGTCTGTGAAATAAGTGGGGGTCTGGGAAGAGCTGGTGGAGAGCATGGGTGCTGGAAGGCAAAGGGACCACTGAGCATGTGTACTGTGCTTGAGAATAGGGTGGCTTCATTAGGAGTCAAGCAGTAGCCTACTGCACTTGAAGACGTAGGGCTCAGTTGCCGCTGGGAGATAGCTTCTCTGCTACGTTGAAAGTCAGTGGGCGGTTGTGTGAGCTTCAGCCCTGATGGAATTCAGGAAGGGTGGGACCAGCATTTTGTATCACACTCCTAAAAGAGGAAGTGTGTACCTCCTGTGCCTGCTGGCTGTCCTAGAGAGACCATGTGTCAGGGCTAGTGGCTGCTGTTTATGACCAATCTTCTTTTCCTAAAGATTTCCCATCCTGAATATGGGAGAGGAGAAAACTGCTGGCTAGTTTTGGAGAATTGCTTCCCTCAGAGATCAGAGGATGCAAACCCACCAAGTATGTCTTCAGTGAAGAAGTGTAGAGTGTCCCACAGCCAGTCAGGGGCCATCTTGAATAGAAGCTAGAGCACCCAAAGAAATCATTTCCTTCTCTCCATTAGGAGGGATGCTTAATCCCAGGGCCTGCCAGAGGGTGGCTGTGCTCTCAACCAACAGGTTGCAGAGGCCCTGGAAAGGCCACCTCCCTCTGAGTGAACAGGTCTCCAGTATTGCAGAACTCCCTGGTAACCCATGCTCAAGTGCCAGAACAGATTCTCTCTCCCACTTTGGTGCTCTTGAAATTACCCTAAGAGGAATCACACTACCCTGTAGCAAGACAGCTATAGCAGGGATCCATAAACCAGTGTAAACTTAGGCCTCACTGTCTTGCTGAGTTTTCCCAAGGACCTCTCTCCTAGCCCCGCTGTGTGTTCTTTTTCCCAGGGTTCCTTTTTATTTTTAATTAAAGGAGCAGTTCCCAAACTCTGGTTTTCTTCAGACCAAAACTAGGTTGTAAAGCATGGAAACTGAAGCCTTCTCAGACACCCAAAAGTCATTTCCATGCCTGGCCTTGTGGGGAGAGGGAGGTGAGGTAAGTTGTCCATGGAAATGAAAGTGCTTTGAAAGCTTAAATCGAGTATATATATATAAAAAAAAGGATGTCATTGTTACCATAAACCAGTCTATGTCAAAGGCAACTGTGCCCCTGGCACACAGATGGGGTGAGACCTTATCAGCCCTGGGCTGAGGCAAGATAGCACAACACTCTCTACTTCATCTCCTTGAGCCTCTTGTTTCCATGGTGAAGCACTAGCTGCCTCCTCTCCCCAGATGACCAGCCCCTGTCCCAGACTCAACTGAAGCAAGAAAGCCTTCTAACACGTCTACTGTCATCCTAAAGAAATCCATACCCAGCCCACCCCTCCCTGGCATGAACTGTATTTTCATCTCCCCAGTGGTCCAGCCTGCTGCTGCTGTCCCCAGCACATCTACTCATGGTTGCTGGGATGGGAGGTTTCCCAGCATTCCTTTCATCTCTACATGAGCCTTGTCCCGACCCAGATGTTAAAGTAGCTATGTATGCAGTGGTGATTGGCAGGATCTGAAGGAAACAGAGCCAACATCCCACCTGTATAGTGGTATGGCCCATACTCATTCATTGTTTTATTGCACACCTCTAGTAGTGTGCCCTACCCTGTACAGATCTTCACCACATTAGAAAAAGCAGGCTTTGTTCAGGTAACTTGGCCCAACTGTGGGGTCTGTAAGTGCTCTAGTGTTTAAGCTGGGGTAAGTTAGGATGCATTTTTATTTTTACTTACATGGTCCTCTTAGGGCGTGCTTATTTGGGTATAACTCAGGGCATAACTCTCTGTCTGTCTGTCTATTTCTCTCTCTTTCTCTCCCTCCCTCTCTCTCTCTCTCTCTCTCTCTCTCTCTCTCTCTCTCTCTCTCTCTCTCTCTCTCTCTCTCTCTCTCTGTGTGTGTGGGGACATCTTGTACAGAATTGACCATATCATTTTGGAGGTAGACGAGTCAAAACTCTGCAGGATGCACTGGAAGGCTGGAGGCCCAGGGAACAGTTTATGCCCATCTGCATACAGAATTTCCTTTGGCTCATGGATGGGCAGCCTTTGGCTCTCTGCAGACCTTAAACCGATTGCATGAAACCCACCCACATTCTGGAAAGTAGTTGATTTACTTCAAATCCCTGGATTTCAATGTTAATCTTATGTACTCATACCTGCACAAATAGACTGAATAATGCTTTGCCAAGTGTCCTGGTACCTAGGCCCTGCCAAGTTAACACCTAAAATTCAGCACCACAGTACAGAAAGGGTCTGCCTGGATTACAGACTGCTGGGGTGTATGGAAGGAAAGATAGTCACATACACAGGTTTTAGGAGTGTGGGATTCTCAAGGCACAGTGTCCGGATGGCACTCCACTCTGAATGTATGAGCTGAGCCCATCAGTTCACAGCCATGGCTCACCCTGGAGTACTTGAACAGGGGTGCATCTCAACTCTCCGTCCATCCTCAGAGCTCACCTGTTGTAAGTAAGCTAGCTGCCAGGAGTGGTGGCTAGGAGACTAGGAGAAGCCCATCACTGCCTTTCTGAGATAAGGAATGCTTCTTCATATCTCCTACTCCCCAAAGGGAATAAAAATGTTTACCTTAACTTCCTAGCACAAGCGGGGAATCGGTAGTTCAGAGAGGCGCAGTGCTTAGGTCCATGTCTCACCACAGGGATGTGGAGAGAAGGCCCATTTTTCTCCCTAGTCTCATCCACAGGCCTTTCTTCTGCCTCTGGGACTGTCTGTGACCTGCAGAGGTTCCTCTGGTTTAAGCCAATGCTCTGTCAATAGCCCCCAGAACTCTGCCACCCACCTCTGTCTTGCTACTGAAGTCATTCCGAAAGGATTTTTTTTCTAATAAGAAATCCCTGCATGCTATAAAAGATACACCCTCTTCTGGGTGAAATACAAAGAGTTCGTGGCTGCTGTCTCTCCCCGTTTGCATTTTTTCTGCCGGGTGATGGGAAGGACAGATAAAGATAATGGGATTTCTTCTTCTTCTTTTTTTTTATCGCCCTCACTTCTCTCCTTGGAAGGTAGAAGTATAACAAATTGGATTGCGAGTGAGTCTGTCCTCTGTCCCTGGTGCCTGGAGCAGGGCATAGGTCTGTGGGCAGAGCAGTGGTGAGAGAGGTCTCAGCCTGCAATTTTCTCTTGATACATGCATATGAATGCCGGGGTCACCTTCGTCCCTCCTCATAGCCGCCACCTGCCTGTTTAATTCTGTTTGGACCCACCACGTGGTCTGGAGCCAGACTGTCAGAGAATAGCCACCGGAGCTTGAGTTGGTGGTGCAGCCTTGTCATTCCAGCTATGGAGGAGGCTGAAGCAGGAGGATCCCAAGTTCAAAGCTGGCATGCCCAGGTTAGACCTTGACTCAGAGTATGAAATGAAAATGAGAGCTGTGGATGTAGCTCAGTCAATGGGATAGTGCTTGCCCAACACACACAAGACCCGGGATAGTGCTTGCCCAACACACAAGACCCTGGACTCAACTCCCCTGAGCTGTGGCTAGGATCCCCTTTGCCTCTCCTGTGACTAGCCAGGGCAGGGCACTTCAAAATTTACAAGACCTATGTTGCATTTCTATTTTTGAAATTACTTCCCTTAAGCACTAACTTTCATAGTTCAGTAATTTTCTACTTGAGAACTTGTCATGGTGTCTCCTTTATATATAAAAAGTTTCAGATGGTCACCCCCACACACACACACACACACACACACACACACACACACACACACACACTTGGATCAGTTTTCTTACTCTTTCTTGTGGTTTTTCAAAAGTCTGGGCACTGAACATAGGATAGTGTGCATGCTAGACCAACACTCCACCACTGAGCTATATTCCAAGACCTCTTTTCACTTTTTATTCTGAGACTGAGTTCTCCACTAAGTTGCCCGGGTTGACCTGCAACTTGCTCTGTTGCCCAAGCACTTTTGAATGTGTAATTTTCATGAGTAGCCAGGGTTACAGGCCTGTAGTACCAGGCCAGGTGTCCAATCCCCATTAGCACTCGCTCCGTACCCACTACCCTCTCATGGATTTCCCAGTTGCTTGTGGTCCCTGTCCCAGATCCTCAGGGTAGTGAGTATGGAGAGTCATGGCCTTTGCCAAGGCTGACAGGGCCTCACCTGCTCACAGGTGTGCACAAGAGACTCTTGCTCCTCTTCCAGCCTCCCGTGGGTTCTGTGTGTGGTACCTGTTGGCAAGTGTGGCCTCTGGGCTCTGGCTTTCCTGATGCATCTCACTTTGCCAGTCAGCACCAGCCCGTTGGAAGTCTCCTGGGACAAGAACACCTGTGAGTGACCACAGACAGGAGAGCTGGGCTCTGGGCTGTCACGGTGTATGAAGGATCCCCTGACTAGAATAAATGATGAAACGAGCTATAATGCTATGCCTCCCTACCCACCCCTCTGCTTCTCTACCTCTGTCTTTATTGGTCTGTCGGTCTGTATGTATGTCTGTCTCGCCACCCCTCCCTGCCACCCCGTGTGTGTGTGTGTGTGTGTGTGTGTGTGTGTGTGTGTGTATGTGTGTGTGTGTATCTACACTTATGCATGTGTGAGTCTACCTGTAGACAATGCTACAAGAGCCAAGGCTGAAACTGCTGAGGTGGTTTACCCCTCTGTATAGCATCTGACTAGGCGCTCTCTTGGAGGCGGAGTCTCCTTCCGGGTCAGCTGCAGGTGATGTCTTCTCTACTCTGATGTGTGTACACACTGTCCCCATCTTCCATCAGCAGCTCCAAGTGCTTCTGGCCCATGTCCTGAGCACTCCTGTGGTCTGTGCCCTGTCCCCTGCCTGCCTTACTCACCCTTCATGTTCCTGTCTGGAAGAAAAGTAGCCATCTTTTGTAGGTCTCTATTCGCCTTGCTGTAAGACCGGCCTTACCCCTTTACCTTTCCCCAACCCACAGTCTTTAGCTCAAGCTCACACACCATGCATGGTTCAACCTCTTGGATCTTGTGGGAATCTTCTGATCGCCAAAGCCCCTCAAGCCTTTCACCATAACCTACTCATTCATACTTATGGATTCATGAGGTCACACGAGTGCCACATTGGACCAGAATACCCAGCTCTTGTTAGATAGGCAGAGACGTACTGTCCTTCACAGTCCAGCTGGAGCAGCCCTTTCCTGCCTGGCTCCCCTCACACCCTGCTCCTTCCTTTCTCCATCCAGCCCCTTGGAGAGCTCGGTAAAGACAAGGGTGACCAGTGCTGTACTGCATAGCCCAGATCCGCATGCCAACAATAAGTGTAACATCAGAGTCCAGCACTGGGACTTCCCATGTTTGGCCGTTCAACATGGTAGTCACACCTCTTCCAGATAATATGGTCGCTGTCCTCATCTGCAGAAGGATTGTCAAGAGTTACCCAGACCCAAGGTTCATTGCCATGTCACTCAGTACCTGGAGGAGATTCTTACCCCCTCACTGGCTTCTAGGGCAGCCCCATGCGTCTGTGCATCCACCCAGAGCACTGCCATTGGCTGACTTGTCCCACTGTCCCTTGACTACCCTGACATGGTCACCTCATACAGAGCAAAGCAGGGACACGAAGAGAAGGTTTTTATTTAATTTTCATTCATTTGTTTTAGGTACATGTGGTAGGTATGGAAGCACATGGATTCTACATCACACATATAGATATTAGAGGATAACTTAACTCAGTTCTCTCCTTCTACACTGTGCGTCCTGGGGACCGAACTCAGGTTTTCAGGCTTGGCGGCAAGCGCCTTTCCTGCTGAGCCATCTCACCAGCCCAAGAGCAGTTTTTAATATTGGTTTTCCTAGGTTATAGTAGACACTCATCTGCTGTAAAGAACATAGAACTGGGGATTTGGAGACCTGAGCTCTTTTGTTCCTTCTCTGCTTTACTTTTTCTAACATTTAATGTTTAACGTGCAACAATATGGAACACAACATAAGGTGTGGCCCCTCCCAGAGGCCTCCTGAACTGGTCTAGACAGTGGTGCATGCAGCATGGGGCCCTGGGCACTGCCCCTCGTGTCTTAAGATGGAAGGTTCATTCTTTCTCCCGAGTTCATCTTAGATTTGTCACTCCTAGAGAGGGGTAAGGGTTTATGGACCCTGCATGCAAATCAAGGGTGCTGGCTGCTCATAGGACAGGGAGAGTGACTGGCTTAGACTTGATTTGGCCTCTCCTGGTGCCTGCCCAGAGCTCAATGGCTCCCACTGTCCAGGCAAGGTCATGATTAGGACAAGAGCATTTAGAGACTGAGCCCAAGTTTACAGTAGGATTTTTCCTGAGGCCTACCAAAGACACAGGAAATGTCTGATATTTATTTGGTGAAGAGGTGACTGAGTGAATGAATGAATGACTGAATGAATGAATGAGGGGGCAGTGAAAGTCCAGGTGAATAACTGGAACTCAGGGTCTTCCGAATCTGGGCATCATGGGCATAGGACATATGGAACAGTTTATGGGTGGGAAGCCAGAAGCCAGAGCTAGCCAGCCTCTGGGAGGTTCTAGGACAGCATGGAAGGTTGGTCGGTGTAGACATGCAGTGGAAATGGGGTGCTCCGATGGAGTAAATGTGGTGACCCTGGCCAAGTCCTGGGGAGCAGTTTCCTTCTCAAGGTACTGAAAGTCTGCCTGGGAATTCAGGGGTGTCTTCCAATTGCACTCCCACACTCCCATCCACCCAGAGATCAGCTCTGCGGCTGATTGGTAGCCATTGCTCCTTTGTCACGGGTCCCAGGAACAGAATTTCCAATGGCAGCTAGCTACCCAGCCCCCAGGTTTTCTTCCACCAACAGTGGACTGGGATGGCACAGAACTTCATTTCTAAAAAACCTTTCTGATCATTCAGGTAAAACACACATAGCAATTTTTCTGTGTAAGAAGTAACAAAAATAACAGGCTTAAGGGTTCTGAAAGCAAGGCTAAGTGCCCTTTAATTCCATCTTACAGTCCTTATATTGGTATTTAAGGCGACATCCTTAACTGTTTGAGACTAAAAGACACTAGTTGCCACCTCCCAGGTACACAGAGATACACCTGCCCAAGCGTGGGGCTGGGTTGGGAGATGTAAGACTGGGCAGACCAAGCCCTACACCCCATGGCCAAGCACTGGCATCAGTGGTGTGTGTCTTGTCTGCCCGCTGCCCAGCGTCCTTGCCAGTGTCTTGGCTGTGGGGAAAACATCTCATCAGTATGGCAGGACATTATGGGAAGGGAAGACCTAGGTCCAGTGAAGACAGCCAGACCCCCAGAGCTCCAAGTGGGAGGTTTAGTCAAAACAGTCACATGCCACCATCAGCCTGGCCACAAGTGAGGGTACAAGCCCATCCCTTCCATTCCCTTCCTCCTCCCAGCACATGGGAGGTGCCTGAGCTGTGTCCACACCCACCGTCTGCACTGAGAACACCCAGAGCACACAGACTCCTTTGTGGGCATTGAGTGGCCCCAGAGGTCCCTGGGTGTGAGCTCAGCTGGCCAGTACTATGAAAAGTGCCTGGCATGATGGCCTCTGTGTCTGGTTCCCTGGACTGACCTGTTTTTCATTTTCCTAGTTTTTCTATTGGTGGAATGTGGGACAATAATCAAAGATCAGGTCACATTTCTCAGTTCCCATAATCCTTTCACAGTTCACCTCCGACTGTCGCTCACTGTCCATCTGCTATGGATGGACACAGGCAAATATGAGGTCCCCTTTCACTGTGTATAAAACAAGCAGCCATCACCAAGTCACAGGTGCCCTTTCTTCATTTGCTTGTTTGTTCGCTTATTCATTCACTGAGTGGATATTTGTCAAGTGCTTCCTGTGTCCCGCGCACCATGCAAGCCCTGCTGGTAGGCATCTGTGCCCCTAGGGCAACGCGGCCTTTTCCTGCCCTACTTTTTTGAATGGGGGCATGGAAACAGGCTGACTCCCATTTGCTTACATAATTACTGGACAAGACTGACAACCATGGCTGCTAAGTATGTCTGGACAGGCTGTGCATTGCACAATTTCAGGGGGGGTGTTGCAATGGAAATCCTGTACTGCGGCCCAGAATTAGTAGCTTGTTATCATTGCTCGGATGCCATCAAGACTGTTATGGCTCTACTAGAAAGGGAACCAGTATGCTTGAGGGCTACGAGCTGGACCTTAGGGAATACCTTCTCCAGCCCAGCTGATAGGCAACGTGTGGAATGCCGACCACCCTCTGTAGTGTGCTTTTGACTCCCCCAGCACCATTGACCATGCAAGCAGAAGATTCCCACTGCCATGTTCCTCAGTCCAGCTGCTCTTCACTGGGGTCCACTGCACGGAGGATCAGTTACTTGACCACAATAGGCATTCCTCCTCCTCCTCTGGCTGAGAGCTTGCAGACCCATGAGAATTTAAAAAGCAGAGCAAAAAAGAAACAGGGCAGCCCAATGACAGATGGAAACATGGGCCATTGGGTGCCTCACAGAGCACCTCCCTCCTGCACATCACCCTTCCAGCCCCAGGCCCCAATCACCAAGAGCAATCCCACCAAGGTCATCTGGAGACCTCAGAGGCAGGCATCCCCAGTGACTCCTCCACTCCAGCGAGCAAGCAGGTCATACTTGACCCATCCCTTTGAATCTTGGTACTAAGCTGGGTACTAAGCATGGTGCTAAGCTGGGCATTGAGGATGTCCTGGTAAAACAAGGCTGGCCTTGGAGATCAGGATCTCCTCTGCTCCGCCTCAGGGCAAGATGCTTCCCTTCTGGGCCTGGATTCCATGCCTGGTAGAGTCAACAGTTCTAACCACAGCACGCACAATGAGGAAGAAATAGAACTTTCTGTGCCTCAAATGGGACCAGAAGGGGAGGCACAGCCTGACAGGAAAAAGAAATCTGGCAGGCCAGGCAGGCAGTTTGATGCAAGAGATGCCTGCATCTATCTTTATGGACTCTGAGCAAGCTCAGTGTGCTCCTCACAGCTCGGGAGCACTGTCTGGGCTGCCTGTAGACCAGACCAGCAGCTGCTTGGCTGGGACACATGCTCTGTTTGACTTTAAAAGACTGCAATTCCTTTTGAGTGTGTGCTCATAGGAGTGATATCTGTATACACACACACACACACACACACACACACATGAACCCATGTAGTAGAGCTGCCGTGTACATATGCTTTCATATGCGTATTTCAATATTACAACGTGCCCTTCTCCTTCGACATGTGATCTGTGCTAAACAGGACAGAGGTTTTCTGCTGATGAGAAGCAAGCTCTTAGCTCCTTCCCCCTTTGTGTGATCCATCAACAAGGCCCTGGGGTGTAGATACTGGAGTTGGGGGCAGGGAGGTAGGGATTTAATATGTATGCATATTAAAATATACTAAAATAATTAGGTGCTGTCTAGATCCCAAGATGGAGGTTATCCACATCGTTTTGTGGAGACGGGAGTTGAGGGATATACGAATGGTCCAAACACTTTTTTAGCCTGGTCCTCTTCTGAGGGTGCCCCATCTTTGGGAAAAGATGAAGGGCTATAGTGAGTGCTCACCTGCAACGTGAATTTCATCAGGGCAGGAACTTTCCAGTACAGCCGGCGAGTGGAGCTGCCATGAGGTGCTGCCTCCATTTGTCAATGCTGTGCCAAGCCCTCTGTGTCTTGTTGAGTTCCTAGTTCATTCACCGCATGCACACTGCATAGCACTCCCTGATGTGGCGGGCGCTCGCAGCTAACAGGTGCAGGGGAGAACAGGCGATGCTGTGCACCTCCCCCCCCCTCTTCCTTTTGGCTCGGTTCATTGAGTTAGGACCAGGACTCTGGCCTTCTCTGCCTTGAGAACATCTAGATTCACCCCTTGGGGGACGTGCGCTTGCCCCAGCCAGTCTGGATGTCTCCTGGAGAGGGCTCTGTGTAATCCTTGTATGGAGTACATCCGTAGGGCGCTCCCAGGAGGGGCCAGAGGGCCTTTCTGAATTGTCACCTCTCTCCTTGCAGAGTGGCGACAGGGAAGTGGAGCAAGGATGATCCTACAGGATGAAGACATCACTACCAAGATTGAGAATGACTGGAAGAGACTCAACACCGTGGCCCACTACCAGGTGAGCTGACCACAAAAGCCAGAAGCTGCTCATAGCGGGTCTTAGATCACAGCCACTGAGATTAGACGCCAAGTCTCCAATGCGTTCTTCACCAGCAATCCATGATCCTTGGTGACCCAAGGGAAGCTGATGTCGCCCAGTCAGAGAACCCCTAGCCTCTTGGGAGGTAGGATAGCAACATGCGTACTTCTTGGAGGGTGTGGGCAGAGTCCCTGAGGGCCCTTGCTTAGAAGGCCTCCTGAGCACTTAAGGCTGGGTGATCTCCAGAAAACCTGGGGAGGGAAAAGTGAGGGAGGGGCTCCTGCCAGAACTTTCTCTCTACGGAGACCATGAAGTAGTTAGTACTTAGGTCTTTGCCATGTCTTATCAGACGGGAAAGGAGTAGTCTCCAAAGCCCAAGTTCCAAGAAAGGTGCTAATTGTCCCTCATTTCCCCCAAATAATCCTAATTTGTCCTCATTTCCTGGAATGGGTAGGAAGAGTTTCCATGCCCAGGCCCTTAGAAGCCTCTACCCTGTAGGTGCCGGATGGTTCCGTGGTGGCTTTAGTGTCTAAGCAAGTGACAGCCTATAATGCAGTGAACAACTCCACAGTGTCCAGGACTTCAGCGAGTAAATATGGTAAGACTTCCTCAGGGGTGGGAGCTAGAAGTATCCTGAGCAGGTGTTGTCAACAGACCTCATTGCCTAGGGGAGAGGAGCAGGTCAGGTGACCATTGGGGAAGAGAGCGAGTATGGGGCAGAGGTAACTGGTTCCAATCACTAGCTCTAGAACATAAACATGTACTTTATCTGCATGCAAAAAGAAACCTAGGGCCGGGAATAGCTGAATGTGTAAAGGGTTTGTGGTGCAAACACAGGAATCTAAGTTTGACCCCCATGTAAAAATGCCAGCCATGGTGGTGTGTTTACTCGTAATCTCAGCTCTGGGGAAGTGGAGATAGGACGGGACCTCGAGCTTTCCGGCTAACCTAATGGTGACTCTCGGCCAGTGAGAGTACCCATCTCAAAAACCGGGAGGGATGGCACCTATTAAATGACACTCAAAGCTGACCTCTGACCTCCATATATGTACATACACGTATACATGCTCATGATGGATGGATGGATGGATGGATGGATGGATGGGTGGATGATGTGTGGGTGGATGGATGGATGGATGGGTGGATGATGGGTGGGTGGATGGGTGGATGGATGGGTGGATGGATGGGTGGGTGGATGGGTGGGTGGATGGATGGGTGAGTGGGTGGATGGGTGGATGGGTGGGTGGATGGATGGACGGATGGCATACACACAGAAAGAACTTAACCTTCATGAGGTCATACAGTCTATAAGCCTTACCTTCCCCTATCACCTCACGTCAAGTTCACAGTAATCTAGTCAATTAAATAATTATTATCTCTCTCCATTTTTACATTGCTAAGCTATAACTCAGACGCACAGAGGTTAGACGATGGGTAAAGGTCACCCTGCTATTATCCAGTAGCGTGAACGGGAAGGAAGGAAAGGGACTCTGGATATAAGGTGGAAGCCCCAGAAGTGCCCTGCTCTGTCACTTTGTGCTGGGGGACACCTGGCCACCCCGAGCAGTGACATTCTTGTTGTAAAGCAGAGTTTAGAAAAAAAAAAAAAGACAAACATCGCAGGGTGTTGTGGACAATAAAGAGGTGAGTGTATAGGCTACACATGGGCATAGTAGGGCATCATTCTCTACCTGTTCAGTTCCCATTTACCACAACTCAAAACACAGGAAGGAGGCTCAGCAAGCAGATGAAGTGGCCCAGGCCAGAGGGGGACGAAGACAAACAGATGGCCCCGTGAGCCCTCACCTGCCCACGATTCATTAAGGGAGACAGCCTACCTGCTCTTACACGGGCACTTAATTGGCCACACATGCTACAGGACTGGAACGCAAGCACGAGGAAAAGTGTAAAAGAAGAACACACTTACATGTCTACAAATTGAATAATTAAGGGTTGACTCAATGCCAAGTACAGGAGGAGGGCGGCTTAAGTGGGAGGAATTCGCTAGAGATAATTCCTGGAGGTGGCAGGAAAGACATAGGCATTTCGGGGAATGTGCCACACCAAGGCAAAGGAATAGCAGCAGCCGGTGGCAGGAAGGATCAGACAGCAGTGGCCTTGGCTGGGGAGAGGAGCATGCTGGGGGCTTCTGGGTCCAGGACTGCACAGACTCACTCTACGGGGCTGGGTTCTTTACTTTGGCAGAGAACATGATCCGGTACACAGGCAGCCCTGACAGCCTCCGTTCCCGAACACCCATGATCACCCCTGACCTGGAGAGTGGAGTCAAGCTGTGGCATCTGGTGAAGAACCATGAGCACGGAGACCAGAAGGAGGGGGACCGGGGGAGCAAGATGGTGTCCGAAATCTATCTGACACGGCTGTTGGCCACAAAGGTATGGACCATGGGAGCAGCAGTGTGCAGGGAGTGTATGGTCATAGGAAGGGCCTCCGTCTGCCGCGAAAGAACTGGGGCCGAGGGCTAAAGAGATGGCGCTGTTGGTACAGAGCTTGCCAGACAAGCATGAGAGCCCAAGTTTGATAGCCTCAAGCCCCCGTTAGGAAAGACAGGCTGTGCACAGCGCCTTGCTCCTGCTGGGGAGACTCAGAAAGGAGACTGCCTGGGGTTTGCTGGCCAGTCAATTTAGCCGAATCGCCAACTCCAGGTTCAGCAAAATCCCGTCTCAAAAACTGTGGAGAGGAATGGAGGAAGACGCTTGGAGGTTCCCCTCTGGCTTCCATGTACGTGAACACATATGCACAAACACCTGTACACAGGATAGCCACATGCCGCACTCTGGCTTCCAAGTACGTGAACACATATGCACATACACCTGTACACAGGATAGCCACATGCCGCACTCTGGCTTCCAAGTACGTGAACACATATGCACACACACCTGTACACAGGATAGTCACACTCCGCACATATGCATAATTGTTGGCGCAGCTGCCAAGTGCGCGCCAGCCCCCTTTGCTGTCCTCTGGCACCAGGTACTGTCATCAGCCTGGGATGCCCTGGGATTGAACTGCAGGATCCTGCTCAACGTGTCACTCCAGGCAGATCCCAGCAGACATGAGCACACAATCTGAAGTTTTAGTCCCGCCCTCCTCAGCACCCTTCCTCAGTTATGGGCCCTTGCTGCATCCATTCCCAAATCTCACTATCCCAGTGGCTACACAGCATCAGTAAGGACAGAGACTTGGGCTGCATCCCTTTGCCGACGCCATCTCTAACCCTGATACTGGGGATTATTCCATGCCTAGGGTTCTAGCCTTTCTCTTCAGGGTCTAGGTTCTCTGGTCTCTCCGTGGACCCAGATGGTCATTAGCCAGGGTGGGTGGTAGCCAAACAGAACCAGCAGATTGTATTTGTCGTCTCTGACCAAGCATGCTCGTTAGCATTTCAAAAAGTGATACAATGACACCAGCATAGATGAAGCCAAACCCGGTAGCTGGCAGAGGAAGGTGGCTTTGGCCCTGCCGTGTGTCTTCTGACTGTGGTCTGTGTACTGCCGGGGTCCTGTGAAAGGGGAGAAGGTCTGGTGCATGCTGTCCCCCGCTGCCATGCTTAGCAGGGAGGCAGTGTACTGACCCTGCTTGCCCTGTCCCCGAGGTAGCTTTTTCAAACTACTCAGAGCTGCCTAGGCTGGGCTGGGTCTAAATGTGTCCCCCTCCCCAGGGCACGCTGCAGAAGTTTGTGGACGACCTGTTCGAGACCATCTTCAGTACAGCCCACCGCGGTTCTGCTCTGCCTCTAGCCATCAAGTACATGTTTGACTTCCTTGATGAGCAGGCTGATAAGCATGGTATCCATGACCCGCACGTCCGCCATACCTGGAAAAGCAACTGGTGAGTAAAGGGTGAGGGAGGGCATGTCTGGAGAGGCCGGCGACCTGCCCACCCAGCCTGCATCAGAGAGACAGGTTTTCCGGAGACCTGGCCACTGTCTCCCTCCTCTATGGGTCTCCACTCAACCACATTCTCTGGTCTTCCCCATCTTCTTACTTCCCCCTCCCCTAATCTCTCTTTGTACCTTTATTTCCAGCCTGTTATTCAGTCAACAAACTATACTAATCCCATGAGCATATGCCATCACATCCAGGCCACTGTCACATGCAGCTACTTTCTGGGTGTGGGACAATATGTCCAACACTGAGGACCTTAGACCAGTCAGACAGAGTCCCTGTCTTCAGTAAGCTGGCAGATGAGAATATGGAAAAAGAGAAAGAGTTGTCTATCTACATGGACAAACACTAGCATAGAAAAATGCATGAGTTGGACAGGGCCACCGAGTAACAGCATTTCATGAAATCTTGTCAGGAGGGTTTCGAGGCA